>NW_028261385.1:81915474-82520474 GCF_051295495.1 Thamnophis sirtalis | reverse complement strand
CATTGCAGGTAGTCCTTGATTTAAAAGCATTTGTTTAGTGACAAAAGTTATAACAGCACTGAAAAAAGTGACATGACAGTTTTTCACACTTACTACCGCGGCAACATCCCCACTATTACATGATCAAAATCCAGATGCTTGGTAATTGGTTCATATTTATGATGGTTGCAGTGTCCCGGGGCCTTGTGATCACCTTTTGTAACCTTCTAGCAAGCAAAGTCAACACTTAACAATCTTGTTACTAACTTAACAACTGCAATGATTCATTTTAACAACTATGGCAAGAAAAGTCATAAAATGGGGGCAAACTCACTTAACAAATGTTTCACTTAGCAACATAAATTTGGGGCTCAATTGTGGTTATAACTTGAGGATTATCTGTATAGAGAAATCTGCAATCTGTGTGGTGAGCCTTTCATCGGATTGAATGGTTTTTGCCACTCACCCCCAGCCCCCAACTCCTCAACAATCAGCTTTAAGAAATTTCTCATTCCTCTCCAAATTTGTCAGATCAGAATCTGGAGATGAAAGGGCAGGAATCTAAAAACATACCAGGAATCTGTCCAAATCATCCATTCGTCATTTATTGTGGGATCTCAAGCCTCACATCACTTCTCCTTACTGAAAAATTGTTATGTGTGAGATCATTTTCCAGAAGCAGCTGAGTCAGACAAAATTTAAGATCCAAAGCAGTGCTTCCCACCCTTGGTAACTTAAAGATGTCTGGACTTCGACTCCCAGAATTCCACTGCCAACATGCCAGAACTCTGCTTCCAACAACATGCTGGCTAGAGATTTCTGGGAATTGAAGTCCACCCTTCTTAAAGTTGCCGATAGTGAGAAACCCTGGTCTAAAAGAGAAACCTGTCATACCTTTAGGGAGAAGAAGGCTATCCCCTCGAGAACTAAATACCAGGAAATGCTTACAAACCCAGTCATTAAGGGTAAGCTGTGATCAAATGAGACTCATATCCTCTTATGCCATAATTGGAGAATTTCCTTTCTATAAAACTAAGACCTGATTAAATTAACATCAGGTTAAACTCTTGTGCTTGCTATGACACTTTAATTTGTCCTCTTATGTTTTACTGTATTTTAAATTGCTTTATAAGTGCATTCTATTTTTGTTTAATTATTTTTTAAATGATGAGTTATGCTTTTTAAATTGTATACCGCCCTGCTATCTTTGAATGAGGGATGTTTTAAAACTATTTTAATCATAACTACGTTCATAACTAAGAGTATAATAAAGGAGTGGTGTTATAGAATATCTATAAATTCTGTGTTTTTCTAGTCCTGCAATACACCATAGTCAGAAATTCTTAAGATGACCTATGAGACAGGTAAATTTAAGACTAAAGCTGTTTGTGGAGTTTCACAGAGGAACATGACAGAACATGGGGTGGCAGATGTCAATATACATTTCTCCAGTTCGCAGTGCAGTGAAACCTATGAAACTAGGAAATTGAAAGTATAGACATAATGCCAAAATAGTTGCAGAAGCTGCATTTTGAACTTACTATTGAATATGATATAATTTCCATTTTTTTCATCCAGATACATACTGAATCCTATCTTCCAAAGTTTTGCCTCAAAAACTCAAACATCTTTGTTTTGAATCCCTTGCCAATTGGATAAAGATTGTACATTGCTTTGAATATATAAGCCATTAAAGTCAGTAAACAGCTAAAATGAATAAAACAGTAACTTACGCATTTTTAACACCTCTGAGTCAAAGGGAAAAAAAGAACAACATGGAAAAGGAACAGATGCTCTCTTCTAAATACTAGAGCCACAACTGGGAATATGGAAGTTGTAACTCTTGCCATCTGTTTTCAACTGTTCATTTTTGCCCTGCCCTCCTACAAACATTACTGATTGTGGAGATCAACTCAGCAGAAAAATAGACAGAATCAGCAGCTTATCAGGAAGACACAAAAAATGTTCCTTTAAATTTACTGAAACAAGAGCATTTCCTACCAATTGTACAGCATGTATTCAAATTGTGCTGTATCCCCCTTGTCTTTTGTTTTTACATGCTTTTATGTTATTTGTTTTATTTTAATGTGTGGAATGCCTACATCCTATAGGCAACCAATGGAATAGTTCATTCATCTTATATTGTATAATAACCAAGTCTTTTTAGGCATCTGCATAAATCAGATCTGCTTTGCAGTCCACCTGAGACAGCAGCTTTCTATTTCAGCAAAGTGATGTCCAAATTTTCAATAAAATGTCTGGACATGGGTTTGCTAGTTTACTTGGAAGCAAAGGGAGATTTCACTTTAAAAAAACACATGTAATAAGCTGGAGGATTTGGCCTTTTCTTAATTCTCCTTAAAAGGTAACTATTTTCCCTCTAATTGTGTCTGACTCTAGGGAGTGGTGCTCATCTCTGTTTCTTAGCTGGGAGAGCCAGACTCGATGGATATGTGGCCAGCATGACTGTATGCTGAAATGTGCAGAACGCTATTACTTTCCCACTGGTACCTATTTATCTATTCAAATTTGTATGCTACTTGGATCTAGGGCAAGAACGGAAGCTTATCCTGTGGCATGGTACTTAGGTCTAGAACTACAAACCTTCTGGTTGACAGCCCAGCATCTTAACCACTTGACTACTGTGCCCCTTTTGGCCTCTGCTTAACTACTGAAATGCTTCTTGGAATGATCATGTGACCATACACAATCACATCAATCCTACTTACAAATAAATAAATGGTGAGTGTTCCATATAATTTCTGCTCTTGCTGGTTGGGCTCCAATGACAAACTTCTTCCATTGACAAGTTGGCATTCAGCATAAATGTCTACATTAAAAAAAAGGTTTTGTGGATAAAATTGTAAGAATGTTGACTGTGACACAAAACAGAACCCTGGTAAAATATGAAAACCAGTATGTATTTAATTGAATATATGAATTTGTCTGTGAGCTCCATTTGAGCAATGGTGAACATAGACTTATCTAGAATACTCATACCGAATGGATTTAAGAGCTAAATGGAGCAATAATTATTCGAATATAGAATTGGAAATGAGAGTCTTGCACTATCCTGGGGAGTGGGGGGAGAAATAAAAAGTCAAGAGCAATTTTTCACATTCCAAAAATTAATCAGATTTTTTTTTCTGCCAGCTGATGTCTATCCCACCATGAAACAGATGTGGATTTCACTTCAAGATTTTATATCCTTAATTTGGTCTAATCAAACTGTTGGAAGAAACCTAGAAAAAGTGAACAGGAGGCTCCTTCTACACTCCAGTACCTAAAATTAGAACATCTAGGTAAAACATGGAAAGACCAAAAGCACAACACTCTGTCTTTTGAGCTTTGAACATCACAATGGGCAAACTGCAACCTTCAGCTTGCAGGTGACCTTCATAAATTTCCAGCGCAACTGACACAGGTGCCCAAGCTGGATTTTATTTCTGCCAAATTCTCCTCAAAACTGCACTCCCACAAGTGTATCTTATTCCATAAAGATGACAGGCATGTGCCTTTGCAGGCAGAATGATATGCAGGGATTACCTTTCCTAAGCATCATTGCCCTGCTATAAATTATGCTCCAAAAACCAGCTCACTGAAATCATAGTTATGATGGAAAGAACATTAATTCAAAAAAGGGAGAATTACGCTTGCTTGTATGAAAATGTGTATTTGTAGTTGTGTGCAAGAAAAAAGCCAGAAAAAGAAGAAACGATGGCTGTATGACTTTATATTTGAGGGAATAAATGTTTTCTGGAGATAGGTGCAATGTGTGACGCTAAGATGTGGGAATATGTTATATCTGCGCTGCTGAACCAGTTTAAGCTTTGGGATAATTTTCACAAGCACCTTTCATAAAACAAATTTTAATTATCCAATTGAAAGGTGATTTAGAGTCAAGGAGACTCCAAGAAATTCCAGATGGAGGCTTGGGGGCCATATGATGCCATGAAACACTGGTTGCCTATCCTCGACCTAATATGATTTAACTGGGAAAAAGCAACCAAAATAAATAAATAAATGCAGTATCAAATGAGCAAAATGATTTTTAAACAACCAAAGGAAGAACTAAAGTAAATCTCATAGATACATGTTTACAGAATGATTGATTGATTGATGGCCTCCTAACTCATATAAGTGACTCTTCCAGTCATCTTACAGGAGTATAATAGACAAATTCAAAAATTTAACCCCCAACATTGAGGGCTTTAAAAATAATGCCATTAAGAGTTGTGCAATGTTTCAGATTTAATTCCAAAAAGGGTGGTTGAACCATACAGGGGCCCATGATTATGAAATACATTCAACTATTTAAATTTATGATTTAAAAAGCAGCTTCATCCCTCTGCCTTCCCCTCACCCCGGGTTAATGTTGTAGATACAAAGAGCAGCTGGATCATCCCAGAAAAAGACATGGCTGCTTTAAAGAGCTGTGGACAGCCCTATCTTTGCATCCCACTCCGAAAGACTTTTTTCAAATTATTTCTCTAGCGTTATGATGCTGTAAATAATAGCAAAATGCCATTCCTTAGCAAATCATGTACAATGTAATTGTTTCCTGTTCCTTATAGATAGCGTGTGCCAGCTACCAAAAAAAAGAAAATAAGAAATGACCAAACTTTTTTTCCAGTGCACTGATACTTTGTTGTACAAAATAATTATTTTATGAAATCAGTTCAATAAAAAATAAATCAACCTTTTTCAGGGTGCTTTGAAATTGTAATAGGCATGTGATCCAGTAAAAAGGAGACCGTTTCCATTTTCTTTGAAAGAAGCACTTGGACTGAGTTGGTGAAAACACCCAGTAGGAAGGCAATAGACATACCTAGAAAGAAAGAGGATTTTTGTCTCACAAGTAATGTAGATGTTGGTACTTTATAGAGATGATTATTAAGGAAGTGGTGTGAATTGAAGCTTGTATATGCTTCATAATAACAATATAATCATTGTTTATAACATTTTGAGATGTTCTGGGAAGTGCTTATTGGACTTGTTCTTAGTGACCATTGTAGGTTTTTATGCTTTTTTAATATTGAATGTTTGGTTTTCATTTTGTTTGCATTGTTTTTAAGGTGTTATTAGCCACCCAGAGTCACATCTGCAAGGTTGGTAGTCATATACATTAAATAAATGAATGAATAGCACACTTTATTGTTTAAGGAACTTGACACACAGTATCAAAAATAACCCAGTAGGGTGAATGGGAAACAAGCTTCCTAATTTTGAAAGACTAGATCTTTATGTAACTTAAAATTCACTGAGCAATGTGGCTTTCATTTAGTCAAGAGAGAAAAACAGGTACCTCATCCAGGTTATTCTTACTACTCAAAGTTCAGTAAATATTAAAATGGCGAACAGAACCGATAAATAGACTTCATTAGACTCCAAAATTAAATACTATGTCATAAAATCTCCAAGTTGTGAATCTTTGAGGTTGCAGATTTTATGACATAGTATTTAACTCTGGAGTTTTTGGGGTTCTGTTGAAATTGAGAGAATAGATATTTCCCTAAAACTACGCTAGTTCAAATGGCTCAAGTGAGATCTGAACAAAGGACTTCCTAGCTGATGAACTGATGAACTGAGACACTAACTGCACTATTACACCAAAGAAGTGATCCTTTCTACCTTGTGTAAAAGAGGTAATTTCCCTATCACAATGTTCCTGTTGAACCTGCTGATTTCTAGCCCTTTATTTTGAAAACAAAATTCTAAAAATAATTCTGCAAACATGTTCAGAAAGATTATCTGGAATTTTGTTTCATTTGTGGCTCTGAATACAAGTAATTCTCAAACTTTTACTACAGGTATTTGAAAAAAAAATGATCCAGCTGGACCTCATGGTTTTCCCCCCATTACTTCAGTCAGCCCAGGATTAATATATTGTGTGGCTTCAGCAAGATGCCAACTCATAATTTGGTTATGATAAATCTTCCCTTGGCTAGTCTTCCTGTTTACAAGATTCATTTAAGTTGATTGTGAGAACTACTTAATTCATCCCTACTCATTAGTCATGTGTCAATTTCCATCCCAGTGCTTTCTGAAAAGAAGATCACTTTTTTCTTGACCATTGTTGACCATTGTAGTAAATGATGGGTGTTACTTAAGTACAGTGTTTCCTCTGTCTATGTACATAGTTGCCCATTGACCAACACCAACGTGTAAAATCAATGGCCAAAGGGAAAAACCTGTCAATGGGTAAAACCCAACTCTAGACCTTGGTCTTCATTCCTGATAAGCATTGTCATGCACTGAAATTGCTTCTTTCTGGGTTTTATTTACTTAATTACTTAACTATTTGCTGCAGTTTATATACTGTCCCAAACTAATAGGTCTCTGAGCAGCTTACACACTTCTGTACAAAAGAAAATTAAAAACAATAAACAATAAAAATGAACTACAACTGCAAGAAATAGCCAACAGGATATACATCTATAACAGGAGAGTCCCATTCATAATAAATATATTCCCAATGCTTTCTGGAATAGCTAAGTTTTAATGGCCTTTGGAAAAACTAACAAGGTACATATCAAGATGAATTTCAGCACGTTCTGACAGGTAGTAGAAATTTTGAGTAGTTCAGAGAACCAGCAATTACCACCTCTGACCAGGCCCACAGTGGGGTGGGAATGGAGATTTTGCAGTATACTTCCCCTGCCACACCCACCAAGCCATACCCCCAGAACCGGTAGTAAAAGAAATTTGAATTTCACCACTGGTGCAGATAGTTTAATCCCAGGGGAAAGGCTGTTCTAGTGATCTGGGTCCATAATTGGAAAGATTTATCTCCATGATCCCTGAAGAATGACCCTTCAGATAGATAGCCCTTCAGATTTTATTGAACACATAGAAGCCACTATAAGAAGTCATCCTAAAGTTATTCAGGTCCTAAGTCATGTAGTCTTTAAGAGTGACAACCAGCACCTTGAATTTTACCCAGAAGGAAACTAGAAATTGATGTAGCACTTGAAGCAGAGGGAAATCCTTGAGGTTCCATCCATAACCATTCTGGTCCAGATGAAGCTTCTGGATAGTCTACAAGAGAAGCCTCATGTAGAAAACTGTTCAGTAGTTGAAATGAGAAGTGGCTAAGTATGAATGAAGAGCAAAGCTTCCCAACCCCAGAAAATCATAACTGCTATATTATCTGCACCTAGTCATGGTTGTCACCTGCTGTGAGTTCAGGAGTATTCAAAGGTTACAAACCATTTCTACACAGGGCAGAATAATTCTGTCCAGAATCAAATAGGGTAAATCTCTTTACCCTATCAGAAGGTTTTCTAAACTTGTTGTCTTTCCATCTTGGGGGATTCAGCCTGAACTTGTCCCTCTTTCTTCAGACCACAACAATCTCCAGGCACCAGAATGATTGAACCCTCTAGGACCGTGATGGCAAACCTATGGCACGCCTGCCCAAAGTGGCACGCAAAGCCATGTTGCCTGGCACGTGTGATCTTGCCTGTTTGTCTTCTGGGTTTCTGGCATGCATGAGTGTGTGACAATCAGCTGTCCTTCATGCATGAGGCAGTGGGAAAACCGGTGTGTGCATGCACGTCAGCCAGCTAATTGTCAGGTGTGCTTAGGTGTTAGAACCCAGAACTCGGAAGTTCAGCTTTTCCGGAGCACCATCCCTTTGCATGTGCGGCAATGTCGAAAACTGGTCTGTGCATGTACGCCCGTCAGCTGATTTTCAGGCGCGCAGATGCGCTAAGACCCGGAAGTTCAGCTTTTCCAAAGCACTGCCCAATGAGTCCACATGCGCACATGCAATGTTTCCACATGAACCTTTTGGCACTCGGTGCCAACAAGGTTGGCCATCATTGCTCTAGGACCACCGCATGGGTGGCTATAGGTGAAGTTATTGGAATGAGAACAACCTCTATGTATTATGCACTACTATACGCAGCTTTCATATATAGCCACTTATTTACTTTTGTCTTGCTCAAAAGACATGATTCCACAGTGAGGAATCCTATACTTTTTTATGGTGGATATTTTCTTTTCTCTTCTCTGGATAGCATCAAGCCTGCCCAAGGTCTCCAGAAAAATAAAATGGTGGCTGTGAAAAGACAGCCACCAAAATCAGCTCAGCTATAGATGAGCTTTCTTTCCCTGGGATGAATAAGCAGACAACTACCCTTTGCTCCAGAATTAGTTTCCAGAAAGGGCAATGATGATGAACAATGCAGGAGTAGGAAGAAATGCTCTATTTATTTCCAGAGAACTAAGCAGGCAGAGAGTTCACAAGCTGTATCCTGGTGCTTTTGACCACTGCATGACTCCTGAGGAAGCAGATATCATTCTTAAAGGTTAAGCGTAACAAACAAATTTACCTTACGATGAGAAAAATGTCAGGGGAAAAAAATTAATTACATTTGAAAAGATGCTCGTGTGTAGCCAAAGACTTACCTTGCAGTTAAATCAAGATCTTACAGTTTCTAAAATGTCAAATTCATTTTTAAACCTAAAAAAAGGAGTGATAGAAGATAGAAGGGCAGAACATTTTTGGTGCAGGGTTGCTAATAAAAGAACCATCAGTGCTGCCTCCGATAACCTTACTTTGCAAATAAACTTTGAATATTAATACAAGAGACAGCAGTGAAACTAGTATCTGCAAACTTATAAATTCTTGTGGGAAACTTAGCCAGAAAAACAAAACTATAACTCTGAGTGCTAAGATGTTTAAGCCTTATTTGGGCATTTGTTAACAAGTTTAGAAGCTTGGTCTAATGGAGCATTATAATTGTACCAAAGTAGTAACTTCACTGCAGACCTAACTATCTAAACCACAGGGTGTCAAACTCACCGCATCACATTGCTGTGACATGACCTTTTGTGATGTTTTTCCCCTTCACGGAACTGGGATGGGTGGGGCCTGCACATGATGCATCCGGCCCGCAGGCCGCCTATTTGACACCCCTGAATTCTAAACAAACTAACGTAGTTAGTTTATAAAGTGTGTTGGTTTTGATTCAGGAAATAATAGGTGGCTATCATGTCATTGATGTATTTTTTTATATTATTATGTAGTCCAATTCTTCATAAATTTACCCAGACACCATCTAAACTAGTGTTCATCATATCAGATAACAGCAAATGCCATAACTTAGTTTCTAGGAATAAACAACTTTTGATTATAATGGATTATGTGCCATCAGGTCATTTCCAACTATTAACAACTACATAGATAGATTTTCTCCATGGTTCTCTAACCAGGTGTGTGTGTGTGTGTGTGCGTGTGTGTGTGTTTGTCTGTCTATAAATCTATTCCCATTCACTTCACCTTAAAGATCCACACAATCACTGTATAGTTGCCACCAATTTTTGTCCCTACCACCATTCTTAACTAATGTGGGTTAGGGACTAGCCTACTTGGATAAGAAATCCATACAAATTAAAAGCAAGTTCAAATAAGTTTAACCAAAGTTCTCAGGTGTACACCTGCCCTTACATTTTCCACAGGGCAACTTGTGAAAGGAATTCTGAGAAGTAGTTTATAAAACTAACCTGGGAAAAAAAAGACTCCCGAGTGAGCTGCACTCCAAACATAGAAGCTCACCAGGCACAACTTATTATTACAAAGGCTTGAGTTTCGCAGAATAATTTTTTTCATTCACTCACAAGAGTGCTTTCTCCCGAAGCTTCCACTGCTTAGAAGCTTCCAACTGTGAATGGACTGCTTTGCGGGTTGGTTAATCCAATCTCTGATTTTTGGCTCTAAATATATAAGATGAAGTGGCTTGTTAGCAAAGATTTTAAGGGATGTTTTAATGCTCTCATAAAACTGTTGCTAGGGCTGATCTTTCCATAAAGAAGCTGTGGGATAGACATAGTTAAGAACTGCTGAAGGTCTCCTCCATTCCTCTAACTAGGTTCTCTGGGATGTTCCCTTCCAGCTTTTTCGTAGGGAAATGCAGGCAGTTCCAAAGAAAGCACCAAAGTACAATCCATGAACATTTCTATTTATTAAGAATGTCTCTGGAGCCCCACTTAGTGCACTGGATCATGCACATTTCCCAGGTGTTGTCACTAAATTAAAAAAAATTGTGAGTGAAGGAGTGAGGAAAACATAAATGTGGCTGGGTTCAAACAATACATTCAGCTAGCCCCAAACCAACATATTACTTGGGTATAATAGCACTTATATACCATTGCACAGTGATTTACTGCTCTCTCTAAATGATTTACAGAGTCAGCATATTGCCCCCAACAATTTGGGTCCTCATTTTACCCACCTCAGGAAGGATGGAAGCCTAAGTCAACCTTGAGCCTGGTAAGAATCAAACTGCTGAACAGCTGGGTATTCCCCTTATGTATAAATGTTATAGCTGTTATTATAAATCAGCTGCTATACTATATAATTATATATTATAATATTATATTATGAGCCATGGTGGCGCAGTGGTTAGAATGCAGTACTGCAGGCTACTCCTGCTGAATTGCTGGCTGCCAGCAGTTCGAAAATTCAGTTCTCACCAGGCTCAAGGTTGACTCAGCTTTCCATCCTTTGGCGGTCAATAAAATGAGGACCCAGATTGTTGGGGGCAACATTCTGAGTCTGTAAACCGCTTAGAGAGGGCTGTAAAGCACAATGAAGCAGTATATAAGTCTAAGTGCTGTTGCTATTGCTTTATATATCCAATTATAGGTATATAATTATAGGTATATAAGTACAGGGTCTCTTGCTTGAGCAGGAGGTTGGACTAGAAGACTTCCAAGATCCCTTCCAACTCTATTATTCTATGTTCTGTGTTCAATTGTGGTTGCTAGTTGAGGACTACCTCTAAATGTTTGACACACTGGCTTGCTACTATTTTTGTGGTTTGGAAAGAAGAAGTTTTGGAAACTTGTAAGAGGATGGGCAGAGTGATGCAGCTATGAAAAGAGGAGAAGGGAAGATGCTGCCAGTGCAATAGCATTCATGCTGGGGCCAAGTAATCAACCAGGTAGAGAAAGGAAAAATGCGGGAGGGAGCAAATTTCATTAACTCAGCCATTAACTCAGAGTTTTGCATTAGAAAGTACATGCGCTGGTCCCCTTAAATGGAGCCATGCTTGGCCTTTGGTCTCCACTAAAACATTATAGATGTTCTACATATATTTTTTTCTTCATTCTGCAGAGTCTTTGGCATTGGGGGAGCCCTGGTGGCTCAACAGTTAAAGTGCAGTATTACAGGAAAACTCTGTCCACAGCCTGGAGTTTAATCCTGATGGTGGCTCAAAGTTGATTCAGCCTTCTAGGCTTCTGAGGCCAATAAAATGAGGCCCCAGGTTATAGAGGTAAATATGTTTATATTGTAAAGAGAGTGCTGTAAAAAGCTATGTGGCGGCATATAAGCGTAAATACTAATGCTATTCTGTCTGTTAAGGCCATCATTGGTTTTATGTATCATACCCAATCATGTTAACTTAGTTTGATGTGTGGTATTAGGTAACCTCAAATATCATGTTTTTCCAAAAAACCAGGTTCAACCAAGTTCTTCATCCCCTTTAACTGAAATGAATCTCAGATATGGAAATGTAGCTCACTCTTCAACTTCTCTTATTTTTAGCAGAGACATCTATCCAGCTTATTTGAAGGAGCAGCCTATAGTATTCAGCTAGTAAACCAAAAGGGACTCTTTTGTTCTGATGCTACAAGTTACTCTATGCTTTGCTTTTTGAGTTACAGCTGTCTTCTTCAACATACAATACAGACGATTGGCAGAAAGCCTACTTTCATATGCCCTTTGCAAGTGATCAGTTGAAATGATTTGGTGAAAGTCATTTGTCATTGCTAAGGAAGAGGTTGCTTTGAGAGACAAACAAGGGACTGACAGGAAAAGTGAGAGAAAGAGGAGTGACAAAAAGGGAGCGGGAGGAGAAATCAGAAAGAAAGAATTGCTCCTGCTGATATACATTCTGCAAGAAGCTGTGTTAATGTGATCTTTAAAGATACCAAGCCCTAAGTATTCCACTACATCAGAAAGTTTTATATCAGCAGTACCCAACCCCTGGTCTATGGACCAGTACCAGTCTGTGGCCTGTTAGTGTTCTGACCTAGGCTTCCCCAAAAAGCACAAAGAAGATTCCTGGTCCTGACAAAACCCCTTTTATTAAACAAATGTGAATTCCTCTCATTCACATTCAGCAAAGGCCTGGTAACCTTGTCCTTCAAAGATGAAGTTATGACCACAGACCTTATATACCTTGGAAATCTGCCATGTAAATATTTTCCAAACACAGTGCTGTGCAAGGAAACACTTGGCACAGTCACTGAGATTCTTGGACAGATCTTCAAACTCCTGAAACAAACAAACTAACGAAGGAAGGAATTGTTTCTTGAAAAAGCCCATTCCCCTTTTGCTCCTCTTTTATTTCCTATGGGAGGGGCCATTCGCCTTCCACCTGTGGCTTTACTCCCAAGTCGACCCTGATTTCTTAGCTGTTCTTTTCTTCTGGCAGCTCTGCCAGAACCCTATGTAAACTGCACATGCAAGGGATCTAGTTTGCAGACTCCCCACCTCCATTCCCCCAGTCCATGGAAAAATTGTCTTCCCCAAAAACTATTGCCAAAAAAAGGTTGGGAACCACTGCTTTATATGATGTTCCTGCACATACAGTAATTCAGTGCAGAGTTAGAGACTTCCTCTTCCTTTGTATTGGGTTTCTTTTGTTTCCAGGACTCTAGTCCATGAGTGACTTCAGCAACTTCTGATATCAAAATGATTTTCCCTTTTCCCTCTCATAGATGAGACCATGTGGATGGCCGTAAGTCAGAAGATGCTCATGATAAAAAAAATTTTAAAAAGACATTTGTAATCTTAAAACAATGGAAATATAGAGGTGGGATGTACATACTGGGATATTTTTGAATTTGTTGAGAACTGCAGTAGTGAAGTATGGCTCCTATGGAATTAAGCTTATACCCCAAAATTTAAAATGTTCTCTCTATTTTGGTTTGTGTTACTTTGCTCTTTATGTTAAGTTACGAGGAGGTTGTTTGGAGTTCTGGTCCGGGTCATCCTCTTCATTGTCCTCTTCTTTTAAGCAATTAGAAGAACAATTCCACCAGACCATGCAATCTCCATCCAAGGGGTAGACAATCCTCGACCTATAACCACAATTGAGCCCAAAAATGTTGTGGCTAAGCAAAGCAGCTGTTAAGTGAGTTTAGCCTCATTTTGCATCTCCCCCCCCCCCGACAGTTGTTAAGGAATCCTTTGCAGTTCTTAAGTGAACCCCGTTGTCATGAAGCGACTTTTCACTTTGACTCCTTATTGTCTTGGCTTCCCAGTTGGGAAGGTTACAAATGGTGATCCCATGATCCCACAACAATCCAACAATGCAACTGTCGTAAATATATGCCAGTTGCCAAGTGGCAAAGTTTTGATCATGTGTCGATGGAGATGCTTCAAAGATCATAAGACAAGCCAAAAAAAAAAATTGAAGAATTGAAGTGGGCAAAGAGATGATGGGTAGAGGATTTTTTTTTCTTTATGGCTTCTTTGACTTTCTTTTCCCTTCACCCCCCTTAAAATATAAAGCAGGCAAGAAATGATGTTTTTAACTGTCTTTCCCTACCTCTCCCTTTTTGGTCCCTTTCTCTTTTTCTTTTCTTTTCGGCTGATTATGATTAGAAGTTAGACAGAAAGAAAGAAAAAAGCTTTTGAATATCGAATGATATGATTAAAAGCTAGAGTAAGAGATAGAAATAAAGGGAATATTAAAGGGAATACACTTTTAGTTGATAAAATGGAAGTAATAATGAGAAATAGGTGGAATAATTGAATAATGATCGATTGTAACCTAATATAGATGTGTATTGTAATTGGAATATCATAAATTGATTGAATGTAATAATAATAATCCTTAATTTGATCAGTTTTGTTTGTGTTGGAATGTATGGCGCCCAGATGACACACTGCTTTTATTCAACATTTTTTATAAATAAATAAATAAATTAAAAAATATCATAAGTGTGAAAAACAGTCATAAGTCACTTTTTTCAAGGCTGTGGTAACTTCAAATGGTCATTAAATGAATACTTGTAAATCGAGCACTACCGGTATTTCTTTTTAAAAACCCACCAAACAAGATGTGGCAACTAACCTCATTACCCATCTGGTAATGTTTGTGAAATATTCTTCTCACCAAACTATTGCCAGGGCCTATTTTAATCATCTTTCAGTTGCACAGGAATATTTTTAAATACTATTTTAAAACTATTTTAATATTGTTCACACTTCAGCCTGCTCTGCTGTTGCTTTTATTATAATATTAGGGTTGCATTTATTGTTATAAATATTATTATTGACTTCTTGATTTATTTTATATTGCTTTCCTTGGTACATGATGTTTTTAGTGGGTGGCTGCTGCTTTGTTTTTTTAAAAAATAATGTTAAGTTTTATTAATTTAAAAGAAAGAAAAAAAGAAAGAAACAAGGAAGAAAGCATATAAAATACAACTGCTTTGTCTGTTTTATATTGCTTTTTCTGGTCTTTTACAATGAAGCTGAACTGAATCCATTTCTTTGCTTTTTTTAAAAATCGATTTTTACAGTGCTAAGAGAACTGTGGTTATTAGATGTTTATTAGCTGTTTAAAAATACATAGCAAGATAAATAGGTGGAGGAAATGAAATTAGCTCTTTGTAGGCTAAAATCAAAGATTTTACAGGAAATGTTATGTGATATACGAGAATGTATATATAAGCTACTTTTGAGCATTAAATACCTTTATCAAGAATGAGAAAGAAAGGAAAAAAGAAAGGAGGGAGGGAAGGAGGGAGGGAAGGAAGGAAGGGAGAGATGAGGAGGGAGGGAGGGAGGGAGGGAGGGAGAAAGAAAGAAAGAAAGAAAGAAAGAAAGAAAGAAAGAAAGAAAGAGAAAGTGAATGAAAGGAAGAAAAGAAAAGAAAAAAAGAAAGCTATAAATAAAGGAAGTGTTGGGTAGTTTTTAGTAAGAAGGAAGATAGGATATCAAAAGGGAAGAATGCTAAAATGCTAAAATCTATCATCAATCATTTATGGTTTAAGGTGACTAACTTTATTGATCAGTTTTGTTTTGCTTTGGTTTGGTTTTTCTTCAAAATGTCTTATTTTGTTTCAGAGAAAGGTATATGATGCTCTCTCTTTTTCGTTCCTGATATTAACAAGGTTTTTTTTTTTCTGAAAGCAGAATGGTGAAGCTGTGAACACTGTAAAGCAGAAAATAGATTTTTGATATCTTGGCTTTATTTTTTAGGATCCAATTAGGAAGGGCTCATGTCCCCCTCTGGGCTTGGGGATGAGATAAATGACGCAGAGCCACAGAAAGGGGGGAAAAAACCTGGAAAGTCAGAGGTTGATGGTGATGAGTTCCTGCTGCATCAAAGTACGCAATGTTTTAAGCCAAATGGTGCATTTTGTTGTTGGTTTGGTTGCACATAATAACAATAATAATTCTGTAAACAGACTTTGAAAGCTGAACATGGCTGGCCATGATATCAACAGAGGGAATAGAATCAAAATTCTGCTTTCTGGATCCTGGCATGTTGGAGGGAAAAAGAAATCTTAAATAACACTTAGACTTATATACCACTTCATAGTGCTTCACAGTCTTCTCTAAGCAGTTTACAGAGTCAGCATGTTGCCCCAACAGCCTGGGGTCCTCATTTTACCAACCTCGGAAGGATGGAAGGATGGGTCATCCTTGAGCTGTTGAGAATCAACCGTCAACTGCCAGCAGTAGTCAGCAGAAGTAATACTGCATTCTAACCACTGCACCACCATGGCTCTTGTGGAAGCTTACTGGCCTCCTTCTGCATAGTTCTCCCCCACTCCCATCCCTGCACCCTCCCCCCTCCATTCACACACATTTTGTCACAAATGATTGGCACTATGTTTTGAAGAAGTTTACCACCAGGAGTGACCAGAATTATCTTCTCATTAGCCTATTAAAACCAAGTTTCAACAGAGATATGTCCAATACTGTTCTACACTGTCTCTGTTTTTTGCTGTAATATCCATACAGCTACCTATTGTTTAAATTTGAAATCACAAGGTCAGCACTTTGTACATTTATTTATTTAACATATAGCATATCGTACATGGATTTGCATTATATATTAACATTTCAGTTAAACACAGAATAAAATATTAATGTTAAAATGCACATAAAAATGGATAAAGCAGATGCTTTTTTAATTACGACAATTACATTAAACAAATGCAATGCCATTTATTTAAAAAAATGAAGGAAAGGTTGACTAAATGAACAAGATTGGAAGAGGATGTTCAACCTGACCTCACCATATTTTCAGCATTATCTCTATTGATCTCTATATATTGCTATCTCCATCTCCATCTCCATCTCCATCCATCTCCATCTCCATCTCCATCTCCATCTCCATCTCCATCTCCATCTCCATCTCCATCTCCATCTCCATATCCATATCCATATCCATATCCATATCCATATCCATATCCATATCCATATCTATATTTATCTATCCAACATGTTTCCATGAAAATAAGACATAGTCTTATTTTCTTTTGACCCCCGAAATAAGCACTTGGCCTTATTTTAGGGGAAGTCTTATTATTTTTGAGGTGCCAGAGGCGGCGAGCATGGTCACCTCATGGCTGCTGCTGTGTTGCAATATTTTCAGGGAGGGATTATTTTGGGGACGGGCTTATTTTAGCACCTGTATTCAAAAGCCTGATTGGGCTTATTATTCAGGGAGGTCCTTATATTCAGGAAAACAGGGTATCTCTCTCTCTCTCTCTCTCTCTCTCTCTCTCTCTCTCTCTCTCTACCTCTACCTCTACCTCTACCTCTACCTCTACCTCTACCTCTACCTCTGTCTATCTATCTAAAACTGCTTGCCTCTCTACTCTCTAACCATCTTGGCAACGATTCTTCAGATCATTAATCTTTCCCATTTGCAGGCAGAATTTCCTGTTACTTAAAGGTAGGCAGTGGTGCTTAATAAGTAAGTTTGTACTTATACAGCTTTAACAATTATCAATTTATGTGTGTGTGTGTGTGTGTGTGCCTGTGTGTGTGTGTGTTTTCGTAGATTTTCATGGGTGTAGGTATGCTGGTCTTGTTGTATTCGGGTCTTTTCCCATGTAAGATTGAGACCCAGATAAAGCACAACTATGCCAGGCCTGCAGTGATATTCCTTTTAGGAGCTTTGGCCTGCCACACTCTCTCTCTTTTTTTACTATGCTGTTTCATTAGTGGGGAATTGGGAGGGAGAATAGTAAGGAGTAGAATGCCTTTGTTTTCAAAATAAAAAATTCCTTTCTAGAAATCAAGGTCATTCTTTGTCTCTGCATTTCTGCACCTGACTGGAAATGGATGGGTGAAATTGCCAGCATGGCAGTGAAGATTGGACTGTGTGATGGACTTGTGGGTGTGGAGGCAAGATCATGAACTTTCAACTGGGTGGGAAGCCCCAGAACCTTTCAGATTCGGGTTTCCACAGATGTACCAACATGTCTCTCTTATTAAATTGGAACTTTGAGGAAAGCTCTGCCTTGGACTCTGATTTAGTTTCAGATGATATTTGGAACGTTGGCATCTATTCCTGCACAAGATCTGGTTTTCAATCTTTCAGAGACAGATTGTTGTAGAAGACATGCATTCACATTCCCCTTCATTGACCATAAATGCAATCCACGAATCCTTCTAAAACCAGTATAGATAATGGATAGTCCCATAACACCCGAAGCAGAAAAAATCATCTATCAACCACCCACAAATTTGCACTGAACAGGTGGCATATACATCTGTACATATAGATAAACAGACTAACTCTTCAAAACAGAGTCCCATTCATATCTGACACCCGGCAAATTTAGTCAAATTTACCATGATAACAATAATCAGGGTCCTGGGGACATTATATAATTCTGCATTATGTAACATTGCCCAAATGGCAGATCATTGCTTACCACTGAATCATATACTTATTCTCAAGTGCTACATAAAAGACTGGATTAAGTCCAAAGATTCAGAATTTGCATTCTGTTTACTAGCAGCCGTTAAAATAAGTATTGGAACATTTCCACAACATTGGAAAGCAATAAAAAGCACTGAAATTTTTGATCTGGAATAGGATATGCAATTAACAGGACTCATAAAATCAACTTATTTTATTAGAGGTCGACAGAACCTCCATAGTGATCAGTTTATACAAAAGTATGTATAAACTTGGTATGTATAAATTGTTTAAATGAGAGAGACACATTTGAGGTTGTGATCCAACTGTGGGTTTGGGTCTTTGTTTTTTGATGTTACCATTGGGCTCAGAATGTGTTTGCAGACGTGCTCTTGATAAACCATAGAAACAAGACATTTGCATGGTGAGGAAGGAAGGAATAAATAAAGCTTTCTTATTCAGTCAAATAGGAAAAATATGGGAGAAGGGGAGGACTACTATAATATTCTAGTACAGTGATGGTGAACCTTTTTTCTCTTGGGTGCCAAAAGAACGCGTACACATGCTATTGCGCACACTTGCATACCCACATCCATAATTTAATGCCCCCCCCCCCAATTGCCCTACACATTCGTGCATGGCTTTTTTGGAGCCTGGGGAGGGTGGAAACAGCCTCCCCACCCCCTCACGGCCTTCCAAAAGAGAAACAGTCCATTTCTCAAGTTCCGAGGGGGCGGTTTTTCACCCTCCCCAGGCTACAGAAGCTTTCTTGGATCTTGGGGAGGGTGAAAACAGCCTTCCCTGCCCCCTCCCACACCCTCCGTCCTCCAGAGGCCAGAAATGACCCATTTCCTGACTTCCAGTGGGCCCGATAGGTTTTTTTTTTTTTTGCTCTCCCCAGGCTCCAGAGGTTTTCCTGGAGCCTGGAGAGGGCAAAAATAGCCTCCCCTGTTCCCCCCCCCAAGGCTGAAAAGAGCCTCCGTGTGTGCCCTGCCTTGTACTTACCTGGCATTGCATGGAGACTCCTGGAAAGGGAACGGCAGCATGGGCGGGCTAGCCAAAAATCAGCTGTCTTAGCGTGCACATGCGTACTGAAGCTGAGTCAGGGCAATGGCTCGCATGCCCACTGATATGACTCTGCGTGCCACCTGTGCCATGCGTGCCATAGGTTCCTCATCACGGCTATAGTATGTTGTTGGTTTTTTTACTTAATTCCATTTAGTATTAGCACCCAAAGTAGGTTGCATATGATACTACGGACTAAACATATATCTGTTAAACATTTAACATGCAATAAGAAATTTTATTTAAGTGGAAGCTAAAATTTAAGTGGCTTTTAATGTTTGAAATAACAAAGCTGAAGATGATAAACACCTACAACATTATATTTCTGTTATAGCTGCTTTCTATAACATTAAGAACTGGATAACATCAAGAACTGATGCCTGAATGTTCTTGCTTTCTTTTTCCCCTAAGATGTTATTTTATTTTATTATTTTAGAATGTGGCATGCAGTGTTTTTTTTTAATTGTGTGCTTGAAATTAGACTTGAGAACAGGATTTTTTAAAAATTGATCTGTAAGCTGTTTTGGGCTTCGATAGCTTTAGGGTGGGCTATAAATGTTTTAAGTAAAAAGGTAATACAAAGCAAACAATTCAAACCAATAATCTGCAGTACCAACAAGATATGGCACGATAACATCCTGAAGTCACGATTCTGAAAAACAAAACGACCCACATTATAAATAATAAACTGATGATTTATTAATGCTGGCTGATAATATTTAGCTGTCTTAAAATGCAGCTGGGGTCACAAAGCATCTAGAGAAAAAATGAGAGTGGCGAAACTTTTAAGAATGAGAAACTGAGGCATATAGCCTGATCCTATACAGTTTCTCAGAATAAGTGGACCAAGTTGCATAAATTCATATCTTGGAGTAATTTGCATGGAACATGGAAATACAACCACAATTGAATCCAAAATTTCTGTTGCTAAACAAGACAGTTGTTAAATGAGTTGCGCCCCATTTTATGATGTTTTGGCCATTTGTTAAGCAAATCACTGCAGTTGTTAAGTGAATCATGCGGTTGTTAAGTAAATTTGGCTTCCCCCATGAACTTTGCTTGTTGGAAGCCAGATGGGAAGGTTACAAATGATGATCAGATGAGCCCAGGACAGTGCGAGTGTCATTAACACAAGCCAGATGCCAAGTGCCCAAATTTGGTCACATTTCCACTGGGATTCTGCAATAGTCATAAAGGTGAAAACCAGTCATAAGTCATTTTTTTCAGTGCTATTGTTACTTTGAGCAGTCTCAAAATGAATGGTTGTAACTGAAGGACTACCTGTAGATTATATTTTCAAACAAATAGGAATAGTTCACAGTAGTTCCCCTTCTTTCCCCACACGTACAGTTGGAGTAACAGAAATGTTTCATTTCCCACTAGAAATATTTTGATTATAATGTGATTGCTGATTGTCCAAGATCAAACACTATGTAAGTTCTTACAAGGGGGAGCAACCTGTTACAAAAATAATGGAAGCCTTATCTATTAACAGGCAAATAATATCCAAAATAAGAAATAATAGTTTTCATATTCAAAATTGAATCTCACAAAAATCCAGTAATTAATGCTATTTTCCCATCTGAGAAGCCTGATCCAAACTGTGTCACAATGTAGGGCATGTAAGTTTAACTTGTTCGGGACTTTCTTTTATTAATTAAGATAAATGGAGATCCATTTCCACTAAAGCAGAAATATTGCAACCACTGAATTATAATCACTGAACTAATAAATACTAAAAAATGACAAAGTCACAAAACTATTTAATTCAGGTGTGTGTGCCTGTGTCTATGTGTTCAAGACAGCTTTTGGGGGCTTCTGCTGGCTACATGAGCTAGTTCCTGCAGCTTTCTTGTCAAGGCTTTTCAGAATTGGTTGCTTCCTGCCTGTTTCCTATGACTGAGAGAGAGAGTGACTAGCCTAAGGTCATCCCAATTGTCTTCATGTCCAAGGTGGAACTAGAACGCATGGCCTTTCTGATGCCTTAACCATCTATCTCTAATACAATCAATATCAGTATCATCAATATCAGTACTTAACCATATACGTATATCCTAATTGCTGGTCACCACAATATAAAAAAGTTGCTGAGAGACTGGAAAGAGTGCAGAGAAGAGCAACAAGCAGGCTGGAGGCTAAAACATATGAAGAACAGTTAACATGAATTGGGTATGTCTAGTCTAATGAAAAGAAGGACTATGGGAGACCAACAGCAGTGCTCCTATATTTGAGGGGCTCCCATAAAGATGAGAGAGTCAAACTATTTTCCAAAGCACTGTAGGAAGTTAGCACGCACCCGTCTCCTGGAAAAATGAAATGTTTTAGGAAATATAAAAGAACAGAATATTTTCCCTAAAAGGAAAGCAGAAACTCACACCCCCCCACCTTTGTCTATGGGCCATTAAGGCCTGAGCCAGTCTATTCTACATAACAAAGATCTACCCCCTTCAGCTCCAGGGTGATGGGATTAAGACATGTCCCTCAGGACATGATAGAATTAGCAGTCTACTCATTGAGCAACAGAACTCACCACATGGGATACAAAGTTTGCTAAGATTCCGCCCCCTGGGAGTCTGACAGCCAATGGGTACATTTCTTCTACAGGAACAGGAAACTGTAAGGTGGGGCTCAGAGATATAAAACAGAGCACTCTTAACATCTCTTCCCTTTTTTTCTACAAGATCTTCAAGGCATGTGATCCCCTTTTTTTCCTCAGGATCTCAAACTGTGTGGTGTTGTCCCGCATTAAAAACCATCTTTCCAAGCAGCCACCATGTTTCCAGGCTCTTTCTCCCCACTTGGAACTGAACCCAGAAGGACATTTCTTCCAACAGCACCAAAAGCCAAGATGGAAACAACGGATGGAAACTAACCAGGAAGTGAAGCAACTTAGAACTAAGGAGAAAATTCCTAACAATGAGAACAATCAATCAGTGGAATGACTGATTCAGAAGTTGTGGGTGCTTTGAAAAAGCTGGAGGCTTTGAAAAAGAGCCTGGACAACCATTTGTCTGAAGTAGTATAGGTTTTATTATTCGAGTAGGGTTTGGATTAGAAGACCTCCAAGATCCTTCCCAATTGTATTAATCTATGTTCTGTGTTCTATACTTTTAATCACTTGTCATCCTTTGCTTAGCTATTAGGCCACAAAAAGAGAATTGAAATAGGATTTTTCATTGCTCAAAAACATTATTTACTTAACCAGACCTTATTAAACAAGCCAGAATCAGATAGATTCACAAGCATGCAGATATAAAACCTATGGTTGATGGCTAGGTTTTAGCATTATCCTACAGTATGCTAAATTCAAAAAACTGATACTCTTAAAATGGTTTTGTATCATTTTCACTTCCAGCCTATAATTGTAAAGAGGAGCATGGTTTAATTAAATTTGAATTTTTGGTTTACACTTAAATGCAGTTCACCCGTCAGATAAAACAATTGCTAATAGGTTATACATAGTTTATCTTTTGTAAGGTAAAGGTTCCCCTCGCACGTATCTGCTAGTCGTTCCTGACACTAGGGGGCGGTGCTCATGTCCGTTTCAAAGCCGAAGAGCCAACACAGTCTGAAGACATCTCCGTGGTCATGTAGTTGGCATGACCAAACGCCAAAGGCACACAAAATACTGTTACCTTCCCACCAAAGTTGGTTCCTGTTTTTCTACTTGCATTTTTACATGCTTTCGAACTGCTAGGTTGGCAGAAGCTGTGACAAGTAATGGGAGCTCACTCCATTATGCGGCGCTAGGGATTCAAACCGCCAAACTGCCAACCTTCTGATAGACAAACTCAACGTCTTAGCCACTGAGCCACCACATCCCTTTTTTGTACCTATCTATAAAATCTTATTATCCAAAAGTAATTTGGGGTTTGTGAGTCTTCGTTCAGAGTCTTGAAAAGCGGATAATAATATTCCTTGTTTGTAATGAGATTGAATTGATTTAATAAAACTTTAATTCCGTACTTTGAGCAAGGACATATTTCATATAGGTGTATTCAGCCATAGTTCTGGGCAACTTGAATATTGTTACTTTAAGGCTTCAGAAACCTGAAGATTGCATAAATATTTTCTCGCATGGATTGCTGTTGTATTATATCAAGTTCAATCCTTGATCTGGGGAGAGGCAAAAGAGTAAAATGGTTTCATTTCAATTTAAGCTAGACTCAATTTAGATTGTAACCCATTTGTCATCTTTATAGCCATGTAAGCTATTTAGCTTGTCTGCTATCTGCTCCTTTTGATCCAAGCCAGGGGAAAAAAACGATAAAGCTAGGATAAATCCTGAATGGATCTCCAAGGCTATCTGCCTCTGAATAGAACTTGGTGGGAGAAGTTTGGGTCTTCAGTTTCCCCCTCTTGAAATTAGTAGCAAAAGCAAAGCCTTGGGATTTAAAAAAGATACTTGGGGAGAAATTTGGTTTTTTTAAACCATGGCGCATCCTACCAAGACAAAGGTCATTCTTGTAGAACTAGGGACCTATAGTTGAGCCCAAAATGTTGCTAAGTGAGACAGTTGTGAAGTGAATTTTGCACCCTTTTACGATCTTTCTTGCCGCTATTGTTAAGTGAATCGCTACAGTTAGTAACTGTAAGTTAGTAACACGGTTTTTAAGTGAATCTGGCTTCCCCGCGGACTTTGCTTGTGAGAAGGTTGCAAAACCTGCATGACCATGTGTCAGGCCTGCAGCCATATTTGCTTGTGGATTTCAGGCCTGCCACACTTTCTATTATTCTAGTATGCATTTTCTATTGTGGGAAAATAGGAGGGGGGATTTTATGGAGTTAGATGATACGTAGACATAACAAAATTCTTTGAATTTTGAAAGCCAAGGTCATCCTTTGTCTCTTCACCTCAGCACCTGACCGGAACTGGATGGGTGAAAGCTGCCAGGATGGCAGTGGAAGATTGGACCATGTGATGGACTTGTGGGTGTGGAGGCAAGATCTTGAACTTTCAACTAGGTGGGGAAAACCGGGAAGCTTTCAGATTTGGGTTTTTCCAGATGTGCCAACATGGCTCTCTTAATAAATTGGAACTTTGAGCAATACTTTGCCTTGGATTCTGATTTACTTTTGGATGCTATTTTGAACCCTGACACATGGGACGCTGAAACCATCATAAATATGAATTGGTTGCCAAGCGTCTAAATTTTGATCATGTGACCAACAAATGCACGTGTGAAAAACAGTCATAAGTCACTTTTTTCAGTGACACTCTCTCTGCCTAAGCCTAACTTTATTGTAATTGAAGGTAAAGGTTCCCCTCGCATATATGTGCTAGTTATTCCCCACTGTAGGGGGCGGTGCTCATCTCCGTTTCAAAGCCAAAGAGCCAGTGCTGTCCGAAGTCGTCTCCATGGTCATGTGGTTGGGATGACTAAACACCAAAGGTGCACAGAACACAGTTACCTTCCCCAATAGGGACCTACCAAAGGTAGTCCCTATTTTTCTACTTGCATTTTTACATGCTTTCGAACTGTTAGGTTGGCAGCTCGGACAAGTAATGGGAACTCACTCCATTATGCGGCACTAGGGATTCAAATCGCCAAACTACCGACCTTTCTGATCAACAAGCTCAACATCTTAGCCACTGAGCCACCGTATCCCTTCTACTGTAAAACAATTTTATTACATTTTGCAAAGCATTCATGTGTAAAACATGAACTAACAATCAAGGTAATAAAAGATAACATGAAAAAAGAATAGGGATAGAAGTGTGACATAGTATTTTTTTTAAAAGGAATACCAATATATATATAAAGAATACCTTATGACTTTTTCTTCCAAAAATGTAAAGAACTATTCTCCCCAGTAAAAGAAACTGGAAATTTTTTTAAAAATCTTCTTTTTCCTTTTTAAATTTTAACAATCATCATATCTATAGGTCAAATTTTGATTTTTCTCCATCTCCTGCAAAAAGTCCACAAAGTGTTTCCAATTATAAATGAATTTTTGAGTGATTTTTTTTCACAAGGGCCATTAATTTAGCCATTGTTACCAGTTATGTCATCTTTATTAACCATTCTTCTATCGTAAGACCTTTCAAATGCTGAGCATCTAGTGGTGCTATGACGAATCTCATTTTAATAAATTGTATTCTGTTTCTCTTGGATGCTTTGAAAACTATTTTCAACATCCTTCTTAGTAGACTGTCTATACCAGTGTTTCTCAACCTTGGCAACTTGAAGATGTCCAGACTTCAACTCCCAGAATTCCCCAGCCAGCTGGCTGGGGAATTCTGGGAGTTGAAGTCTGGACATCTTCAAGTTGCCAAGGTTGAGAAACACTGGTCTATACTTATCTGCCTGAGTTACTGCTGACTGCAGAACAACTGGAACAAGATTATAGATATCACTGCTTTAGAAGAAGTGAAAAAAGTCTTCAATAAACCTCAGACTTCATTGTTTCAGAAAGTGGCAGAGATACCCTGAAATTATCCTATGAACTGAGACTTTCAAATGCTTATTTTTTAGATAGAGGTAAGGGGAATTTAACCCTGATGAGGTAGACCGGTATAAGAGTAGCGATGGGAAATATCTAAAAAATAATTAATATTAAAGTAACAGGAGCCAAACTGAAAGGAAATGAGAATCATTCATTCCAACAACAAAAATTAAAACGTGCGGTATTTATATTTTATATTTTCTTTCATCCAATTAAGGCAAAAAATGCACTCTGGTTAAAATGTACAAAACAGTCTACATTCTTACTGCCACGATGAAGGCAGTGAAGCAATCAAAAACTGCATGTGATAATGCTTGGACTTCCATGTACATATACTTTATTAAACTCAGTAAATATAACAGGATTTATAGGGGTGGGGAATTTTTGGAGTTATGGGGGGGTGTTTGGGGATTTGTCATGCGTGTTGGGCCTGGTCTTTGGGTGTTATGTGAATTTCATTGTATGGGCATACTGTGTATATATGTACAATGACAATAAAGTAAATCTAAATCTAAATTTCACCTTGTGTGAATATACAGTACATGTTGATGGCTCTCCATCTTTAGAAATCTTCTCTAATCTGCTTCAGAGCAATCCAGCTGATCACCCTGCCCAAATTTTCCCATCAACAGCATATAAACAATAGGCCATTCAGAGCAATTATTCTGAAAATTGGAGCATACCAATATCGCTGTATTCAGGAGACTTAAAACCTTTGCTGGCTGCCTAGAGAAAATAGAATGAGAAAATGTTTGCTGCTCTCTGTCCATACAATCTTTTTTTAAACCAGAATCAAGTGCAGGTCATCCTCGACTTGCACAACTTCATTTAGTGACAGTTCAAAGTGACAACGGCCCTGAAAAAAATGACTTATGACCATTTTTCACACTTATGACCTTTGTAGCATCCCCGTGATCATGTGATCAGAATTCAGATGTTCGTCAACTGGTTCAAACTTACTACCATTGCTATGTCCCAAGGTCATGTAATCCTCTTTTTTTCTGACAAGCAAAGTCAATGGGGAAGCCAGTTTCACTTAACAACTGGGTTACTAACTTATCCATTGCAGTGATCCACTTAACAACTGTGTCAAGAAAGGTCATAAAATGGGGCAAAACTCACTTACCAAATCTCTCACCTAAAAGCAGAAAATTTGGGCTCAATTCTGGTTGTAAGTCAAGTACTAGCTATACAGGCAGACCTTGACATACAACCTTTAGTTTAATGACCATACAAGGGCCCTGAAAAAGTGACTGATGAACAGTTTTCACACTTACGACTGTTGTGGCATCCCCATGATCATGTGATCAAAATTCAGAGACTTGGCAACTGGCTCATATTTATGACAATTGCAGGGTCCCTGGGTCATGTGACCACCTTTTTTAACCTTCCCGGATGGCTTCCAACAAGCAAAGTCATTGAGGGAAGCCAGATTTGCTTAACGATCAAATGGCTCACTTAACAACTGTGATGTGATCACCTTTTGTGACCGCCTGACAAGCAAAGTCAATGGAGAAGCTGGATTTGCTTCACGACTGCGTTAACTAACTTAACAACTGCAGTGATTCATTTAACAATTGTGGCAAGGAAGGCTGTAAAATGGGGGGAAACTCAGTTAATGACTGTCTCAGTCATTTGGGGCTTGATTGTTTGTCATAAGCCAACGACCACCTATAATGGGAGTGAGTAAAAGAGTCCTTTCCTTGGATGGGGATACAGTGATGAGGAATGGGACAACTTCCCATAGTATCTTGCTGAGCCCAACTCGCCACAGCCAACTCTCCATGTATAACTTGTCACAGCCAACATGCCACAGCCAACTAGCAGCACCCGAACTCACCATGGCCAACTCACTGTAAGACAACTCATTGCAGAACAATTTAACAATTCTATTTAATTATTTAAAATAAATAAAAATTATTTTAATTTTTGCCATTCAAATTTAATTCTGTCTCTCCTTTTGCATCCTTTCTTTAATGATTCTATTCCACCATTTCTTTGATATTAGTATAACTCTTGTAGCAAGCTGTCCTGCAGCAAGTTGGCCATGGAGAATTGGCCATGGTGTGTTAGCCATGATGAGCTGCCTGTGGCAGGTTGATCATGGTGAGCTGGCTGTGGTGAATTGTCATAGACCTACAGTTGAGAGAAGACCAACCAAACTTAGATCCATTTCTCTTTCTGCCCTATTTCTGCTCTGGGGATTTTTCTCAGGTTGGGACGTCCACATCTTGAAAAATAGCAATTCTGGGAATGAAAATGCATGGAGGGATGGATCCCACTCTCCCAGATCAGCCTGTCTCTGACCTTATAAGAAGGAAACTGACCGATCCTATGGCTCTGTTCTAGGAATCATAGGATTTCAACTTGGCTCCTCATATTCATTCTACTTTATCTAACTTTCAAGCAATGACAAATCAAGTTCTCTTCCCAAGCACCATCTCATGTCATGGGTCTCCAGGGGAAAGTGAGTTTATAGTTTAAACAGTCCTACAATTATAAACTAAAATGACTCTACAACACCTGTTCCTAAATATATGGATCCGAGTTAAAGAAGAAGAAGAAGCTGATGATAAAATTCACCATCACACAACAGACTGGCAGTTCTATGACATTTAGCCGTTTCTATTTGTTAAGAGGGAGGGTAATGAATTCTAGCTTTCCCTCTATTAATCTGCAAAAGATTAATTCAGAGATCATGGAACTATTTTGTTTACTTCCAGCCCTAATAAATTAAAGCCGTTATTTATCCAAACATAGAAAGCGATTTATAAAAGATAGAGGGAGAGACTGAGCTTGCCGCATATCTGATAACTGATCTTAACTTTTATTATTTATTACCCCAGTTATTATTAACCACTATAAAAGGAAGAAAGTCATTTCCCTTTTTTCCCTTTTGGGCAAGATTGGCCTTTGCTGCGATGGTAACTACAGGTTCCAGTATTGGAAAAATAGAAAAGCAAGGAGCTTTTTGACATTTAAGGGTTATTGCACTAGGTAGGCTAATAGGATGGACAGACGGCCTTCCTCCGCACACCATCACTTTCCTTTTGAAGCTCCCATTGATTATATTAAATATTTATAAGATTTTAAACAAACGCTCTAATACGGGGAGCTGAGATCAGACATAAAGATTCCGCTCCCATTTCCTAGCATCCAGCTTTACTTATTTAAAATGAGCAATAAGCTTCCATAACAACAACAACAGAAACAAGAGAGAACACTCCTTTTCTCCTTCAGGGAGATTAGAGATGCATTATGAAAAAAAAAGGAGGGGAGAGTGAGAAAAGGACAGAACCATCCTCTAAAGCCTCTGAATATTTTTAGTTTTCAGATCTTGGTCGTTAGCTTACTAGTGATAAAACATATTGTAATACTTACAAACAGGAGCGCAATTATTATTAAGAGTAAAGGTTAAGGTTCCCCTCGCACATATGTGCTAGTTATTCCCAACTCTAGGGGGCGATGCTGATCTCCATTTCAAAGCCGAAGAGCCAGCGCTGTTCGAAGAGGTCTCCATGGTCATGTAGCTGGCATGACTAAATGCTGAAGGAGCAAGAACGCTGTTTCCCACCAAAGGTGGTCCCTATTTTTCTACTTGCATTTTTACATATTTTTGAACTGCTAGGTTGGCAGAAGCTAGGACAAGTAACCGGAGCTCACTCCATTACACAGCGCTAGGGATTCAAACTGCCAAACTGCCGACCTTTCTGATCGACAAGCTCAGCATCTTATTAAGATTCGGTGTGAACAAATGTTAGCTTTTTCCTCTATTCTCCTGTATTTTTTCCCCTCAATATGAGATTCCATGATGTTAAACCCCCCCCCCCCCGAAAATACTAGGTAAAAAAGAGGAAACATCCCATCCCTGCCTCCTCTCAGTGCTGTATTTTCTATGCCCCTAATTTTTTCATAGTAAGGTGGTGGTAAGTGTTGTAACGTATTGTCAGAACAGCTACGTGAGGAATAATTCAGCAGTCTGGCATAGCAATAGCTCTTAGACTTATATATCGCTCCATGAGGTTTTACAGCCCCCTTTAAGCAGTTTACAGAGTCGGCATATTGCCCCCAAAAATCTGGATCCTCATTTTACCCACCATGGAAGGATGGAATCCTGAGTCAACCTTGAGCCACACAGGATCGAGGCAGAGTTAACTTGCAATACTACATTCTAATCATTGCATCACCAGAGCTCCCCGGTTATGGATATTTCTCCATCCCATGAATACGTACAGTACATCATTTACTGACTGTAGATATATTTTCTCATTTTAAGGATTTCTCATTCTTTGGCTTGTGCCTAGCCAAAGAGCAAAAAACAGGAAAAAGAGGAACAGCACTCAGTCCTGCTTTATGGCACATTTATTTACTGTAAAACATACATTCTCAGATTCAGAACGCACCTAGGTTTCCATGCAAAATGCTCCTCTGATGTTAAGGTTCCTAATGAATATCAAGAATTTTTTTCTTAATAATTAATAATTTATTTGTTAAAGCAAAACAAAGTTATATTCCTCAAAGACACTCATAGATTGCAGTCTAATTTTGCTGACTGCCAGCAGTTCGATTCTCACCAGTGTCAGGGTTCCAAGTAACACCCACAGCCAAGTAAGTCTCCAAGGCAGGCATTTCATCAAAGTTTCCATTTTATTAGAGATGTCATATTGGCACCAGTGGTGGGATGCTGCCGGTTTAACAACCGGTTCACTGAGTTTGCGCTTTGTGTGTGCATGGCTAAAGCACTTGCATGCAGCATTGAAAATGGAGCATTTAGAAGCTTAGCTGATTACCTTCCAAGTCAGCAATGGGAAGTAGGACAGTGATGGTGGTGGTGGTGGGGAAACCCGTTGTGCTGTGTGACTGAGATGAGCTAGAAAGCAGGAAATAAAGAACAGGATAGGGCAAGGGTGGGTGAGCAGGGCCAATGGAGGATTGGCACTACCAGTTTGCCCAAACCAGTCTGAATCAGCTGAATATCACCTCTGATTGGCACATATGGGAAAACCTGAATCTGAAGTCCCCTGGGTTTTCCCCACCCAAAGGAAAGTCGAAGTCCCTTCCCCTGCACCCATATGTCCATCACATGGTCCAATCAGGTCACCACCCTAACTGGAGTTGTTTCCCAGTCATGCCTCTCCAGGTGCAGGCTGAACATCCTTGACCCCCAGGGGAAAGAATGTTGTTATGGCTATACATCTCACTCCATTGCCATCCAACCCACCCACCCCGCAGTTCCCACAGCAAGCCTTTCCACCAAGTGTGGCAGCCTTGAAGATCCAAAGAAAAAGATGGCCTCCAGAGCTGACAACTGGCTCAAAGTTGAATCAGTCTTCCATCTTTCCAAGGTTGGTAAAATGAAGATCCAGCTTATTGGGGACAACATGCTAACTCTGTAAAATGGTTAGAGAGGACTGTAAAGCACTGTGAAGCAGTATATACCAGTAAGTCTAAGTGCTATTGCTGTCACTAGGTCTCCCCCTGCCATTGCTCTTGGCCAGATAAGAGTCTTGGGTGTTAGAAGAATTCAGGTCCTCATCCTTAATTTCTGGGTCCTTTTCGGTCCCCATCTCCTTTTATATGCACCACTGCTGCTACTTCTTTGAGTCAAAGGCCCCTTTCCTTTTATGGGCTTATTTTGCACCTTTTGGGGCCCTTCAGATATGCATGAACAGCTGATGCTGTTTTGTGTTTTTGTTTTTTTTACTCTATCCATTTAGTACTTCTCTGTGTTCCAGCAATACTTTCTCTTCGGGGTTGCTTCTCCTTTCAGGCTTTTTGCTATATCTTGCAAAAGAATCTCCGTACCTCACCCTGACCCATGAGAATGTTTATGATGATGTTTAGAATCTAGCTTGCTGCCTTGGATTATGAGCTGCCCTGAGTCCCCTTCGGGGAAAAGGGCGGCATATAAATGCAATAAATTCAATTCAATTCAATTCAATTCTTTCAGTTTGGGCTTTCTTAATCAAGTCCAGGGGTGAAATGATCTGAAGTCTGCTACCGGTTTGCTTTGTGTGCATGTGCACTACAGGTGCTACTGCGTAGCAGTGGAAAAGGAGGATTAAGAAGCCTTTTCTGAGTCTGCAAAGGTAAGTGGAACAGGAGGGGGAAACAGCTGTGCCGCGTAGTTTAGATTCACTAGAAAGCAGGATTTCCTGCTTTCTAGCTAATATAAATGGCATGGCACCGTTGATTGTGACACAGCTGATAGTTGGAACTATTGGTTCATCTGAACTGGTAGCATTTATTTAATTACCAGTTCGGGTGAACCGGTAGCATTTTTTACTACCGGTTAGAGCGAACCGGTCCAAACCGGTAGCATTTCACCCCTGCCTGAGTCATTGGAGAACCTCCAAATGTCATTCAACTATTATCTCTCTTCCAGTGGTGGTTTTCAAATTTTTTTAGAACCTCTCCTGTAGGTGTGGCCTGCTTTGTGGGAGTGGCTTGGCAGTCATGTGACTGGGTGGGCGTGGCCAACTTGTAAAATGTGGTGAAACTCACTTAACAACACTCTTGCTTAGCAACCAAAATGTTGGCTCAGAAACTCTGGCATTGAAGTGTGCAAGTCTTAAAGCTGTCAAGTTACAAGACCCTTGCACCCCTAACCCTTTAGAAAAAAAACCCCAGGGATGTTCAAACTTGAGAGCTTTAAGACTTTAAGGCTTAGATAGGACTCTTAGAGGCAGGTGAGGTGATTGGTGAGCCAGCCAATCAGTGAGTGGTGGGCGGGGCAAGCGTGGTGTGGACAGGCAGGTGAAGGGAGCTAGAACCGGTTCTAAACGGCACGGTAGATTTGTGGAACCTCTTCTATAGAAGAGGTTAGAACTGGCAGGAACCCACCCCTGCTCTCTTCAACCCAAGCAAGCATGGCTAATGTGAAAGATGCAGAGAAGTGTCATTAATAGAGCTTGACTACACAAGTTATGTTGGCATGGACTGCAGAGTAATAACAATTTCATAACTTCTGGAGGGTCCTGGATGTTTCACCTTACAAAAATAAATAACAATAATTCAGAAACAATTTACTGAATTTTCCTGTCTGCTTCAGAATCTACAGGCTTCTTTCCATATTAAGGTGGATCACTGGTACTTTATTACAATAATAATTATTATGTGTCTTTAAGGGAACTACAAGTAATCAACTCATCTCCACCTCTGAGTTTTTCATCCTGGAACCCAAGAGAAGTAACTAGATCTTCACTGAGAGACCTGGTAACAAGCAAATATTCTAATTGTGTTTTGTTTGATCAACAACTTTTCAAACTCATGGGCAGAAATTGTCCACATCTTTTTATAGATGGAGCAACATGTATTCTGCATTACCTCCTCACCATAAATCAGTACTAAAAGAGGTTTTAAAATATTGCTTGTTGGAAACAGTTGCTTGCATTTTGTTGGAAACTTAAATGGATAAGAGCTTTTCTTACTATGATTCTGACCTAATTCTGAGAGTTATAAACCTAACACCGGAACTGGAGGACATCTGCAATAGATAAATTACTTCAACTAATTCCTTACCTTAATTACATTTTATCATTGCATAGCAGCACACTGGTTTAATGCTGAATAGTAAAGATAGATGCGCTAGATACCTCTTTGCCTACTTTAAAATATGAATTGGCATTTGATATCTTCCCTTCTGTGAAATAATATTTTTCAAAAGCCCTGGTATTGGATTGATCGTGCCATTTACCAAGGCCTAGTATATTATCGAAGATTTCCTTAGAACCTTCGTTTTTTTTTCCTAACAGGAGCAGGATATCTTTTGCAGGACCATGAACCAGGGGTGGGCTTCCAAAATTTCACCAATGGGTTCTCTGCCTAGTTGCTGGGTGGGCATGGCCTAGTTGGCCTCCTGCACCATGGGGGGTGGAGCGTTTTCACCTTCCCCAGGCTCCGGAGGCTTTCCTTGAGCCTCTGGGAGGTCGAAAACTGCCTCCCCCAGACTCCAAAGGCCCTCTGGAGGCTGGAAACAGGGCTGTTTCCAGTCTTCCGGAACTTCTAGGAGGGCCTTTTTCCCCCTTCCCAAGCCTCCGCACAGGCCCTGCACTTACCTCGCATCCAAAATGGGCCACGTGGAGAACTCCTGGTTGGGGAGGGATAGGGTTGGAGGGGCCATTCTCCAAACTGGCCATAACATTAGCTACGGAGTCTCCTGAACCCAGGTTAACCAGTAGCAGCCCACCCCTGCCATGAACCGCTTTTGGAGGTTTGAGAGATGCCATGGGTGCAGTTTAAGTCTGTTAAACATGGAACTTAAAACACTCTTCTAAAGACTCATTTTGTTCTAAGCATTAAAGAAAAAAAATAGTCTTAGTACATAAATCTGTGGCAAATTTATGTTGAGAGGGAATGTGCTTTAACAGACCTCTCTGTGTAGATATGGGTGTGCATATGTAGGTGTCCATTTACAGCCTCCCCAGATAAAAGTTAGGTTCAGATCGAAGTGGTCTCTTCTATTCTTCTATGTAATGGTGTAGAAAGTTATCACCCAGCCCTATCCCAGAAAAATGAAATATCCTAGGAAATGTTGAAAAGGCAGAATATTACATTTCCCTGGACGTGAAAAGGAAGAACCATGTTTTAAAAACAAAAGCCAGTCCCTTTACATAATAAAGAGTTCTCCCCTTCAGCTCCAGGGTGATGGGATTAAGGCATGATTACCCTTTATCCAATCACCACATGGCATCTGAGAACTCAACCAAACCTGGGTTCAAAACACAGCCTAGAGAGTTGCCCCTGCATGGCCCCATGGGAGTCTGACAACCAATCAGAATACGTTTGTTACACAGGGACAGGAAACAGAAAGGTGGGGCTGAACAGATTATAAGAAGCCCAGCACGCCCCTTCCTCAGCCCTTCTCTTCTTCCTCACCCAACATTGAAGCATGTAAACACCTTTTCTGTTTAGGACTCAAGCCATGTGGTCCTGTCCAAAGTAGAATTAGCTGTTGTGTTTACCTGGTAAGGATGACAACTGGGAAAAAAGTGTTTTATTTCTTCAATTATTTCAAAAATATTTTAACAAAAATGCAAACAAAAATCTAAACACTTAAAATGTAACGTAATGTTTCTAATTAATTTGGATCTCTAGTCCGTTATAAACTTCCTTAAATTAAATTCTTGTCAAGCTTATTGCTGTTGAACTTTAATTCTTTATATTGTTATTTTATTCTTTTCTTTAATTCTTTAAGCTGGAATTATCATTCAATGGGTGAGGGTTTTTTTCTTGCTGCTCCAAAGATGTCTTTTAGCTATAGAAGAATTATAATCCAGAGTTGTTTTAAAAAATTAGGGTTTTAGTAAACCCAGTATCTTTACAAGCTTCATTGCGGCTGTGACTTTGTTGACTTTATATGGCTCCTGCCACTCGAACTCATAAGTTAACCACATTCCTGCAGTCTCCTCACAAGGAGCAACTGCCCGAAGCAGAAGTTGGTGATCTCTTGGCCTCACCTTGTCTGAAGTGGCTCCATTAGCACAGGCTTATTGCCTAACCATTACAAAACTGTAGTGTTGTTTCTGCTCTTTTGGAGACAACTCAGTCTCAGTCATTACCTCACCCATAAGTTGTCCATTCTACTCTGAGAAAATGTGATTGTGACAGTTCTTATATGATCTGTTTGATGGTCAGAGACATCTGTAACAGGCTACTATAAAAGCTCACTATAAAGAAATCAATTTCATGCCTACTTTAATGGAGGCAGAATATTTCCTGCTGCTAAGAAAGGCCTTCCTCTCAATTTTCAGAATATGGCCTTGATAGTTAGAATTTAGCAGAAAGCTCACTGGTAGTAAGAACTTTTCCATCAGTACATCCCTTTTCCATAACCAAAAACAGTTGTATATGATTGGTTTTTAATAGGAGTTACTAATTTCTGATTGGCAACTAGATATTAGGAGAGAAAATACTACTGTAGCTTGCCCAGTATTTCCACTGTATAGTAGAAAATTGTCCTCGTGCATTATAGGTGTGTTTCTTTGTTAGGTACCAGGAAAGACTGCATATGGTAAGCTGTATCAGCTATGGATACAAGTGAGCATTCAAAGCAAGACTGTGCAATTATGCAACTCGGAAAACAGCTTGTTTTGGCTTGGACTGAAACCAAATTAATAGATCTGCTTATAATCATGATGCTTGCTCTTGGGGAGGAAAGCTATGGCAAATCTAGACAGCATACTAAAATGCAGAGACATAATTCTGCCAACAAAAGTGTGTATAGTCAAGGTTATGGTTTTCCCAGTTGCAATCTATGGCTGTGAAAGTTGGACCATAAGAAAGGCTGAGCGTCAAAGAACTGAGGCCTTTGAACTGTGGTGCTGAAGAAGACTCATGTGAGTCCCTTGGATTGCAAGGCAATTAAATTGGTCAGTCCTAGAGAGATCAACCCTGACTGCTCTTTAGAAGGCCAGATCCTGAAGATGAAACTCAAATATTTTGGCCACCTAATGGAAAGGAAGGACTCACTAGAGAAGAGCCTAATGCTGGGAACCATTGAGGGCAAAAGAAGAAGGGGACCAGAAAGAATGAGGTGGCTGAATGGAGTCACCAAAGCAGAAGGTGTGAGTTTAAATGGACTCCAGAGGATGACAGAGAAGAGGAAGGCCTGGAGGAACATTATCCATGGTGTCACAATGGGTCAGACACGACTTCCCAACTAACAAAATAATCATGAAAATACATCTACTCTTCTTTCTTTTTAAAAAAAATTCAGATCTGCAATACTCATTCTATTATTTGTGCCAATTTTTGTATCTCCTTCTCAGCTTTGCTAGTCAGAGCGTTGATAGCTCTTCATACTGAAAGAGGTCATGCCAAGTACGACACCCATTTTAAACTGGTCTTAGAACATATTCTTGGAATTGCCTGGGTTCAGCATCAAAAGTGTAATGATTGGTGCTACCTTGCAAGCAACATTAAGAATGCATCATGTGTGCTTATGCTACCTAGGCCAGCCATCTCAGCAGTTTCAAACATATTGATGTGCAAGCCACAGACAATGATTTGTAGGACTTTTACAAAGAACAGGAAGGGGTGGGAGACACATTTATCCAAATAAAACTTAAATGACACAAGAAAGATTTCTTGTTGTCCCAAATGATGAACCACAAATGGGTAGGGAAGACAGTCCAATCCAATTTGACAAGTCATCGTGAATGATTGTGAGATCTGTATAGGTTCAAAAGTAAGTGCTTTTTTTCATTTGCAAAACCATTATTTAAGTTTTAATTGTTTTAATCATTAACTAGAGTGCTTTTGCCCAGCTTTGAAGATTGGCTTTGCCCATATGCCATGTTACGACTATTTACAGTATTTGATTATTTAGAAATAAAAGGAAAGCAATGGAAAGGGGTAATATTGTGGTGGAATGTAGCCTAGATTCCCAGGAGGGAGGGCCTGTTTTCCAGATGACAAAGAGGCAGTGGAGCTTGGAACGTTTCATCAGAAGGAGGAGGGTTACAACAACTTGTATAAAGGAGTATTTTCCTTTATTGCTCTTCACCTATAGGTGGAATCTTGCCAGAGTCAAGCAACTATCTAGGTAACTGTAAATATACTCTGGGAACTGCTAGGAATGAGCTGTTTAGCCCTCTTCCTACCAACCAAACTTTCCAACCTCCACTGCCTCTTTGTTCACTGGAAAGCAGCCCCTCTCTCCCAGGAATCCAGTGTCAGGGTTCCAATGGATGCCCTAATTAAATCATGAGCTTCAAGCCAAGCTTCAAAAGAAATCTAGTCATTTATTAGTAGCTTCATGTCGGCACATACCCAAGTGAAGCAGCTCTGACCCTACATAATTTATGGCCCCAATCATGACCATGTTCCCCCCCTCCCCCAGTCATCAATCACATTTGCCAATGGGGCAATTTCATGGGTTGTAGAGACCACTGTCCCTCCAGCTGCTGTGATACAGCCTTGAGAGAGATAAGTCTGGAATGTGCATCTGTATTTTTCTGCTGTGCTGTTTCATCGGTTTCCCATCCCCCCTTTCCTATGGCAACTCAAGAGCAGGTCAGGAATGTTTTGCGAGTTGATATCCAGACTACATTCCACCACAGATATTTTTCCATGTAAGTGTTACTCGTAGACATGGATCCTCACATAGGTAGACTCAATATTAATAGCAATGTATCTACCAGTGGTATCCTATGTAGGATACCTGGGCTCTAATAGCAGGCCCACTTATGGTCATGCCAAATGATTGAGATGACGTATGTAAAATAATGGGCACCTATAGTAAAAGCAGCCCCCTGGATTGAATTTCTGCATCTCCTTCTTCTTTTTCTTTAAACGAATATAGGGGCTCATGTTAAAAAAAAGTTTTAAACATAATTTTCATTGAATGCTTGTTTATGTTAGGCATTACACTATTTACAAATGGCAATTTTGCATGGTTTCATTGTTTTATATTCTTTGTGAAACCCACTTTGGGCTTCTCCTTTTAATGAAATGCTGGAAATAAATGTTCTAAATAAATAAGTAAACTATATTGATTCCAAGCCTTCCAGTGCATGGCTAGATAAAGAGATGAACAAACAGATCAATTCTATCAGTCAGAACAGGGAGATCCAAAACTCAGGCCAGGCTTATATGCTAGCAAGATGGAACGGAGTGAAGAACTGAGTATTTCTGCTTTCTTTCTTTTACCACATTTCGTCTTTCTTTCTGGAGAGGTTTTATAACTTGCCAGCTACTGTCACGGTCTTCAACTTTTTCAGTTTGGTGGACTGGCAGAGGCAGCGGTAACATTGGCATTGGGGGGAGGGGGAAGAGCAGAGGTGGGTTCCTACCAGTTCACACCTATTCGGTAGAACTGGTTTGTCAAATCTACCGAACCGGTTAGAAGAGGTTCAACAGTGGACCCGGAAAGCAGGCCACACCTACAGAAGAGGTTCCAAAAAAATTTGAAACCCACCACTGGTCCTTGGATATGATTATTCTACACTATCATGCTCATATTTATAAAATTCAGTGCCTCTGTGAAAGGTAAGGATGACTACTGCGTTTGTGGTGCAATCAGAACATTGCGTGTGTTGAAGTTGCTTTAACGCAAACCAAAAATGCCTTTTAAAAAACAAGTTTACATCATATTCTTACGCATGCCAGTGCTGTGTGTGAGGTAATTTAAGGTGGTTCTGACAAGTGTCATCGGCATCTTCATATCCAGTCACATGGGTGGCAAGCCACTCCCACAAAGGAGGCCACACCCACAGAGTAGGTTCGAACAATTTTTGAAACCCACCACTGGGGAAGAGGAAATGGTTTCATGCCCATGCATGGCTTTCACAAATGCAGCTTGATGCATGTATGTGCATACACATGCTCACCCATCACATACACCAGAGTGATATTCTGCCTGTTCACCCTGGTTTAGGCGAACAGGTAATGGTGGCAGTGGGGGGCTCTGCCCTCCTGCCCAGATGTCATCACAGATGCTCTACGCATGCGCAGAAGGTTCCGTGCATGTGCAGAAGCACAGCGCAGTGCGCAAGCTCCCGATTCTAAACTGGTAGCGAAGATTAGAGCATTTCATGCCTGACTTTCACTGCCTGGTCTTGAACGAGCTACTGCCCAACACATGGGGTCATGGACTAGGGATTGGGGACCTTTGACCTACTGGATTCAATGGATCTGTCACATAAGCTCCCAGCTTAGTTTTCGGCCTCCTTTTTAAAAATCAAAATGTTTAATAAGACCGCCTTTTTAGATATAATTACCTCGGATCAAGTCCCATTGACTGTAAGAAAGCTTCTATGCAAGTTGACAGCACTATAAAAAGAAATGAACTTTACACTGCACTGTTCCTTCGTCTATTTGGTATGTGCCTATGTAAGAATAGAATGCATTAACTCAAAGAGGCTTTTAAAACTAGATTTACAAACTGCCTTTCAGTCAGGAGCTCAAAGTGGAAGTCAACCAGTAAGCTTTGTGGTTGAAAGTGAACCTAGAACTCCTTGCTTCTACTTCAACATCTTGACTACTATACCAAGCTGTCTATCATATCAAAATAAAGGCAAAATCACCTGTATAGTTCCTTAAGTATAAATAAACCTGCTAAAGCTACCATTTTTAAAGGGGCTGTAATACTAAATTTTCCAAAATGTTTCTTTATCAGCTGTTGCTTGGAGAGACACATATGGCTAAGTCCCAACATGGCTTGTTCAATTTTGGTAATACCTGCAGAGTTTATAACTCAGTATGTCAGCTTAATCCCAGAGATGGCAACCTTCTATAACCGTGGTCTAAACTCAACTTTATGGGAGATGATGAGGTCCAATATATTTGAGACTTTGTTTTTTTAAAGCCTCTCTCATTTTGAGATGTATTGTTTTATTAACCATTTTTGTGAAAGAATATAAATCTAAAGAGGTACAAAAAGTAGGAAGGGAATAATAGAACCAAGTACAAATAACACAATGCAAGTAGGTTCAAACAACTAGGAGCTCACAATGGAGACAAAGACCTAATACAGAGAAAGAGTTTGGCTGGGGATTGATTTTTCAATGATAGGGAAATTGGCTATCAGTTTTCAAGCATCATGGTCAAATACAATGAAAAAGGGTAGTTGAAGGTCAATGCGTGGATATCTGCAGAATCTTCTGGCATTCATCCAAATGATAAAAGCTGCATTACACTTCTGTGACTCAAACGTTTTATATGTGTATAATGTCACAAGAGATGTACAAATGTTGTGAGGGGGGAGAGGCTTGCATTGCAATGGCATGATGCTAATTCCATCATTCTGCCACCTCTGTACTTGGCATTCACCCCCTGATACTGCTGATCCAATATCCAACACAATGATGATACAGGCATCATCACATCATTTTGAAAATGACAAAAATTATATAATTTGTGGCATGACATGGCTAATATAATTGAGATCATTTACACCATGTTTGTGATGATGTCATAATGCACATGTTGTTATCCATTCCCTTACATCAGGGGTGTCAAACTCAAGGACTGCAAGGTGCTTAGATCCAGCCCACGGGGTGCTTAGATCTGGCCCATGGGGCTGCCATAGAAACAGAGAAGGACCAGCCCGTGGTACTTCTGCATGCAACCGTCCCAAGCTCCATTTTTGCTGACAGAGGGTTGCAGGAAGCTGTTGCAGCCAAAAACAGAGCTTGGGAGCCCGTTTTCACTGGCAGAGCTCTTGGGCTGCCACAGGCACCCGTTACACAATTGATGTTGAGCTGGCCACACCCCCTGGCCACCATCAGCCCTGCCCCCCCTGCTGAGGCCCTCAATAAAATTGAGTTTGACATCCCTGTCTTACATACACAATATCAGTGTTAACCAGCCCAACTTACATTTTGATCAATAATAGTGTTTCAGTCCACAGCTGAGCTGTAATAGAGGGTGGAAAAACTAAAGAAAATCTCAGCATTTGCTTTTCTTGCTTATATTTATATATGTGCACATAAACACACATATAATTTCAGTGGTTCAACTGCACTTTTTGAAACTCTTAAGTAGTATTTTCTTTCTCCTTTCCCCCCCCAAAACAAGCACATACAAAAATGAAGTGACAGTTTGTGGCACACAAGGGAGTGCAATTAAGACTATTCATATTGTCACCTCCTGAATAGACTTGTCACATTGCTATTCAGAGTTTCTGTCTGGTGACAGAGAAATATCAGAAAATATTCTGATTTTTTTTCTTACAGAAAGGCAAAAATCTATTGTACCGCCACAAGATATAATCTTTATCTGCATGTAATAGCCTTATTAAAAAGTTTGCAAGCGAATGCCTTCTGTGATTCTAAAGAAGAAGTGTAGGAATGTGTGTGTGTGAAAGAAAGAGTGTGTGTGTGTTGAGGGGGCGGAATCATGATATTTAAACAAAAAGGAATTTTTAAAAAGGGAAGTTGATGCTCCCAAAACTCTAATATAAACAACAATAAAAGATTGCAAAGAAACAGTTAAAGCCGCACATTAAAGTTGGGCTAAATATGCTTTGTTCGTTGTCCAGCTCTCATAATATCCATGTACACATTTGCACCGAAGTCCACAGGAACCTTCATCTATATCTGGCAATATGTATAACTTTTTGCATCTCCAAAGCTGCTTTTCCAAAAAGCAACTTGACTTTCTTGGATATTTTTCTTGAAAATGTTTTGCTTCTAATCCTAGAAGTTTCTTCAGTTCTGACTTCTTCAATCAGAACTGAAGAAGCTTCTAGGATTGGATGCAAATCAAAAAGTTATCAAGAAAAAAATCCAAGAAAGGCCAGTTGCATTTTGGAAAAGCACCTTTGGAACAACCATGGAAGACTGAAAACCTCCATAGAAACCTTTTTCATATTTTTTCCTAAAAAAATAACCTTAAACCTCCTCCCTCCCTCCCTCTCTCCCTCCCTCCCCCTCCCTCTCTCCCTCTCTCCCTCTCCCTCCCCATCTCTTCCTCCCTCCCTCTCTCCCACCTTCCTTTTCTCTTTTCCTTTTCCATTTCTCATGAATACAGCTAACAGAAAATTGTTATCACTATCACGTTTCAATTGTGATTTACATAATAACATCACCTATTATTACCATCCTTTTCCCTGCAGTTAACAGAAGCAGGGCAAGTTTTCTTATCTGTTCCTGTCATTAGCAGCCTTCCTGCTCTGAGTAATCCTATGGGAAGAACAGCATCACAGCTCCAAGGACGTCACAAGCAATAATTCTATCATTGTGTTATCAATCTTTCCTGTAACTTATCAGCATGAGAATAACAGTACAAAGGAAGCAGGAAGCAAATGTTTTTCTCTTCCAATTTTTTTAAAAAATTCATTTCAGTCAGTTTACCTGTTGATTGTATGAATGGCATAGGACTGCAACCATCAATTATTGGAGAGGCTCTCTTAAAAATAAATCTGTGGAGAAGACATTAAAACATTAAAATAAGGGGCATGGTATGGATACACCTAATGTTATTCAACTTTAGAATCTGATGCAACAAACTGCTCTATGCCTAACATTTTATACTCTCCGTTGTTGTTTTTTCAGCTTAGGTTTGGTCACCCTAGTTTTCTCTTTTTAAAACAAAAGACTGGTTAGTTTTTCATTATTACATCAAATTAATTCCATACATTTGTAAATAGCCTTCTCCATAATAGCACAACATGAATGAACAGAGACAGAATAAAATAAGTCACTTTCAAGAGGAATAGTTATAGAGTATCAAAGAAGTCCATTTTAGAAATTGGCATTCCTTAGCATGTTTTTAACAATTTTCAGATTTAAAAAAAATACATTTTTCAGATTTCAGAGAATAGAAGTAGTTTCCAAGAAGAACATGTCAGGGTTCCAAGTAACAAACTCAATGCTTCAAGCATGAAGCCATTTTGGAACATCTTCAGGGCTGTCAGAATACTTCTGACATTATTATGGGGAAGACTAAAGAACCATTAGCACAGGGGTATCAAACTCGCAGCCTGTGGGCTGGATGTGTCATGCACTGGCCACCCCCACCCCCAGCTTAGTGAAGGGGAAAAAGTCATGATACATCATGTGACAACATGACACTGCAAGCTTGACACCACTGAACTAGCATTTGAGTTGACACATCTAAGAGTTGGATACTGAAGAAATCACCGGAAGCTTTCAGGAAGAGACTGGACTGCCATTTGTCAGATATGGTGTAGGATCTCCTGATTGGGAGGAGGATTGGACTAGAAGATCCCACACATGACTGCCCATGAATTCAAGATTGCAACACCATGGGATTGCAAAGTTTCTAGCCTCACTTATGAAGATGTTGGATGATACACACATTGTGCTGATGCCATGGTTTATTTTAACAATGGTTTCTTAAGGAAGCCATGAAGTCCTTTTAAATGAGGTGAAAACTGGCTGCTTGATGTGATGTTGATGTGCTTTGGGGTTGATGATGGTGATAGTGAGGATGTATTTATGGTGAAAAAACTTCATCTGAAGCCTATGAGCTTTAAACAACACCTCAATGGCCAAGCTGCAGAGGGAAGGGAACTTTGACTGGATTCAGAAAAAATAATAATTCTCATATCAAGCAAAATAGATGGCACTCCTGGCACAGCTAGTGATGCTCCGTCTCTCCTCTCAAGAACCAAGAAGTTCTCTGAGTAACAGCATATGTTTAGTCATTTTGCACTAACTCCTTAACACCAGGTGCAGTGGCTTAGGAAGGCATGGCTTCTCTGCAATTTCACTAGGAATGCTCAACGGACAAATGCCAGCTTTGTGAGCATGTGCTGGGTGAAGTCAACACATGCTAAGGAATGCCAATTTGTGTGCCTGAGCTGCATTTCTGAGCAGAAGAAGAATCCAAAGCAAAGAGAAAGCATTATCTCCCCTTTTCTCTGTGTACATTTATTCATCTGTGGATTGAATACAGAGACGAGCCACAAAGATGATTAAGGAACTGGAGTCTAAAACATACAAAGAACGGTTGCAGGAATTGTATGTCTAGTTTAATGAAAAGAAGGACTAGGGATGACGTGATGGCAGTGTTCCAGTATATAAGGGGCTGCCACAAAGAAGAGGGAGTCAACCTATTTTCCAAAGCACCTGAAGGCGGGATAAGAAGCAAAGGATGAAAACTGATCAAGGAGAGAACCAACCTAGAGCTAAGGAAAAAAATTCCTGATGGTTAGAACAATTAACCAGCGGAACAGCTGGCCTTCAGAAGTTGTGGAGGTTTTTAAGACAAAATTGGACAACAATTTGTCTGAAATGATATATGGTTTCCTGCCTAAGCAGTAGGTTAGACCAGAAGACAACCCCCCGCCCCCAAGGTCCATTCCAACTCTGTTATTCCCAACTCAAAGAGTGTGATATGAACAAGGTGATACAACTGTTGTTTGGGAGGTTTTAACTTTTTATTTCAAAAATAGTTGTACAAAAATGTGGATTACTGGAAACTTTCTTATATCCAGTCAACAGGATGAGCACTCTTCAAATATCTGAATGGTTGTCACATAAATGAAAAAATGGGATCTTATTCATTGCTCACCCAAAGGGGAAGTTTCAGGAAGTAACTTCAGGCTAGATGTCAAAAGGAACTTTCTGGCTGATGTATTAGCCAGTGGAACAGGCTGCCATATGAATTGGCATGTTTTCCTTCAAACAGAGGCTGGGGTTGGATGACCTCCAAATTAAATATACTACAGTAATAGGTTAAATTTGCCCAATATGAGACTATCATTTTATTCTTCAATGTTATGCTGTTATTATAAATTGGACTGTCCCCCTAAATATTCATTTTTTTATTAGTTAAAAGGGAAAACTATGAAATGTGAAATAATTTAATTGAAAAAAATAATGTACATCCAGAGACATGCTTTTCTACAGATAAAGAAATTCAATTCTGGTTTTGACCTATGACAGTTCTTTTCATTGATCACTTCTGTTTTCCAAATATGCCTTGGATCAGGTTCCTTACATTTATTTTACTTGCCTTTTTCTCAGGGCATTTATAACTACTTGTTCCAGTAACCCGTTCACACGTGAAGATCACCTACCTCTTGATTCATCTGAGCAACAAATGTACATTTGTGATATAAACAAAAACCATGGATTCTTTTTACAGTTGATTGCTATATACCACATATTCTGAAATCAGCACTTGCTTCCTGGATGCATAATTTACAGTCCTGGGAATTTTTGAGACAAATGGGAATTTTATTCCATGGACCAGGCATTACATTTCTTTGCTGGTGAATCCATAGATTGCCAATTCCCAAATATAGGCTGTCTGGAGTTTGGGGAGGAAAGGTGAGATAGAAATTGAAGAAATAAACACATAAACATGAGGGACTCTGTACACAGATGTTTTTGGTACTGCTAGGTTAATGTATGTTTCTTTGATGGTGGAGTAGCACAGAGAGGACATTATAAGCAGACCTTCCTATGTTGCCGCCAATGCAATCACTTCAGATTTGGTCTGAGCTACCAATTACCAAGCAAATGGCAATCAAGCTGATAAATTTCAATTAACTTGCAAGCATGTCCAAACCAGCCAACTGCATGTGAAAAGCAAGGTCCCCCAGATGTCACACACATTAAAAGGAAACCCAATAGCATTAAGTAGGTCCAAAATCTGAAACAATCTTGATTTTTGTCTTATTTATATATGGCAATCTGGATCATGGACAATGTTGATACTTTAAAAAAAAAAAGAAAGAAGAAAAGAAAGGAAGGAAGGAAGGAAAGAAAGAAAGAAAGAAAGAAAGAAAGAAAGAAAGAAAGAAAAAAGAAAGAAAGAAAGAAAGAAAGAAAGAAAGAAAGAAAGAAAGAAAGAACAGCAAGCAAGGGCACAATGTCAGAATGCCAATAGTGTTTTTTTTATTTATTGAGAGAAAGAGAGAAGAGGAAAGGGGGTGAGTTCTACTTTCTGCCTGACTGCTTCAGTTTTATTGAAGGAAAATTATCCATCACTGGAAAGCTCTACCAGAGTCATCGAAGCAAGAGATGGGCTATCTTTTAGTCAAGGCTCCCACGTTTCCATCCGCACCAGCTTTCAAAACAAGTGAATGTGCAATGCATCTTTATAGTGGGGTTATGTTGGATTGGTCCTTATTAAGCTAGATACACACACACAAAAAAAATATATCTTCAAAACGATGGTAATTAGTTCAATTGGTTTGGCTCTATCTCTCGAATACGATCGGACTAGATTCTTTTTTTGGTGGGGGGAGGAGAAAGAAGAGGGGTGGTCTGCTCTTTCCCTTCTGATTGGTCAACCATCGCTCCTTTTGTTTTGGAGATGATTACAGAATTGACTTTCAAGTGCTACGCTCTCGCTCTCTCGCTCTCTCCCTCTTTTTCTCTCTCTCCCCCTTTCCCCAGCCTCCTTATCCTTAAATGGTACGTGCGCACACCCCGCATCAATCCTCCTGAACAGGCGTAAAGCTCCCTTTTTATGCAAAGCCTGTGGCCAGACATTATGCGTTTGCAATGGTAAGTGCCTTTTTTATTACTGATTCCCTCCCCACCCCCACCCTCACCCCCAGATTTTGGGAGGGAGGGAGAGTAGAGAGAAAGAGAGAGGGAGGGAGGGAGGGAGGGAGGGAGGGAGGGAGGGAGGGAGAGGGAAGGAGAGAGTGAGAGAAGATTTGAGGTTAATTTTCTAGGAAAAAATATGCAAAAGGTTTTGCGGGTGAGTGTGTTTCGAAGCAGTTTTCCACCCCCACTCCTCCTCCATTAAAAGTGTGCGTTAAGATGCTCGGACAAACTTCAAGCTTATGTGGAAGACTAAATGTGTAGTAGTAGTAGTAGTAGTAGTAGTAGTAGTAGTAGTAGTAGTAGTAGTAGTAGTAGTAGTAGTAGTAGTAGTAGTAGTAGTAGTAGTAGTAGTATGGTGGTGTGGTGCCGATCTCCGCGGCTATTCTTCTTATTGCCAGAAGCTACTTTCAGGAATCCGAAATGCAACTTAAACGGACCGTGCTCTGAATGGTGCCAAAGGAAAGAGGGGGTGGGGGGGTCCGATCTCTTAGCACCGCCCAAGAACAATGGAACTCGTTTCCCATTCATAGCAAAGTCGCCGCGTCTCCTCGCCCCCCGTGCGTTGCGTGCGCCTGTTAACCTTCCCGTCTGCTCGGCGCTCGGCAGTCAAGTTTTTCCCACGGAGCCCCTTGGCTACTCCGCGCCTTCTTTTTTTTTTTTTTTTTTTGGGGGGGGGGGGTCTCAGCTTCGCCTTTGCTTTGGATTGCCTTGTCTCGTCCGTCCCCCTAACTACGAGTTCACACCAGGGACGGTTGACAAAATTGTTCGTCTCCCCCCCCCCCCGGTTGCCTTACGTAGGAAGGATGGGAAACGAAGGACGAACCTCTGAGCACCTGTTAACAATCTTGATGTTTGTCCGCTCCTCCACACTCCACAAATTGCTAAATTGTGTTTCTGCTCAATGAAGCGAGATTATGCCAAAAGTGCTTTTTTTAAAAAAGGCAACTGGGTTTTGTTTTGTTTTTCCTTGAAGACGTTTCACTTCTCATCCAAGGAGCTTTTTCGGTTCGTCTTCAGGGGAAAAAGCACCTGCCTTTTGAAAAAAGCACCTTTGGGAAACCACGACTTGGATGACTGAGAATCTCCATAGACATTTAGCAAGTTATATAAGTATACATTTAAAAGGAAGTTGTAAGTAAAATTATTAATAGAAAATATGATTATTGGGGGGGGGGAGAAGTATAAAATAGAAGAGAAATGTGATGAGGAAATATATTAAGTTGTAATGTTAAAGTAATGTGTTTATTTGGTGGGAGCTATAAGTATTATGATACTAAAAAATTGTATTCAGACAACACACTAAATAATGAATGATGAAATGTTTGTTTTAAAAGGAAAAATAACTTTTATTTAAAAAAAGGCATTTAGCAAGCTTCTAGACCACATCTTAATTTTTTTTTTTTTTTAGAGATGGAGAGATAGAGAGATGAGTGGTTCTCAGTTCTCCAAGCTCAGAACTCCCTTGTCCTTCAGATAGACAAGGACATCCTGAATGGGAGTGGTGGGAACTGCAGTCCAACAAATCAGGTGGGGGAAATCAGTCAGAAATTGCCCAGGCTGGTTTAGTCTACCTTCAGAGAGATAAGAGTTACAGTATCTCCTAACTCTACATTCTTGTCTTCTGTGGTACAGAAACACACCTAAGTGTTTCTCTTAGATACAATTCCTGCAACGTTGGAAAAGGGTAACAAGAGGAGGATGCCATTGTAGAATAAGGCTTTGAATAGGGTGGTGTACTGTTGTGGTAACATCCTGGTTTCCTTCCAGGAAACATAGTTTCCCATAGTTTTTAAAGAGTTGGGGTTCCAGTTTTTAAAGGGGTGCTTTACATTTTGTAGTTATATCGTGCACAACTATTCAACAAACTGAGAACTTCACAATTGAGTATCTATCAGCTTTGGGGATTGTCCCGATTTTGTGCTATTACTGACTATTGGATGAATAGTGAGCAGATTGTCCAAGAATTTGTTGTTGTTGTTGTTGGCTAGCAATTAGCATTGATGTGTTTGTGTGTAAATATGTGTGTGTATACACTTATGTGCAAAGTACCACTAAGTCTTGGCATTCCTTTCCTAATTATTTTCATATAGGGAACAGATCTTTAAAGTTGCTAGCTGTATAGCACAAACGTACCAGCTATGAACTATAATAGCGAGTCATTATAATTATTGGCAAAAAAAATTTCCCCAACAAGCATACAGTATATCCCATCTTCCTATTTCAATTTCAAGAACGATCCTAGGCAGGAGTTCAATGGGACATATTTCTAGTGCACCTGGATCAAGGTCATTCTGCCCAGATGCAATGCAGTCTTTTAAAGAAATCTGTATTGTTTGTAAAATAATATAATAATAATAATAATTACTGTCACTTGTGCAGTGGAAAGGAATATTATTTCCTGTCGTTTGTGCAGTGGAAAGAGCATTTGACAATTTTGTTTAACCTACTGTTTGGCTCTGATTTGTAGGACCAGCAAAACAACCAAAAAAAATCCTGAACTGTTGTTTCTACAAATGTCAGGGGTCCCTATAATTTGCTGTTAATAAACCTAATTATTTTTAATGGAATGCCACTAATTGCCATCCACCTCCGTTCTAATCATTAGTGCTATTGAGCACCATGCAGGAAGAACTTCAGATACTCAGCTGGCTTCAGTCTTGTTGAAATGAAGGGGATGTATACTGGGAAGAAAAACTGGCAGTTCAAATAAGTTGTAGGAAAATAATAGCTTGCCTTATTTTTCTCCGCCAAGCTTGAAAAACAGCTTTTTAAGAAAGAGATCATTGAATTAAAAATACAAGGCCTTGGAAGGGTCAATATCCAGCATATCACATGTACAGTTTTAGGTTGTCCCATTATACTAAAACAATACACAATTTTTGGCTATGGATTGTAACTTTATAAGCAAACACAATTTTCAAAATGATTTTAAAAAATAATTTCACTGTCACTTGGTAAAAAGTGGCCTGATCTGCTCCTGCATTTTAACAATTACTTTGATTTATAGAGGTAGACTAGGGAGAAGTTTTACTCCCTAATTTCAGCATATTTAGTGATTGTTACAAGAATAGCTACATTAACTTAATTTCAACAAATAATACATTATAGTGAATTTATGCTAAGCCCTGTTAAACTTTTGCCAAATCCATATTTGTCGCCTAAAGTCTTAATTAAAGCTGCTATCTTATTGATAGGATTGCCTGAATTGTCTGATCTGCCGATTAAATATCTAAGCTATTGTTAAATAAAGAAGCAAGGTAGATATAAAGTGAAAACTTCTTTTCCCATCAGTAGGTCTGTATCCTTAAACCTGGTAAAAGGCAAGAATCCAACAGGTATAGCTCCTTATTCAAGTGCTCCTTTTCAAAGGCACCGAGGAGGGTAACATTGTGCTTATTTTCTGATAAGTATTGCACACTCTGTTGGAAAGAAAAAGATTGACTAAAAGAAGACAAGCCTAAGGCAGGAAAAGTTGAGAATGGAGAAGTTCAGTCCTTTGGCAAGACAATAACTTAGGGAGAAGTCTGTTTCACGCTGAATGCACAAACACAAAAAGGGATTGTAGTTTCCTAAGACATTAGATGTGAACCACTTTATCTTGTATACAATTCCATGGATTTGCAAAAAGGCAGAGTCAATAGCAATATAGAAAATATACAAGTTGTACCAGTGAATTTTTCACTGTTCAGAAACTCAAGGGTGGAAGTTCTAGCTGCTTTTGCATTTGGCCACTTTACGTCCAATAATAATTGATTTCATACTGTCAGCAAAATTGGCCCAGACAATGCTGGAAATGAATCTGCATTAGTGCTCTGCTTAGGACTCTTATCTAGACCTATCTTTGCCTAGTGAATTGAAACTCTGAGGTTTTATTTCCTTTCTTTCTTATGTACTCTAATATAATTAGCTGTGCTTGAGAAATCTCTGTTCAGATTTAGTTGCTTGCATCAGAAATAGATTTAAAAATGCCAAACCCTGCTAATTAGTACCATGACTGGCCAACTTTATAATGTTGGTTCTGTTTTAGAAAAGAACATGAAGAAAGGAATTTACTTTCTCTCAGTGAAAGTAACCCCAAAGTTTATTGGGACATCAAAAATGGATATATATATATATATATATATATATATTTGGTGATCTCATTTGGCATCTAGTTCTCCAAGCAAACTGGGCCTGGAAAAGGCTACAAATGAGTCAGATTTTCTGTTGTGGTGGAGGACATTTTGCACAAAGTCCATTTAAGCCCATCTTTGTGTAGATTGAATTATCTCCATCTGTCAGGCAAAACAACCTCCCACCCCACCCCCAGTATGGAAAATGTATAACAGCAGTTTCCCAACTCACAAACCACTTTCTTAACCAGGTAATAAGTACGGATGCCATAGTCAAAAAACTCCATTGGAAATATCTTCCTTTCTTGTTCGCATCCACTGACAAAAGAAGAAGACATAATTTGTTCCAGGATTGTTGCTCGAATCTAATGTGACAATAGGTAACGTTACCAGGGAAGATAATGTTGACAAGAGAATCCAGCTGAGAATTTTATTTGTAACAATACTGAAGGATTCTGAAGGATTCCTTTTCCTCTGGACCAAATTCTGCAGACAGATAGCTATTAGTGAACACACCAATGGCACTGACTGCAGTCTGGGCAAACCACATTTATAAGATATGAACAGGAAAGCCATGAAAGCTAATTTAAGTAGAAAAGCTTATTTAGGTTAGGGAACAGACAGGAGAGGACATATAGATTTAATAAGCTGATTCATATATCATACTAAGCCATTGTTTGCTTACTCGTATTTTGTTTAATGACTGACAATTAGCTGGCTTCAGACGCTCTGCTAAACCATAAATCATGGTTTTCAAACAACTGCTAGTTTCGTGCGACACATTAAGAACAAACCTAAGAAAACACATTATGACAGTGTAGACATACATAATCCATGGTCCTTTGAAAGCCTAGGATGAGAACTTCCTAGATCTGCTAAAAGTTTATGTATATAACGTGTAATGCAACCAAAGAGAAAAATCATTAAACACACCGCTGGAAATTAATTGTATTCCCTATCTTTAATTTTCTCTAAAAGCAAATGTAAATAAAATCCATTTTAATTGTCCTGTTTTGGCTCACTCCCTTGGGAAAGCAGGCTCCTGGCAGGCTTCAAGCATGGACTATAACTTCCAGAGATGTGTGAGTACAGGTTTTATGATGACTTACAATAGTCTTTGCCAACCTGGTTTTTTTTAAAAAAATATTGCATTGCTTCCTCCATGTCTCCCCCATCATCCTCAATTTGTCTAGCTATTCTGCGTTGACTGGGAATAATGAATGTTGTTAATACATCTGGGAGGCTCTGGGCAGAGAAAGATGTGCCTAGGATGTTCTTCTCATACCAAAAATGACTTCTTTCATATCTGTGCAGAAAAGGACTGGTGGTGGAAGAGAGGGAGAGGGAGGGCCAGAGGGAAAGAGAGAGAAAGAGAGAGGGAAGGAGGGAGAGGGGGGGAGAAAATCTTCCTTATTCCTCCTAAATTTTTAAGTGCCTTGATAAAATAGGAGCAAATATACATTTAAGGTAGAAAAAACTGAATGGGTGGAACTGCCAACATGGCAGTGGAAGATTGGACCATGTGATGGACTTGTGGGTGTGGGGGGCAAAATCTTAAACTTTCATCTGCATGGGGAAAACCGAGAAGCTTTCAGATTCGGGTTTTCCCAGATGTGCCAACATGGCTCTCTTAATCAATTGGAACTTTGAGCAATACTTTGCCTTGGACTCTGATTTACTTTTGGATGCTATTTAGAACCCTGACAGCACCATGTATGCACATACCTTGGAGACAAATGACGCAGCGTGAGAGATCAGTGATGGGATGCTTGGCCTTAAAAACCAATAATTTAAAATCTGTTATGTAGAGTTTTACTTTTCACGAGAGCAGTGATGATAGGAGTGGGCAACTGTTTAGTTTCTCCAGCTCAGGCTATTTTTCATCCCATGAAGCCTTCTTCTCCCCAGAGTGGAGAAAATACATACAGATCTCTCTCATACCTTAATTTCTTTTCTTATTTCAGGGCTAATGCCCCGGGGTGCATCTATGGCATAGGTTGAGAATATTGTGAGGGATGATGGACTGTCCCTTCCTTTAGCAGTGCTCTTCTGATCAAATTTAAATCACTCTGGAGTACTACAGCACCAACATCACCATGCCTATTACTCTCGTCGTCCTCCTTTAAGTTCTCCAGCCTCTCCGAATGTACTATCCGAGAGTAAGAAGTATAAATTATTTATATCGGCACTTTTCAAAGTTGTAAGTGAACTAATTGTGAAGCTGCTCCCATTGTGGATCAGGTGAAAGTGGTGGGCTTTTTTTCTAGACAATTGCCAGCAAGAAACACAAATAAGGCACTACAAGTGGTCCTTGAATTACAACAGTTCATTTAGTGACCATTCAAAATTACAAGGGCATCGAAACAAGTGATTTATGACCATCTTTCACACTTACCAGCAACCCCATAGTCATGGGATCCTAATTCAGATTCTTGGCAACAGAGTCATATTTTGGATATAAATCTAAAATTCAAAAAGCAAAATTCAACGTACACAAAGTTACAATATAAATGGTGAGGAAGTCCCACTGAATGTAGTGTAATACAGGTAGTCCTTGACTTAGAACAGTTCCCTTAGTGACCGGCACTGAAAAAGTGACTTATGAACATTTTTGACACTTGTGATCGCAGCTCCATAGTGATATGATTTACGTTCGGATGCTTGACAATGGACTCACATTGCAGTGTCCTGTGGTCTTGTCATGTCACCTTCTGACAAGCAAAGACAATGTGGAGCCCAAATTCACTTAACGAGCATGTTACTAATTTAACCACTGCAGTGATTCACTTAGGAACTGTGGCAAGGAACGTCGTAAAATGGGGCAAAACTCATCTAACAAAGCATAAATTTTGGGCTCAGTTCTGGTCGTAAATCAAGGAAACCATGTACATGCTCTTTAAAAGACTTAAAGAGGAAAAAAAGTAAAAGCCATACCTTTAAGGTAAAAGTAAAGGTTCCCCTTGCACATATGTGCTAGTCAGTTCTAACTTTAAGGGGCAGCGCTCATCTCCATTTCAAAGCCGAAGAGCCAGGGCTATCCAAAGACGTCTCCATGGTCATGGGAACCTTCACACCAAAGTTTATTCTTCTACTTCCATTTTTACATGCTTTCGAACTGCTAAGTTGACAGAAGCTGGGACAAGTTACCTGGTGCTAGGGATTCGAACTGCCAACCTTTCTGATCAACAAGCTCAGCATCTTAGCCACTGAGCCTCATGCCACACCCTTACAAACAGACAAAAGGAAGTAACAGCTCACTCCCATGACTCATCTTCTTTCCCATCAAACCTTTAATGAGTCATTTCAAAATAGTTTGTTCCTATCTATGACAATGGTCATTCAACATGAGTAGCCAGAGTGGGAGGACAAAGGGGGATTGTCAGGAGACACATGATTATGTCATTGGATAAAGCCTCCGATAATGATTGCCAAAGCACCATTCATCCAAATGATCCCTGTAGGGGGTTCCATAAAAGAGTGTCCCTTATCCACCCCAGGTTTTTGTGCCTAAATTGTCCCCTGGGTGCAGGCATTCCCTTGTGCTGCTGAGATTAATGTCAAACAAAGACACCCATAAATAAAAACCATCAGGCTCCTACTGTAGACGTCAAGGGCGTAGTACTAAATTCAGTGAGACTTGTGCATGTGCATCTCTGTGACATTGTGTCTTTTAAACAATGGCTGAACATCAAGCTTACTTCTTCCTTGGTCGGATGGAATTTCAACGTTTCCTAGGAAAATGAAAAGGAAGAAATTGCCTCTGAATGATGGGATAATCACAACCAAATGTGAAGGTAAATGGGAGTGTCTCAAAAAGTTCTGAGTGGAAAGTGGTATGATGATGATGAAGAAGAAGAAGAACAAGAAGAAGAAAATGATGATGATGATGATGATGATGATGATGATGAGCAGCTGATCAATTCTCCTTCAATGAATAAATGTTGTAAAATCCCAGATGCTATCAGCCTCCTCAAGGTCATGCTTGTTGAACACCTCATGAACTTGTCCACCCAGAAAAGTTGTTCTGCATAAATGTTGCATGGGTCAAAAGGAGAAAGGGCAGGTAGTCCTCAATTTACCACCACAGTTAGGACAGGAATTTATGTGGCTACTAAGCCAGGTGGCTGTTAATGGAGTCGTGCCCAGTTTTTACGACTGTTTCTGCCACTGGCGCCAAGTAAATCGCCGCAGTCACAAAGTGAATTATGCAGTTGTTAAGTGAATCCAGCTTCCCCCTGTAAGAAGCCAGATCCTAAATGGAGATCGCATGACACACACACACCCCACTCAGGATGCAGGAGGCTGCAACTGTCATAAATAAAAGCTGATTGCCAGATGCTTGCATTTCGATCACATGAGCACTACAGATGGCTGGAATGGCCGTAAGTGAGAGAGTGGTTGTAAATTGCTTTTCAGTCCCTTTGAGCAGTCACTAAACGAATGGTTTGTAAGTGGAGGATTCTCTGCAACGGGGTGTCCCCATGTCTTTCACAACTGTACAGGGAAAAGAAACATTGTATGTTGTTTTTGTTTCCCTGCTCCACCCTCTAAGCTCTGCATACGTTGCCTTCTCCATCATACTTAAAAGATACAGGAAGCCGACTGCTTTTGGCCTTTGCTCAGGTTCCCCATCATGCAGAAGAGGCCCATCTGCAAAGCAAGGATCTTCTGAAGCAGGAACTGCCAGGGAGAGCGGGAGGCTAATTCGAAAGGAGGGGGGGGAGAATCTATTTTTGACTGCCATTTGTTAGCAAGTCAAGCATTACCTTCTAAAAATATGCTCCACTCTTAACTTCCCAGTAGGTGCATTCTAAGAATGCCACCCTATCTTTAATGTATATTAAACACAATCCGAGGAGGCATCAGGCTACAAAAGGGTTGTTTCGGTGTAGTTGGGAGATATATTTTCCAGAATTGAGTTCGATCTTGCCGGTTCACCCCTCACTGCTCATTTCAGCCATTAATTTTGTTTCTCTCTCTCCCCCTCCCACCTTTCTTTGTTTCTACGCAAGCAGCCAATTAAATTTCACAAGGCCCTGAACGACCATGGATGGAGTTGTGTATGCTGGTGTCCATTGTCTTGTGTAGGGCAGGCAAGAAGGAAGCAGATGGCTGAGGGAGACCAGCAAAAGAGAGAGAGAAAGAGAAAGAGAGAGAGAGAGAGAGAGAGAGAGAGAGAGAGAGAGAGAGAGAGAGAGAGAGAGAGAGAGAGAGAGAGAGAGAGAGAGAGAGAGAGAGAGAGAGAGAGATAGGAGACCTGCTGTGACTTTCCAAATGTGACCTTAATTTTAGTTATTTATTTATTTGTTCAATTTGCAGAGCTGCCCATCTCAAACCAACGACTCTGGGCGGTGCACAATCATAAAAACAAAACAGTTATAACACAATGCAACAACAAGGAAAATCAAATAAAGTACAAATAGCTGCCAAGGTTACTATCTGTTAATATCAACCAGCAGCTAAATGCTTTTAAAAGAAAGACTTGGAGTCTCACTCATAATGTTGTCTTTTTTGTTTTTATACAGAATATATTTGCAGATTTTTATTTTTTCTTAAAGGGAGACTTCAAATTTTCAAGAGGGGTATCAAATTTAATCTCTCTGGGGGAACTTTGGGATATTTTTCTGACCGATACAGTCTGGACTTTTCCTTCTGAATGTAGAGATGGGTTTTGGCTTGTGACCACAATTGAGCCAAAATTTATGTTACTAAGTGAGACATTTGTTAAGTGAGTTTTGCCCCATTTTGCAGCCTTTATTGGCACTGTTGTTAAGTGAATCGCTGCAGTTGTTAAGTTAGGGACATGGTTGTTTTAGTAAATCTGGCTTGCCTATTGACTTTGCTTGTCAAAAACTCACAAAAGGTGATGACGTAACCCTGGGACATTGCAGCCGTTATAATTATGAGTCAGTTGTCAAGCATCTGAATTTTGATCACATAATCATGGGGTTTCTGCCACAGTCGTAAATATGAAAAGCGTCCATTAGTCACTTTTTTTCAGTGCCATTGTAACCTTAAATGGCCACTAAATGAATTGTTGTAAGTGGAGGATTACCTGTCTTTGATCTTTTGCCTTGGCCTTCAATCCAACTGACATCCATTCAACAAACATGCTGATTAACCGATAGTTGAATACAAACCTCTTAGTTAATGAATTAGCTGTTTACTGCAGGAGAATGCAGGACAGCTGTCCTTGGGTGTGCAGGCAGAGTCTGCAGTTTTATATGTAAAGGTAAAGGTTCCCCTCGCACATATGTGCTAGTCGTTCCCAACTCTAGGGGGCGGTGCTCATCTCCGTTTCAAAGCTGAAGAGCCAGCACTGTCTGAAGACATCTCCGTGGTCATGTGGCCGGCATGACTAAACACCGAAGGCGCACAGAATACAACAGTAACAACCTTCCTACCAAAGATGGTCCCTATTTTTCTACTTGCTTTTTACATGCTTTCGAACTGCTAGGTTGGCAGAAGCTGGGAGAAGTAACGGGAGCTCACTCCGTTATGCGGCGCTAGGGATTCAAACCACCGAACTGCCGACCTTTCTGATCGACAAGTTCAGCATCTTATCCACTGAGCCACCGCGTCCCTGTAATTGTATATATAGAATTTGGCAATTCATACAAGGATGTGTAGATTGGGGGGCCTCCACTCAGGATTGGGATTTGAAGCAAGACATTCTGAAATGTACATGTTAGAATATCTTGCAGTATTATTATTTTTTTCCTATCCTGCCTTTATTATTCTTACAAATAACTCAAGGTGGTGAACGTAACTAATACTCCTCCTATTTTCTCCACTGTAACAACCGTGTCAGGTGGTTGGGCTAAGAGAGAAAGACTGGCCCAAGGTCACTCCACTGGTTTTGATGGGTAAGGTGGAATTCGAACTCACAGTTTCCCAGTTTTTAGCCTGATGTGTTAACCACTAGACCAAACCGGCTTTACACTTATACACTTATACTGCATATATATTTATAACTACATGACTTATAAGTATATACTCAGAGGTGGTATTCTGCCGGTTCGCTCCGGTTCGGTTGAACCGGTAATGGTGGTGATGCGAGGCTCCACCCACTCACCCAGACGTCATCACAGACCTTCTGCGCATGCCCAGACATGCCGCCCGGGAGCAAAACAAGCACACGGGTGCTCCCGCTACCGAACTGGTAGTGAAGATAATAGGATACCATTACTGTATATACTTATACTGCAGTGGCTTCTCTAAATTCAGAGGGACTTGATCCCAGCAGAAGCAACCTATTTCATACCTAGATGATTTGGCCCCCAATACTAATAGCACTTCATGCTTAATCAAAAAGATCTGAACCCTTTTAGGTGGTCTACATTTGATCTACAGCAATGCAGCCCAAGATTTGTCCTTCTTTGTGGTAGTGGGAAAGTTTTTTGCACTGGTAAGGAATTTATTACCCTTTTCACCAAAAATGAAGCTTCTATAACTTTTGGTAGAAAAAAAGAATATTGAAATGGATATAAAATAAAATGCAAGGTGAAATTCCAACTTTGCACAGAGCTTCAACATTGTCAAATGCCTTCTTCGATGTTCCAATAGAAGAGAATATATGTACAGTAGCTCAGGATGGAATTGTGAAGTCCTTGTCAATTTTGGTGGGTGTGTAATTTCTTTTCCTTGATAGTTCCTTAATTAGAGTATAGTATATTTTCTGCTTGATCATTTGCTTTAATCCTTGCTGATTTGGGTGTTGGCTGTGTTCTGGTCTTCTTGTTTCCTTCTTAGCTTTTTGTGGCTTCTTTTGAATGGTGTGCAAATGTGGTTTATTCCAGTGTATCTATTAATCACTGAGAACTTGCTTCTTCATTCACAAGGGTGCTTTGTACCCTCCAACTTCATGCACCCACCCCTTTTTGTTTGTTTTATTTGCCTTTGCCTTCTCCAAAATTCTTCAGTGGGATCCTTGGCCACCAAAAGGCTACCTACAGTAAGGATGGAAAGTGGCCTAGAACCAATGCTGTTTTCTCTGCTCCTAGCCCAAGATTTTAACTACTGCACCACACTGGTTATCAGTGTGACACAGTTAATGGTAGGACCATGCACAGTTTTGGTTTTGATTCCAGGGGAAAAAAAACCAAATTTCAGATGGCACATGTGTACAACTCTCAAAAACAGTTCGGCTTTTATTGAGATCATATGGCAGATGCAGAGGACAACCTTATGGCTGCTTTAAGGCATTCCAGATGGATCTGGCCTCATGCTCCTGTGTGCTCCAATGCATCATCATCATCATCATCATCATCATCATCATCATCATCATCATCATTTCCACAACATGACACAGTCATGTTCGATATGAATTTTGCAGCTGCCCCCTCTTTAATTTCGTGTAGAGTTGAAGTAGTGACTCTGACACCACATGGATTGGGATACTGCACATTATTTCTCCCAGATCCTTTGGTTCAAAAAAAAATATCCACATAATGTGGCCTTTTAATTTCAACTATTTACAACAAAGGATTTAAAAAACAAAATAACCAAGTGTTCATATTTTGGGGAAAGAAATGGATTTTTCCAAACATGAAACCTGGAGACACTCCAAGTGACTGGTGGTCAAGATACCTTATTGGATTGCTGTACTTTTGCTCTAGAAGAATTCAAGGGCAATTGCACAGCACGGTTTAAACATATTGTGCATTTTGTTGTCTGTATCTGAGCCAATAACAATGGAGGATATCCATCTCTGAACCTGATTCATTTAAAATGCTGGTAATAATCTTCACCAGTTCTTGACAACTCATGTTCTCAAGAGCTTCATTTGTACAAAACCTAAGAATCTATGTTTTAATTTCAAAGCATCTAGTTCTTATAAGGGTATATTAACCACCTTTCTGTGCCTCTTTCATGAGAATTCTTTTAAAGTACTACTACAACAGCAGCATGTAAATTTCCTAAGCATCCTTTTTGTTTTGGTTTGATTTTCTCCTTGGAATGGTACATCATGTTCTAACTCCAGAAAACATCAGGGAGCCTTCTTAGATTGTGCCAGCCGTTGTCATCCTAATCCTTTAAAGATTATTGAGAAATCACAGAATTTCCAGATAGGAAAGTAAGAAGGATGGGGAGTTATCACAACACATCTGCACATAGCATGATGGAGAAGCAAAGAACAAAAAGGAGGAAAACTTCCCCTCCCTCCAAAAAAAGAGTTGGAATAAGTATGAGTGGCTCTAGAACTCCTTGGATTAATAAACAAACAAAAACAATGATTAATCCTCAATTGGAGGTGTCTGGTGGTTAAGATGCTGGGACTTGTCAACTGGAAGGTTGGCAGTTTGAGACCCAACCATGTGACAGGGTGAGCACCCATTCTGACTCCAGCTCCTGCCAACCTACCAGTTTGAAAGCATACCAATAGATAAATAGGTACTACATTGGTGTGAAGTTAATAGCATTCTATGCACCTTTGACATATAATCATGCTAGCCATATGACCACTGAAGCATCTTCGGACAACGCTGGCTCCTTTGTCTAGGAAATGGATTTGAGCACCATCCTCTAGAGTTGGACACAACTGGACAGATGAAACTTTTACCTTTAATCCTCAATTATGGGGGAGAAAGTGCTGTTGCCCAGATATAGCTTTATTTTTAGATTAAGCACAAGGATTCCTTAAGAAGAAAAAAATAGAGACTCAAATCATTTTATTTAATAATTAAAAACTTTAAAACTTGAAAGTAAAGGATAACATCTTGGTGAGGTTTGATGCTTCATCATTGTTTACCAATGTATCACTAGAAGAATCAATGTCCTCGATCAGCTGAATATCAGAAGGACTGCCTAAAGATATTGCATACCTGATAAAATTTCTCATTTCCTTTAGGAAAGAGAATATTATAAACATAATTCTGTAAGAGCTAGATAGTCGTTGCTGTTAATAGTTGTTACCAATGTTATTCTGGAAGGCTCTAAGCAGACAGCTTTAAATCTGTGCTGGCTTAGATATATTAATGTGCTTGTATTGTCTGGCCCCATGGAAAAGAGCTGTTGAAATCTGTAGAGCACTCATATGGACAACATGAGGCTATAAAATTCATTAAAAATAAGAATAGATTTCCATTCTTGGGACATTACAAGGAAATGATGTGATGAGGCACATCTGAACCAGGAAGTGTACAGGAAGAAAATCACATGCAGACTAACTTCAATGCTGCATCTTCAATTAAAAAAAACCCCATTGGTTATTAAATCACTGATGTACAGCACTGACAAAATAAGTGATGCAAATAGTGTGCCGAAGGAAATTAATCACCTGTACATTACAAAGGATATAACTACAGGAAGTGAAATAGCAGAATGCCCAAAGAAGGATTATATGCAGACCTTCCATTCATCTCATGTGCGATTTACAGGCTAAGGGGGGGGGGGGGGAAACCCCTATTAAATAGAAAAGATATAAGAACCAGAACTATTACGGTGGACAACATACAACAGCTACTGCTTTCTGTTAAGGATAAACTTCCCCCAGTTAAGATCCAAAGAATATATAAAATAAATTCTCAGTGTGGGGACAATTACAAAAGGCGAGTGCATTGTAATGAATGTATTGTGTAAAGCTCTAATGTGCTGGTTTGAGCAAAACTCATCCAGTTGTGGTTTACTGAGCCGATTATGGTTAAGTATAGTTTTCACATGGTTGTACATAAATCAAGGAGAAGATTATATAGTGGTACCTTGGTACTCAGCTGCTTTGAAACTCATTGAATTTAGTACTCAATGCTTTTTGAAGCAAAAATTTTGACCCAGTACCCATTCTTTGATACTCAACACACAAGAGTTGGTATTGGTTGCCTTGTGACTCACAACATTATTTCTATGGGGAAAAATTGTCTGGTACTCATTGTTTTTTGGTATTCATCGCGACACCCAGAATCAAATAATGATGAATACCGAGCTACCACTGTAATAGAATTTCAAAATAGAACAAACCTGATAGGTCATCTAGGCTAACATTTTTCTTCTTCCACAAGCTTGGAAAAGTCTGACCAATTTAAATATTAGGAGCAAGGCAGGTCCATCGCTTCCTTTTGAGTGTGAATAGTTATCAAACGGATAACTGAGAAACTTGACAATATTATAAAAATTCTGGAGAAGTGCAAAGCCATCGTATGTGAATATAATGAAGGTCAGATCAAGGATTTTTCTGCATCCACCACTTTGCTAGGCTGTTTAAGCCTTCGGATATTCTCCCCCCACCCCAATCACCTGGTTATATTGTCTGCTTTAAAACAAAAAAACAGAAAATCCTCCAAAATGTTATCTCCTTTTAAAATTATTATTAAAAAGGAGAAAGAAGCACAAACAGTGCTGTTGAACTCGTTTTGTTTGTATGCTATTGAATAGTGCTCAAATGAGAATGATCTTCCCAGGTTTTTTTTTAAACAGGCTTGCCCAATCCAGCTGTATATTTTATATGCTAATCTAAATTCTATTTTTGTTCCCCTCACAGTTTTTAAGTGATTATAATTGTTGCTCTTCAAAAGCCAAACAGATGATGATTGCTGCTTCAGGAATACACCAAAAAGAAACTGGCTTTCATTAAACCTGCTCATCCTCTTCATAATTATCCCTATTTTATTTGGATAAGAAGGGGTGGGGGTGAGGAGTGGCATGTATGGTTCACTGAAGGCAACCTGGTTATTTAAACACTGCTTTCATTGATCTAACAGAAGGTGTTAAGGCGGGGGGAGTGTTGACACTATTCTGAATTCTAGGTGATACTCTACTTACATTCCTCTGGAGAGCCAGAAATCCTAAACCAGCAAGCAATGCAGGTAGTCCTCCACTTAAAACAATCCATTTAGTGACCGTTCAAAGTTACAGTGGCCCTGAAAAAAGTGACTCGTGATCATTTTGCACACTTACAACCGTTGCAGCATCCCCATGGTCACGTGATTTACATTGGAATAGCAATAGCACTTATATACTACTTGTGGCTTATATACCACTAAGTGATTTACAGGGTCGGCATCTTGCCCCCAACAATCTAGCTCCTCATTTTACCCACCTCGGAAGGATGGAAGGCTGAGTCAACCTTCAGCCTGGTGAGACTTGAACTGCCAAATGGTAGGGAGCTGGCAATCAGCAGATGTAGCCTGCAGTACTGCACTCTAACAATTGTGCCACCGTGGCTCATGGATGCTCGACAATGGACTCATCCTAAACCTGCAGTCACGTGATCCCCTTTTGTGACCTTCAGACAAGAACAGTCAATGGGGAAAACAGATCCACTTAATAACCGCGTTGCCAATTTAACAACTGCAGTGACTCAATTGACTAATGGGGCAAGTTGTAAAATGGGGCAAAACCTACTTAATAAATAAGTAAGCAACTTACATTTTGGGGTCAATTGGGGTCAATTTGAGGACTGGCTGTACTCCAGGGTGGTTGCAATTTCAGCATCTCTGGAGAAGGGAAGGAAAAGGGAGGGAAGGGAAGAATATTCTGGTAAACATGTTCATAATGGCAATCTGACAATTATTTCCCAACATATCTGTTGGAAATGAATTGGGGTGGGCTGCTACAGGCTTGCCTGGGTTCGGGAGAACTCGTAGCTAATGTTATGGCCTGTTTGGAGAACCAACAACTCCACCCCATCCCTTCCCTCCCAGGAGTCTCCACGCGACCTATTTTAGATGTAAGGTAAATGCAGGGCCTGCATGGAGGCTTGAGAAGGGGAAAACGGGCCTCCTGGAAGGCCTCTGGAGCCTGGGGGAGGAAGTTGTTGCCCTCCCAGAGGCTCCAGAAAAGCCTCTGGATCCTGGGGAGGTGAAACACCCCCCCCCAGTGGTGCAGGAGGCTGACTAGTCCATGCCCACCATAGCCACACCCACCATAGCCACCTACACTCAGCAACCGGGCATACAACCCATTGCTGAAATTTTTGAAGCCCACTCCTGAAATGTATACTAAAGAATGCTACGTGGTGGTAATTAGATGAAATATGGAATAAGACTGGGGTGGGTTCTGGTAGCCGCTACTGCCGGTTTACTCGTGGTTGCACAGCGCACACATGCATAGTACTATAAAAATGCTTCTGCGCATGCGTAGAACTAAAGGCAACATGGCGGCACCTATAGCGCTGCCGGGAGAACTGGTTCGGGGGCATGGCAGGCTGTCAAACCATTACCAGTTCACCCAAACCAGTCCGAACCAGTAGGAGCCCATCACTAAATACTGTAAGACACAGGCAAAGGGCAGCCAGGGGAAGTGACAGAGAAAGCCAGCTTCATCCATCTTGTCAATATGTCTTCCAAAGATTTGGGGAAAGGGGGGCAGGGTGCAGAAGAGGAAACAGAGCAGCTAGTCAGCAAACCGAAGCCTCCTTTTTCAGATGATAGGTATTGTGTTTTTTGCTCTTCATTTCTATAATGTGGAAGAGAAAGACATTCTCTGATCTTCTGCTGTTCTCTATCGTGAATCTGCTGTGGGTTTTTTTTAAAATAATAACAGCCAAAAGAACCATTCGTATCTTTAGCTGCAGGGTCGTGTCTTTAAATGGGTCTCTCCTGCTGATTGAAGTAACAGGGCAGAGGCAGGCTCTCAGCTAGCCAGGCCCTAAGCTGCTGAAGGTTTTAAAGGTCAGCATAAACACCTTAAATTGTATCCAGTAGGCAATTGACAGCTAGTGTATATCTTTCATTGCAGGCATACAATGTACTGTTTAGAAAACCTGAACACTGCATTTTGTACCAATTGCAATTTCTGGACACTTTTCAAAGATAGCATGACACAGAGTACATTGCAGTAGTTGTGACGGGTTGTAACTAAGGCGTAAATAACTGCTGTCAAGTCTCAACTGTTTGCAAAGTATCAGATTTGATGTATTAGCTCTAGTTCTTGCACTTCTTGCTACATCTGCTGTCTACGAATCAGTGGTGGCTTCCTACCGGTTTGGACCGGTTCAGCCGAACTGGTAGTGGTTTGGTGGTGTGGGTCTGCCATCCGCCTCTCATCCTAGAGTGAATGGTATGAATGGCCTGCCGAGAAGAACGGGGGCCGTGGGAGGGGAGGAGGGGTCTACGGGGATGGGGACGAGCCAGAGCATCTCGGTTACGACTGGGAGGGGCAGGTATGACGGGAGCTGCAGGGCTAGCCATTACCGGGGAAGGAGGGTTCGCTACGTCACAGCGATCCCTTGTTCTGGCCCTGAAAGCTCAACTCAAGGACCTGGTGACAAGAGAAGTCAGGGCCCTGGTCTCAGGTTGCTGTTGCTAAATGCCAGGTCTGTGATTCATAAAGCTCCCCTCGTCTGGGACTTAATATTAGACAAGGGGGCAGACTTGGCATGTATTACTGAAACCTGGCTGGGACACGAGGGAGGAGTCCCCCTCTCAGAAATGTGCCCAGAAGGGTTTCAGGTGCTCCACCAACCATGACACCAAATAAGGGGTGGGGGAGTGGCAGTTATTATCCGAGAGTCATTAGTTCCTCACAGGATCCCTGCTCCAGAGACTGTCGGGTGTGAGTCCCTTCTTGTGAAGTTGGACCTAGGGGGGTCAAGTGGGCTTGTTTTTGATGTACCTACCTCCCAGCTGCGTCACAACAGCCCTGCCTGCGCTCCTAGAGTCAGTAGCCGGACTGGCGGTCGAGTTCCCTAGACTGATAGTACTGGGGGACTTCAACCTACCATCTCTTGGCGAATGCTCTGATGGGGCTCAGGAGTTCATAGCTTCCATGACAACCATGGACTTGACCCAGGTAATTCAGGGTCCAACTCATACAGTGGGACACATGCTCTACCTCGTGTTTCTCTTGGGGCAGTGGAGACGTGATCTGGAACTAAAGGGTACAGAGATCTCGCCCTTGTCATGGTCAGATCACTTCCTGCTGAGGCTTGATTTTCGGAAGCTACTCCCCCACTGCAGGGAGGTGGAGCCGATTAAATGGTTCCGCCTCAGGCGCCTGATGGACCCATTGGGATTTCAGACTGAGCTTGGAGAGATACCTGACTCCCTTGCCCACAATCCGAAAGAGTTCTTGGTCGCTGCTTGGAATACAGCGGTGGCTGAGGCACTAGATCGGATTGCACCTTTGCAGCCTCTCCACAGCAGTGGATCCAAGAGGGCACCTTGGTTTACTAAGGAACTCTGGGAGATGAAGCACCAAAAGAGACTCCTAGAGCGACGTTGGAGGACTAGTAACTCCGAATCCGACCGAACACAACTAAGAGCCTTTATTAGGACTTATTTATTGGCGATACGGGCGGCAAAATGTACTCATTTTTCCGCTCTTATTGCATCCGCAGAATCTCGCCCGGCTGCCCTGTTTAGGATAACCCGCTCCCTCCTGAAAGGGGAGGACGCAGGGGAACCCTTACAGGGAAGGGCTGAGGAATTTGCTCAGTTTGTCAGACAAAGTCACTCAGATTCAGATGGACCTTGACTTGGACAGTACCAATGGAGATGCCGAAGGAGGGCCTTGATCAGATTTCTTGGAGTGAGTTCCAGCTTGTCACTCCTGAGGGAGTGGACAAGGCCATGGGAGCGATGAGTGCCTCCACCTGTTTACTGAACCCGTGCCCCTCCTGGTTGGTTTCGACCAGCAGAGAGGTAACACGAGGCTGGCTCCAGAGGATCGAGAACACCTCTCTGCAGGAGGGATCTTTCCCGTAACTTTTGAAGGAAGCGGTGATAAGACCCCTCCTTAAGAAGCCTTCTCTGGACCCAGCTATCCTCAAAAACTATTGTCCAGTCTCCAACCTCCCTTTTTTAGGGAAGGTTGTTGAGAAGGTGGTGGCCTTTCAACTCCGATGGACCTTGGATGGAGCAGATTATCTAGACCCTTTTCAGTCTGGTTTCAGTCCTGGTTACTGCACCGAAACAGCTTTGGTCGCGCTGACCGATGATCTCTGGCGGGCCAGGGATAGAGGACATTCCTCTATCCTGGTGCTCCTTGACCTCTCAGCGGCCTTCGATACCATAGACCATGGTATCCTTCTGCGACGGCTGGAAGAGGTGGGAGTGGGAGGCACTGTTTTATGGTGGTTCTCCTCTTAACTCTCGGGCAGGTCACAGTCAGTGTTGGTTGGAGGACAGAGGTCAACCCCTAGGCCTCTTAAATATGGGGTGCCGCAGGGCTCGGTCTTGTTCCCCCTCCTATTTAATATCTACATGAAGCCACTGGGTGAGATCATTCACCGGCACGGGATTAAATACCATCAATATGCGGATGATACTCAGTTGTATCTCTCCGCCCCGTGCCAACTCAGTGTAGCGGTGGAAATGATGTGCCAGTGCCTGGAAGCTGTCAGGGCCTGGATGGGAATGAACAAGCTTGCACTCAATCCTGACAAGACCGAGTGGCTATGGATGTTGCCCCCCAAGGACAGTCCAGACATTCCATCCCTAAGCCTGGGGGGTGAAACTTTACTCCCCTCAGAGAGGGCCCACAACTTGTGTGTCCTCCTGGACCCGCAGCTGACATTAGAATATCATTTGTCAGCTGTGACCATGGGGGCCTTTGCCCAGGTTCGCCTGCTGCACCAGTTGCGGCCCTACCTGGGCCCGGCAGCACTTCAAATGGTCACTCAGGCCCTCGTCACCTCAAGACTTGACTACTGTAACGCGCTCTACATTGGGTGCCCCTGAAAAGTGTTCGGAGACTACAATTGGTCCAGAATGCAGCTGCGTGAGCAATATTGGGTGTACTGAGATACACCCATGTTACACCTATCCTCTGCGAGCTGCACTGGCTTCCTATCAGTCTCCGAACGCGCTTCAAGGTGCTGGTTATTACCTTTAAAGCCCTACATGGATATCTGCGAGACCGTCTTCTGCCATATACCTCCCAACGGCTGATAAGATCACACAGGATGGGCCTTCTCCAGGTGCCATTGGCCAGACAATGTCGTCTGGTGGCTCCTCGGGGGAGGGCCTTCTCTGTAGCTGCTCCAACCCTATGGAACGATCTACCCCCAGAGATCCGGACCCTTCCCACTCTCTCGGCCTTCCAAAAGGCTACTAAAACTTGGCTATTCTGGCAGGCCTGGGGCTGTTGACCTCATGAATGAGGTCCAGCCCCGCCTAGATTGAGTGCATGAAGTGATTTTTCAATTTGTTTTTCTTTTCTCTATTTTTTAATTTTTATCCTTTTAGTGATGTATTTCTGTAAGCCGCCCCGAGTCCTTCGGGATTGGGCGGCATATAAATTTATTAAATTTGAATTTGAATCCCCCTGAACTTGTTCCCCGGTTGGCGCCATCAGTGGTGCCATCTTGTTTTTCAGTTCTGCACATGTGCAGAACAATTTTAATTGTATCAAGCGCGCACACGAGGGAACCGGCAGTAGCGCCAGCCAGAACCCAAGTTAGGAATCCAAGGTAGGGTCAAAGAGTATTTCTAAATTATGAATCTTGCTCTTTCCGGAGTGGAAGAAGCTTCTTGGATGAGAAGTGAAACATCTTCAAAGAAAAAAACAGAACTCCCAGTTGCCTCTTGAAAAAGCAGCTTTCCTCTTTCCAGGGATACAATCCCATTCAAAACAGATTTTAGGTTTATGTTTAGATTTATTAGATTTATATGCCACCCTTCTCCCAAGGGCTCAGGGCAGCGTACAACATTAAAAGAAACACATAATACAAAAGTTAAAAAAAAAAATTAAATAGACTATCCCAAACCCAATTAATATTGACAATGACATTTTTAAAAAAAGAATTAAAATTAAAATTAACAGTGATCAATAATTTCTTTTGTTTTGTTCAGGCCAGGCTGGCTTGCTGGAAAAGCCAACTTTTTAGGGTGCGTCGGAAGGACCGGAGGTCGGGGATTATATGAAGCTCCGGGGGCAGCTCATTCCAGACCTCACAAAGGCTGCTTGCGCCTCTCCCAAGCTCCAGTTTTGCTGGCAGAGGCACCGCGGGCCAGTTCTTTGCTATAGCAATAGCAATAGCAATAGCAGTAGACTTATATACCGCTTCATAGGGCTTTAAGCCCTCTCTAAGCGGTTTACAGAGAGTCAGCATATTGCCCCCAACAATCCGGGTCCTCATTTTACCCATCTCGGAAGGATGGAAGGCTGAGTCAACCCTGAGCCGGTGAGATTTGAACCGCTGAACTGCTGATCTAGCAGTCAGCTGAAGTAGCCTGCAGTGCTGCATTTAACCACCGCGCCACCTCGGCTCATTTCCAGGGCGGCCCCATGGGCCCTATCTAAGTATCCTGCAGGCAGGATCTGGCCCCCGGGCCTTGAGTTTGACATCCCCGCATTATATCATGCCGATATATCCATGTATGATGATACCCATGATGGATGAAAGTAGCATGGTGCTTTCTGATGGACAGTGTACAGTAACTAAAAATTCCTACATCTATTCTCTTGCATAAGTTATTCACCAAGGCAGTGGTGGGATTCAAAAAATTTTACTACTGGTTCTGTGGACATGGCTTTGTGGATGTGGTAGGGGAAGGATACTGCAAAATCCCCATTCCCTCCCACTCTCAAAATTTCTGCTACCGGTTCTCCAGAACCTGTCAGAACTGGCTGAATACATCTTCTGCATCAAGGCAGTGTAACCTTAGTGCCATATCACAAATGAAGCCCTGATGAAATGAGTCCAGATAATAAAGTTCATGCAAATGCATCAGAGCTGTGAGGTCACAAATTTTCTCAGCCACATTACCAGGTATGGGATTTTTGAGTTGTAGTTAAAAAAAATTTCCCAGTTGCATAATCTAGAAGATTATGGAAATCTTCTAGATCAAGGAGATGGGTTTTTTTTTCTTCAGCCCCACGTAAAGGTCTTGCAAATTCTTTGAGCTGAAAGAAAGACTTCATATACTTTGGGAGGAATTGATTCCTCTCTTAATCTTGGGCCAGGATTTAATTAGCCAGAAGGACCAAACAAGCCAAGTATCTGGTTCAGTTACTCTTTCCACATCCTCAATATCTAGAAGCCGAAAAGAATCCATATCAATAGCACAGAGTTTCCCGGATTATCTGGCTATATCTGGCTATCCCCATGCTGTGGAATAAACCCATTTGGCATCAATTTTCCTCCTTTATTCAGATATGGAATAAAATAAATGGCTGCGCCTAATTGATCCAGATGATTTTAGCAGTGTTGCTTATCTTTGGGAAGAATTTTGAACTGTACATATCACGTTGCTTTCATTATTTGGATAGCTGCTTTGAGTGCTATTGGTAAAAAAGGGGGAGAGTAAAAATAACACATTAAGTAAACAGATTGAACTGCACCTTAGAAAGGTGGGATTGATGCCATTTTCATCCCTCTCTGTTCTGGTGTATTAACAGGTGAAACCTAGGACTGATCCCTCCTCCTCCCCTCCCTCCCCCCATGAGTTGAGAGGGTGAACCCAAAGAATTGGGCTGAACCAGCTTTAGGTACACTATGCTTTTTAATGGGAAGAAAGGGAAGAAGGAAGGATACAAGGTGGACTTTAAATGTATCCAAATGCCAGAGAATATTTAACTTAGTCACATTCCAGAAGCATCTGGCAGAGTGGCTGTATAGTACCAATAGGAAGCCTAGTTAAATTATTAGACCAACAAGGCCATGGCAAATTACCAAATCAGCGCCACCTACCTTAGGTGACATCTCAGACAACCACTTTTAAGAGTGAGCTGCTACTACCTGGACCAAGAGACTTAGGACTACTGGGAGTATCTATGTGACCTTCTGCAATCAAAGCCGTTGCTTTAGGCTTTCAAGTGCTGACGCTATGGAGTCTCCAGATCAGTGGAACTCAATGGAACGTATTTCCATGGTGGAAGCTAGCGGCATATTCCATCTGTATACAAAAACCTGGCATCTTTTGTAGCTTAGCGGCCTCCGAGAGCAGGATGATAAATTGCTGTTGCCACAGCAAATCCCACTGAGACCAGCACACATCTGTACTGTTCCAGCAAACTTTCACGCTAGATGTTACACTTTTGTGTAAAAAGTTAAATCTGCAGTCCTGTTAGCCTCTACCAGGGTTCTAGTCTCACCCAGAAATGTTGGCTTACATCTCCCAACAGGTTTGGCCAGCAAGGCATATAATGAGCGATAGGCTTCCAGTTATATTTGAATACAGTTGATACATACGGACCTTCACCTCTCTCATCCTTCAGTTTATAGTGCATTAACCCCATTTATCATTAGATTATATCGCTGGTAAATTTTATCTATTTGGCTTCTTTGATTTTATTAACCACTTTATTATCTGTGGTAGCGCAGTGGTTAGAATGCAGTTCTTCAGGCTACTTTTGCTGACTGCCAGCTGACTGAAATTTGGCAGATCGCATCTCACCAGGCTCAAGGTTGACTCAGCCTTCCATCTTTCCGAGGTGGGTAATATGAGGAGCCAGATTGTTGGGGAAAATATGCTGACTCTGTAAACCGCTTAGAGAGGGCTGTAAAAGTAAATGTAAAGTGGTATATAAGTCTAAGTCAGGGGTGTCAAACTTGCATTGTCTTGGTGACATCACATGATATGTTGGGACTTTGCTAAACCGGGCAGGGGCGTGGCAGTACGTGACGCATCCAGCCTGTAGGCCATGAGTTTGACACCCATGGTCTAAGTGCTATTGCTATTATGCCTGGCTACTTTCTCCTTGGCTTTCTTCACAATGAAATATCTGTCCATGAGCTTGTGGGCTACATGGCTTATACTGGAAATAAAGGCTGAATCAAAACAGGCCAGTCTTTCCCAATGGTATTATCTCCAGGTGTGGGAGGCTGGAACAGCTGTCATCTGCAACCAGATCAGGAATAGTTGGAGCTAGCCCCCTCCGTGTTGCAAAAATCCAAATGACCATTAGAGGACAGCAAAAGACCAGAGCTCTTTTTACAGTGGTCTTTGTTTAATGACCACTTGTTTAGTGACCATTCAATGTTAATGACAATGTTGAATGAGTGGTCATTATGACAAGCCCTAGAACTTGCTACATTCCATTGCGATCTGCATTCTAACCTGCCTTCTTCCCACAAGCAAAGTCAATAGGGGAGCCAGCTGAAAATTAGACGCCACAGCCAAGTGAAGCCAGTTGTGGGATTCAGCCAGTTAGCACCACTTCGGGGAGAACCGGCTGTTAACTTTCTGAGCAGTTTGGTGAACTGGTTGTTGGAAGAAATCATTAGGGCAGAGAACCGGTTGTTAAATTATTTGAATGCCACCACTGCTTGGAGCCCTTGCTTAATGACCCACATAGTCCTCACATAACAACAACAGCAACTGGGACTGCTAGAACTACTGTCACTAAGCAACATGGTCAAATGATTTTTTTTTAACTTATGACCCAGTCACTTAATGACTGAATTTCTGATTGCCAATTAGCATCATTAAACAAGGACTATGCATGATGTTAATTGAATAAGTACACGGTGGCAGAGGCCTGGACACCCTTAGGAACGCTGCAGCTTTTCAAATATATGCTGTGCATTGTATGTTCAGCAGCCTACAGTTTTGTGTCCCTCTTTGCTAATATGCAAAGCACCTATCGTTCTTTAAACTGCCTCCTTCTCTCCTCTTAGACCAGTTACACCAATACTGCCATTTATCTTACATCTTCCTCCTTCAGGCTGGCTAATGCTGCATTACCTTTTCATAAGTCCAAGATTGCCTGTCAAGGAGATCTATAAAAGTAGGGCTGTCAGCGGATTTTTCTGGGAGACAAGCTGTATTAGTTGTGTGACAAGGCTGCTTTCCCATTTTGTCAAGGAAGGATTTATTCCAAGGCTGTCCTCTCTTGCGTGGTAATATCCATACAAAAATTGACCTGTCGGGTTGGGCAAAAGGTACGAATTTTACAAGATGAGATAGTTGGTCAACAATTCAGAACAAGAGCACCATTTAAATGAAGGAGATTGGATCGTTTCCACCCTTTCTGAGTTTCTGATTCTGTAATTCTTTGGTCTCTTTGGCTTTGGTAAACTCACAAGTTCTGTCAACCTTCTAAGGTAGTCCAGATAAGAAGCACTCCTAGAAATATTAGTTCTACATTTATTGTAAGTTTACATTAACAGAATATTGAAATTCTGTTGGGGGAGTCCCCTCCCCCAAGGTCTTTATAGTCCAAGAAATTAGGGAGGGTCCTTTCTGAGATATTTGCCATGCCAGGATTCCTTCTGCAGATTCAGCTGTGACTTGTCTGACTATTGTCTAGTCTGTGGCCCTTCCACCTGTCTTCCAAGGTCATTCCCACATACCTTTAAAAGTTCTAAGCATTGGGCCTGGTTCCCATTTTGCACAAAGCCATGTTTATGTTTAGTCACTTGTTACACTGTCATAAAACATGTACAAATTTGAATGGCTGAATTCACACGATAGAGCAAGCCAACAAATCACCATGTAGGAATTCAACATGCCTATTGTAGGAAGAAAAATCCGGTTTGGTTCCAGCTGAGAGAAAGACCCTGGAAATAAAATGGAAGCTTGTTGCAAGGAAAGAAGGTTTCTGTTTATTTGGTTTCCAGAAACTTCAGTGACAGCAGCATGTTTCTGAGGTGGCTGACAAAATGGTTGAGCCAATGGATGGATTTTTATAGGGTTCTGGGCAGGAGTGAAATAAACTTACCACTACTAGTTCGCAAATGTAAACACGCGCACATGTGCAGAGCATCAAAAATGAGACACGATAGCATCCAGGTTGGTGGGCGGAGCCTCCTGCCGCCACTGTTACTGGTTTGCCCAAACCAGCTGAATTGCATTACTGGTTCTGGGGTTTGGTGATTGACATGCTTCAGAGAGTTGAGTGATGCAGTGAGCCTTATGTCTTTTGCTATTCTAATGGTGGTGGTACATCCTATTATATCCTCAAGGACTTGTCCTGTCCTTTGAATTTGGGTGGGGGAATGTAAACTCTTAAATCCATCAGCTTTAGTCTTCTGTGGGTGCTGTGGCTGAAGGCGTTTTGTTTATGAATAGATTGGCCCAGTATTTCTTAATAGGTACAAAATATCTGTCTCTAAAGACTTGAGGCTTCTGCTTTAGGCTATGGCAGGAAGACTGGGGTTGCTTTCTGCCTTCGTTAAGATTTTTCTCCATTTCTCCTTTGGGGAAATATAATCTTCTGCCTCTCTTAATATTCCCCAAAATATTTCATTCTCAAGGGGATGGGTAGCTTCCCACACTATGTTCAGCACTTGTTCCACCTAGCCAGGTCTTACAGAAAACTGGAACATTCATTTCCCTTTTCCTTTCCCATGTCCCAAATGACATTTAACATTTTGTGATGACAGATATGCTTGAAATGGATTAAATAGTGGGAGTGGGAGAGTTTTTTCTCTGAAGATATTTAGAAGTGGTAGAAATAGATTTTTAAAACCCAGAAAGGTAAAAGTCCCAACATTCCATTGTTAAAATCTCAAGGAAGGCAACCATTTAGAAGACCTCTGCGTGCAATTTTGGGGACCACTGCAAATCAGAATAGGTAGCACCAAAATTAAATGGAAAAATAAATTGGATTCTTATTTTGTGTTAATCCATAGTTACGGAATAAACCATATTTGTCTTAGTTTATAGAAGACACTAAGCCACAAACCATGATATACAATCTACAATAGCTTGGTTCAAATCACATGCTAAGTCAAAGCTAAAGAAACCCCATTTTACCTTACTGGGATTAATAAACCAGGCCGTAGATTAACACAGAAGATTCTTGGGTAACAGGGCTGAGCTATACTTATTAGAAATTAATCTTTAAGCCAAATCAAGTAGACAACATGGTGCCCTTTGGTTCGTTTGAAATATAATTCCTGTAATTTATGGCCAGTGACCATGCTGACTGGATGTTATGGAAATCAAAATCCCAGACATTTGAAGAGTGCCAAGTACCTACTGTTAGGTAAACAGTAACACAGTTGGAAGGGACCTTGGAGGTCATCTTGTCCAACTCCTTGCTCATGCAGCAGACCTGTACTAGGGATTTGAACAACCAACCTTTGTGATCAACAAGCTCACTTAGCCATTAAACCACCTAGTCATGTAGCAGAAAGGGAAAAAGATGTGGGAAATATTATTAAATGTTTTGCCCAGAGGTCTAAGTTCTAGAACAGAGGTTTCCAATGTGGGCAATTTTAAGAATTGTGGACTTCAACCAGTGGTGGGTTTCAATTTTTTTTAGAACCTCTTCTGTGGGTGTGGCCTGCTTTGTGGGAGTGGCTTGCCAGCCATGTGATTGGGTGGGAGTGGCTTGCTGGCCATATGATGGGGTGGGAGTGGCTTGCCAGCCATGTGACTGGATGGGCGTGGCCAACTTGTAAAATGTGGTGAAACTCACTTAACAATGCTCTTGCTTAGCAACCAAAATGTTGGCTCAGAAACACTGGCATTTGAAGCACACAAGTCTTAAAGCTGTCAAGTTACAAGACCCTTGCACCTTTAACCCTTTAGAAAAAAAACCCCAGGGCTGTTCAAACTTGACAGCTTTAAGACTTGTGGACTTCAACTCCCAGAATTCCTCCTCTTGCTCTTCATCTTGATGATGTGCAGATAGGCAGGGGGAGGGAGCTGGAACCAGTTCTAAACAGCACTGTAGATTTGTGGAACCTCTTCTATAGAAGAGTCTAGAACTGGCAGGAACCCACCCCTGACTTCAACTCATGCTGGCTGAGGAATTCTGGGGGTTGAAGTCCACAAGCCTTAAAGTTGCCAAAATGAAAAGCTCTGTTCTAGAGGACTTCCGTATAGCTCCATGTCTTTCCTGCTTACATTGGCCAAGTTCACATCCTGCAGTTTTTTAATTTTGATCCAGCACACTTTTACGAACCCAGCTACTGGGTTCAGCTAATGGTGGTTTGCTTTCCTTTGTCATGCGAAGTCACTAAGCTTGACTTACTGATGATTAAGAAAATAGTGTCTTATTGTGGTCTACAAACTCAAACACACACACACACACACACACACACACACACGCAGTAGTAAACTGAATATAAATGATACTGGGTTTTCAATAATGTTGCTCTTTAGAGAGATTTTTGCAAGGTTGGCTTAGATTTTTCAAAGAAATGTCAGTGTATGAATGTCTTATTATCGGACAGCGGAATGTTGTTTCCTAGAAAGGTAAAAGTGAAACTTGTCCTTAAGAGGTTTATCGATGCTGCTTTTAGGAAGTTTCAACTATAAAGTATCAGTTGTGCTGCTGTCCATCTACAAAGATATTCGATAACGATGAGTTACTTAGTCAAAGCAAGGCCATTTTGTGGATTAAACATTAAACATTTAGAACCCTTAGTGCACTACTGAGCTAGAAACAAGGTTGCCAGTCTTGGGATTAAGTTTTCCATATCAACATTCAGTTCACTGAAGCAATATGATGAAATATGTAATTGCAAATTTTTTTTTTTTTTTTGAGAAATGGCACCCCAAACATTTTTGCTATGACATTATTGACTTTGTGTCAATCAACAACATAAGGGCTTTAATGACTATGATGTTATGGGTGGACTTTATGTTCAGAAAGAATCATCATTGTAAACAGGGCCATTTGATCTAGAAAGGTTTCTTCAAATGTGGATAACAGTCCCAATAAATAGCCATAAATTCTTCAAATATATTTCTCAAAGCTATATTGAGAACTAAGCAGATATGTTGCATTCTATTTTTGAAGGCCTCCACTTTTGATAGAGTTTGGGCTGGAGTTACAATGAAAGCTGTAGAAGAGAGAACACAGCATTTCCTATGACATTCTTAGAATTAAATAGAATTGCCTAATAGCAGCAATCAATGGGGAGAGAAGAAGAAACAAGCATGTAATAAGGACTTTAACACAATCATAACCCTTTTTCATTAATGGATTTTTGCACTGCAGTCTCTGGATTTCGACTGATCTTTGCAAATCCAGAGGTGAAATTTTACAAAATGCAAGACAGTTTAGTCCTAAAGAGGATCAGGAGGCATATTAAAAAATAATAGTGTGCACCATTTTTTTTTAAACCCTATAGACAGGCACAGATTTATAGCTTCCATTATTGGTGCAAGCCTATATGTGACTGCTAAAATTAAGCCTCTTGGAATTCAGTGGGACTTACACACAAATAAAATAACACCAGATCCCACCCTTGGCATTGGCCCTAATCGATGGATTATCAGACTTGGTTTAATTGAACAATGTGAAAGAAGGAAAGGTCATTCTAAAAACAGGCATGGCCTGGACCAAAATGAAATTTGATTTAATTTAACTTTACATTTCAATTATTAACTAGTAATAACACTTAAGTACTCTCGGTGTATTTAATCATTCTTCCATTCTGCCTAATTAAAAATAATCTTTGATAACATATTTAGAGGAACTCTTGGGGATGTGACTTAAAGCTGAGATTTTGTGTGTGCTGCTTATTTCTTCCCTTTTCCTGTTTAGGAAAAAAAATGAGGACAGCGGTCTCTTTTGCCAACGTTTTGTAAAAATAACAGAGATAACATGTGTGTGAAGCACTCTGTGCATTATACATGCATCAGTAAATAGCAGGTATTGCTAGTGATTTGTATATTTAGCCAGACAAGGATATTTGCTTCCAAAAGGTCATATAGCTGCTACACAAGTACCTTTACTGCTATAATCAGAAAGAACCTAGAGTTTTCAGACAGAACAAGGGATAATAAAATAATATAAATGTCATATGTTGTCATCCTAAATGACACCGGTTGTAGACAGTCCTGAATTTAAAGCTTGGGAGTAAGTACCACTGAATTCTAGGGCTTCATTTCCCTGTATCCGAATGTAGGCCCATTAATTTAGTCAGTTCCTCACATTACTTTAGATGTGTTTTAAATATGCCTCCATCCATGGTACAAATCTGTCTTTTGTACATGTGATCTTATTATCTGAAGATCTAATTATATAGTACTCTAACCATCAAGAATATAGAAACCCCCCCCCTTTTAAAAAAGGTAGTAACTAGTAATGGGCAATAGCCATTATTTTACAGCACTATATCATTAGCAGAACAATTACTGTAGAAGAGAGATATTTTAGTGCAATGCATCCGCCTTTTTTTTCCTGCCTTAGCTAATTGCATGAAAACATAAAACCCCTTGTTCCTGAAAGCAGAATTCATTTGTAGCTTATTTTAACTTGTCATACAGTAGGTGCACACTCATCATTAAATTAGCTGGCATTTCCTTCTTCTCAAAGGGGCTTTTCAAAATTCATAAAAGCGGTTAAGATACAATACGTAGATCTTACTCGTTGGAACGCCTAAAGAGTTTGGAAGGAATTTTACCTGACATTCTCTTAAAGAATGAAGAACGCATAACATGCATTATTAATTAGGGAATATATTTGTCGTTTCTGAATGTGTGTGTGTGTGTGTGTGTATACATATACATACATACATACATACATACATACATACATACACACACACATACACACATACAAAAATGGCAAATATATTCCCTAGTCCCTGTCTGTGTGTTTGTGTGTATGTGTAGAGTAGTTTATGTCATAGTTAGTTATATATAATTAGATAGATAGATAGATAGATAGATAGATAGATAGATAGATAGATATAGAGATAGACAGATCTAAGATGCTGAGCTTGTCAATGAGAAAGGTCGCCAGTTCAGCGGTTCAAATCCCTAGTGCTACGTAATGGAGTGAGCTCCCATTACTTGTCCCAACTTCTTCCAGCTTAGCAGTTCGAAAGCACATAAAAAATGCAAGTAGAAAAATAGAAACCACCTTTGGTGGGAAGGTAACAGCATTCTGTACACCTTGGGCATTTAGTCATGCCTGCCACATGACCACGGAGATGTCTTCAGACAGCTCTGGTTCTTCGGCTTTGAAACAGAGATGAGCATCACCCCTAGAGTTGGGAACGACTAGCACATATGTGCGAGAGGAACCTTGACAGATAGAGATAGCTAGCTAGCTAGCTAGACAGACAGACAGACAGACAGACAGACAGACTTTATTTTCTCAAAGTCCTTCCATATCTGGCATTTGCATCAGTTGGCCACTGTGTTTTCATACCCAACTTGGGCAATTGAAACTAATTTTATAAAGTACAGCTCAGATCTAAAAAAATGGCAGATTTTGGAGTCCTTCATTTTCCCCTTCTTGAGAATTTTGCCTCTTTTTACTTCCTAATTGCTTGAATTTAACACTACCTGGTAGATTTATCAATGAGCCAGATTTTATTCTCCTATTCAATTTCTAGACATTTGTACAAACCTTCTAAAAAAAAACCTGCCAGCCTTCATATTCCCTATGTATAATAAGTAGCAAGCTTAACCAACTCTAACTCTCCTACCTCAACACCCTTCCCAATTCCTGGACTCAAGTGAGCCCCTTTGTGTGACCCCCCCTACACAGACCTACCTCTAGTAATTGTCAACTACAACCCTCAACTGTGGTTGAGCGTGTCAGGGAAGTGCCTGGCTGTAAAACCAGGGTCATCCACCATGGATTAAGAATGATGCCTTGATAACTAGACAGCTTTTCCCTTGTACCAATACCTCAGTTTTTGTAGGGATTTTTTGGGAGGTTGAGGGCAAAGTGCACATAACATGTATCGAAAAAAATTGGGAAGGAGCCAGTCATTTTGCCCCCCCCCTTTACTGTGTAGTATTTGGGCGATGAAGATTTGTTACGCAAAAAGGGGTAGGATTTGCATGGGGGGGGGAATTATATATTTCTTTGCATTCTTCTGTTAATTAGTTGGAGAGCACACTGATTGCTCAAGGTGCTCCTGCCTGCTTTCAGCTTTCCAAGGTCAGCAGGAGTGAAGTTAATTGTAAGGCTGACTTCAACATACTTTGGCAAGATTGAAAAGTAGAAAGGATGCTTCATGGAAGTGCCGAAAAGTCGGGAAAAAGGAATCAGAGAGCTGCACTGATCTTATATAATTGCACTGCCTGTGCAATAAGGGTGCCCAATCTAAGACTCCAGGACTATATTCAGCTTCTGAAACCTTTGAGCTGAGCCCGCTAAGTAACTTCATAAACTGCGGCTATATTGAATGTAATAAAAGGAGGAAGTATTATATGCATAGAGAAGTATCTTAGCAAATGCATGCCATTTATTTCATTTAAGGTGAATTGCCTTTCACTTTTGAATCCAATTTAGCTTTTTCTCCTAGTCCTTACCACATATTGCAGCTCAAATGCAGCAACCCACGTTCAGGCTTTCCCTCCCACCTCCCAAAGTTATGGCTCTCTGATGAACAAAGATATGTTGCCCTTTCCCTAAAGTTCAGCAATCTCTTAAGGATTATGCTTTAAGTGTGTTTCTTCCATAAGAGAGAATAGCTTTATGAAAACTATCCCAGAGTATAACTATATCACTCTTGGGTTACAAATGAGTTAATAGCAAAAGGCAAATATCAAATGAACAAGAAAGCAAATGGTATAATGTTATTTGGTACTGTCAGCTCGTTGTAAACAAGTATTGGTATTACAAATGCTTCTCTTTCAAAGTGATGGATTATTATCATTCTTCTTAGCCCTCTGTTAGTGATCCAATTTGGTATTTTGAGCCACTGCTTTTATCAAGTCCAGCCAGCATGGCTAATGGTCTGTGTTGATGGGAACAACATCTAGAGAACATGCAGCTCCAACAAGCAAAAGTGCTACGGCTGGAGATATACTGTAGATAATATAATGGCTACTTCCAATATTGTTCTAGACTGTGATCCAGAGTGACATTTTAATTTAATTTATTTCTATACCACTCTCCACAATGCTAACTAGAATTCTGAGTGCTAACTGCAACGGTGAATCAGATGGTTGGAATCAGGGTAATTGTCTGAGCATAAGCCTGCAGCCAACTGATGCCAATAGCCATTATAAAATCCATATTTTTGATAACAAGATCCTATATGCCAGTAAAACATACTTACAAAGCTAGAAGTTACATGACCCATGTCAGATTCATGTATTTCTAAAGCCACAAAAATATTGATTACATCAATAACATGGCCTTCTCGGGATCAATGAATTGGCCATTTCAACTTGAAATGTTCACTTGAAGAATGCTTGCCTTTCTATTTACAAAAGTGTTCTGAGACAATGAATGTTTTAAATTGCTAAATTAAAATGCTTTTTAAATATTAATTTGACACATTAAGCTGTATTTATTACTAGCTTCCTATCTATCTATCTATCTATCTATCTATCTATCTATCTATCTATCTATCTATCTATCTATCTATCTATCATCTCTCTCTCTCTCTCTCTCTCTCTATCTCTCTCTCTCTCTCTATCTCTCTATCTCTCCATCTCTATCTATATGTAATTTTTATTGTTTTATGAAAATTTTAGTCATTACCTTTTTTCCTATACGTTTTAACCACTTCTAATTGCTACTTGGAGCTGTTTGGGAAGGAAGGCAGTATATAAATATATGTTAAATGAATAAGCATTGACTGTGCATGTTACCAAGCTTGTAAAATCTGGTTTAGTACCACGAGGGACACGGATATACTTAAAAGGTCCAAGAATTTTTCCATGAACCATTCTGTCTTCAGCTAACTAAACAAAATCCACCAGAGCCATTTTTTAATTGAAGGAAATAGGATCCTGGCCCCTGACACCATTAAGCCTTTTGGGCAGGATTTGTTGCTTACACAAACATATGGCTCTTTTTTTTTTTGTATACCCATTCATTCTCCCAAAACTCATTAGTCTGGCTCCCTCTTCCCCTTTCAGAAATGACTTTGCTAATTTATGATCCCTAAGGGACGGAGTCTCTGCTTCTGTTGCTCTCTTTCTCTCCCCTCCCCCACCCAGACGGATTTACATATGTACACATGGAGAGGTCAGGTAATATTTGAGCTCAGTTCAAAGATATATCCCTGTAGCTTGTTTTGAAACACTATGGAAGTGATTTGCCATTGTCTCCTTCTGAGATCCCCCACCCACAGCCCAATCAAGCGTTCCAGCTTCCTGCCATGCTATATGGTAGTAGACACTCCCTTCCACAATTAACAAGCTGGATTCTGTTGGCTTTCGGAGTTTGGATAAGGTTGGAAGAAGGTAGTGGCAAAGTATTGTGGCCAAAATAACATGACTCAGCCTGGTGTTGAAGTTGTTTTTTTAAAAACTTTATACACATATAAGTCATTTCTTCCCCCACCCTTACTTAGAAAGCCCTATAAGAGAGGCAGCATTAAGCATCCCACCTACAAAAAATGTGGTTGCCTAAGCTTTTCAAAGCTTTGCAGGCTTTCAGTGCAACTTTGAGAATTTACAATCAAAACAACAACGATTGTTTTAAATAAATAAATAAAAAGAGCAGAGGAAAGAGGGAACCTCTGGTTGCTTCCACTCCATTCATACTGGGATAGTTTTATGGAAGCTAAAGTTTGGCTCATTGCAAAGCTTCCCTTCCCCCCTCCCGCCCCCATATTAAAGTGATTATCTATCGAAGACCTCTGGACCCATCCTCATCTCTGCAGCGTGCTGATAAGGCAGCTGCTTCTCTGCCGCGTGTCTCCCTGGGCCTCGGTCTGCCTTTCGGTACAAACTGTGGCTTTGTTACTATGGCCTGGTGCTGTCACTTTCTCTGTTGTGCAGGCGTTTGATCCGAGCACAAAAGAGGGTGGGGAGGGGAGGCGGCTGTGGAGCTGATTGTCTGGTTGATAGCCTTGGCCTCTCCTCCTCCTCCTCTTCCACCACCACTTAAACATGCAAGACACCCAAATTGCATAGGAATCACGGGGAAAGGAAGACCCGGAACACCTAAACAGTTTAGCTCAAAGCTGCTTCCATCTCCTTTTATTTTCAGCAGCTGGAAGAGAAGTAACACGGTCCCTCTCGCGCTGAATGCAAGCAGATGGCTTCCTCCAAGCTGAATCCAAATAACCATCATTTATCTTACCTTTCAAGAAGTTTAAAAGGGTTGCTGGTGTCCTTGCCTGGAACGAATAATTTAAATTCCTCCCACTCCCAACTCACACAGAGACACACATATACTCTTCGTTGGTAGTTTCTTCAGCGGTGCGAAGAAAAACGAGGCTTGTTACTAGTAAGGTTGCCTTGAATTTGCGCGCTTAAAGGGTGTGTATGTGTATGTGTGTGAGAGAGCGTGCATGTATGCATGGCGAGAGAAGGGAAATAAGTCACTTACTGAAACCCGCAACCTCTCAGTTTGATTTCAACACGTGCAGCGCGCTCTTGGGCATTGTTTCGGCGGAGGAAACCTCCTCAGAGTCCATTCAAACCCGGTCCTTAGAGCGAGAGGCTTGAGTTTGTTTTAAGACGGCTTTTCTTCCAAGTCAACGTCCTTGCAGTCCCAGCTGTTGTAATTATTCCTAAATGTATTCTCTGGGAACTACTACGGGATGCTTCTAGGGCGAGAAATCGGAACGAACGCGCAAGCCGAACGACGACCGAACCTTTAAATCAAAAGCAGGGAAAGCAAAAGGAGAAAGTTGAAAAGTTATTGTAGATGGGATGTTATACGACGCTACACTTAGAGCTGTGGCCCTCTGGATGTGCGGTGTGCTGGGATCTCTCCTGATGATAAACGTGAAGGGCTTCCATTGAAAAATAAAGTGCTCTATAGGCTGATTTCTGCGTCTGCGTGCACTTTCTGTGATAACTTGGCCTTAAGCATAATACATTCTTAGACACTAGAGATATTTAATTGAAATTGTTTATTTCTCTCCATCTCTCTCTCTCTTCCCACCTCTTTCTCGTGTGTTACCACTTATATAGAACAATGCCTCTCCAAAAGGAAGCTTCAAAAAACAAAACAAGAAACAAACAAACAAAAAAAAACCTCAAGCAACCGCGTTGCTTTTGACTCCTAGCAAAATTGTTACTCCTCTTCTTTGAACCCCTGTTTTCACTTCCTTCAGGACCGATCTCGGGAGGCGAGAACGGTGCGGTTTAGCGAGGAATTGAACCACGCGGCACCTCTCTCCATGGTCCTGAAAAAAAAAAACACATCCCGAAGTTTAAGATGGGAAAGCATTTTAAGCTGGCTTTGATTTCTCTCCATTCTCACCCAGTACATAGTATATTGTTTGGCTGCTAAATCTTTCACAGTTGTGATAGCGATGTTATTTTCCCCTCACACTTATCTTGAATTCTTAAGTTCGGTTATGTTGTTATTGCTGTCCAAAATATGCTTCGACCAGTTCATGTGCACCTAGGAGAGAGGAAATATTCTGCTTTAAACAAAGATGCCCATGATCAGAAGACATTGCTGTTTGTCAAGAAGAAAAGTGTTTGTGTGTGTGTGTGTAAGTGTGTGTGTGTGTGTGTAAGTGTGTGTGTGTTGTGCATTTTGAGATTTAGCTACTGTGTGGGATAGACTTTTCCTTCATTTGTATGTGTGAAGGTTTGATGTTGGAAAGCTAATTTCTTTTGGAAAGTGATTTTTACACAAGGCCAAGTACACATTAAAAAAAAAGATAAATACCTAGAATGCTACTGGTCTTTCTATCATCTTTATTCCTGCTTAATATTATTTGTTGCACTGTCAAGTTCATACAAGCTGAAAAATTCGATCCATCTAAGTGACAAATGAGTATCATAGCACTTGTCCTGTGTATGGGTTGTGGCCCTTATTCTATAAACCTCCTTTAATAATCCTGGAGGAAGTTTGACAAAATTTCATTTCTTAAGTAAAATAATGAGGAGGAAAAGATGTGGTGGGGTGGGGATGGGTGGATGGGTGGGTGGGAGAAGAAGAGGAGGAGGAGGTGATGTTTCTGATGCTTCCGATTTTGAAAACTTAGCAAAGTGTTGCTGTTCAATCCAACCCCCCCCCCCATGGGCTGAACGGAAGATAGAATATCAGCTTAGTACGCATTCTAATCATTACTAGCATTACAGAAAGCTACATTCCATTTACTGCTTCTATAGCATTGCTACTTTTGTTAATATATCTCCAGAGTCCTGACTTCGGGTTAGAACAAGCAAGATAATTGCCTTGGTTTTGCCTACTGATAGCCCAGGGTGAGGAGCCTCTTACCTTCTCTTTTCTTCTAACTCATTCTTCAAATGCCGATTTTCCCAGACAATGGTCGGGCTTCATCAAAGGGACAATAAGGAATAAGGGGCGTGTCTTTATGCAAGGATACACTGTTTCAAAAAACAAGCAAACCAAAGTTGCTGTGCTTCTCTTCAAACGTTGGAATTGTTGGGCACGACTGAATCCAAAAGGATAGCTGTGGATATCTTTTTCATGCCCCCCCCCAACATCAAAGTTTCAAGTAGAATAAATAAAGCACCACCTCTCTTTTTCTCCACTCCCCCACCCCACAAATACATATAGGGTATCAAGCTTGGGAATCTAACCCACACCTTTTCTTAAGGTGGTTATTGGTTTGAAAGCACTGCAGGACTTCTTAGGAAAGGGGTGTTCCCGAGCTTCGATTGCTCTAGGTTTTTTTGGGGGGGGGGTGTCGATTTTTCTCTGACATCAACTCCCTGCTGCTGTGGCTGTCCATTAGGATTTCAACTTTCAAGGAGTTCGTGCTGGAGCCAGCATTCGGTTAGCCTTACGTAGATGGAAAGGGTCGCTTTGGTTTCATCTGTATGTTGGTACTTGAAGTTAAAAAAAAAAGCAAAAGCAAAGCTTCCTTCTCTTCACAGTGTGTTGGCCAAACAGTCGGGTCCTCGCAAGCTCTCATCCGTGGCATTCCTCTCTGCTGAACATTCAAGGGCATGCCATCACGGAACACTAACTTGCGTGGCACCGCTCTTCCCAGGCTTCCCTTAAACCTCTTCCTTGCCAAGGTTTTCGGGTTGGACTAAAGAGATAAAGGGAAGCGTGTATGTGTGCGCGCGCGTGTTGCGGATCACTCTCCAAAGGACACGCAGTGCTTGATCTGGGCGACTCTTAAATACGCCAGGCAGTCACGCCACCCCACCCCCATCCCGCCCCGCCCGCGTCTTTTTCTCCCAGCAGATGTGGGCTATCTAGAAAGCCATTCCTCTTGGAGAGGAAACGGGTTGACTTAGGGAGAAGGACGCGGAAGGGCGGAGGCGTGAAAATCCCTTCTGTTTTGTTGATGGCCACCAAGAAACAAAAGCCTCAGTGAGAATTAACTGTAAATAATGGGGAGAATGGGCTTTTTTAAGTAGAGGGGACCGCTCTCGCTTTAGCTCTCTGTCCGTAGTGGGGGGGGGGGGTAGGTGAAAGTATTTTCTTCCCCAAACTTGGCTCTTCTAAGACCCCCTCCAAGTTTAAGTCGCGAAACGTGCCGTGATTTTTTTTTGAGGCAAGTTCAGGGGAGAATCAGGCACTTGTGGCAGCCGCAAAGTTAGTCAGGAAGCGATCAAACCTCCCCACGATCTTTTTTTCAACAAAGGAAGAAGCAGGCCCAGCTTTTGTTTTCCTTTGGCTTATGAAGTTGCCGTGTTTTTGTTTTAATTGGACGCGGTTTCTTTTTAGGGACAAGTTCGGCAAGGTAGAGCCACCCCCCGGTTCTTTCTTTCTCTTTTGGCTTCTTTAAAAGTTTTCTTCCCTGAACCTTTGGCAACTCGGTACTTTGTACAGGGAAGGAAGAAAGAAAAGGCGAGGTTTGTGTGTGTGTGTGTGTGTGTGTATGTGTGTGTGTGTGTGTGTATGTGTATGTGTATCCAGGCGCGACTTCTTTCTTTCAGTGGGACCTCAGCCCTTGCGCCACGCACTTGGAACACTGAGTGACAGCAGGTTTGTGTGTGCGCCTGAAACTGTGAAACATCCTAGTGGAGCCGTTCAGGGTCGAAACATACCAAGCAACACCCCCCGCCCCAAACTGGGTGGGAGGAAGATGGTGCAAGGATTCCCCAGGCTTGCAATTGTTTCGTTTAGGGGAGGAAAAGGGGGTGGTGAATGGAAAGTGGTGGAGGAAAAAAAAGAGCGAGAAGGACAAACGCAAAAGACACGTTCGATTGCTCGCCGCCCGTCCCCCCCCCCCCCCACTAACGCCGAGCGGGGTATCGCTCAGTACAACGCACCTTGAAACGGGACTCCATCGAGCCCGCCGGAGTGGCACCGAGCGGCAGCCAATCAGACCGGGCCCTGGCCGGGGGCGGCGCCAGATGCGGTCGCTCGGACCAATCGGAGGCAAAAGAGACCCTGCGAGCAAGTTCCGTTGTCTCTGGATTCGGCGTATACTTCCGCGCGTGGCATTCGGGATAGGTGGGAGAGCCTGGCACGGCTGCAGAGACACATACACGCGCACACTCGTGCGGAAGCAGAGGAGCGCCGAGTGATACGGTTCCTATAAATCTGTGCTGTAGTCCACCTCCCATTTAAGGCGACCTCCCCCCTTCAGCCTGTTCTCAGATAAGAGATGCTGCAGCTTACTTCGATTGGGAGCTGCTAGAAAGAAGGAGGAAGAGAGAGGGAGGCTGTGTTTTAAGAAACCCTCCTTTTCATCCCTTCTTTCCTTTGTTCTTACCTTTTATTTCTCCTCCCCTCCCCCCTTTTTTGTTTAGTTGTGTTGTAACAGGAAAACCTTCGATTTTGCCACGCTCCTTTTTTTTAAGTTCCCCCTTTCTTTTTTTTAACCCCCCTCCCAATTTATTTTCGTGTTCTGGGAGTGGAAAAAAGAGCTTTGATTTTTAAAAAAAATCCTCCATTTTTAAAAAATCTTCTGTTTGCAACTGTCCGCAATTTAGGTTTTGGGTGTTGTCTTGAGACCTACCCATTTGATTTTTTTTTAAAATTGGGAGACCTTACAGTATTACCTTTTTTTTAAAAAACTGAAGCGAAAAAAAGGTAAGTTGTGCTTTATTTTATTCACGTTATTATTGCCAGATATTGACGATTTTAAGTTTTGTGGTGTCAGGTTGGCTAGGCTGTCTTGAGAGAGGATAAAAGTGCATGAGATCCAATTAAGTTTATTGCTCACACGCTTCCGCCTGGTTTCTAGCAGCTTCAGCAGCATCAGTTGAACAGGGTTAGCTACTCCATATCTTTAGAGTGGCAAAAGGGTAGACGATGTACAATTTTGTGTTACATTTCGTGTTCTGTGCATACATTTAGGAACTCGCACGCAGAAACGGTGTAGCTCGCTAGCTTGGAGGTGTGAAGTTGCCTCAAAACAGAACCGCTGACCTTCCCGTTGGATCAGCGGAAAGTGCTCAACGCTCGGCTGGGGTGTGAGTAAGTGACTGACTGACTGAATGGAAGGAAGGAGTATCGCTGTGAAGAGCTTAAACCGGCGTTTGCAGATCACACGGGATTAAGCTTCCAACTCTAATTGTATTAGCCGAATAGCATTGGCTTGGCTGGGAAGGGGAGAGAGCGCGAGCGAGACGGAGAAAGGATGCGTGGAGCAGGCACTTGAAACCGGGGTGGGGGTGGGGGGTGTCTGTTAGCTGTCAAAGCGGATGCCTGGAGATATGTCAGGTTGGGTGCGTGTATGTGTGTGCGCATATGAAATATATATTTATACATATACATATATGCATGTGCGGGTATAAAGGGACTGGATGGGAGAACCAGGCTCTTTAAAACCCTTCTAATGTCAATTACAGCGCTCTGTAGGGAGGGTTCAGCTTTTATATCCGGGAGCCACGATTTTCTTTGTTCTGAAGAAGGTTGGGGGGGAGGAGAGAGAGTTCTGGATACAGCCGAAAGGCGTTTTGCTCGGGAGTTCTGCTGGTGTGTATTCCTCATTAGGTGCGGGCAAGCCATTTCTTCTAGTCGCTGTCCTTGGTCCTGATTGGGGAGGGGGGTGCGGCCGGGGCGGCTGCCTTCCAGTTTGGGAATAACAAAGGCATTCCCTGGGAATAATTTTTTTTTTTTTTTTAAAAAGCGAAAGTCCGTAGAGTCAGCCCAATACCGACCCGTGAATGCTTCGGTTGTGAAATTGACACCATGCCGGAGAGAGAGCGGGAGGCGTTCCCGGTTCCATCCAAACCCTGCTTTCATTTCGCCTGGTGTCAGCATCTCGGGAGGAGGGAAAGAAAGCATCGCCTCCTGTTGTTTAATAAAGAAAGATGTTACACAAAAACCCTCTCTGTCTCATCCTCCCCCCCCCTCGCCCCGCTCCTGACTCGGACGTGGTTGGCTATTGTAGGAAAGAAGTTGGTGGCGGAGGAAGACGGTGATCTGGCTAGGTAGCAAGCCAGACATTTGAACAAGATGGCTTGAAAGGAAGAGATCTGCCGTCTCTTGTGGCTGAAATTACGGAGGTTGCGGTTCTATCAAGGACCAGCCTCAGGCTATGCTGTTGTCGCTTAATTTATGCCCAGCACGTTACTGTGCAATGCATGCATACAACCATTTCTCTTTCACAGGAAGAGCGAGGTCTCTGTTGCGAGTGCTTAGTCGGCGCCCTTAGCTGGTTTTCCTCTCGAGTTTCTTTAAGAAAATAAACAGGGAGCAAAGGAGCAAGTAGTTGCGATTGAATTAACCATGTAGGCTTTCAATGGGCTTTGGGGGGGGGGGAGGTGGTTTACCAGCACAACCTACATATTCCGAACTAGACTGTTTTAGACATTTGAGGGCTTGATCTTTATAGGCTAAGCATCCATCGTGCCTGATGTGCAGGTGAATAAAATAGACCCCATGTTAATAAGTTCTACCATCCACCTGCATTCAAGTATATGAAAGATACCTATAGGATGAGAGAGGTGTTTGTGGGATCCACTGGAGGGCAAGGATTTCATCTTCATACAATCACACACACAGAACCGTCAAGAGCCAAGCCCATTTTTACTTTGCACGTGGTGGTGCTACTTAATGAGCCTTTAGCTACACGAGTGGAAACATGGCTTGATTTTCATCTTTACAGGCTACTAGATAGGAATTGTTTGAAATTTTGGCTTTCCAGGCCATGTTGTCAACCAGGGAGGTCAGGGAATTAAATGCTGGAAAGTTAAGCTACTCTCTCAGTGGAGGGCCCACTTAAAAGAGAAGCAGCAAAATCAACCTACACCACACTTACAACCTAATGTATTTCATATGGGGTGTATTGAGGAGTGCAGCAAGCCAATACAGCTGTTTGTGAAAGGGGTGTAGCCCTCTGAAGAGGGTTAGGTACTTCTATTTTAGGTGCAGAGAGAGGTAGCCAATGAGTTCTATCAAATATTGCTAGCCTTGCAATACCGTTAAGCCATAATAAAATATGCCTTATCAGTGCCCTGACCTTGTATGTCCTCCCTACTCAACAAAGCGGGCTGTTGAGATGCTTGGCAAGTGAATACGGCCAAGGTGATGCGGGACAATGTTTCTGAAGCTGCCTTGCTGGGTCAGTCTGTTCATTTAAAAAGGTTGCAGGCCTGTGCAGAGAGCCCCACTTAGGAACCCAAGGGTCCTTTAAGAGACCCTGCAGTAGGGAATGTAAAGGCCCCCTGGAAGGAACAGTGAACTCAGTCGGATTCTCCCCACAAGGCTGCCCGCAAAGAGCTTCCTAGTGAGAGACTTTGGGGAAGCGGAGAAGGATGCCATCAGATTGATCTGGCGAAGGTCACACACATAGGGCACATTAGCCAAGAACCAGAACAGGAAACAGGGCTGTGGATGATAGGATTTAGAGCTGTTTTACGGACAGGGTCCAGATGAGGAAGCTTGAAGGTAGATGTTGAGCTTGTTTCCCTTTTATGGATAATCCTTGAGCCTTCAGGTTTTAGATTGCATTCTTTACCACTTTCCTTACCTCCCTATTTTGGGAGTGAAGGGTTGCAAATCTCATTTTAGCTGCCAGGAAAACCATGGTCCCAAAGCTACTTCTAACACGGACATGTTCCCTTTCCTGGGGCTTTAAGCCCCTTGGAGCTAAAAGCACCCATGCCAGCATTGGCATGAGGAATGCCAGCAATCTTTGCCTAGTTGTAAGTCCCACTGGGACTTCTTGTAGAAAGAATAAGCGTTTGAACCCTTTCCAATTGGCGGGGCTGTGACTCTCAGATTTGGGAAGTTGTAATCCCAGTTCATCTGGTGAGTTGGTGAAGGGCATCAAGGTGACCAGGCTGTAACTGTGCTTTTCAGGATTTGAGAGATGCCAGATACTGGACACAAGACCGAGCTCCTGTGGAAAAATACCATAAGGGCTTTCCCCAACTTCTTACGAGATGCCGGGAAGAAAACTATCTCCAGCCCTCCACAACCAAAAGTACAGCTATCTGGAAAGCATTTAAGTCAGTTTGGATCCAATGGTATTTTTGGCCAACAAGCCTTCTCCTCCTTGTTCATTTAGAGAACAGGACTTTCTGTTCAAATCTGAAAACCACCACCATTACCCTTGGCATGACGGCTTAAGTGCTTTATGGATGGGAGCCACAAATGATTTTCCTCACGGAGCTCCATAGCTGAACATTAATCTTTAACGATATGCGCTGCAGAGTTAAGAGGCTTTATGGATTACAGCCAAAAAATTGCTAATTCGAAAGACTTTATTCCATAGTCATCCAGCTGACCCGTAGAATTATTTTAAAGTAGATTACAGCCTGATCTGCTTGCTCACTTTCTAAGGTTACTTTGAAGTAAGTGGGGAATACAACAGGGACTTTTCACTGCATACAGGATCCCCCTTTTTAAAAAATGTAAATGACACTGAATATTTGGCAAACATCAACGCACAGCTCCATTCAACTCATTAGGTACAGGAAGGAACTACTGAGCTGAAAGGGATCTACTCCCAAATATGTGTCCTCACGGTTAGGACCGAGCTTGCATGCTCATCTCATGCAAAATTGTTAATTTACTAGGATTAACTTCTTAATAAGCATGCACTTTGGTTTGTAGATGTAAACCTAGGCACGTATAACCAAAGGACAAGCTTGCTATAATTTTGCAACCCTGTTCTTAGAAAATACCGAAGGAGAAGATACCTGTGACTTTACACTGCCTCAAACACCCTGCTTCTAGTTAAGGAGATAAATCCCATATTTTTATGGGATTGGCAAGGGGCCTATTGGCAAACGTGTGCTCCTGTTCCCTTCGAAGGGAATTCTTGCTAAAACCAGGGGGATTATCGTGGTCGAGACCTACTCCATAGGTTTAATTAATCGCATTAATGTAAATAAAGAGTTGATTTTGCTTCTTAAGTAGTACCCATGATATGGGTGGCCTTCAACGGTTTACAATTTGAAGTAACTGCTCCTCTGATCACTTTTTTTGGCTTTACTACGAAGAGCAGGGCTGCATCCCTCCCCAATAAGGGACACTTAAAACCATGGATTCAAAAGAATTACTCGCGGCAAAGATTAGCATGCACAAACATAGTTAGAAAAATAAGCAGTGACATATAGGAAGGCTTCGCGCAAATGTTTGAGGAAACCCCATTGGATAGTAAAGCTGCTTCTTTTTTTTCAAACCGGAGATGGAAAGCTAAGACTTCTGGGATTTCAAACTTATTACCGTAGGATGCAAAGAAAACCTCGGAGCAGGTGGGCTTGATAAGGGACCCTTGGTTTTTTAAATATATATATATATATATCTATATTGCTTGACTCCGCCATTTCGGCGCAGGCGCATTTCAGGGCTGCCACCTTTTGGTGAAGAGTTGGAGGGGCGGTTTTTTTCTTTTCCCGCCGGTGCCTGCACGTCGTTTTGTGCAAAAGAGTAATTTTTGCACTGAAAATTGAAAAAAAAAAGAGGTCAGATATTTTTCTACAAGGGGGAGGCCGGGCCGAATTAGATATTTTAGCCACACACGGCTGTTGCAAAGCTGGCGCAAACCCACCAGTGATTTTTAATTATTTTTTAAATATTGGCGTTTCCCCCCCCCCCCAATTTAAAAAAATACAGGCGTGCTCCTTTGCAATTCGTTTATACATATGCCAAAAAGCAAAAAGGATACTCGGCATTTTAAGGGTTTTTTTTAAAGACGACACGTCCTCGTACCTGCTTTCTCCGTTGCAATACTCTTGAGTAACTCACCTACTAGATGTAAGACGGAGGTCAACGTTATTATTTAGAATTACCATTGAGGATTGCCCTGAACGGCGGCAAAGTTGGGGGAATAGCGGTCGATTTATTAGGCGTGGCGCCTTCCAACTCGGGTACGGCAAGGTAAAAAGTTTCAACCAAGTGCCTCTTCCTAACCGGCGCTTTTCCTTTAAAGCCAAATTAAGACGTTCCCAGGCATGCTTCTCAAGAAAAAGCGGCTACCGTTTTAGGAGCTCCAAAAGCTCCGCTGTATAAATAACCGAGTTGCATAGAAGTAACACACCTCGTTGGAATGGCAGCCTAAGTAGGGACGATGCCCAGAAGCGTGGCTAATTCGAGGCGCCGGTCTAATCTGAAGCATCGGGCAGGAAAGGGCGAGACTTCGCTGTGAAAGAGGGCAAGGGAGGGAGGGAGAGATGGGGAGGAATACGCGATTTGCACCGAGCGGCGCTCACCTAGAGTAGTTTAGTAGGAGCTGGGTTTTTCCCCCCTTTGAGTTGTATTAAAATAATAATAATCCCGGGAGACTTTTGAGGGGTTTGCAAAACCGATAGCAATTTGCTAGGAAGAGGGCGGGGGGGAAATCCATCCCAGATGGCCCGATCGGCAGAAGGCCGGCTCGCTTGCAAGCCGCGATCATTTTGCACCCGGGAGGAAGCACTTGCTCGGCTTACGTGCCGCCGGCAAAGGGTGGGTTCAGTGGGCGGGAAACAGCCGAGCGAGCGGCCAGGTGTGCGGGATGTCGGCCACGTGCCTCTAATATTCTAGCCCGGTCACGCGCAGGTGCGAGGAGCGCAGGTGTGGCGCGATTGCCGGACATGCGGGGCGGAGTGAAAAAGGCATGCGCGGGAGCGGCTGCTTTGCCTAACTCGCTTAAGGAGTAGGTTTGGACCGTCTGCGCTCTGCTTTTATCAGGATAGAGCCTCGTCGAGGTGGTGGTGAGTGAAGGGTGGGTGGAAGGAAGGAGGGGAGACTGGTTTGCCACCGCCTTAAAGTAGGCTATGAATTAGCCAAGATAGGACTTAAAGTCGGCTTTTACATTTTCTTGCGGAACCCTTTTAACCGCAATATAGTCTGACTTTCTATACTTTCTTTTCTAAGGTTCTTGTAAAAAAAAACAACCCAACTTAAAATGTAGGGAGTTGTGTAGGTAAAAACCTAAGGGCTTCTGTTGTGCTAAAGCCGAGGACCGTAGGCGTATTTGGGTGTGGTGTGTAGGTAGCCATAATGCACAGCCATGCCTCCTGTTGCATTTGAAAAATGCTGTTTGTAGTGTAGCAGAATTGCTTTCTTCATTCTAGGGCTTTTCCCAGTTAAACTGGGTTGTAACTCTCGCAGGCCATGGTTGCTTTGACTTAGCACCTGCACAACCGGAGGGGCTGCTAGGAGCTGGGATTCAATAGCACTTAGACTTAAATACCGTTTTACATTCCTCTCTAACTGGTTTTCAGAGCCAGCATATTACCACCACCACCACCACCCTCTCAAAACAAGCTGGCTCCTCATTTTACCAACCTGGCTAGAAGGATGAAAGGCTGAGTCAACCTTGAACCCTTATGAACTCCTGGCAGCCAACAGTTAGCCTGCAGTACTGCATTCTAACCACTAGTTTAGAGTAGGACATGTTGTAAAGGAGTGTTTCTCAATCTTGGTTACTTCAAACTCTGGATTTTAGTTTACAGAATGCCCTGCAAAAGTGGCTGGGGATTTATGGGAGTTGAGGTCCTCCATGAGCCTTAAAGTTGCTAAGGTTTGAGAAACACTGGTCCAGAACAAGGAAAGGAATGAGTTTCCAGCAAAGCACTAAGTCAGAGTTAAGGATATTCTAGAATTGGAAACACTTGATAGATTTTGGGGGGGAGGGGAGAGGAAGCCAGGCAGATTTCAAAGCAATTCTTTGATCAGGTTCTGAAATTGTGGATGTAGCACTTCTAGTTAAAGAATTATTTATATTGGTATGCTGACTATAATGACATTAAAACTGCAAACCATTGCAGTCTTATGTTGGAGTAAACCCCATGTATTTAACTGAAGCTTTTTAAAATCAATACCTTTACAATCACTGTGGCTACTTTTATATTTGTTAGTTGAAATATTGGAAACCTAGATTAAATCTTGCTGGGAAACTTGAATTCTGCCAATTCAGTTAGGTTAATGATTCTTTTCTTAAATAAAAATTGAACCTAGGGGAAGGAGCTGTAGAGGACCAAAGCAGCCCCCTGTGATAATACCCCTGAGGAGTTCTTATGAGTATGCACAATTACTTTTGGGAATACAAGTATGTGCTATTTTATTCCCCGTATACCATTTTGCTAAATTACTGTAGAATCCAAATTGGTTTTCCCCTACCAAATTGATGCTTGAAGGAATCTGAATTGCTGAAGGCCACAAATGGAGTTGATGAGTCTTATTGCATTTTTTAGGAGGAGAAAAAAATGACTCTGGTTGAAAATAGTGAAAGTCTGGGACCATGAGTGGGCTGGAGGAGAATTTTTCAACTTGGTGGATTAGATAGAGTGGCTATTACTCTCAGTGAAGTATAATAGCATTCACTGTAATTGAAAGCTAAATGCAGATGCAGCAAATTGAATACAGTAAGGAAAAAGTGAGGCAGGTCAGAGCCAGTAATTATTGATCTATGATCTGTATGCATAGGTATCTAGGTGCATATACATGCAAGCATTTCAGAAATAATCTGTAGTGCATACATAAATATTAAAAGCATTGACACCATTGCATTTTCTAAATTAGGTAAATATAAATTATGGCTATATCTAAGGCCTTTTGATTTGAATTGGCAGATGTTTTCATCTCATTAAATGAATAGCAATTACATAAGCTAGATTGGGCCATTGACCAGATTCTTGCTCTGTAATGCTTATTTAAAACAATGTTCTATGCAACCTAATAACTGAAAATTGCTTTTCTTATGATATTTCTGTCCTTCCCTATCATTTCTAGCTGTTTTTAGTAAAAAAAAAATTCTCTTACTAGTCCCTTTTTCTTTTTTAACTCACTGACCTATTTTGGGGCTCAGGGAAAGCTAAGACCTCTGTACCTTGTGCATCCTTAAATAAAATTTCAGCACAAGATTAGACTCTGTCCTACATCCTGAACTGGTAATTATAGTAATTATTGCTCCTTAATTAATCTTCAAATTGTTTTGCTGAGTGTGGTAAAGGTATACTTTCAAACAAAGTCCACCATATTCAACATTGAGCCTGTGTTGTAATGTACAGGCAAAAACATCAGTGTAGTAAAAATGGTTGATTCCGGATCTAAAGCTGACATTGTTCTGAAAAGCTACAATATAAAATTATTGGTCTACATTTGTTTTGAAGTAGCAAAAATTGTAGAGACCCAATGTAAAAGGTTATAAAAAACAAGCCACTTGGACTCTGTATGTGTAGCATAAGAAAGGCTGAATGTTATGATTAAAAACTGCTTAAGCAGAATCTCATGAATGGTTGTATGAAATTAGAATTCCAAAATGAACATGAGAATGAATGTGCATGTAGATAATGATTCTAAATTGCAAAGGGGGGGGGGTTCTTTTGACTATTACTTGACTAAAACGGTTGTGCCTCAACTTGATTAATATATACTGAGTCATTACTTTTCAAATGCTCCTACAGCCTTGATTTTAGGGAAATGAATCACAGAAGACAGCTTATTGCATTGATGGTGAACAAAGATGGAAATTGTCTTGTATAAAAATAGAGCTGCATTTGAAAAGGATAGTTTTCATTAGGTCCATTTTTGTTACAGACCACTAGATGAAGAATGCTGGTTTGTGCTTCCAATTAGGATAAACTGAAATACTTAAGTATTACCCTTTTAAGTCAGGGAGCATTTTGGGAATAGTCCTTAGCAATGGAAAAGTGGGCCAGTTACTTGTTCCACCTCTGCAGAATTTGTCCCTTGTAGTGACTGAACAAAATCTGATGTCACGTTTTACATTCTGTATATATTATTAGGTTATGGCTTCTGGATGAACATTTATTCCATTCCTTTGTAGTGAAGCATTGCCCCCCCCTCCATTTAATTACCAGATGAATTGTGAGACTCCTTTCTTATTTGACTGTTTTCTTCCTGGTGTTTGGCTCTGAGCAAGAATACTGTATGTTGACTGATAAGCTAGAGGCTTTTTGTCACACCTAAAATGCTTACCAAGCCATCAGAGCTAATGATAGTTTTGTTTGTATTTTATTTAGCTGTAGTTTCTTCTCAGGGCAATTATTCCTTAGTAGTTAGCCACACATTCTGCACTATCCATCACTGCTAAAATAAAGCATGCAGATAAATTGATGCTTTAAAGCGCTTAGAGAGGGCTTTAAAGCACCGTCAAGTGGTATATAAGGCTAAGTGCTTTGCTGCTTATCTGTTGCTGATTTTTTTGACTCTTTGTTAGTCTGTGCAGGTGGGAGAAAGCATTTTTGATCTTGCTTTCATGTTAAGAATGCACATAAATGGAATTTCTCAATTCTATGGAATTTCTATTTTACTTTGAGCCAAATAGTTTAGTCTTTTAAAGATTATTTTGGGTTTTTTTTTTAATGCTTGTTGCTTAATAGTCTAGGTACTGAATCTTTTTTTTATTTAATTAAGTATATATGGAGGAAGGGTCTCAAAAGGTGCATTTTGGATTTGGTTTATGAAAATTAATATCTAGATTATACTCTTCCATGAACTGGATTATGTCCCATGTTATTTTAAGTTAAAATTTGTGACTCCGATGACATTATTGCAAAGAAGAAGAAAACCTTTTAGAAAGCATATTTTTTTTCTTAAAAAGTAACTGAGCATGTGGAATAAAATACCAAACAAAAGGGAATGTAGAAGAATGCAGCAGGTGGGTTTTATCCCTTTTTGCAGAGAAAAGAACTGGAAAATGCTGCCAGTATTTGAAGATCAGCCTATGTTACTAGCTCAGCAGGCTTTGTTGTCAAATTGTGGGGATTCCAACATCTAATGGATTACAACTAGAGCTGTGTTTCTATGTTATGTGCCAAATTATACAGATAGAAAGAGGCTGTAGACTTAACAGTGTTGCCTTGCTTGATTCGGCTGGGTTTTTTTTTTTGCAAGAGCTGCTGAGATTTGGACTGCCAATTTGAAGAATGCATATTTGGAATAAGCCCCATTGAACTCAGCAGGGCTTTTATTCTTGGTAAATATTCGATTAGAATTGCACTGTCAGCCCAGGAATGGTGGGGGAGCTGGTGAGCCATGAAGCATTACAAATATTTTGGAGATTCCAACCATGTTCTCTTATTTGCAGGTTTAAAAAATGCTTGAAAACACTTCTGCATATGCTACAATTAATTGCAAGAAACTGATTGCAGGAAAGAGATTTTAACTGTTAGCAATTGGTCAGATTGGTTTATATAGGACCTGCAGAAGAAATGCTATCGAAGTCCTCTTCTCAGAGGAATATAATTAAATGAATGTAAGCTGGTTTAGTGGAAGCTTTTCTACTTTGTGATCAAAATCTGGCTAAAGAGAACTAGTGTTTTATAGGACCAATGTAGATATAGATTAAAAAAGGTGTTCTGATGGTTAGTACATCTTATGTTTGTTATATCTTAGAACTTAGTTTTGCAGGCCTACTAAACAGGTGATTATTAGTATTACATAAAGGTGGATTGTGTTTTGCTAATGTAAATAGATCTATGTCTAAACAGATTTTAGTTAGTTTACATGGTGGGAGATGGGGAAAGAAGAAAATAACCCCAATTCTGGTGCTTTGGTTTCTGTGTTTTTCTAGGTGCATTCCTACTAAGACCACAATCCATTTTTACAGTACTCTGAATTCTTTCTAGTGAAACATTTGGGAATGCCACTTTAGTTTTTTTTAATAATCAGTCAAAAATGCTTTTCAAGTTCACATGGCAACTACTGTGTCATCATAATGGCAGAAATATTTGGGTTATGGTACCTAGCTAAAATCTTTGAGGCTTGGAATAGAGACTTATAGTTTTATTTTTGGGGATGTGATCAGAATAAGGGATTTGTTCATCTAACACTTATTCATCTACAACAGGTGACAAAATAAAACAAACAAGCCACTTGCCTTAATGCTTTTTCCAGGTTAAGTTAGGGGGGGGGGAATCTAAGATAACATGAAAAGGTAAAAAGGGCTATCCCAATTTCTGGAAAGGTAAACATTAGGTCAATAACTTTTGTAAGTTTTAAGAATGCCCACAAACAAGGATTTAGATGTCAGCACAGGTATTATTTACTTACACTTCCCAAAATACTGTATTCTTTTTTAAAAGCCCCAGTAATGGGATAAGTACACAGCTAAAACATAGGGAACATAGGCTATAAAAACCATCTGCATGTGCATTGATGTTAGCTTGCTCATAAATGGTCTATACCAGAAGAGTGTAAGTTTGCCAGTGACATCCTATTATTTAAAGTAGTTAAAAACAAAAATGGGAGGGCACAGAATAGCTATAAAATGTTCTTTAGAGATGGAGGAATGCAAGTAAAATTATAGTTCAAGGAAAGAGAAAGCACACTAGGTAAAAAAAAAAAAACTTCACACAGGACTTGATGGGTTCCAAGCTTCTATTGATAGACAACAGAAGGAATTTTAGAAGGATGAGGTTTAGAAAGTTAAAATGCTCAGTTAAAATCTTCAATAGTTGGTGCTAATTGCTAAGTAATGAAATAAAGAAATAATTTCCAGAAGTTTGCTGTTAGAAAGATTTCTAAATTGTTCTTACAATTGTCAAGCTCAATACTAGTAATCTGCATTTGTTGTATGAGTCTGAACAGAAATTTTGTTGGGTGAATGACTTTAGATAGACGATGGAAGCTTGTAGTATCTAATATAAAACTGAAGTAGTTCTAGAAGTGGCTAGATATGTAAAAAGGTACTTCTGAATGTTGCTTTTTCAAGGTGGTATTTTTCTTAAATACCTAGATAACCCCTCATTCCACTGCTGTCTCCTTTCCCTTGTCATATCAAGTACAGGATTGTAGAGGTGTTAAAAGCAGTTTAACACTTGAGCTTGTGAAAGTTATAATTGGTGTTAAGATTAAACTTGTTAAGAAGTGTTGCAAAATCCCACGTAGTATTAGGCTAGGTGTTATTGTGAAAAGGTATATCAGTGAATATAATAGGAAAGGCTAAAAAAGATTCCAGTTCTAAAAACATCTGTATAAACGAAGTGCTTTCTTTTACAAATAGCTGCTTTGGCAGGTAATTTGGGGAGCGCAATCCCTGTACATCTGGATTGTGACAAGTTGGGGAAAGCATCGATAACATCTCAAAGATTGATGTATGTGAGGATTTTGTAAAGTGCTAATGTTCACTTCCAAAATGTTTTATTTCTGAGTTTAATCAAACTTAACTGCAGATTCTTTAGTAGAGGAATGGTTTTAACTTTTAAATTGTCATACATACTCAGAATTTAAATTATACACTGATTTTATATAGCTTCCCAGTTGCCTCCCACATGATGGAGTATTAGATTCACACCTGTCTTAAGTTATATATGACATCTGGTGGTGTCAAACCTATCACCGGACTGTAGTAAAAGAATCCTTCTAAATAATGACATCTTATTTCCTGCCAAAGTTTGTGGTCAACTGAACTGTTCAAACTACCTTTTTATTTCAATTTTGCCACCTTCCCAAGAAGCCAACAACCATAAACATTAGTGTCATGGTTTAAAATAGCTCTTTTTCCTGAAATAAGAATGCACTCCATAATAGATTTAGGCCTAAATACTTGCTTCAATAATGTTGTGTTCTTATATGTGCATGGTTTGAAAGAAGTATTTTAATATGTAAAATTCTATTTTGCAACTTTAAAATCAGTTTGGATAGGACCTCTGTTCTGATGAATGTGAATTACATATATGTTTTCATGTTATTATTGGGAAATCATTCAGATGCTCATCAATGTACTTTAACTCTGGAACAATTTAGATTTCAGTGTGTTAAACGTTTGCATGGTTGCTGTGTTGGACGATGTTGCTTGCTCAACTATAGTAAAAAAGAAAAACATAAAAAACAAATTCGGGCTAAGAAGATTGAGACATTAATAGTTGGGTCAAAATTTGTTTTGTTTGGTCAGGAATCTGATATTTTCTTGGAAGCTAAGTTTAGTTGAGCTTTCACTTCAAAATTAAGAATTGTAGAATTGTTGCAGTTGAATTGTGTACTTTATGGTGGTTTTACAGAAGAACTGCTTGCTGTACATATTTGCACAAGGTTTATGTTAGTGTAACCAGCGTGGCCCCTGTATTAGTAATTTCCTGTTAAAAAACAAACTAGACTAATAATCTGATTTGTTTGTTCATTTAATAGCAGAACGTTCCATATGCTCCAGTTACAACTCTGAGCAGGATTTTTGAGACTGACTTGCATTTCTGTATGTACCACTCACTTCCAATCTTGAATCTGCAAACATAACCAATTAAAAGGTAGGAGGCAAGCACTGTTATCGTTTCTCTAACTAGATTGTTTTCCTTGAGTCTTAAAATCACAGTGGGATCAAATTAATAGTTTATATCTGCTATTCATTTACAAGTATTATATGACAATATATTCCTTTGCTGTTTTCTTGAACCCCAATGATAGGAAGTGCTATTTTGGATGCTCTACTAATTAGTGGTGTAGACACATGTCTAAAAACATTCATTAGATATTCTAAAGGTCCCTCTGCTTTCCTACAATAAATAATCCACTATATTTTCAATCTGAGAAACATGAAAAGAGTTATAGGTATTGTTTTTTTTATAACATGTCTATATTAAGAAATTCATTAAATATGCCTGATAAGTGTGTTGTATAAATTAAAAATGTAATTCAGTATAGTATAACCAAGCCCATAATAAAGCCGAAAAACTCTTATTCATATCACAAACATCTACCTTTTTTAGCATTGTATTTAACTATTTTTGGAAAGTCACTCCAAAAACAGTACTGGAAAGGTAGGTTGTTCTCCTAAATGTACTATTGATACTGGCCATTATTGTTGTCCTTTATTGTTGGTATTGCTTTACCATATAAAGTAAAAACAACAGCAGTAGGTCTTATGGTTAAAATGTATATGCAGACAATGTAAACACCTTCAGGTGTATCGATTTTGTAAATTTAGAAGTATGCTTTTAACGTTGCAAGTGATAGGTCTGCAATGTATGAGAATGGATTTGTAGGTACAGGTAGACTTTGATACGAGTATTGGTTTAATGACCAGAGTTGAAATAGCACTGAAAAAAAATGACTTACAACTTGTCCTTGCACTTACAAGTGTCACAATGCTGCCATCATGGTCATGTGATTAAAATTTTGGGCACGTGACAACTGGCATGTGTTTACTACAGTTTCAGTGTATCAGGGTCACATGATCACCATTGATGACCAAACTGGATTTGCTTAATGTTTGCGTAATTGTTGTGTGATTCACTTAATGACTGCAGCAAACATCATAGAATTGGGCTGGTGATTCACCAACCGCATCACTTAGCAATGGAAGTTCCGGTCTCAATTGTGATTGTAAGTTCAGAAGTACCAGTATGTGCATGATTAATCTGTGGCCCCAAGGCTAAAATGCTCCAGATTTGCTCAGCTCTGGAATTGTTTTGTTTTTCCAAAAAGCCCTCTGCAATCTTATTGCTGAATTTAAGTTCTGTGATTGCTAAAAAGTGTCAGAGTTCTTTTTTTTTCTTTTGGTGAGACAAACATAGCTCTATCTGCAATGTAGGTCTTAAATACGAGTTCAGATTTTGAAAACAAATCCCAACAATTTTAATGCCCTAAAATTTTTAAGAAGGAAAGAAGCAGCCAAATCCCTCAACCCTCCCACTCACGTTTGCTTTACACTTATTCTGTGCCCAAATAGTCAACTTTCATTTGCATTTTTTTGATTTACGAAGATAAGAAAGTAACTTAAATGACTATTTTGTGAAATTTGTATCTATTTATTGGGTTCTCATTGCATTTTCCCATTGTCAATCAAAGTGGCTACCAGCAAATTTAAACCATTAAAGAAAATTCATAAATAAAAGGATAAATATAAATGATTTTTTAAAAAAGTTTTTTTTAAAGAACAAGCATCTAAAAAGTAGTAGCACAAATGGCCCCAAGTAGCAAAAATTGACTAAATAGAAAGAAAATATGCTGCCACCATGCTAAGAAAATGGTAAACACTTTTGTACAAATTGCATAACCAACACAACAGCTCTGAGAGGATTCCAGTTATATTTCCATGAAATGTATTTGGATTGTTGGCAGAGCATATAAAAGGCCCTTAATGAAAATCATAAAGCTCAGGGTGAATCATAGTGGAGATCGAGTTTCTATTAGATAGAATGGTTTGAAATTGCTGTTTTGTGGAATTGTGTTTATGGATGGAAGAGTTTGCATATTGTAGGCCATATAATACTAAAAACCTGTCAACACTTTGGCTGCAGTGCTTTTGCTTTTCTAAAAAAAAAAAACAAATCAAACACGGTAGACACATGAATTTCTCATGTTGAAAATGTTAGAGAAACTGATTTGGATTTGTAGTGTAACTAATTTATACTTTGCATATATGGTAATGAGCAGATGTCCAGTTGAAAAATCCATTAATTTTTTGCAAGAAAAATAAGATTTATTCTACATTGCTTTCAATAAAGGAGAATATTTGTAGCTCAGGGTTGAAATGAGGGGTCCTTGGTGCTCTCTGAGCTTGGTAGTTTTCTTGCAGATGTTTCATTACCCTAACTAGGTAACATCATCAGTGACTAGCACTAATGATGTTACTTAGTTTGGGTCATGAAAAGTCTGCAAAAAAACAACGTTCAGAATACCAAGAATCCGTCATATTGCTTTTCTTGGGTTCCCTTGAAGAAACTGGCTGTTGGTTGATGGATTTTATTTTGGAGTTTTTATATTTTAAGTGTAGGAAACTCATTCAGAAGTGACAAACTATAGGTTAGAAAAGTAAAAGAGCCTTTGCAAAGCTAAGAAGTATTTGTCTTACTTGACCAACTCCTAGCATATCTGGGGAGAGATTATAAGTGTTATATTTCAAGTTTTATCAGCTGCCCTTCAGCATCATATTTGAATCCTAAATTGCAATTAATCTTCATTAAATATTATTTTTTAAAATTGTTGAAAATAGGATCATTTAATTTAGTTGTGCTTGCATAATATAGATTCTAGACTTTGGCATTAGAGTTTTAAAGCAAATAAACTGCTTTTGAAGCTGGGCTGTAGGATGAGTGCAGGGGTGAGTTCAGGTAGGCACTACTGCCAGTTTGTTCGTGTGTGTGCGTGCTGCGCGTGCATGCGCAGTGCAATAAAATTTGTTCTGCGTAAAAGCAAACAAACAAGATGGTGCCACCTGTGGCACTGCCTGGAGAACTGGTTCAGGGACATGGCAGGCCTGGGTTGCTGCCGGTTCCAGCGACCCAGGCCGCCAAACCACTACCGCTTTGGCCGAACTGGTAGGAATCCACCACTGGATTGAGTGTATTGAGAAGAGCATGCAACTTTATGGCTATGTCTTGCTCTTTTGCTATGTGGAGCTATAGTAATGTAAAGTATCTAATGTCTCAAAAATACATTGAGTGAAAATGAAGTCAGACCTACAGTAGGCATTATAGTGAATGCAGAAACTTTGCTCCTTCCTCAATTGTATTTTTAAAATATTCCTGTAATAAAAATAAACTACCATATTTTTCGAAATATAAGATGCAACTTTTTCCCCTCTAAAAGAGCATGGAAATGTTGGTGCGTCTTATACACCAAATACAGCCACTTTTGGCCTCCTGAAGCCCCACTCCCACATCCCATCTTTGCGAAAAATGGGACGTTATTCACAAAAATGGAGGCGCTTTTACCTTCCCTTAGCCCTCAGCAGAACTCTGCAGGCTTCAGCAGGGCTGGGGGAAGGCAAAAACGCTTTTTGTGAAAAACGGGCCTTTTTTGCAAACACAGGGGCATTTTTGCCTTCCCCCAACCCTGCTGAAGCCTGCAGAGTGCTCCTGGTGGCCGGGAGGACAAACACTTTTTTTCTTACCTTTTCGAAATCTTGGTGCGTCTTATACACCGAGACATCTTATAGTACGGTAAGTGACATTCAGTACAGCACTAATGTCTACCTTTTATTTGCAACAATGGAGTTTCCCCACATAAATAATTCAGTATGGTAGAAAAAAGAGATAGAGTTTAACTACTATATATTAATGTGGTGCCTTATATCCCAATTTGCTGATTGTGACAGCCAAGCCATCTTTAAAATACTTGATATGGGTACTTACCTGCTTTCGCAATTCCAAGTATGTCACCTCCTCCCCCAGAGCTGCCTGCTTCTGACTCAACCAAGTGGCATTTTAAAAATTAACATGTTTATTGCATTTTCGGTTGATTTGCTTAGAAGTGTTAAATTCTCTTTGTTGAGACACATTGAAGTGAAAGTGTGTTGTGGTTACTTGCTAATCATCAAACTTAGATTGATCATCGTTTAAAAATCAGCAGAACAGCTTCTATCCCAGAGCAGTAACTATATTGAATTCTACTATATAGTATAATATTAATGCAGTATCATGGGTTTTCAATTTAGTTGTATAGAATGTGAGGGATGTGTGTTTTTGTTTTATTTTTATAGTTTTCTTATGTACGATGTACATTAAAGATGTTGTTTGAATGTTGAATGTTTATTTTATTTATATGCTGCCCTTTTACCCCGAAGGGGACTCAGGGCGGCTCACAACTCAAACCAGGGAAGGGGGATACAAACAAAAATTGAAACGACACAAAACAATGCATAATTTAAAACACACAACAGTCATACCATTCGAGACAGGGGCAACAGTTCTTTAGCCCCAGGCCTGTCGGAACAGCCAGGTTTTAAGGGCTTTGCGGAAGGCCTGGAGGGTGGTGAGGGTTCGAATCTCCACGGGGAGTTCGTTCCAGAGGGTTGGAGCAGCCACAGAGAAGGCTCTCCTCCGGGTAGGCGCCAGTCGACAAGATGGCATTTAATTTGGTTATACAAGTTGGTACAATGACAATCAAGCAAACTAAGCAATTCATTTTCATTTAGTAAATTCCATGTTAAATAAAGTTTCTAAACTACACTAGTGTATCTCTATTCTTGCCTACTAGCCAGCTTCTTTTACTAAGTCTGATTGGTAGAGAAGACAAAACCCATTCCATTAATATTGTATTTTGTTTTCTAAATCAAAAAGGCCTAAACAATATATCTTTGTTTAAAGAGGACATTCTACTTCTGGATTATCTTAGTAGTAATATGTATCTTTTGCAATTCCACCTTTTTTTTCCTGAGATGTGGGACAAGAACAGTATTTCTAATGGGAATAAAAATATAACAGGCAGTATCAGAATGATTTTATCCAAACACTTTTGTCTATTTATCTCCAGCATGGAATATAAGCCATCCCATCCACTATACTTGAAGTTGATATTTTGTGTCCACAATTGTATTGTTCCCTGCTCCATTCAGACAACATCAGAAGTGAGTTGTCTTCTCTTAAGTTTTTTTTTTAAAAAAATTTAAATCCAGAATTTTAAAATTCTGGAATAAGCCCTTTTAATCTCCTTATCCCCTAAATTAGGTTGACTATTTGCAATCAAATCTAAATATTGAAAGAAATCCCCAAATAGCCCTCACTCTATGGGGGTGGTGCAAAATAAGATAAACTGGAGTGATTTATTTGCAGACTTGTGCAAGTTTGATAGTGTGCAAGGTAATCTTGCTTTGTGCTCATCTAGAATGTTAAGCGTCTAGACTAGCTTGGAAAGTAGAAAAAAATATTCCAGAAAAGAAGATAGTGATAAGCCAGTTTCATAATATCAAGAGAACTACTTCGACTCACTAAGAGTTAAACCTTGTGTGGGTTTAACTTTGTATTCTGTGTAGTAACCCAATAAATATTAATGTACTGTTAAAATATTTACTTTGTAGGTTGTAGAAATAAAATGTTTTCTGTAGTGTTGCTTTGTGGGATTCTGTTTCCTAGAGCATCCCCCCCCCCCCCTTTAGGCACTAGGGACCGGTTCCGTGGAGAGAGGTTGTTTCCGCGGACCAGAGGGGCGTTGCTTTTTGCTTGGCCCGGTTTCTGGCATGTGTGGACCAGTGCCAGTCAGTGGACCAGGGGTTAGAGACCCCTGTCCTAGAGTTCCCCAAGTTGGTTTGCTGCTTTTCTAACCATTGAGATTGCAATTCTTAGCAGCCTCATCCAAAACCAACCAAAGTTTAATGGCATTGGAGTCCAATATTGGTCATGAGAATAGTGGGAGAATCTAAAAGAAGGAACTTGCTATTATAAATTGATATGCTTTATTTGTTCACTATCGATCTTATTTTATCCCCAGCAGCTCATGTTGGCATAAATAACACGCCTATAATTTTTAATCATGACAATAAGAATCACTTTCTGAAATGTAAAGTGGGTTAAGGCAGAATGATTGTCAAAAAATCAAGTTTTCATGGCCGAGAGCAGACTTGAACTTGAGTCTTAGGATAGGTTTCTAAGCTGTGTTCATAGTAAAGACGTAACTATTTCATTTAAAAGCCAGATTATCGTATTTTCCATGCTATATTTTCCTTGACAGTGCATGTAGTCCTCGACTTACAATCACAATTGAGCCCAAAATTTCCATTGTTAAGCAAGACAGTTATGTGAGTTTATCCTCGTTTTACAACCTTTCTAGCCACAGTTGTTAAGTGGATTACTAGTAATACCGCTGTTAAATGAATCTGGCTCCCCCTTGAGAGTAAACCCTTCCTTTGATTGCCTGGTCTTTCATTAATTTGGACAATCCTATTTTAAGCCTATTCCCATTCTTTATGTTTACCATAGTTGCTGGCAGCAAACTCCATAGTATAGCTATGTGAAAAAAATACTTCTTAGTTCTGTATCTCCCTGCATTTTGTTGCGGTGGATAACCTCAATTCTATCATCGTGAGAGAGACCCAAAAAAGGTTCTTTGTTATTGAATGGTCCATAATTTTATAGGCCCTTATCATGCCTCTTTTACCCTTCTTCACTCTTAAGCTAAAGAGTCCTGATTACTATAGGCTCTCCTTATAGGAGAAGCTGACATAGCCCTTGTTCATGGCCCCTTTTTGTACCTTTTTAAAATATTAAAATCATAATTAGCATGGTCTCTCCAAAATTTGTTCTTTCCAGAGTCATTAGACTACAATTACTATCAACCTCAGCAAAAATGATTAAAGGTTATGATGGAGCTTAAGTGGATTTAGAAGGCAAGTGGTTTGAAAAAGATGGGTTTAATATTACATGAATTAGCTTATAGTTCCTTGTCTTTTTCTCCTCTGGCACAGTTGCAAAGAAACCTTTTGTTGGTAAATCTGATTTTCTATTGGTTTTAAACTAGACAAATTAGTGTTAGTAGGGCTTACTGAAATAAGTTCTAGTTATTGTTACCATTAGCTTGTTTCAATGAATAGATAGATAGATAGATAGATAGATAGATAGATAGATAGATAGATGATAGATAGATAGATAGATAGATATAATAAATGGCTGTGTGTGTATATATTCCAACATAACTCTGGAACCAAACTGGGTACACAGATGACTCACTCTCTGGAAACAAATACTGTGAGGGTAAGACATCCCTAACACCCCTCGGTGTGTGTGTGTGTTCTGTTAAGATACATCCTGTTGTGCTTTAAAATGGCTTCTGTATTGCTGTAAAATGACTTCTACGGTACAGCGCAGTGGAGTTATCATGGTAACGGCTTCACAGTTACACAAGGGGGCTCCCTCTGGTAAGGGGAAAATCCAACATTAGAAATTAGGTTTGGTCTGGACATTTCCTCCCTATAAATAAATACCCAGGCAACCCCGGGTTATTGGCTAGTCTTACATAATATTAAACATACTATAGTTTGCTTAGCACAGAAGTGTCAAACTCACGGCCTATGGGCCGGATGCATCATGCACTGGCCACGCCCACCCCTGGTTTAGCAAAGGGGAAAATGCTTCTGAAAAAAGTGACTTAGGACTAATGCTTGCGCTTATGAACTTTGCAGTATCCTTGCAGTCTCATGATCATGATTTGGAATTTGGCAACCAGAATGTATTTGCAATGGTTACAATGTCCCAAGATCATATGATCATTATTTGTGATCTTCCTGGAGGGAAGGGGTTCTGATAAGCAAAGCCAGGTTTTCTTAAAAGCCATGTGTTTCACTTCATGACTGCTTTGCTTAGTGACAGAAGTTCCGATCCCAATTTTGATTTGAAGTTGAGGACTACTTACAATCAAAACTTACTTCCTCTTCATCATGAAGAAATAATCCACAAAAATAAAGTCTAATTTTGCCTACAGATATGACATAATTGTTCTATTTCATAACAAATATTGGACACATTTCCACAGATTTTGTGGCAGCCCAATATATTAAGTAATTGCTGTAATCAGAAAACAGTTTATTCCCCCAATCCAAATTTTAGCCTTTCTGTTCCATCCACTGATATCTATTGATGCAGAACGAGAAAGGAGGCATAGTTGTTGGATGTTTCAATTTATATTGTGTGCATGGCTTAAATCAGGTTTATGCCGCTACCATTGGCAAAAGGTTGTAATAGCATGTGGGAACCAAGGAAGATCCAGAATGCCAGTCAGATAAGGGGTAACTCACCCTGCAGCAAGAATATAAACATGAGAAACATCTCAGAATGGAACACTGTCCCACACCCCCAATTTTCCTGGATTAGAAAGGTGACAGGAGAGAGATGTACTTTTAGACATTGAAGATTTGATATCAACCTTGTGAGGTATTAGGACACCCAGATGTAATAGAAGAACTACTTTATTATAAAACCACGTTAACAGAACATTGCAAATCTGAAAGTGCATTCCCCCCTGCTGTTTTTGCAACCTAAGAAACTAGAGAGGGTCTCTCCTGAGACGTTCGCTATACTTGCCCACATGTCTACTGCAAGCTAAGCTGTGTTCTGACCCGGCTCCCAAACACGACAAACCCTCTGTAGTTACCTAATTTATTTATTTATTATTATTTATTAATTAGACTTATATACTGCTTCATAGGGCTTTCGGCCTTCTCTAAGCGGTTTACAAATTTTTTAGCAAATTGAGTCAGCAACTTGCCCCCACAATCTGGGTCCTCATTTCACCCACCTCGGAAGGATGGAAGGCTGAGTCAACCTTGAGCCGGTCAGATTTGAACCGCTGAACTGCAGATCACAGTCAGCTGAAGTGGCCTGCAGTACTGCACCCTAACCACTGTGCCACCTCGGCTCTTGTTCCCTTTATTAGGGGCACCAGCAGCCCTGGCAAAAAGTCTTTTTCTCTCTCACAGCAGGCTAACAAGTCTGTCCAGCAGATGATGAATAGTTGTCTCCCACACCTATTCATCTCTACTCCCTGCCTTTTATCCCCAGAACTAGGGTGTGGCTTCGCTAGCAGCAGTGGCTCTTCCATCCCAAGGACTATCCCATAGATAGTCGTCTCTGCCTTTTGTGTACCTGCACAGCAGCCCCTGGACCCAGCTGTTCCTCCTCTTCCTCATCAGGCACCTGCAGACCTGGAGGCTGTTGACTCTCCATCTGAAGGTTGATGGGCAGCCCAGGTCTGTCTCTATCCCTGACAGCTCCATTTCCTCTTCCCCCTCGAAGCTCTCACATTGCATTGATGCTGACCCTGATTCCCACACCGCTTCCTTATATGATTTGGCTGCCGGAGTGGGGCGGCTGACAGGCCACAACAAGCTGTTTCTTATCTCACCATTGTCCTGGCTACAGTCTTCTTCCTGTCTTCTAAGGTTTTATGCCCATAGGCTGTTACAGAGCTGAAGGAAACGCCTTATATGTTACAATATGTGCATATCTCTGCTTGATTGTTGAGGACACTGCTGATTCTTCTTTCCTGCATGGAATAAAATCTTGTAAACCTCTTAATCTAAGCACTAGTGTTTTATGCCAATAGAGAAACTTTGAAAACTTTTATTTACATGGAAGCTAGATGGCAGCACCAGCAAGCCATGACCACCCTATTAGCACCTACATTGACCTTGCTGAATTGAAATAAAATCATTTCCTAACATCAAACCTAATCATAAAATCAGACTAACTTCTTGGGTCTCAATGAATCTCCCTGAAAAATGACCCTTATTTTTTGCATATTTCAAGCTGCCATTTGGTTCTATTTGTTGCTACAAAACAGTTGGCAGCATACAATATATTTTGTGAAGCGGTGGGAGACAGTATATGGCTACACTTGTTTTCCAGTTAGTCTGATATTCATGTGCTGATTTCACCTTTTTGGCAAACTCTTGAATGCTTTTAGGCATTTTCTAATCAAATTATAATGGCAGGCAGATCAGTGGTCTCGGGAATGAATAGTTGATGGTGGCTTCACTGGAAATACAGCCCTTAGTGTACTGGGTGTGTATAAGTGGAGGAGTTCATTGATTTTTATTGGTTCTATGACTTTAGGAGAATCCAATTGAATTTTAAAAATATGTTCAGTCTTCTCAAAATGAATGATATGCCTGAAACAGGCTTTGGCAAGCTGGCATGATTTTGAGTGGAAAAATTGAAATGAAATTTGGAGATGTCTTATGCCACTACACAGGTTTGAAGTTCTCTGTTGCATTTCTGCAGATATTTGTCTGCAGTGGTTTGGAGTCACCCATTGCACCAGAGCAGTGCTTCTAAACGTAAGGAGGAGGGCGTCTGGGTGGCTGTCTGTGGGTCCCTAGCTGATGAAGCCGCTTCGAATCCTGCTTCCCCAGCCTGCAAGGGGGCACTGGGGAGGTCAGCGAGGGGGCACCCAGGGCCAGGAAGTGGGGAGCTTTGCTCAGCCCTGCCTGGTGGGCATGCGGGAGGGTCTGGGCAGCTCTTAGGACAAAGGAGGGGCAGAGGCCGGAAAAAGCAGGTCGGGCGCAGAAGACCGAGTCAGCCCTGGGGGGGGGGCAAAGGTGAAACTCCTCCCAAGGGCAGGAGAGCGCCCCCTGGGGACACCTGCCCACAGTGTAAAGGGCAGCTGGGAGAGGAAATGGGGAGGGGGGCTTCCACGCCCTGGTGGGCAAGGGGTGATGGGGTCCCTCTGTAGGCCAAGACCAGGCCATGGACCTCCTCCTTCAGCTGGCTGGTCCAGGGCAACGGGGAGAGGATCTTGGCAGCAGGCCGGGGTGGGGGGGGGGAGAAAGGGATCAGGGAAGAGCAGCCAGGAGGGTTAAAGGAAGAGCCGAGGTGGCGCAGTGGTTAGGGTGCAGCACTGCAGGCCACTTCAGCTGACTGTTATCTGCAGTTCGGCGGTTCTAATCTCACCGGCTCAAGGTCGACTCAGCCTTCCATCCTTCCGAGGTGGGTGAAATGAGGACCCGGATTGTGGGGGCAAGTTGCTGACTCAATTTGCTAAAAAAATTGTAAACCGCTTAGAGAGGGCCGAAAGCCCTATGAAGCGGTATATAAGTCTAATTAATAATAATAATAATAATAATAAACCTTAACAAATTCAGGACAGGTGGACTTAAACTCCCAGAAATCCCCAGCCAGCTATGCTGATTGGGGATTTCTGTGAGTTTAAGTCTCCCTCTCTTAAACTTGCCAAAGTTGAGAAACACTGCACTAAAGCATAATGTTTCTTTGTAAGTAGTTGGGGGTTAACATGTTTTTAGTGAGCCCAGCCATTAACACTTGAAAACCAACAGCTGATAGCATGTTTTGTGGTTTGTTCTAAAAGTCATGATTAAATGTGTTTCTGCATGCTATTTCTCTTTATGTGAAATGTGAATTTAACATTCCAGTTGATACATTTAGAATTTCAGCACCGTTTGGGTGACCAACCTAGGTAATGAATTTTATATTTTAGAGCTGATTAATTTCAATTATACCTTATTTACACACACACTCAGGTTTCAGGCCTCTGTTTCCTAATTTTTTTATGTGGACCTAAATATGATCCAAAGCTTTTGAAGATCCCACCTCCAATGCCCTATGTAGGCCATGTTGCTAATATTAGATGTGTGGGTATTATGGTAATACCAATCCTCCAGATAGCATTTGTGATATTGCAACCTCACAATTTTCAGTTTTAGTGCAGTGTTTATCAACTTTGGCAAGTTTAAGAGAGGGGGACTTCAACTCCCAGAAATTTTTTTGGGGGTCATTCAAGGTATATTTTTATTTTGGAGCTGACCTCAGGGATGTTCCTCAGCCTTAATTTGAGTGGTTCTAGAAAGTCTCAATTTATTTAAACCTGTTTATAACTCACTTTCAGAATGAAATGTAGCATTGATTATTGAAGGCAAAGTTGAGAACAGGTTGTACTTAGCAAATAAAAGTATTAACTCAGAGTGCTGTTTAGATTATTTCTCCATTTTCTGTGTTTTCTTTGTGTAGCTACTACTTCACCATCATTTAAAAGTGTGGTAATCATACTGATCTGTATTATTGTAGGGTTAATAATTAACTAGTTTAGATTTCTCCTGGAATTAATTTCACAAATCATAACTGGACATGTTATGATGTCATGTTATGATTCCCCAGAATCACCTTCCAGGGGAGATGGGCGGCATACAAAATTAATAATAAAGAATAAAGAAAAGTTAACAATCAGAGCTCTCCAAATTCCTCTAAAATTATTTCTGACACTAACCATGTTGGTCTCTCATTATTCAGACTATTCTCTATGCCAAGAGATGGCATGTTAGATGTTTGCCTGGAATGTCTTACTTACTATAAAATGGTCTTCAGTGTTGCAACAGTATGAAAATTGGAAACTGCTTGTTTTCTTTTTTTGCTACTGTTTGATGGCTTTGATTTCTGTGACATCAGATGTTTATTTTATATTTATTTATTTTTATCCTGTCTTTATTACTTTTTATAAATAACTCATGAGTGAACATACTTAATATTCCTTCCTCCTCTTATGTTCCCTATAGCAGTGGTTCCCAAACTTGGCAACTTTAAGACTTGTGGACTTCAACTCCCAGAATTCTCCAGCCAGCAGAGCTGGGAGTTGAAGTCCACAAGTCTTAAAGTTGCCAAGTTTGGGAACCACTGCCCTATAGCAACCATCCTGTGAGGTAGTTTGGGCTGAGAGAGAGGGACTGACCCAAATCACCCAACCGGCTTTCATACCTAAGGAAAAACTAGAACTCTCAGTCTCCTGATTTCTAGCTTGATGACATTTTTTAAAAAAAGATACTAATATTCCTCACAAGTTTGTAACATTAAAGGACAGTGTGAGGTGAATTGGAAGGGACAACATAAGTATTTATATAGTCCAACTAGGATATGTGTGCAGTTGGGTTCACCCTTCTGGATTTGGCTGTCCTCGGGGGAAGGCAATATCACTTTTATGTATGCTAAATTTGTTTTAGCATAAACAGATTATTCAGTGGCAAACTGAAGTTAAACAGTGACTATATTTGGTCTGCTTTTATTGTCACAGGTGTACTTGTAGGCTTTAACCATCCAATAAAACAAAAGCTTCAATGAAGCATTCATACTAATTTGTTTGAAAGCAAGCTTTAATTACTAAAATGTACTTCTCAAGCACTTTAATGGACTAAGTTAGTAACTGCCTAAATGAATAAAATTCTATTGTGTATCTGTTAAACCAGGGGTCCCCAATCCCTAGTTCGAGGACCAGCATCGGTCTGCGGCATGCCAGCAACTGGACTGCGCAAACAAGTGAAGCCCCAGGGATGCAGGCAGCACAAAAAACCATGCCCCCTCTGGTTTGTAGCAAAACCTTTCTCCACGGAACCAGTCCCTGGGGCTCAAAAGATTGGGGGCCGCTTCATTAAACTATTAAACATATACAATGCATAGAAAATGTAAGCCTTTTGTAGGGAGCCATTGGTCCAGTAATTAAGGCAGCAGGTTAGAAACCAGGAGACTCTGAGTTCTAGTTCTATCTTAGGCATGAAAGCCGGCCGGGTGAGTTTGAGCCACTCATTCTCGCTCAGCTCATGATGTCAGGTTCCATCAACAAGCCAGTCAATTCCTGTCACAATCAAAAGTTCAACATTCAGTTGATCTGAAAAGCGCACTCTGCACATGTGGGAAAAACACAAGGAAGGAAAAGAATATAAGATTTCTGAGATAGGTAATGAAGTCAAATATAACATCAGATGTATTTTTGCTCTAACACTTGAACCCTTCTTATAAAAATCATATTATTCCATTTTAGCTAACTTCCGGAAAAAAATTAATTTTCAGGAATAAGGTTTGGAAATTCAGTGATTAGCACCTATTACATTTTGGGGGAAGAGAATGATTTTGCTGTTAGGTTTGCTGTTCCATTGAATATTAACAGCTGTAGGATTAAAATTTTAAGAAAAATGGAAATAGCTAGAAAACATGATTTCCCCCCCCCCTTTTTTTGTTTCTTTAAAGTTGAAAAAAGCTGCTAAATATTTCCAATATTTTAAAAAGAAATAGTATCACAAAATCTATTAAGCAGCATAAACTATTAAAATACTCTTACTAAATTAAGACAAGGAACAGCATACTAAAGTCATCTTCATTCTGAAAAATTAAAATTTTCTGAATTCCATGGAAATTATTAAAAATTCAGAAGCATTAGTAACTGCTAACAAGTTTCAGTTTTGGAAGCTTATTATGGTTTTAGTGTTATCTTTTTGTTTAATTTTCCTAAACAGGCAAAATTGAAAGAAATTATATTTCTTAGATCAGCAGCTTTTTGCTTTATTTATAATAAATTTGCTCAAATGAATAATAGTAATTGAATAATTTGTATAGATATTGAGCATCCTTGTTAGTTGTGATATCAACCAAATTAACAGTGATTTTACTTCTATAAAATTATAGATTAGGGGACTGGAGGCTAAAACATATGAAGAACGATTGCAGGAATTGGGTATGTCTAGTTTAATGAAAAGAATGACTAGAGAAGACATGATGGCAGTGTTCCAGTATCTTGGGTTGCCACAAAGAAGAGGGTGTCAAGCTATTCTCCAAAGCACCTGAGGATAAAACAAGAAGCAGTGGGTGGAAACTAATCAAGGAGAGAAGCAACTTAGAACTAAAGACAAAAAGGAAATGATATGAAAACTATATGGGTTTGTGGAAATAGCATTCCCAAGAAAACATAAATTGAGATTTGAAAGAGACACCTATAACAATAGAAAAAGAAAGGGACGGAAGAAGGAAGGAGAGGAGAGGAGGAAGGAAGTAGAGAAAGGAGGGAAGAAGGAAGAGAAAGGAGAGGGTGGAAAGGAGAGAAAGAGAAGGAGAGATAGTAGTAAAGGAAGAGGAAGAGTGGAGGAGAGGTAAGGGAAGAAGGAAGAGGTAAGGAGAGGTGGGTGGAAGGGAGAGAAAAAGAAGGAGAGGAGGGAGGATGGGAGAGAAAGAAAAGGAGAGAGGGCAGGAAGGGGAAGAGAGAGGGTAAGAGTAGGGGAGAGGTAAGGGAAGAAAGAAAGGGAAGGAGAGGAGGAAGGAAGGAAGTAGAGAAGGAAGGGAGAGAGAAAAGAAAAGAAAGAGAAAATAAGGTGGTGTCATAACAGGCTCTAGGGATGGTAAACAAAACAATCCAAACTGTACCTTATAATCTTTTAAAGGGAATAACAATAGTATAAATAAATATAGAATTGTACATAATAATGGATAACGAATAAGGAGACAATGAATGTACGATAGAAAGGTATAGAAGGGAAAATACTAACTGCAAAGAAACATACGGAACTGCTGTATGATATATGATGGAACTTCTTGTTCCTATGTTGTCTTAAGTCATGTGTTTGTTTTTGTTGATGTGTTTATGTGTTTAAAATTAATTAAATAAATAAAAAAGAACTAAGGAGAAATTTCTTGACAGTCAGAACAATTAGTCAATGGAACAACTTGCCTCCAGAAGTTGCATATGTTCCAACACTGGGTTTTTTAAAGAAGATGTTGGATAACCATTAGTCTGAAGTGGTGTAGGGTTTCCTTCCTAAGCAGGGGGTTGGACTAGAAGACCTCCAAGACCCCTTCCAACTCTGTTATTGCATTCTATTCTATTCTATTCTATTCTATTCTATTCTATATGTTCTAAAATACTAACTATTTCAATTTTCTCAATTTTTACATTTCTTTGCTTTCAAACCTTTATATGTTTCTTCAAAATAAATTTCCGGGAATTTTATAGTTCTAGTTTTTAACCATCAGTAAATATGAAGTAATCTGGCTATTTCAGTATGACTAATATCCCTTGGTTGCCTTGGATTCCCTACTTAACATCTTTAAACATTGGAGAAAAAGGATTACCAGATGTATTTTGAGTAGTAATTTTGTTGTTGACCAATTTAGAATGGTGTACAGTACATTTCATATATATTTTTGGTAGGAAGTTTTAGTTCCCCACATGCATTGCCAGTTAAGACTTTCCCTGCATCAATGGCAAATTACTATTTGCCATTTTAACTGCATCGTGAGAAAGTTTTTTTTATTGAAAAGTCTTCAAGTTGCTTTGTCTTATTTGCTTTGATTTGATGTGTCTTCTTACTGTGCCTTGGAGCAGAGTAATGATGTTACAAGAATTAATTGTTCTGATAGTAGACGCAGAATATTCACAGACAAGCTATGTATTTTTGTCCATAGCTTTCTCGTTAGAACATCTGAGTGTTTCAGTCACGGGCTGGCAAAGTTGAACTGTGATTGAAGAAATAAGGGCAATGTGAATTGTGTTCCTTTTGCTTGGAGATAGAAAACTAGTTCAATGAAGAATGGTGATATAGTACAATAGAACATAGAATAATTTTACAATGTACATGTACTCTTAAAAAAATACCACTTATTTGTATTAGTCTCTCATAGGAAGAATAGCACTTGGTTTGTGAAGACGCTCTTTGCCAAATGACAAGTTTGTGTGTGTGTGTGTGTGTGTATATACACATACATATACATATACATATACATATACATATACATATACATATACATATACATATACATATACATATATACATACATACATACATACATACATACATACATACATACATACATACATACATACATACATACCGTATTTTTCTGAGTATAAGATGCACCTTTCCCCCTTCCCCCAAAGTGCGTGGAAATGTTGGTGTATCTTTACAGCCATTTTTGGCCTCCTGAAGCCCGCCTCCACATCCCACTTTTGCGAAAACAGGGTTTTTGTGTTTTTGCCTTCCCCCAGAAGCATTCTGCAGGCTTCAGCAGGGTTGAGGGAAGGCAAAAACACTCCCTTTTTTGCAGAAAACGGATCGTTTTACACAAAAACGGAGGTGTTTTTGCCTTCCCAACCCTACTGAAGCCTACAGAGTGCTCCTGGGGACTGGGGAGGACAAAAATGTTTTTTTCTTACTTACCTTTTCGAAATCTTGGTGCGTCTTATACACCGGTGCATCTTATAGTCTGAAAAATATGGTATGTGCATGTATATGTGTATATACACATACATAAGAGAGCTCATTCTATTATTGTGCTGCTGATCTTAGACACTGAGACAACCACAACCAAAATAGAGAGTCTTCAAGATTTAAGTTATATCATCCTTTTTCTGATGTAGTAAATATTTCAATTCAGGGTCAGACTTACTGCTATGGAGAAAGAATCTCAAATAGAGTTTAAACTCTAGAGTTTTTGCTTTCTTCCTCCACTAAGAACACATGGTAGCTTCTGTGTAAATCATTATTGATTACTCTGGTTATCTATATAACTCTCTGCTGACCCCATTAAATGTTGTTGAAACAGAGCGTATTAACACCAGAATTACTGCTGTTTGGGCTTAGTTATACTAATGCAACTCCACTGTAAGATTGTTCAGATTCAAATTCATCTTCATTAGCTTCATTAGCTAGTGATTGTTATAATAGTAGAACTTAGACCACTCTAGCAAGAGTATGGATGTCAAATGTTCAAATGGTTTCTTCTTTTCATTAAAGACTTGTTTTCAGTAAAAAGTATAGTATGTGCCCTACAGAGATAATACATACCTTACACAGAGAGTGTCATGGTTACGATAGAATATCTTTAATAAAGATTGTGAAAAATTGCCTCTGCAGTTCAATAGTCTGATTAGGCTGCAGCAGGAATAAGTTCTTTACATCTTTTTTAAAGGAATTTACAGATGCAATTCTGGTTTGCTCAGATCACAGAAGAAATCTTTTTTAAAAAATGTAGGCTTTAAGGGGTAAATATCAAGTGACAGACAACCATAGCTATTGTCCTACATGTTCAGGATAAAACAATATAGATGGTACAAAGAGCTCCTTGTAAAATTTTAAAATAACTGTAACATAACTTAGAGGTTTAAGATGAGTTTTATCATTTTGCAGTTAATATGTTTGCATTGAGTGTAGAATTACGCTTTGGACTGTATTTTTAGGATTTGTAGGATGAGAACTTTGTTCTGGGCTTCATTGAATATGATGGTTAATACAGAAAGTATGTATACATCATGGAGTAAATTAGATGAAGTTATTAAACCATTCCAGATAATGTGGGTTTGGGGCTAAAATGTTGTGATTCTGAACTGTTGTGTTTCTAATTACTCACCTGATCTTATTGGTTAATGTATTTGTACATTTATTGTGTAGACCTGCTGCCCCTCAAGATAAGCCCAGAACAGGACTTCAGTAAGAATTATAAAGTTTTAGCAAATTTAACACAGGTGAAGATAGTTCATAAGATAGAACAAACTTCTGTGACAATCATAAGGAATTTTTGGATGATTAAAATAGTATTAGCATGAGGCTATTCAGAGCATATAGGGACATGGTGGCTCAGTGGTTATAACACTGAGCTTATCAATCAGAAGGTTGGCAGTTCAGTGGTTCGAATTCCTAGCGCCACGTAATGGAGTGAGCTCCCATTACTTGTCCCAGCTTCTGCCAACTAGCAATTCGAAAGCACGTAACAATGCAAGCAGAAAAATAGGGACCACTTTGGTGGGAAGGTAATAGCGATTTGTGCATCTTTGGCATTTAATCATGCCAGTCACATGACCACGAAGACGTCTTCAGACAGTTCCGGCTCTTTGGCTTAGAAACTGAGATGAACACCACCCCCTAGAGCCAGAAGCGACTAGCTTGCATGTGCAGGGGAACCTTTACCTTTATTAGGAGCATTTAAGGCAGAAACATAATTTTGGTTTGAATTTGGAAATCCATGTCAATGAAACAAATTGTATAATTAGATATGCTCACCCTAGTAAATAGCAAGAATTGTTTCTGGACTTATCAAAATTCCTGTATACTTTTCAAAGGCAGATCCAGATAGAAAGCATAACAACACCAATCCAATCTAGAAATAACTAGGAATCCTTAACCTATTTAAATCATGTCTGGTTTTTTTCAGTAAGTTGAATTCTTGTGGTTTAGATTTCTTGTTTTACTTCTCAAACTTTTGTTTTTGGTTCACACACAGTTACGTTCCTGGTTGACCATGTAACCTAGTAAAAATAGAAACAGTTATTAGCCTATATGGCATATTGGCTAATATGTAGTAAAATATGAAAAATCAGATTTAGGCTCACCATTAGCCATGGAAACTTCACTAGGTAATTTTAAATCAGACATTTTAGGCCCAACTTGCTTCATAAGATTTGCTATTGAGGAAGGGAGTTTCCTCTGTACATCACTTGAAAAATAGTAGCTATAAAACAAATTAATAATGAATAAAGGGGTGTTTATAGTGTTCTAGCCTTAAATATTCAGAAGGCCATAGGCTCTCTTGCATCAACAGATCAAAATGGAACTCCCTCCCCAAGTTGTTATATAGTAATTAAAACTTCTTACCTGTCCTCCTAAAAATTAAATAAGAGAGATGTAACAACAAAAAATGTTTATATTCATAGACCACCTGCAAGCCTGACACGTGGGAGCCTAATTCAGGGAGCATAAACACAAAACATCAAGAAAGTAAACCAATAATGGAGGACAAAATCTATGGGCCCAAAACAGAAATGTCTGTTGATAGTTTGATATGGCCCTAAAAGTCCCAACTATTGTTAAAGGTTCTTTCAGATTTTTTTTTTAATAATGAGCATAAGGTTTTTTCAGTATTAATTATATCCCAGGCTAAATCAAGTATGCATCTTCACCAGACAGTTAACCTTTGAGGTAAGATTATAAGCTGAATTTATATTTGGAGTCTAAGTCAGATTGGTGACATCAGTGTTTTCCACAAGACAGATAGTCCTCGGCTTACAACTGTTCAAAGTTACAACGGAACTGAAAAATGTGACTTCCAACCATTTTTCATAATTATGACCTTTGCAGCATCCCCATGATCATGTGATCAAAAATGGCAAATGGCTAATATTTATGACCTTTGCTATGTCCCAAGGTCACCTTTTGTGTCACTTAACAACTGGGTTACTAGCTTCTCAACTGAAGTGATTCACTTAACAACTGTGGCAAGAAAAGTCCTAAAATGGGGCAAAACCCCCTTAACAAATGTGTCACAACAGAAATTTGGGGCTCAATTGTGGTCATAAGTTGAGGACTACCTGTATTTATTATATGTGCCGCCTTATGAAATGGGAACCTTTTTTGAGTATTAACACATAAAGCCAAGCCATTTGTTAGCACCTCAGCTGATTTTAATGAACTTCCTCCACAAGTGATTGTGGACAGTTAAGGAAATCATTGCTTCCATTTGTTGTTTTTAAACTGGTTTGTAATAGTTTGATGCAAGTAAATTCTTCCATTGACTCTTGAACAATATAAAATGGGACAGCTTTGGCCGTTTTCATTGTTCAAATTTCCTTTCATTGTGCACCAGAAATTCTTGTTTCCAAATTGCAGGTTGTTGTACGAAGGCTATAGTGTTAGATCTCCATCCTGAAATAGCTCCTATTCCAGGAGTATGAATTTGCCTGTGTTCCCTGCCATGTTGAAGTGGAGCCTGCCTGTTGGGCTTCTAGGAGAACTGGAGATGTTAGTGTAGTACTTCCCAAACCTGAATAAATTACCAAAATTGGGCAGAATTGTTTTTTTTCCTTTGGGTAACGGCATAACCCCATTTTACAATTACAACAGGAACATTTAAAGAGTTTTTCCTACACTGGGTAAAAAAGGACTTTGTGATAGATGGTTTTGATGGGAAATGAAGGAAAAGTTTGGGAAAAAGCACTGTGTTAGTGGGAAGTTATAAGAGAGAACAAAAGATTCTGAATAATGAAGGTATGAAAATATAACCTTCAAAAAGAGAGGCTAATTTTTCACCCTATGTGTCTACTTTTGCATATTATTTTACAGTTAGACTAAACAAAGTGACAGTTTGGTTCTAAACCCAATTCAAAGTGTTGGTTATTACATTTACAATTCTATTTCTGAATCCAATTCAAAGGTGTTGGTTATTACCTTTAAGGGCTTATGTGGCCTCGGTTGAGGGCATCTGGGGATCTCTCTTGCCCCAGTGAGATTGGCTCACCACAGCTGAAGAGCCTTTCTGTGGACCCTGTCTGTAAAGGAATTTCAGTTGGTGGGTGCAGAAGAGTAGTCTTTTCTGTTGTGGCCCCTGCCCGTTGGAATACTCTGTTGCTGGAGGTGAAATCCACTCATTTTCCTGTAGTTTTGGCGGGAGGGGCTACAACAGGGTTTAGTCACAGCCTGATTGGTCCAGAAACTGAGGGATTTTTCTTAAGTATCCTCCTTTCCCTCTCAGCACCCAGTTTCCCTCAGTCTTTGGTCCAAGCACTAGCTGTGGCTCCAGTGAGGTATGATTAAAGTATTGATTCGATTAATTGGATATCCTAAATTTGATTAAAACAGACTGTGGCCAAAAGAGACTGTTTTCAGTCTCACGGAGAAGGTGGGGGGGCTTGCCTCCTACCCTGCGGCCAGTCAGTAAACTGCTGGCTCCTTCAGAGCTCAGCAGCGGCAGTTTGTCAAGTTACAGTCTCTGCAGCTCAAGCGCGGCCTCTAGCGACTTAAGATTTACTGCTCGGCCGATCTGCTTTCAGCGCTGCCTCTGGAGCTTCGCTGCAGCTTCAAAGAGCTGCTGCGGTCTGATTTACTATCGGAGGCCGCACCTGTTTAAATTAGCCGAACAGCGTGGTGCGACCCGTGGAGGCTGGAGGACTGTGAATCCGAGCGCAGGAGTCTCAAGGACTCAGCTCATTGTGAGGCTAATCCCTTAGAGCCAATTTTCAGAGCCCTACCATCGCCTGTTTCACCACCCACGAGGCGCAGTGGCCATTTCTGGTGTGACCTCGTGGGCAGCGGCCTACCAGCAGCGGCCTGAGTGGGGCATGGCCTCCACAGTTCTAGAACCACAGGCCCAAGGAGATCTAGCGGAGGAGGGCCAGGGTAAACTTAGGCCCAGGGCAGCAGCCTTCAGGCCTACATCCGATCAGCGCCCTTCCAGAGCAACCGCTAGAGATGAATCCAGAAGACAAAAAGCCCTGGAAAAACAGGTGGCTAGGGCAGAAAGGCTGGCGCAGGCAACTAGGCCTGAATCCCCCAGCAGATCTAGATCTTCGATTGGGCCCTGTTCTCAAACCTCTGGATCGCCCCCTAGGGGTTTCAGTCCTTCCTCTCCCTCTAGTTCCCCTGCAAGGCCCTGTAGGATGGTGGCTTCTCCTTCTCCCCCATCTCACCTAGAACCTATAGAGAAAGGGTGGAGGACCCGGGAGAAGGGGGATCCCGGGACTATCTACTGGCAGCCCAACTGCCCCCCCGAGGGCCTCCATCATGGGGCCCTTCTCAGGAGGATTTAGAGGTTTTAGACCAGTTGCCTGATAGCATCAGGAGACTCATCTCTACAGCTATATCTAGGGGTATTTCCTCGAGCCTAGCCTCTTGGGCCTCTTCCCAAGGGGTGCCCAGACCACCGGCAGTTTCCAGGCAGAGGTCCCCCTCTTCTTCCAGAGGACACGATAATCCTAGGCCTCCTTCCCCTTTATTGGTCAGTGAGGGTTCCATCCTGTGGGCCCGCCTACACTCCAGAACACTTCAGTGGACGCTCATTCCATTCCAACGACAGTGGGTGAGCAACTCCCCGCGTTCCATTCATTTACCAGCGGGCCTCCGCTTGTCCCTGAGGTGTTGGTTGTCCCCGTCTTTGAACCGCGGGGGCCGAATTCTGGGAACCAGACCGCATCTCCATCATGACGGACACCAGCCTCTTTGGCTGGGGAGTGGTGATGGAGACCAGCCTGGCACAGGAACGATGGTCAAAGCCCAACCTTTGCCACAACATCAATTGGCTGGAGCTGAAGGTGGCCCGCCTGGCACTTCTTCACTTTTGAGACCTGATAGCCAATCGATATGTCCTCCTCCTGACAGACAATGTGGTGACAAAGGCTCACATAAATCGTCAAGGGGGGACTCATTCCAAAAGCCTGTGGCAAGAAGCTCAGAAGCTCGGCTTATGGGCAGAAAGGAGCCATCACGTCGGAGCACATCTCGGGCATTGCCAATCCCCAAGCCGTCTGGTTGAGACGGATAACAGTAAATTACGGCGAGTGGCAGCTGGCTCTAGAGATATTTCACAAAATCTGCCTCCGTTTCTGTGATCCGCTGGGAGACTTGTTCGCCAGCCTGACCAATGCCCAACTTCCTCAATTCTTCTCCCTCTTTCCTGCACGCAATGCAGAGGGCACGGACGCTCTCAGGAGCCCATGGCCCCGTGGTCTCCTTTACGCTTTCCCTCCTCTTCCCCTTATCCAGGGAACCCTGAGGAAAATAGTGGCCCTGATGGCCCTGTTTTGGCCGAGGCGACCTTGGTTCACGGACCTTGTTCAACTATCCATCTCTCCACACTGGAGGATTCCCCGGGAGGAAGTCGCCCTGTGCCAGGGGGTCCTGGTTCATCTGGAGACCAGTGGCTCCAGCTAACTGTCTGGCACTTGAGCGGTGCCTTCTGAGGGATGCTAGCCTGTCCGTCAAGGTTATCTCCACCATCGAGGCAGCCAGGCGCTTGTCGACCACTCAAATTTATAATTCCACGTGGTCGATTTCCACATTTCCCCAGCTTCAGCCTCGGTCCTCAAATTTTTACAACACGGTCTGGACCGTGGCCTCTCATAACACCCTACGGAGGCAGACAGCTGCCTTCTCTTCGGTCTTAGCGGGGGAGGGTCATTGGTCACTAACTCAGTCACCGTTGGTGAAGCGTTTCCTCAAAGGGGCGGCAAACCTATATCCTCCTCTGTACACAGGTTCCCCACGTGGGATCTCTCACTGGTTCTTAGAGCCCTTACTGGGGCCCCCTTCGAACCATTGAGGACCGTACACCTTAGGTTCCTAACCCTGAAGGTGATCTTCCTTGTCGCCGTCACCTCAGCTAGACGGATTTCCGAATTGCCTTGTCGTCCAAAGAGGATTTGTGCCAATTCCACCAAGACAAGGTTGTCCTGAGGCTAGATCCGACCTTTCTTCCAAAAGCTAACTTCCTGTTCCATAGATCGCAGGAGGTTGTTCTTCCAAACTTCTGCCCTTCCCCTTCCCATGAGAGGGAGGTCCGCTTGCACCGCCTAGATGTCCGCCGTGCAATATGCATTTATCTGAGGCGTACATGTCCTATCAGCATTCAGAGGCCCTGTTCCTGTCCTTCCAACCTAACATACTAGGTGCCAGGGTGTCTTCGGCCACCATAGGCAGATGGCTGCGACAGGCCATCATGGAGGCCTATCAGGCAGTACACCAGGTCCCACCGCAGGGCATTACTGCCCACTCCACTAGAAGCGCGGCTACCACAGCCTCATGGGCTACCAGGGCTCTGCTGGAGGATATTTGTAGGGCGGCCACCTGGGCCTCAGCATCCCCCTTTATTCGACACTATCGCCTCAATTGTTTCGCTTCGGCAGACGTGGCCTTTGGCCGTTGGGTGCCCCAACAGGTGGCGACCCCCCTCCCCCGGAGTCAACGGCCCGCCCTGGGACTTAGTTTGGGTATGTCCCTGTTGTAGCCCCTCCCGCTGAAACTACAGGAAAAAGAACATTGGTCCTTACCTGAACGTTTCTTTTCTGTAGTAAAGGCGGGAAGGCCTACTTCTCGCCCATGGTTGATCAGATGGGGTCGGGGTGGTCTTTTCTCTGTATGTGTGGTGTTGTTTCCTTACATAATGTTGTCAGCTTCTCCATTCGACCTCGTGAAACTGGAAGCTGAGAGGGAAAGGAGGATACTTAAGAAAAATCTCTCAGTCTCTGGAGCAATCAGGCTGTGACTAAACCCTGTTGTAGCTCCTCCCGCCTTTACTACAGAAAAGAAACGTTCAGGTAAGGACCAACGTTCTTTCCCATTTTCTCAACCTTCTGGAAGGGCCTTAAAATGTGGCTCTGCTGGCTACCCTGTGCCCCCAGTGTGGATGCTCTATGCTGGAGAAGGCTGGCAGGGTAGAAAGAAGATCCCCCACCCCATGCTGCCCGTTCCCTTTTAAGGTGAATGTAAAGGTTCCCCTCACACATATATGCTAGTCATTCTGGAATCTAGGGGACGGTGCTCATCCCTGTTTCAAAGCCGAAGAACCGGCACTGTTCAAAGACATTTCTGTGGTCATGTGGCCAGTATGGCTAAATGCTGAAGGCTTACTGAATGCTGTTTCCCGCCAAAGGTGCTTCCTATTTTTCTACTTGCATTTTTACATGCTTTCGAATTACTCGGTTGGCAGAAGCTGGGACAAGTAACGGGAGCTTACTCTGTTATGCGGCACTAGGGATTTGAACTGTCGAACTGCCGACCTTTCTGATCGACAAGCTCAGCGTCTTTGCCACTGAACCATCACGTCCCTATTCCCTTGCCTTTTAGCTCCTATTTAATTCTTGTTAATTGTTTTTATCATTTTGTGAGGCTCCCAGGGTTGCTTCAATGGTCAGATGAGTATCATGGGTAAATTTAATAAACAATCCTTTGAAGTATTTCTAAACCAGTTTCCAAAGATCTCTCAAGGAGGTGTACGTCATAAGTAAATAAAACAGTGAAACCATTTAAACCAATCAAACCTCCTATTTAAAAATGTATTGTAGTGGGGAATACTTTTCCTGCTCTTTTCTAAACTGCCCAAATTCCCAAAGAAAGAACAGAGATTTCAAAACTTTGAGGTAGCAACTGAAAATATCTGACCTGTAACCATGAAGGACAATGATTGATAATATGAAAACAGCTGTGTGTGTATGTTCCAGCATAACTCTGGTACCCCTTGAGCAATTTCAATCAAACCTGGTACACAGATGATTTACTCCCTGGGAAAAAATACTGGGGGTAAGACATCCCTAACACCCCTCGGTGTGTGTATTCTGTTAAGATGCAGCCTGTTGTGCCTTAAAATGGTCTCTACTGCACTGCTGTAAAATGGCTTTACAGGACAGTGGAGTTGTCAGGGTACAGTACTCCACAAGGAGGCTCTCTGGTAAGGGGGAAAATCCAGCATTAGTTTGGTCTGGACATTTTCCCCCTATAAATAGATACCCGGACAATTGATTTGATTGATTTGATTTGATTTATTACATTTGTATGCCGCCCTTTTCCCCGAAGGGGACTCAGGGCGGCTCACAATTCAATCAGGGAAGGGGGTACAGACAAGGGAATAAAAAAGACGAGACATAACAATACAAAATTTAAAAAACACACAACAACCATACCATTCGAGAAGGGGGGCAAAAACTCTTTAGCCCCAGGCCTGTCGGAACAGCCAGGTTTTAAGGGCTTTGCGGAAGGCCTGGAAGGTGGTGAGGGTTCGAATCTCCACAGGGAGCTCGTTCCAGAGGGTCGGAGCAGCCACAGAGAAGGCTCTCCTCCGGGTAGTCGCCAGTCGGCATTGGCCGGCGGATGGAATTCGGAGGAGGCCTAATCTGTGGGATCTGATCGGTCTATTGGAGGTAATTGGCAGTAGGCAGTCTCTCAAGTACCCAGGTCCAATACCATGAAGGGCTTTATAAGTGACGACTAGCGCCTTGAAGCGTATCCGAAGACCAATAGGCAGCCAGTGCAGCTCGCGGAAGATAGGTGTTACGTGGGTGAACCGAGGTGCACCCACGATCGCTCGCGCGGCTGCATTCTGGAGACAAGCTGAAGTCTCCGAATGCTCTTCAAGGGCTGCCCCATGTAGAGCACGTTGCAGTAGTCCAGTCTAGAGGTCACAAGGGCACGAGTGACTGTTGTGAGGGCCTCCCGGTTCAGGTAGGGACGCAACTGGTGCACCAGGCGAACCTGGGCAAATGTCCCCCTGGTCACAGCCGACAAGTGGTGTTCAAAAGTCAGCTGTGGGTCCAGGAGGACTCCCAAATTGCGAACCCTGTCTGAGGGGCGTACTGTTTGACCCCCCCAGCCTGAGAGATGGAAAACTTGGCCAATTAGTGGGAGGGAAACACACCAGCCACTTGGTGTAAACAATGCAGGTTTATCAGCTAGTTATTGATAATATACATAAGTCAAACTTCCTGTAAATGACCCAAATCGAAGCCATTTTGGGCTGCAACAACAACCACTAGAACTATGTATTTCATTCAAGAAATTATGAGATAAAAGCCTAGGGTAAGATCACTCAATTCGTACTAAAAAATCATACGAGACTCATTATTTGCAAACTTCATTACTGGGTAACCCTGACTTAAATACTGTTTTTGGTGCTCAGTAGCCATGGCAATTATATAATGTTTCCTGACGAGATTCTTAATGCATCAGACTAATGGAATATTCTTCACATTTCTGAAGATCATATTTATATTTATGTTTATGTTTATGTTTATGTTTATGTTTATGTTTATGTATATGTATATGTATATGTATATGTATATGATGTATATGATGTATATGATGTATATGATGTATATTATTTATATTTATATTTATATTTATATTTATATTTATATTTATATTTATATTTATATTATTTATATTTATATTTATATTTATATTTATATTTATATTTATATTTATATTTATATTTATATTTATATTTATTTATATTTATATTATTTATATTTATATTATTTATATTTATATTATTTATATTTATATTTATATTTATATTTATATTTATATTTATATTTATATTTATATTTATATTTATATTTATATTTATATTATTTATATTTATATTTATTTATATTATTTATATTATTTATATTTATATTTATATTCATATTCATATTCATATTCATATTCATATTCATATTTATATTTATATTTATATTTATATTTATATTTATATTTATATTTATATTTATATTTATATTTATATTTATATTATTTATATTTATATTATTTATATTTATATATTATCTGGATCTAGAATTATTCTAATATTAGGTTAAGTATGCGGAACTTGCTATTTTCTTCAGTCTTTTTTGTCTTCAATTTTAGATTATGTTCTCTTACACTTGGCATAGTGACATGCATAATGAAGGACAAATAAAAGCGGCAATAATGAATAATTAAGGGACATATTTCAAGTTTCCTTTTTAGCCATTTCCTCCCACATGCTAATGTAAACTATAAGTTAAAGGCTTATCCTAGATATTCTGTTGGAAAGTCCACTACATATTGGAAATATCTGAGATTCTTGCTCTAAGCATTTTAGGGGTATTTTTCAAGATATAGAGGGCAGAATAAGCACCATTCCCATTCTTTTTTGCCTTTAAAACGTCCCAAATTAGGAATATTTTATAACAATCTACTAAAATTGTGCTCAAGACTAGCCATCATTTTATAAAATGGCTTCATGTTGTTAGTAGTTTTCATGCAAAGTATATAGAAGCTATATTTTCAACTTGATTATAAAATAGACTGCCATTTCATAGGCCATATTTTTCCGTATACAACCAATAACTAGCTAGTTGTTTACTTGTTCATTTGTTATTTTAGCTTCCTAAGATTACTTTGTTGGAAGCTCTGCTGATGAGATCGGGGTTTGCCTTATACTTTCTGTTAACCTGTTTAGGAAATGTATCTTTTGTTTTCTGTTTGGTTCATTAGCACTTGGGAAGAGGATGTCCCCAAAGAGTACCTTGTGGTACTGTCATATATGCAGCAGTAAAAGTAGAAGTGGGCAGAATTATGAGCATTATTGTTTGGAAAGAAAAAGAACGAAAATGAAGTAAGAAGGTTTGAAAAAGTCTGTTTTGAAAACAGTTCACAAATATCAAATGCTTAGAGCTGTTCTGGGAACCTGGGATGAAATTAAAAGAGACACCAAGCTGTCTATATAGCAAGTTGAAATGCTGGTTTGGGACATTGATTCTGTAAATGTTACTGAAGCTACATAAGTCTTTTTGAGGCTGCGGATACAAATCTTGAAAAGACAGCTTAAAATTGCAGGTGACCCTGTTATTAAAACTATGCAGTTTTAGTCACCACATTACTAAAAAGATGTTGAGTCTTTGAAGTGCAAAGAAGAACAACAAAGATGATTAAAGATCTGGAGACTAAAACATATGAAGAATGGTTGCAGGATTTGGGTTTGGCCAATCTAGAGAAAAGAAGGTCTAGGGGGGGGACATGATAGCAGTATTCCAGTATTTGAGGGGCTGCCACAAAGAGGAGGGGGTCAGTTTATTTTCCAAAGCACCAGAGGGCAGAACAAGAAAAAATGTGTTGAAACTAATCAAGGAGAGAAGCAACTTGGAATCAAGGAGAAACTTCCTAACAGTGAGGACAATTAACCAGTGGAACAGCTTGCCTTCAGACATTGTGGATGCTTCATCACTGGAGGTTTTTAAGAAGAGATGGGACAGCCACTTGTCTGAAAATGTATAGGATCTCCTGCTTGAGCAGGGGGCTGGACTACTCCAAGGTTCCTTCCAGCTCTATTCCGATTCTGATTCTTTATACTATATACCATCTCCCCTTGTAAGGTTCAAATGTCCTCTCAGGAATGGAATGGAACCAAAGAGAATGAATTGCCCTCCTTAAAGGAAGATACATTTTCTGAGTTCTTTCTAAGCTTCATCTTGTTCAGTAAATAGTGCATAGTGTAGAGTGAACAACGGAACACCATGGCTTTCCAGAAGCAATATTTATTATTTTCTGTCAACCAACCAAATTTCCTACCGAGCATCTTTTTTACTTAAATTTTCCACGGATGTTTTGTATCTCTAAATAAGTCTTGTCTGACCTTCCTGACTTTCTTAGCCCTACCTATTTGTTTTTTCTTCTTGTACCTTTTGAGATATTCCTTGTATCTCCTAATACTAGATATTCAGGTAGAAGAGAACTCCAGAATTAATCTCCTCTCCCAGTACAGGTAGTCCTTGACTTACAACAGGTCGTTTAGTGACACTTCAAAATTACAGCGGTACTAAAATGACTTAAGATCATTTTTCACACTTGTATCCGTTGCAGCACCCCCCATAGACAGCTGATCAAAATTCAGATGCTTGGCAACTGTTTCATATTTATGACAGTTGCAGAGTCTCAGGATCACTTTGTGTTCACCTTTTGTGACTTTCTGACAAGCAAAGTCAAAGTGGAAGCCAGATTCACTTAACAACCATGTTACTAACTTAACAACTGCAGTGATTCGCTTAACAACATTGATGAAAGGTCATAAAAAGGGGCAAAATTCACTTAACAAATGTCTCACTTAGCAACAGAAATTTTAGACCCAATTTTGGTTGTAAGTTGACGACTTCCTGTACAGTGCCAAATTTAACAAAGGGGGATTTTTGCTGCTACACTGTTCTTTTTGTCGAATCTTTTTGCTATTACCTGTAACAAAAATCTACCTCAGATTTTTTTCAGGAGAGACATTACATGTTATGTCTGCCTTCTGATAAGGGGGCTGTCACAGAAGAACCACCTCAGGAAGACGAGTGTATAGAAGAAAAAGTGTTTGATCAGAATAGTGCATGGGTGTTCTTTAGGTTCATTGAAGTGAATCTTTGTAGTAGGCCAAGAAAAAAAAAGATTCATTATTAATCCTAGATAAACATGAAAGCCTTCCTTGCAGAAGGGAAAGATGGGCCAGAAAAGTAAAGAGAAGAGTGATGCTACTGCTCAATAAAGAACACACTGTCTGTGCAACATGCATTATAGCAATAGCACTTAGATTTATATACTGCTTCACAGTTCTTTACAGCCCTCTCTAAGCAATTTACAGAGTCAACATAGTGCCCCAAACAACCTGGGTCCTCCTTTTGCTAAACTCGGAAAAATGGGAGGCTGTCAACCCTGAGCTGATCAAGATTGAACTGTTGGCAGTCAGCAGAGTTAGTCTACAACAGTGGTCTCCAACCTTGGCAACTTTTAAGACCTGTGGACTTCAACTCCTAGAGTTCTTCAGCCAGCTTTGCTGCATTCTAACCACTGCACCATCACATTTCTTTATGTTGTTTATATGCATGCATATCTTAATTAGATAATTTTCTAACATGAACATAATGACTGCTTCAAGTTGAGCTTGACTGCTAGCGAAAAACCCACTCTTGTCAGGTTGGTCAAATTCTGCTTCTCTAGCAGTGAGGTCCATCTTTAACACAGGAAGTGTATACCTATGCCTTACTATGTCAAAATATGAACAATGTTATATTATCTTCACTTCTGAAGAGGTAATAGATCTCCTCTAATAGCAATAGCACTTAGACTTATATACCACTTCATAGTGCTTTACATCGCTCTCTAAGCAGTTTAGAGAGACAGAATATTGCCCTCAACAATCTGGGTCCTCATTTTACTGACTTCGGAAGGATGGAAGGCTGAGTCAACCTTGAACCTGGTGAGATTCGATCTGCCAAATTACAGGCAGCCGGTGATCAGCAGAAGTAGCCTGCAGTACTGCACTCTAATGCGGCTCTAAGATAGCAATAAATGTTACTTAATTCTTACTTAATTCTTGTTCTTCCCAGTTCTTTTACAATGTACGTATTATAGAAAGAACTCAAAACCATATAACCCATAAATGGATAAATGGAATGATTGGTTATAAGTCCTGGTTTGCATGCAACCCCAAAATAAATCACTTTATGGTCTAATGTTGAGTATGAACTATAGTATTTGCACACAATTTCCAGCTGCATATAGGTTTTTTTAGACGTTAGAGGAAGACCTTTTAAATTCTAAAATTTAGAATAAACTATAGCTAGTACCTTCACCTAATTTAATCAGAATAGAGCTAGAAGATACCTTGGAGTCTTCTATTCCAAACCTCTGCTTGCAGGGCACCTTATAACATTCCAGACAAGTGACTGTCCAGTCTCTTTTTAAAAACTTCCAGTGATGGAGCACCACAACTTCTGAAGGCCAGCTGTTCCACTGGTTAATTGTTCTAACTATTAGGAAATTTCCCCTTAGTTCTAAGTTGGTTCTCTCCTTTATTAGTTTCCATCCATTGTTTCTTGTCTTGCCTTTTGGTGCTTTGGAAAATAAGTAGACCCCTTTCTTTGCGGCAGCCTCTCAAATACTGGAATACTGCTATCATGTCATCCCAATCTTTCTTTTGTCTAGATTAGCCATACCTAATTCCTGCAACTGTTCTTCATATGTTTTAGTCTCCAGGATTTTAATTATCTTAATTGATCATCTTGATGTAACCATGTTATATAATATATCATATAACCATTCACAGATATAGCTATGATCTAACCAGCACATTAGATCTGGCATTGCATATTTTATATAGTTCTTAACCAATGCTTGGTTTTGCGTATTATGATTCTGATTATTTAATTTTCAATTCAATTTAGTGTCTGGGAGTGTTATTTATTATCATTATAGGGACATGGTGGCTCAGTAGCTAAGACACTGAGCTTGTCAATATGAAAGTTCAGCTGTTCGAATCCCTAGTGCCACGTAATGGAGTGAATTCCCATTACTTGTCCCAGCTTCTGCCAACCTAACAATTTGAAATCATGTCAAAATGCAAGTAGAAAAATAGGAACCACCTTTGGTGGGAAGGTAATAGCTTTCCATGTGCCTTTGGCATTTAGTCATGCCAGCCATATGACCACGGAGACATCTTTGAACAGCGCTGGCTCTTTGGCTTTGAAACAGAGATGAGCACCGTCCCCTAGTGTCGGGAAAGACTCGCACATACGTGTGAGGGAAACCTTTACCTTTATTATCATCATTATTGTTACTATAGAAGAAAGTGTCCAGACCCTTATGAACGTCTAAGCCAAAAGTATATTTAGTTTAAAATGAGATTTTTATTCTACACTAAGCTGATCTCATGTCTCGTTGAATATAATTTAATATTGGTTTATGCTATTTATGTAGCATAACACACATAAACATAATTTATGAAAGCAGTACTAATGCTGCTTAGTTCTTTCAGTGCTAATTTATTTCACCATTATTTTTTAACATCCATCAGATCCAGTCCTGGATTTCACCATCTTGCATTTACAGTTCCTAGAAGACAGAATGTGGGTTTGTCATGAATAAGTAAATGTGGATCCTGGCATCTAAGTTGCTCTTATTTGGCTCTCAGGGAGAAAAAAAATTGTGTCTCTTTCAAACAAATCAAAACTAAACAGTTGTTTCAAAAGTGAGGAGGAATAAGGTTAAGTTTAGGATCTGTACATTTTCTAGAATACTTGTACCTCAGGGTTGGACTGTGAATCCCAATACAAGATGTTTGTTGGGTAATGAAACATCTGCTAGAAAACCACCAAGCACAGAGAGCACCAAGGATGTTGCGTTTGGTTACCTTACCTTATACTTTCAACGACCACAATTGAGCTCAAAATTTATGTTGCTAAGTGAGAAATTTTGTTAAGTGAGTTTTGCCCCCTTTTGCAACTTTCCTTGCCATGTTTGTTAAGTGAATCACTGCAGTTGTTAAATTTGTAACATGGTTGTTAAGTGAATATGGTTTCCTCACTGACTTTACTTATAAAGGTTGTGAAAGGAGAACACATGACTCCCAGACACTGCAATGGTCATAAACATGAGTCAGTTGTCAAGCATTTGAACTTAAATCATGTGACCCTGGAGTTGTTGCAACAGGGGTGAAATAAATTAGCACTGAAGGAACTACGAAGCATTAGGGCTGTTTCTATAAACAGTGTGAAAAATGGTCATAAGTCACTTTTTTCAGTGCCGGTCAGTAAGGGAATTGTTGTAAGTCAAGGACTACCTGTATTACACTCAGGGTGGATAAAAATCAATGATTTAAAAATAATAATAAAAAGATTAAAAAAATTAAATTAGATTTTTATGATTTTTATCAAATTTATTTTAATAAAATGCTTTTGGAATAAAAATCTATCTAAAGATAGTTTCCTATTTTAAGATAAATTAATGATTTAGTTCATTCAGCATGAAATGGAGCTGAGTTATGTAGCATGAGGCTGTATATTCTGCAATATTAGGGCTGTTGGTGAGTCAACAGTGGGTCGGAGGAGCCGCAGTGGGACGGAGATGACAGTTGCTCTTTAAAAATTATGATTTAAATCGATTTAAATCAAGCCTTTTTACTAGTGATGTAAGTCGTGATTTAAATTGACTTGATTTAAATCCACCCTGATTACACTATATTCAGTGGAACGTCATCACCATTTATATTGTAACCTTGTGTACTTTAAATGAGTTTTGTTTTTTGAACTTTATATTCATATCCTGTTTTCATTCAAACCACCTTTTCAGGCATTGTGAACTGTCTTTTATTATTTTTGTTTTTGTTTGTGTTTTTGCAGTATTTTGGAGATTTTACTAGCTAGGCAAGGCCTTCTCTAAAGAATATATGTGATATGAATGCAACTGCTGGTGTAAAAAATGTAGATTGCTTAGGATAAGTTATAGCAACTTTGTTTTGATATGAGCTGATTTGGTACCTGTAAATACAAGTAAAAAGTAGTGTGGAATTAGATTGGAATTAGATTGCAGTTGTTATTGCATGTCCCACTTAGAGGATTTATTTCTTGCCTCATTCTGTGTGATCTACAAATTAATAATCAAAGCAAACCATTCTTTTAGGTACTGTAATAAAAGGATTCATTATTTTTTTCTTCTCAGGAGCTGACTGGTACATGTGTTTCTATTTTAATATTGGGAATTGGAATTTTGCTTGACATTCCAAATCAGCAATATTTTGAATACAACTTTTAAATTGCTTTTATCAAATATTAATAATAATTTGTTTCTGGAACTCTGCACTTTCATATGGCCCAAGGGCTAATCAATAAATAAATATCAAAGAATACAACTAAAACTGAAATATTGGATGTAGTTAACCTCTGTTCATTTCAGGACTTTAATTTGAGAGAGAAAGATGCTCTTATTTTTTAATTTATTGTAGATTACAGGTAGTCCTCAATTTACAACAGTTCAATTAGTGACTGTTCAAAGTTACAATGGCATTGAAAAAGTGACATGACCATTTTTCACAGTTGCAACCTTTGCAACATCGTTTTCTGAACATTTCTATGTTTTGAAAGATGCTTTTGAAATTGCTATACAAATGGAGAGAACTGAAATGAGGTAACTTTCCTTCGTATTTTCAACTTGATTCAGATTCTGTTGAAAAGAATTGTAATCTGTTCCTTAACCAGTACCTGCCATGCAATTAGTGCAAGCATGTTGACAATAGTGTGTAGGCAGTTCAGAAGTGGTATGGATATTTAGGGTAAAGAAAGGCTTCTGAAGTATAATGTCCAAAAATATGCACAGATAAATCCACAGCCAATTTTAAAATAGGTAGTCCTTTAGTGACTATTTAAAGTTCTGATGGACTCCCAAAAGATACTTATAATTCAGTTCTGAAGTTCTGATGGCGCCACGCCCCCTCCTCCCAAGTGTCTGCATTTCAGAAAGTTAGCAATTGGCTTGTATTTATAACTGTTTGCATTGTTCGGCAATCATGTGACCATGATTTACTCTTGATCCAGTTTATGACTGTCACGGCTTATGTCCATAATCGAGGACTGCCTGTATTACCTAGTTTCCAATCTTTGTTTTGATTGCAAACAATAATTGAATAGGCAAGTTTTGGTTTGTGCTTTCTTGATGTTTGGCAAACAAGTATATTTCCTAAAAAAGTATGGCTGTTGATCCTGAATTCATTTATTTATTAAATTTATATGCAGCTCATTTCACTGATAAGGCAGTTCTGAATAACTTGTAAAGAGTAAATAGATAAATAGAATCAAATTAATATCATAAAAACTATACAAAAAGCTAGAATCAAGGAAACAGATGGCACAGGAATAGATCATCTTACTTACACCAGTGAGTGAAATTAAGGTTATATATTTTGAGAAGATAGAAATATGGATGAAAAGATGGAAACATATCTGTTATTTTGCTTATTCCTAGACTATAAGTGTTGAAAAGTCATTGCGGTTTTGGGTTTGATAAATTTGCATAAAATAAACCACCAAATACATTTTTACTTGAAAATAAATGAGTGAGGTTCTAATAGTGCAGGCTATAATAATATAAATAAAATTTATGTTATTCAATATAATTTTAGTTGCCTGTTTTAATCTTTTCTATTTATATCCCACTTTAATTCATGCACAAGACAGATATTGATGGGCAAAATATTATAAGCACACCTTCCTGCTACTGACTGAAATTCCTGTAATTGTTTTCCTTCATTAATTTGTATCTATTGAAGCAAATTGAGAGAATGTCAGAAAAATATTAAAATAACTCTTCACATTATATTTTTACTAATCAATTTTATTTGGAAGAAATATGTGTCAGAATTCATGACTGGCAGAGACATGGTAACAAGGTCAGCCAATGAATAAGCATAGCAACTAAGTCAGCCAATGAGGGCAGTTTAGAAACTGAAACAGTATTTGCTGGAGATAGCTAGGCGCCTGGGCGTGACTTAGTCCAACTGTTCTGCACTAAAAGCTGCAAGTCTGTGCTGAGAAATGAAACTAATTTAGTCTATCTGCAACTCTGAATCAAAACTGAAACTGTTCTCTGCTGTTCTCTCCTCTGCCTGTTTTTGCATGTAACTCTGCCATGTTTGGAAGAACCACTGTTGGTATTGTATATGTTACTGCATATGTCATTATGTACATAAGCAGAAGTTAATGAATCCTGCTGAATCAGTTACCTGTGTGTGCTTTGTGGATTTGATTTTTGCAACAAACTGAAAAGTTATGGGCCCAGAGTACACAGAAAGACTGAATTGTAATTAAGCTGAGAGACTGCCTGTGTTAAAAGAGAAACCAGACAGAGAAAGATTGCAGGATGGCTGCTGTTGAATTTAAGGAGAGCTCTCTGCCTTGTTTGGGACAGAAGAACTACCATGTTTCCCCCAAAATTCGACATGTTCTGATAATAAGGCCATGCCACATTTTTCTGGTGGGCAAAAATATAAGCCCTCCCCCGCAAATAATCCCCCAGGACAACACCACACTTTTGGCCAGACAGAACGCCGCTCACCAACCTAGCGGTGTCCTGAAGGTGCCAAGCTACGGGAACCGGGGGGAGGCAAAAGTAATTGCGTTGCTTGGCGCCTTCGGGATAATGCTAGGTTGGTGATAGCACTGTGCCCAGCTGAAGATGAGGGTTGCCAGATGGATGCTCTCTTGCGAGCGGGCTCCCAAAGAGCCGGGCACAGCCTTATGGGTGAATGGCTGTATTGCGCTGTCGCAGCAGCGCAACAGCAGCCATGAAGCGACCATGCTCACTAGCAGCCAACCGGCAAACCCCCTTTCCAGCCGGGCACAGGCCATTCACTGACCTAGGAGTATCGCCAAGCGGCGTGAGCGCCGGTTTGCTGCCGCTCGGCTCCCACGGCTTGGTACCTTGGAAATGCCAGTGTATGGCGCTCTGCATGGCTGAAGAGGGAGGTTGCGCGAGTGGCTGTTCCGCTCACGCTCGTGTGCCTCCCAGCCTCATGATGCCCTGGCCCAGCTCTCCCTGCAGAGCCAGAGCACCTCTGCTGCCGCTGCCATCCCACCATGGCTTTTTCGGCTGTTTCCAAACCAAGTCTTCCAGCAGTGGCCACTCTGGGCGTATGCTCTATGGTTGTGGCAGCTGCCAGCAGAGCATACAACCATAGAGTGTACTCCCAGAGCTGGGCCAGGGCATTGTGAGGCTGGGAGGTGCATGAGCAAGACTGGAACAGCTGCTCGCGCAACCTGCCTCTTCAGGAAATCTGGCTGAAGTTAAGAAGTCTGCATGTGAGTGTATCTGTATGCAATAATGTGCAATTATCGAGAAAATTATAAAGAACCTGTTTGCAACCAGGAGAATCCGTGGAGCAGTATTTTATATAAATGCAAACTTTATTTGTGTAGTTAGAGCAGTGTGGAATGCAGATTCCTGAATCTCAAAAGGTACTGTGATATTAAACAGTCTTGATGAAGCGTGGGAGATTGTTTCTGCAGTATTTGAATGCAAACCAGAGCAGGAATTGCGTTTGGAGGCCTTAAAGGCTTGTTTGATTGCTGAGGAGAACAAGCGCCATTTTAGAAAAAGCCACAAGTAATTCCTGAGCTGGGGGTCCAAGGAGCAGAGAGAGAGAGAGAGAGAGAGAGAGAGAGGAGCAATGGAAAGTTCAACAGACTGGTTGTCTGCAGAGACCAGAGCAACAGACAAGGTGTCTGCAAAGAGAAATAAAGCAGCAGAAGATACCAGATTACAGCCCAGCAACAGAGGTGGTGTTTCATCTATGGTGAAAAGATTCATTTAAAGAACGACTGTTTGCAAAGAAAAAACTATTTGCAAGGAAGAAATTATTTTCAAAACAAAAATTGTTTGCAAGGAAGAAAATCATCAGATGAACAAGTTGCTGTGGCAAAAGTCAGCTATTGTAATAGCAGAGACAAATGGTTGATAGTCAGTGGGAAGTCAAACAATAGTTAACAATTCTAAATTGTTGTACAGGATGGATCCAACTGCTGGAGATGCAGTAGCCTTGGCAAATGGCCAGAAGGCTAAAGTCATTGGAAGAGGCAGTATGCAAATTCCATATCTAGAAAAGAGGTTTAATGATATACAGTATTATGTGTTCCTGAAATAGGGCACAATTTGCTGAGTGTTTCTAGTTTAGACAAGCAAGGATTTGAGACCACATTTGCACTTGGGAGGTGTCTCATAATGAGAAATGGGAATGTATGTGCACAGGGCATAAAAGAGGATAATCTTTATGTGTTGCAGGGACAAAAGGTTCAATGTGCACAAACATTTGGAAATGTGGTACAGCATGATTCATGAGTTCATCTCTTGCACAGAAAGCTTGGCCATGCCAGCTTCAGAGTTTTGCGAAGGATGGAACAGTTTGGAGAAGGATTAAATTTAAAAAGGTGTAAGGTGTAGTTGGACTGTACAGTCTGCAAATCATCAAAGTCCAAGCCATTCCCAGTAAGCAAAAGTCGCACAAGGCAGACAACAAGAGCTCTAGAACTGGTACATGCAGATTTGGTTGGGCCAATGCAAGCCAGTTTGGGAGGAGCAAAGTATGCATTGGTCATTGTAGATGACTACTGCTGGTTTGGGTTCTGCTATTTATTAAATAGTAAAATAGAGGTGCTACAGAAATTTAAGCAATGGGTAAGCTTTGTAGAAAGAAGATATAAACAACAGGTATGTCAGCTGCAAACTGACAGAGGTTCAGAATTTATGTCAGCCAAGGTTTCAACAGTGGTTGAGACAATTAGGACTAAAGCACAGATACACTAATCCGTACACTGAGAATGGTGTAGCTGAGAGGCATAATGGTGTCTTACAAAACATGAAGGACTCCCTGCTGAAGAACTCTGGTCTGAGCAGGTCATATTGGGGTAAAGTCATGTTGACTGCTAATTATTTAATTAAAAGGCTGTGGACTTCATCAATTAATAATACTCTATATGCAGTGTTATATGGGAGAAAGCCATCTCTGGCACATTTAAGGGTTTTTGGAAGCAATGCATGGGTGCATATTCCAAAAGCAATTAGAAGAAAAGGACAACCAAAGACTAGAAAGCTCAGGTTTATGGGCTATGAGCCAGGCTCAAAGAGCTATCGCTTTAATGATGGGAACAATAGTCATTTCCAGGTCTGCTGGCTTTGCAGAGCAAAATTGAAACAGAATTGATGCAAATTTTGGGAATGAGTCACTTAGTGACAGTAACTCACTTAGTGACAGTGTCAGCATTCATGGAGGAGAAGCTGAACAAGATACGAAGCAAGAGAGGGTTGAAGCACAGGAGCAGTCAATGCCACCTAGGTCAGAGTGATGGAACAAGGAAATTCCACCTGACAGGTATTTTGTTAGTAAAGTAAAGGTGTGTAATATATGGCAGGAGCCAAGGAACTATAAGGAAGTATTGGCATTACCTAAATTTGTAAAGTAAAGTGGAAAAAATCCATGGACAAAGAAATGAAATCCATGGATGAACATAACATGTTCACATCTATGACTTTAGCGCAGGGTAGCAAAGCTGTAGGATGCAAGTGGGTTTACAAGAAGAAAGTACTACCCAACAATGAGGTCCAATATAAAGCAAGGTTAGTGGCACAAGGTTTTTCACAGATGAAACATGTGCATTACGATGAGGTATTCGCACCAACTGTAAAGAGTAAAAGCATAAGGCTGGGACTAGTCTTGGCAAGTGGCACATGGCCATAAAATTTGGCATTTTGACATAACTACTGCATTCCTCAATGTTGAGTTAGAGGAAGACATTTACTTGGTTCAAGCACTAGGGTATGAAAGTAAAAGGCCTAAACACAGTGTATAAATTGAACAAGGCCATTTATGGGTTGAAGCAGTCAGCCAGGAATTGGAATATATGTTTAGATACTGCATTGAAGGGTCTTGGGTTCAAGAGTTGCAAGGCTGATGTCAACTATTAGCATTTATGAATGATCTTTCTTTCATTGCAAAGGATGTATCCACAGGTAAAAGAATTTGCTAGTAAGTTAGAGAAGAAATTTGAGTTAAAAGAATTTGGGAGAAACACAAAATTATCTTGGTGTGGAGATACAAAAAAACTGAGAAAGGTGGTTATGTTCTCAATCAAAGAAGAAAAATTGAACAGTTGTTGGACAGATTTAACATGAAAGATTGTAATACTGCTCCAACATCTATGAGTACAGATTTTTATAACAGTTTGGGTGGAGACAAAAGTGAAGCCTGTGATCAAGAGATATATCAGTTAGCAATAGGCAGCCTGTTATAGCTGTCACAATGATCCAGACCAGACATAGCTTTTGCAGTAAGCATTTTGATTAGCTTTACTGCTGCACCAACATATTTGCATTGGATGGATGTAAAACGGATTCTAAGGTATTTGAAGGGAACTGTTAATTTGGGTCTTCAAATAGAAGTCTCTGAAGAATTAAAATTGAAATGCTATGTTGATAGTGATTATGCAAATGATGTAAAAACCAGAAAGTCCAATTCTGGGATTGTGGTATTGTTTGGAGGTGCTTTAATTGGTTTGAAGTCCAGGAAATAAACAACTGTAGCCATTTCTACTGCAGAGACAGAATTTATCGCTCTGTCTGAACCCTGTTCAGAGGTAACTTGGTATGTACAGCTGTTACAGGATTTAAATGTAAAGGTAAATGAAGCTGTAACGGTATATGAGGATGAGGCTGCCTGCATCAACATGGCAAAAAGTGACAGTAAAATATAGAATCAAGCATGTGGACATTAAATAATGTAACATAAGAGAAGCCATGAAATGTAAATTGATTAGTTTGCTTCACTGTTCTTCAGAGGACAATTTGGTATTGTATATATTACTTTATGTGTTATTATGTATATAAAGAGAAGTTAATGAGTCCTGCTGAATCAGTTACATGTGTTTGCTTTCTGGATTTGATTTCTGCAACAAACTCTGCTGTATCTGATCATTTCAGATATATTTTGAGTGGTGCCCCTTCCAGTTTGGGAGTCAAGGACAATTCCTCTAACTGTCCCTTTAGACAAGCTTTTCATGTAGCGATACGATAATGACAATCATTATTGTAGATTTATTGTTTTCATAAATGTATTTTAGAACAACATATGATATCTTCAAATCTTACCTCTTTTGGGAACTCAATGTCAAGGTATATACAGACATTCTTTAACAAGTAGGTGTAATTCTTTTTATCCACGCAACATATCCATGCATATACCGTAGTTGTGAATAACACCCAAACTATCCAGTAATAGAACTTATATAATATATCTGTTGGCATGAAAGTAATGTGTTTCAAACTTGTTAAGTGTTAACAGTGTTCCCCCCCCCCCGCCCCCAAAATGTCTTTTATTTGATATAACTAAAGCTTCTAGTGAACTGATTTCAGAACTGATGAATAGCAAGCAAAATGGAGCATGATGAAAGTACCGGTATGTATAGAATAGCAAGGACAAATTTTTTCCAAATGAAATTACTTAGTTTTTATGTTTATGGAAATAGAAGAGAAATCTAGAATACTAGTTTGGTTCTATTGTTGAATATGTTTTTAAAAGCAAGCTTGCTAGTGTATTATTGGAATAACTCTTTGCTTTTCTATTAATGTTGCACTCCAGCAATATTTGGGTTGCAACTTGTCTTAATTTTTAAAGCAAGTAAAATAATGCCTTAATAAAAGTATACAACCTATTAAAATTATTGCTTGATATTTAATTGGTCAAAAAAGCTGCTTCAAATTGAACAAATATTCAAATTGAGCAGTATTCTCATTGGGTTCTTTTACATCAAACTATCTGGATTTTTTTTTCCAGATATCTTCTAAAAACTAGAAATTACTTTAAAATATTTAAAGAAATTATCTGTTGAAGTCAGAGTTGGCTTGAAATCTTGTTAATTTCCCATGTTTGAGACATATGCAATTTTTAAAAAAAACATCACAGTTTTTCTGTCAATTCTGTTTAGCATCCAAAACCCTTCTGTTGAAAAGTTTTTTTTTTAGTTTCCTATGATTTTTTTAGTTTTAATTTGAACAACCTTATAGTGAAAAACTAGGTAACAGATTGATAGACAGATAATTTATTATGCTAAAAATTAGCTTATACAATTAAGCTAAAATACTACAATACCATGTAATAGAGATTTTGCAGATCACTGAGCAACTTAATAGCATACAGAGGTACAAAACTAAGTTAACTCTATAGGTAATATGAAAATAGTGATAATACATAATTGTACTCCAGCTCCTTTATCAAAAATTCTGAAGAATAGGTTGATCTGGCCAAACCTATGATAAACACTACGCACCTAAAAGTGTTCACAGTGCCCATCCCACATAACAACAAACAATGGGAAGTTGGCCCTTTCTGGAATCTTCCAGAAAGAGGCCAAAATATCACTCCTTGCCAGAACAAAGGCCTAGTGATTTAAAAATTACAGTATTAGCAAGATTCGGAAAACTACCGATTCATCCAAACCGGTCCAAACTGGCTGAAACCCACCCCTGAAACCACCTACCTTAAAACCTTATTTTGTTGCTTTTTGAATTTGAGTATGGAATTCAATATAGACATTTAAGATCCAGATATATTGACTTAAGTAGTTCAACATATATGGATCTTAAATGTTGTCTCTATTTGTATTACATACCCAAATTCAAAAAACAACAAAATGCCATACCATAAAATGGTCATTCGAACCGGTTCACTCCAATGATCAGGTTGCTCTCCCTCCTGCACCTGCACTTTAATTATCTATATCCTCTCAGCTGATTCACATGGCAGAGTGGATTGCTGCGCCTCCGCTGTGTTACTCCCCAGAAGTAACATGTTAAGTTTTGCTAAAACTGGTGATGCATGCGGGAAGCACACGATCATCGAACCGGCAGGATCCCACTACTGGGTGGCTTGGATTAATAAATGGTATTAAATATAGACCTGGTTGCTTTTTCAGTGTAAAATGTGTTTTTATTTTCCATTTTTCATTTTGATACAGTCACATATATACTGTGCATAACCGGGGCCATACAACATTAAACAATAAACACAGCAATTCCTCTTGTCAACAATACCCCCCAAAATAGAAACCCAATATACCTCTTCAACCCTCCATACACCTCTTTCTTTCGCCCCCGTCCAACTTTCCATCTTCCCTTCCCTGGTTGCTTTTTGAAGAATCTGGTTGCTTTTTGAAGAATCACAAACATTAGTGACAAACATTAGTCAAGGAGGAATCCATTCTGTGTTAGATGGAATCTTACTGTAAAATATATGACTTCATCCAGACAGAAAAATGGGATAGTTGGTTCACACTGCTGTTACTATGATTAAGCTCCAGTTAGCCATACAAAAACCCTTTCCTGGCTATTACTATCTTTATAATTAAGATTTAATGACATCATGTTACAATTCCTGTATTGTGTTCCTCATTCCTCCCCCCCCCCCCGCCCTATTTGTATGATTTTAATGATTGTCAAATCCAGCTCTTAAGTTTTGAAAGCGATAGTGACTCAGAAACTTACAAATGATTTGTGCTTTTATTTTTGGCACTGGGTAGCTATGAAATTTTTTCCAAAGATTTGCAGAATACATTGGCTACATTTCACGTAACATAACCATTTATAGCTTGTGCCACTAAATTCTAAACCCAGGCAAGAGCTGCTTCAGTTTTGTACCAGTTAAATGCAGTAGTACAGATCTACTATTGGAACCAACTTTTATTTTTTTTAAAAAATTTTTTTATTGGTTTATTGAAATTGATCAGGGCCAAAAAATACTTAGATGTTACTATAATGCATGAAAGTGTGCACTTAAAAGAATGACAAATATTCCAAACCAGTTGAGGGAAAGAGTAGTTGGCAGTGAGGAAGAATCAATTAGATTCATTACCAGAGAATCAAAAATACCCTGTGGCAGAATACTCAAAATGTTTCAAGTTTTTTTCTTCTGGGACATGAAATATTTATACGACTCCAAAATAATTTTCTAACTAGGGATGTTTGGTTCTTTTAGAAGTCTTTTATTTTTTTAAAAAAAGCAAGCTTATCCTTAACAAACAGGATAGGGACATTATCCACTCCATAGAAGCCTAGATACTGATTTTCTTAAATTGATGCTCGTTGTAATAGATAACATCCAGGGTGGATAAAAATTGATGCTTTAATTTTTTTTTTTAAAGTCAGATTTTTTAAATTTAAATTGGATTTTTTATCAAGTTTTTATCATGCTTTTGGAGTAAAAATCTGTCTAAAGATAGTTTCCTATTTAAGATACATTAATAATTTAGTTTATTCAGCATGAAATGGAGCTTAGTTATGTAACATGAGGCTGTATATTCTGCAATAATGGGGCTGTCGGTGAGTCAACAGCGGGTCAGAGGAGCAACTGCTGCGGGACAGAGATGACAGTTTCTGTTTAAACATTATCACTTAAATCAATCCATTTTACTAGTGATTTAAATCATGATTTAAATTGTTATTTAAATTGTTATTTAAATTGACTTGATTTAAATCAAATCCATCCTGGTGACATCACTACTTATTTATATAAAAGGCTATAAGAAATCTAAAGTGGATAAAATGGAAAATCGTGATTAAGACATTCACACAAAAATATTGAATTGGGATTGACCCAAATAATGATTTCTTAAACCTGTGAGAGAAACCCTTCCAGGTACAAGTCCTGCTATTTTGAACAGATGTTGCAAATGTGATCTCCACATAGTATAAATAGTCCCTTTTTGATTGGGAGGGGCTTGGTTCTTGAAAGATCAGAAGGTGTCAAAAAACAATTATGCAACTGTGCGGGGTCTGATTGATGTTCTGTTTTCTGCAGTAGGCCTTTTTGGAGGACTGCATACTTGATTATTAAATTTTGTTCAGATATTCAACAAAATATCTGATATTTTCTAGGTATGTATAGGTAGTTTATTGATTGATTAGTCTTACAGCTATATCCAAAATAGAAAATAAATAAAATGCAGGATATAAGTCAGGGTTAAATAGATAAAAGGAAACATAATAATACATATGGCAAATCAACATTCAGATAAATACCTCACCTTTAAAGGCTACCCCAAATCTGTTTGCTATTATGAGTTTTTTGATCAACTGTCTTAACTAGAAACTATAGGTTTATAAGTAAATGATTTGCAGGGTGGTATTTTTATTGGTCATTATTTTCATACTTGGTTCAATATCTATTCATATTTTAATATAAAAAGGATTGCAAAATGGTAGAAAATTTAAAGAATTATCCCTGGCATATGGGATAGTTAGAGGTAGAAATTTACACAGTTTGCTCTAGGACTTTTTAATGACTCTGTTACTCTTTTTGAAAATCTGACATAAGCATAGAACTCTAAATGAGATCTTGACTGAAGTAGGATCACTAATTTTCAATTACAAGTGAAAACTTCATCATTACTTGATCTTTTTTAGTGATGCACATACTAAATCAACTCTGCAAATTGATATTCAAGTAATTTTTTTTTTTTTAATGACGGAATTTGATTAATTCAAACGCTACTGATTTCTGGCTTCACCTAGGTTACATTAGCTGTTTATTTTATAGGTCTTGCTGCTTGCAGTCTAAACACTGTAACTTATGATACCTGTAGTTTGAAAAATTTGGAGGCTATTATGGTGTCTCTAATGCAGTGGGTTTTTTTCCTGCATTTTAGCCAATATTTCATTGTCAAACCCAAATCAGGATTTGGATCAGGAATTGGATCAGTGTGATTGGCACATTATCCTTAAACTACTGATTCCGTGTGAAGTTGAAGCTTTTCATACTTCCTGGAAACTAGTAGACTGATTTTCTTTTGCTACAAGTAAGCTCCTTGTGTATATAAATCTAAAGATGTACTTCTGGAAATACTAATTACTTGTTGTGACAATTCACATTTGTAAATGTAAATTTGGAACCTTTTTGGTGAGTGCCTCCAAACAATAATACACAATATATTTTCATGTTTTTCCTCTCCTGCCTTCTGATGAGTAGGCCTCATATTTTTGTTTCTCTTGGCTCTGAATTGATGCATAATTACGACAGCTAGTGTTCTGGTTTATTTAATTGCTTATACAAGTAGTCTCTAAATAGTAGAATGCTGGAGGGGGAAGTTGGGAGCAAGATTGCAGCTTTTCAGTGACAAAATATATTGCCTATTTTTTAATCTTCAACCACTTTTTCACATTCTTTTAATTGTTGCTCACCACTTTAAAGTTATACAGGTGTCTTACTGTTATGTCAGAAAGAAAGTGATCTCTTAGAAGCACTCCGCTTGGATCCTTTATGAACTGTTTGCTGCTTCTTATCCCAAAGCTTGGAGAATAACATGTCAGGTATTCCAAGATATTTGACAAATGACCCTTTTTCCTGCTGGGTTTGTGATTTGATGTACTAGTTTGCAGAATTCCCAATGGAAAAATGATGCAATTTGCATTTCTCCCCCCTGCTGGAGAAAGAGTTCTTTCATTCAGAGGCTTATGTTGTTTCATTTTAGTATTAACAGAATTCTGTCAGGGTTTTGAAAACCTTTTATTCCCATATAGCATATAGCCAAATGCTTTGAACTATTTGTCATAGCAGTCAAAAGGCTTTTCCTGGAAAGCTAAAAGAATATCTCATTGTGATTGTTGCTCATAAGTTCTATTATGAAAGGTTTGAATTTTAGTTTCTATCAATTCAAAGGCATTTTATTTATTGATGCACTCTGTCTTAAAGGGGAAAAAGAGATATGGCTTATATCTGCAAAAAGGAGATATGGAAACTGGATCTAGTTCTTAAATAGAGGAGATGACAAGGGATAGTAGATGAAGAATTTGAAAGAAGATTCCCCCCCCCCTCATAATTAAGCTGAGCGAGCAAATCTTATGTGAAATGCTTGATGACTTGATATTTTTTAGGGATGCATTTAAAAGCCTGTTTTATCACAGGAGTACTTGGTACTTCAAAAGCATATTGCGGTTACATAATCAGTGTAGAGGGAGAAAAAAAAGAGTCCAATTATATTACAACAGCATCTCCTAGCCTAGTAAGGTCAATTTATTTTTGGATTGTAACCCTACATAGCTTTAAATATATATATATACACATACATACACACACACACACACACACACACACACACACACACACACACACACACACACACACACACACACACACACACACACACACACACACACACACACACACATATATATATATATATATATATATATATATATATATATATATATATATATATATATATATATATATTTATTTGGCTGCCCATCTCAAAATAACTCAGTTTAGTATGAATTCTTGGAGATGCAGTTTCAACATCTATGGCGCTTAATGGGTGGAGAATAAAACCTTGTACATGTTTGCGGCATTTCATATTCCGTTCTTGAAATAGTACAGGTAGTTCATGATCTACAACAGTTCATTTAGGAACCATTCGAAATTACAATGGCACTTAAAAAAGTGACTATTTTTCACACTTACCAACATTGCAGCATCCTGATGTTAATAACTGCAATGATTCAAATAACAACCTTGGCAAGAAAAGTCATTAAATGGGCAAAATTCACTCAACAGCTGTCTCACTTAGCATCATAAATTGTTGGCTCAATTGTCAAAAGTCCAGGACTACTTTGTTAAACCTTTTTTTTTATTTCTCTCATTTAATTTTATGGGAAAAAAACCTACTTTTAAGGCTCCTCTCTGTTAGCCTAAGAATAATGTAGACATTTTCCTTGGGTTGATGCTGTATTTTGTTGTTTTGTTGAAAATTTGTTATCTCTTTATTTTTTTAACTTTCTACTGTAGTTTTTTTAAATTCGCCAAGAAGCTAGGTGTGATTCAGTAGGTTAAATTTAGCTAAGTTCATTTGCGCTTCCCCCAGTAGATCTTAATGTAACAGTACAGTACATGTTGGTATAATTTGAGACAGAAATTTTATTGATAGAATTTTGATGTAAATCACTGAGATTATTTATCCAAAGCTAACGTTGAATAGGACACGGTGGCTCAGTGACTAAGGCACTGAGCTTGTCAATCATAAAGGTCAGCAGTTCGGCGGTTCGAATCTCTAGTGCCGCGTAACAGAGTGAACTCCCGTTACTTGACCCAGGTTCTGCTAACCTAGCAGTTCAAAAGCATGTAAAAAATGTGAGTAGAAAAATAGGGAGCACTTTGGTGGGAAGGTAATAGCTTTCCGTGCGTCTTCGGCATTTAGTCATGCTGGCCACATGACCACGGAGATGCCTTCAGACAGCGCTGGCTGGCTTTGAAACAGAGATGAGCACTGCCCCCTAGAGTCAAGAACAACTAGCATATATGTGCAAGGGCAACTTTTATCTTAATGTTGAGATCTGGCTTGTATCTCTCTCATTTCTAGAGGTGTAATTATGAAATGCTATCATTTCATATGATCTCAAAGAATGTCCTTTATGTCTCCATTGTGATGGAGATATATTTGCTTAGAATAAAAATACAAGCTGTTCTCAACTGTTGGTTCTAGCGGCTGCACTGAAGATGTGCAAAATATTTAAAATAGAATCACTCAGCATTTAAAATGCCTTAAATACAAAATACCCTATTTTGAAAGTGGTGTTTTATAGCAATATAGCAGTGGACTTATATACCGCTTCATAGGCCTTTCAGGCCTCTCTAAGCGGTTTACAGAGAGTCAGCATATTGCCCCCAACAATCTGGGTCCTCATTTTACCCACCTCGGAAGGATGGAAGGCTGAGTCAACCCTGAGCCGGTGAGATTAGAACCGCTGACCTGCTGATCTAGCAGTAGCCTGCAGTGCTGCATTTAACCACTGCGCCACCTTGGCGTTTTGAGTGGGAAATGGGGTATTCTGAACATCTTAGAAGTGTTTTGAACTTAAAACAATATACCATTCTCTACTTGGAACAAGCTACTTTAAGCATAGTACAGGGATGACCAACCTTTTTGGCACCGAGTGCAGAAAAGGGAACACTTTGTGTGCACTCGTCTGGGCCGCTATCAGGAAGAGGAGTTGCCCAAGGGACATGCACGCCCAAAAAAATTAACTTCCGGTTTCTGCCGCACATGCAAATCTTCCAGTTACTGCCGCTCACACATGTGCTGATCAGCTGGATGGTGCGCATACTCACGCCAGAAAACAGAAGACCAGCTCTTCCGGTTTCCAGCACTGACGCATGCACAAAGTCCAGATGTTTGGCTTGTGCACATGCATGCCAGAAACCTGGAAGAGAAACTGCCGACGCCGCACATGCCAGGCAAAATGGCTCCGTGTGTCACTTCAGGTACACGTTCGGTAGGTTTGCCATCACTCTCATAGTTCATTACTATCCTTTAGTGCTTAAAACATCTTGTTTTGCATTGAAAATAGCTGTTTCAAGTTGTAGAAGGGGCATTTTTCAGTTGAAACAGGGTGTTTTAAATTGAAACATGCTAACACTAAAAATTTCTCTGATGATTTGCTGATGGGTCAAGCCTTTTGTTTTTATAAAAGTATTCCTTTGAGTGGAACATACAATTTATGTACAGGTAGTTCTTGACTTACAACAAATTGACTCATATTTATGATGGTTGCAGTGGGTCATGTGATCACATTTTGTGACCTTCTGACAAGCGAAGTCAGTATGGAAGTCAGATTCATTTAACAATCTTTGAGACCAACTTCACTGCAGTGATTCACTTAACCACTTTGGTAGGCAAGGTTGTAAAATGGGGCAAAACTCACTTAACAAATGTCTTACTTAGCAACATTTTTTGGCTCAATTGTGGTCATAGGTTGAGGATCACCTGTACTACGTAGTAAACAGTGTCTATTTAATTTACTGAACAACACTGTTGGCCTTTCACATCAAAACAATAGTGGAGATTCTTTTAAAATGAGATACTGAAAGAAACATATTTACGTTAAAGGAATTCAAGGAAATCTGTTTGATTGTCCAAGAAGGTAAGGTGATAGAACAAGGTTGATGATTCAAGGTGGATAATGCACATGGCAAAGAACTTTGGAAAGGAACAAATTGTTTTAAGTATTTGGGTAGGTGTTAGAAACCCTCAAGCCAAAACAGACTACATTTGAAATGCTCCAAGATGACAGATTTAGAGTAATGTCCTAAAAGAGGAAAATGCCTGCAACTCCTTGTAATGATATATTAAAATGATGCAATTTAAGATTAGCATTATACCGTTTCCCTGAAAATAAGACCTCCTCGGATAATAAGCCCAATTGGGTTTTTGAGCACATGCAGCAAAATAAGCCCTTCCCCCCAAAAAATAAGCCCTCAAAAATATTTAACTGCATGCGCAGCCGATCCCCACCATTTCCTCTGGTTGGTTGCCACACAAACCACACGGGGTGAGGAGGCGAGGCAGGACAGTGGAAAGGAGGGGGGAATATGCCCCATGCAACCCACATGCCGTTACCTAGCGGCCACTCCTGCAACCCTAGCCACCGCACCCCTTCTGTGATGCTAGTGAAAGCTGCAAAAAGAGCAACACAGCAGTAGCCATGAGGTAACCATACTCACTTTCTCCTGCACCTCAAAAATAATAAGACTTCTCCGAAAATAAGGCCAAGCACTTATTTCGGGGGGGGGGGGTTCAAAAGAAAATAAGACACTGTCTTATTTTCAGGGAAACACATGATACATTTTCTCTATGTGTCTGATTTGCATGTACATTCTAGAGGAGATTCTTTCTTTCGAGCATACTAAGTTTTCCCGGCTTTGGCTATGTGGTAGCCAGAAGGTATTCTTTGTCGAAACACCAAGTGAAACAATTTTTTTCTCTGTTTAGTTTCAGTTGGCATCAAGCCTTGTGAATGTTTAGTGCCAGCTTATGATGTCTCTGTTCACCCATAGCTGTGGTTAAGTCTGTGCTGTTGTGCCTTCTGTTCAGTTTCCTCCCGATGTCCTGTGTTGTAGAACTTTAACATGGTTTATGGTTCTAAGCATATGTTATATTAATTGTTTTATTTTTTATTTCACATTGTATTTATATTTTTAAAATAAGTTTTATTCTACTTTAGGATTATTCATCTATTGACAGTGGAATAAAAATTATTCATCTATTGACAGTGGGCATATAAATCTATAATCCAGTGGAATAAAAAGATACAGTGGGCTATAATCTCTTTATATTGCTTTTGTAAGAGTGCATGAAAAAACATCATGTATATTAAGAACTACAACAATAATAACAGCAACAACCTGCAGCAAAACACTCTGGACTTAACAGTTGTCGATAAGAAAGACAAAAAAGTCTGGATAGTGGATATGGCAGTGCTTGGAGACAGCAGAATAGAAGAAAAAGAACTGGAGAAGATAACAAAATACAAAGACCTACCAATGGAAATAGAACGACTATGGCAAAGGCAAGTAAGGGTAGTACAAATAGTAATAGGTGCCTTGGGTGTAATCCCAAAACAACTGGAGCATCACTTGAACACCATAGGCATTGACAAATTTGCTGTCAGTCAATTGCAAAAGGCAGTTTTACTTGGAACAGCTTCCATCCTGTGACGATATCTGTAATACCATCAAACATCCAGATTTGCCTATCCCGGGTCCTTGGTAAGGACTCCATAGTAGACAAAAATGCCAAACCCAGTCTGAACATCTGGCTGACTATGTGATGATCAATAGTAATAGAAATAATAAAAAAACCTAAAGGCTTAAAAACAAACTCCTCTACATAACTCTTTTTAAAATAACATTTTAGGCTCACAGAGAGGCTACTGCTGAGGATATGCTATAGACATCCAGAAAGAATGTTCAGGGTGAACTTAAGATTGTGAATAAAATCAAAGAAGAATCAAAAGGACAAAATAAATTAATTTCTTTTCTTAAATTACCATTACCATGCATTACCAGTTGAATTACCAATATGTAATCTGGTCACAGTTAAAGGGATTACATTTCTAGGTGCCCTAAATCAATAATGGGTAGTCTCTTAGTAGCTGACTCCTTACTTTAGCAGGCTAGGGGTTGAATTGGGCAGTATTGGGTACATGGGGCAGGGTTTTTTCATATTTTTTCTCTCTAAATAATGTTTCTATCATGCAGCATGTCTTAGAGTGAACATTACAATGTTTACATCTAATGTTTTATATGTTCAAAATTCAACAGAGTTAAAAATCAGATTGCCTTTCTATAACTTTAAAACACATTGTGAAAGATGGTTTTCTCCTGTAGTGATTGGTTAGGTAACTGTGGTACTGATAAATTTAAGCATGGGTAGAATGATCAAGAAAGTCACATTTCATTTAAAAAGAAATGCCACAATTGAGGGATTAGTTGAAAAGTAGGGAGAAATGCCCAACAGTGGATGATCATTGAGAATGTATACAATAAATAGGTATCGGGAAACCCATGAATCATCAGTATGAGAGTTGTGTGGTATCAAGGATTTTGTTAGAAGAGAAATAAAATATTCTTCAAACAGAACAAAAAGCAACACGGAATTTAAAAAGTAAAAAAAAAAAGTGAAGGGAAGCAGTTGCTAATAATATTAATATCAAGAACTTTAAAATATATGCAATGCACAGAAATGAAGCAATAATGTTGATCTATTGGATTTTCTGGTTTGGTTTTCACTCCAGATCTTACAAGGTAGGAAATGATAGTAAGAAGACAGCCTGAGGGAAATACTGAATAAAATTGGACTAAACTGGAGTAATAATAATGAAAAGAGATCCTCTTTCTGGATCTTGCTAACAAATTGTTCGCAATTAGTGAATTAGTCTAAATGGTACCCTTCTGAAATTTCTTAATTAAAAAGTGAGAAAACTTTCTTCCCAATGTAATGAAAGTTTTTTATTAGGGAAATGTGGATTTCCCTACTGTATATAAATACTGATTTTAAAGTGGAGATATGCAGGTAATTGTAAAAGGCTAGCTTTTCCAATTATAGTACATACTGTATATAACATGTCTTGTTGAAGAATGCAGAAGAAACATGTTCTTCTGCAAATGTAAGACTTGCTTAAGTAATTTTAAAAATATTCTTTGAACATGGCAGCATACAGTAAATAAAAACAATGTCCTCTAGTCACTTTTTATTTGTTTTTTTTCAAAAGGGCTTAGGTTATTGCTTTTCAAGAATTGTTGAAAAATGCTGGTAGCCAAGGACAACAGGTGATGGTATTCTTAACTGATTTCTAATTGTTTAACAGAAAGTAAAGGTGGAATAACTATACAGTTTTATAGAAGATTATAAACAGCAACATGTTACCGGGATTGCTGTTTGTAATTTACTTTTATAAATGAACTTGTGTTGGATTGAACAATAAGGGGTTCAAATCTGCTAATGTTATCAAATATATAGAGGGGAGGAATGAGGAGGAAACAAAGCAAATATTTTGAAAGTTTTCCAAGGACATTTATAAATAGATGTTTATTGATGTGAAAAACAAATCTTAATGGTAAGGGCTGTTGATGACTGACTTGAAATGTTTTGTAGCATATCTCTATGAAACAGCCACTTGGTGTTTAGTGACAGAAGACATTTTAGTTCCATATGGGGAATCATTAAAAATGAAAAGTCATTTATTGAAAATGAAACTGGTATCTACATTAAAATTCATATAACACCCACCTATTGCAATGCAGTATGTTCCTATCATACCTCAAAGGATAGTGTAGAGCTGGAAAATATATTGAAATGGAGAATTGGGTTTATTAAGACGCTTAAGTCACTTTTGCATGCTAAAAAGGATTACGGTGTTTGAGGTTCTAAGTTAGAGGAGGAAATGGCAAATAGAAAGTGAAATGACACATGAGAGAAATGTGGATAAAATTATTATGTAGAGAATGAATATCTTTCTAAAAAATATTAAAATATGGATATACGCAATGCAACATAATGGTAAAGATTGCTGTTTCTCTGCATATTCGTGGCCTGCGAATTTCTCACAACTGGGCATAGTATCTATAATAGAATATTGTGCTGAAATTTTTGGTCTAATCATGCACACCTATATATATATATAAAACTAGCCATTTCTGATTTATGGTGATTATGATGATAGTGATAGACTCCAGAATCGTTGTAGTCCTACAAACATGTTCTTGGTAGCTATTATAAGTTTTCCAGTATTGATAGCCATTATAAGGCTATCAACCTGATCCAGCTTGCTTAGTATTATAAATTTTAGATAACAGCTATTTTTCTGGATTTCTAACCTGTTTTTTAGCCACCTGCACATATTAAGAACTAGCTGAATACCCGTGCTCTGCTACAAAACTATGTGATCAGGCTTTATAAATCGACACTTACAGTTTGAAAATTAATGAGTAGCTATCATCCTCCTCACCTCTTCTGTCCCTGAGGCTTGCCCCACAGAAGCCTCTTGTATCTATCTCCTTCTCTCCCTCAGCCTTGCCCCATAGAAACCTCCCCTATCCTATCCCTTTCTCTCCCTCAGGCTTGTCCCACAAAATCCTCCCCTATCCTATCTCCTTCTCTCCCTTAGCCTTGCCTCACAGAAACCTCTCCTACCTTATCACGTTTTCTCCCTTAGCCTTGCCCAACATAAGCCTATCCTATCCCCTTCTCTCCCTCAGCCCCAAAGAAAGCTCCCACAACCTATCCCCTTCTCTCCCTCAGGCTTGCCCCACAGAAACCTCTCCTATCTTACCCCCTTTTCTCCCTCAGGCTCCTCTCCAAACTCTCAACCAGCAGGCCGGATGAGTCACAAGCTGGCCATGCCCACATCCAAGTTTTTAGGTTGGGAGAGGGAGTAGAATGTCTTAACTCAGCATCAGAGTGTGTTAATAATAATATACGAAATACTAATGCTCTGATGGTCATTTCGAAAAATCCTTTGTTATTGAGCACCTAGAAGCCAAGAGGAACATACATGCCAAATTTCAAGTTTGTAGGCTTTGTGGTTCTGGATATTTCGTGATTCCTGCGTGTGCGTTTTCGCATATATATATGAATATATATATTCAGCTTTTCTGCTTAAAGTATGATCTTTACCCCTGAGCTTCATCAATGCAGATTAATGAAATGCATTATAAGTACTAATCATAAATTAACTTTGACTCTGGTGGGTCTTTCAATGCTGACTTGAAGATTAATGTTCCTTTAAGTTTGAATTTCATTTTGTTTAGGTGCCTCAAGCAAATACATGGATATATAAAATGGTCAGAAACTGCATAAAATTTAGATTATTGTCTAGTTGATTTGTTTATTGGGTTGATATCCAGGAGTTCAAGGTGTCCTACATAGAGCTTTAGTTTGGACTAAGAGTGAGTCCTGAGTCTCCCTGTTCTTAATCCAAAACCTTAGCTTGTACACTAGTTGCAAAATATTTAATTTGGTTTTTATTTATGAAAGTGGTATACTATTGGCTATAGTATTAATTTCCTATGCAGTTAAATTTCTATTTGGATAAATTCATCCTTCCCTACTTTGGCACTAAAGCTTTATAAATACCCCCTTTCCTCGAAAATAAGACCTCCTCGGATAATAAGCCCAATCGGGCTTTTGAGCACATGCACTAAAATAAACCCTGCCCCAAAAATAAACTCTCCCCCAAAATATTGTAACACAGCATCCATGAGGTGACCACGCTCGCCACCTCCTGCATCTCAAAAATAATAAGACCTCATTTTTGGGGAAACACAGTAGGATGATAAAGATGATACTATTGGGTGTTTTCAGTTATTAAGATGTATCACCCAAAGGACAGTGCAAGATTTTCTTCTTCTCCTCCTGTCTCTCAGAAATCCTACCAAACCCCCACTTCTACAATTCTGATAAAATTAGATTTTTTTTTAGAATTCTTGACCTTGCCTAACATTTTATTGTATTCCTACTACAGATCTAATATATCTTTGTTTCCTAAATGGTTATCAGATTTCAAAGGGAGAGTTAACAGTTTGTGATCCAGGTTTCCAGGATGTAAGAAGTAACTGTCATGCCAATTTCAAGAAGAAAGCTTTATTTGGTGTTGGCATTTTTATCCTTTCTTTTATAGACATTTGGTATATCTCCCATTTTCTCCCAACTATATATTCCAGTTCAATAACTACTGTCAAATTCAAACTCTTTAATTCTTTGTTTGTTGCGTGTCTGTATGTGTGTATGTGTTTGTGTAATGATTAGTTGTGAAATAATGTATTTTTTGAATACTTGGGCAAAGATAATTGCCCAAGTGAATTTTCTTTAGTCTTAAGTTATAACTAGTGTTGCTTCTATGCATAGTGACAGAAGTTAAGATTAGTCGTATCGATGTTTTGCATTCTCTTCTGTTGTTCTAGAAACCTTTCCCTGCAGTTTTTCAAGGATTAGGCTTTCTTTAAAAAGGGAGCATGTTTAAAGAAGCATGCTGCTTTTCAAGTATATTATATTTACATTTAAAGAAAAGAATTGTATGGCACCAATGTAACAGAAGGTGTTGCAAATTGGTCTAATGCAGAATATTACCAAATGATATTTTTCCAATTATAAAAGCTTTTTTTCTTTCATATTGAATCGTGAAATATTTTTGCCCGTCTCCTCCCTGGTTAATTACTAGTGGATTTTACCTGGATAACAAATTGTCAGAGAATTCATGACTGGCAGAGACATGGTAACAAGGTCAGCCAATGAATAGGGCTTAGTAACAAGGTGAGCCAATGAGGGAAACTGAAAGAGTTTGGAGCTAGGGCATGGCTTAGCCATGTAGCTCTGAGTGCTGAGTTGAGAACTAAAACGAAACTAGTCTGTCTGCAACTCTGAACTAAAAACTGTTCTGTCCTTTGCTGATGACGTTGTATATTTTACTTATTTGCTGATGGCATTGCATATTTTATTTATGTGTTATATTATATATAAAGAGAAGTTAATCCTGCTGAATCAGTTACCTGTGTGTGCTTTCTGGAGTTGATTTCTGCAACAAACTGATACATATGTATAACTCTGGTGTGATATGATGTTTCAGTTACCATGCTAGAAACTGGGAGACTGTGAGTTCTAATCCTGTAATGGGAACAAAGCTATCTGGGTGCCCTTTCGCCAGTCACACACACTCAGGCCTGGGAAAGAAGCAGTGGCAAATCACTTCCCAAAAAACTTTGCCAAGAAAAATGCAGAATCTTGTCCAGGCAGTCACCAGGAGTCAAAAACTGACTTGAAAGCCACAAAACAAAACTCTGATTGGCATCCCTAATGAGATAAAATACTCTCTAGTTGATTATCCATTTATGTCTTTGAACTCCTAAGATGTTCTAAATCTAAACTTTTGTTGCTGTAACACAGAGGCCCATGTTGGCAAAGAAAATTGGCAATACCTTTTACTTGTTTGGAGGAATGAGGGGACTTGATAATACAGATATATTGACCAGATAATATTGCCAATGATAGAACACAAAATGTATCCTGTACTGCTGTTTTATTAGAATTTGTCAAGATATTATACAATCAAGTAATAAATTCAGTTTTTGTTGGAATGCATTCCATTTCATGCTGGATTTTTCTCAGTTTATCTAATTCATACTCATCGTGGAACTTCTGTCCTTAGAGATTCACTGTTTTACAGTAGTGAGCGTGTATTTCTGCATTTAGAGGGGGGGAAACCCACTAACTCCTTGAATGAATCAGTATGTAGTTCTGTTGCAAGTAATGCTTTAACTTTAAAATAAATTTGTAATAAAGTGCACATTATTCAAGCTTTGGATCTGGCAGATTTTGTTTTGGCCAAAGAAAATGGGTGATATTTTTTGGAGGGGGATCCATAAGGAGGCCTGTCTTAATCAGTCATTTTATTTCTTACTATAAACAACCTACTTACTGTAAATAACCGTATACATTTATAAAACCGTCAAATGAGCCATGTGAATTTAAGGTGTGGCCCAAGGACTGGTTTTCAGAACAATGGTGCCCCAGAAACCTCAGGGAATTAATATAGATATTGGTGTTAGCTTCCCTTTTTATGTTAAAAATCATGACATGTTATAAGTGGCATGCTGATGCATTAGTCTCTAGCTGCGCAAAATTCAGATGTCTGGTTTTACAATTTGTGTGGGACAGCATATTATTGAAGACATTTCTATGTTTATCAGCTCAATTATTTCAGTAATACTGCTTGACTCTTTACACTTTCTCTGTAAATAAATACTGAATTAAACTTTCAGTTGCAACATCAATTGAATTCATCAAGTCAGTGATATTTATGGCATAACTGTGCCAAACAGGTTAGTCTACAGAGCTGGAGAGTAACTGATGTAATTTCACAAACTTCATAAAAGGTTACTATGAAAGCAATCTCTGGCCCAAAAAATTAAATAATCCGGCTGTATCATTTTGCCATTATTTATACTTCACCCAACCAATTTGTTTTTCAGCACCAGATCTTTGTTTAGCTGAGATAGAGTTCTTGTAGCCATATGTCGGTATATATGCATTTAAGATAGGTTTAAAGATGGATGCAAAGTAATTAGTTCTGCTCTTTTAAACCCGGCTTCTAAAAATATCTTAATTCCTGAAAGAAAAAGACATTGAATGAATTTGAAAAGATTAGATTGGAATTGCCTGAAATTCTATTAAGCCACACTGCATGGACGTGCTGGGAATATCAATACAATTAATGTAAATTTGTACGAACTGATTTGTTGCATTATCTTGCTAATCTAACATATGGTACTTTTTGTGTCCATATTGCAGACGGCAACTCCAAACTAACATGGCAGTCAGACTGTGTGATGTGGCTTCTCTGCTTAGAAGTGGTTCGTGGGCAGCAGAGCCTTGGACTGGGGTCTGTGGGATTTTTCTTAAATTCTGTAGGCTATTATTAACATGTTGCACTAGTGCTGAGGCCATACCAAACACTTTAAATTATATTTGAATTAATTTTGTATGCTCTCTTTATAAGTTCTGGCATAGCTATTAGACTATATCTTGGCTTGGGGCAAGGTTCATGGCATACTTGAAACTTGTAAATATAGATACAACTTTTTCTAATGCTATCTTTCTTCATAATAACTTGAGTTTTGCTCCAGTACAATTTTATAATAAAAACAACAGTGTTTGTATTAAAACTGCTTTGGTATGGTCTGAATGCTGAATAACCATAACTCTGGAAATGACTTTACATTGTGTATTTTTTTGGTTACTAAAGAAATTATAGAATTCCATTTGAGTCATAAATTTTCTTGGCTGGAAATAAAAACAAAAATTCAAAGCTGCTGAAAAACCTGTTTTCCAACAGGTGAAAACTTTATTTATGGATAGGGTATATTTCTTTAAAAGATAGAATATTGGTATGGTTTTATTTCGAGTAGCAGATGGATCTGTAACTGAGACACTGTAATTTCAGATTATATAGGGTATTACAGCTGTTCATTTGAATGTTGCTTTAGGATTTCATTCTTGCCATCTAAGCACAAAAATAAATATGCAGATATGTGAAGATGGTTAGTTATCCTTTAAGAAAAGATCAGTTTAATAATGCTTAAAATAACTTTCTAGAAAGCTTCAGTCTGCAATATTGTGGCCCATATGTTCTGCATGATACAGTAGGAACATTTAAATAACAAACTGCTTAAAATATCCTTGGATAGTTTGTACATGAACAATTCAGTTCTGTTTTGAAATCATAGGAAAGAGGTTCATAAGTGAGCATATGTTAGAGGAACTAAAAGGAGTGTTCATTAGAAGATATTTGGACCTCTTAAAAAAAACATTGAAGGCATGCCTCATTATCCCAAAATTGGTCATTCTCGGGTTGATAGCTCATAATCTCCTACCTTCCCTTTTTAAAGGGCAATATTTATAATTTCCAAGTATTGTCATTCCAGGTTTTTACCGAGATAATAATTTGGACTTTATTAAACTACCTAAGATCGAAAATAATGAATTATCAAAAGACCAGCTGAGAAGAATCTGAGGCCAGGTTCCTTCTTGAAGCAGTATTATGGGCACACTAAACTAGTTCTTGACTTCTAAAATGAGTTCTGTCTTTTCAGATTTGATTAACATTTAAATTCCATTCTTATCTGGAAATGATAGCTAACAGGTTTTCTACAGTAGCATTCCTAAAATAAAAAAAGTTTTTCTATATTTAGGAAAGCTCTTGCTTCAAATGACAAAATCTTTTACTCTTCTGTCAATAACTTCAGTTTTCTATTAGCTCAGTTTAACTGAAGACATAGTTATACAGGTCTGGATTCACTGCTTTGGGGGCACTGCGAGAAACAATAGAGGTCAAATAGTTGATAATAATTGGTGATGAAGCAAGGAAGTGTTCATGTGGTTATTCCAGCATTTGGTACTTCTTAATCCTTGTCAATCACAAAGTTTGGAAGAGAAAACTCTTTTATTTTGCCAGCAACATAACTAATGTGGCCAATCCACTTGAATATTTGAAAAGTAACCAAAACAGTACATTTGTTTTTAATAATGTCTTTTATGAAGTCTACTGTTGATTGTCATTGTCAGTTCATAGTTTGCAATAATTATTGAAAGTTTTATAAGACATTTATTTGAACAACGTTGAAACTTTATTAGAATTTAATACTTAACCAGTTATTTCTTGGGGTTTACTGAATTAGCTTTGGCTTAGAAAAAAACGTTTCAGTAAACCTTTGTAGCTTTATTTTTTTTCTAAATCGGCTTTATTGTTAGAGAATTACAACAGCTTTGTTTTTATTATAGAACGATAATTGCAGTCTTGACAATTGGGCACTCTTGCATAATGTCAAAGCTTTAAATTCATAGCTAGAATCACTAATAGATGGTGAAATATGAATTCTGACAGTTCCCATTTTCTCTGTTTTTAGCAGGTAATTGCTGCCATGGAAACACAACTGTCTAATGGGCCAACTTGCAATAACACAGCCAATGGCCCTACTACCATAAACAACAACTGCTCATCACCAGTTGATTCTGGGAACACAGAGGACAGCAAAACCAATTTAATAGTCAACTATCTCCCTCAGAATATGACACAAGAAGAGCTCAAAAGTCTGTTTGGGAGCATTGGTGAAATAGAATCCTGCAAACTTGTAAGGGACAAAATCACAGGTAGGTAAATAACAGGCGTTTGCAATTTTGCATAATATATGCCCTCTGTTGAACATTTCTAATATCATTACTTGTGAATGGCAGAACAGTGTCACAGCCCCTTAGAAGATGGATTAATATCTCTTGTGAACTACAATAGAAGCTTAAAAACATATTCAAAAATAGTTGTATGAGCTGGCAGTGTATTTTGCATAAAATTACTTAGTTGCAAAGAGAACACACTTTTTGTTTGCTTCTTAAAGGAATAGGAAATAAAGGAGTGTAAAATTGCCTGTATGTAGATGATTTTTTATACAGTTGAGGTTAATTGGTTAACAAGGTGTTTCGTTTATTTACTACATTTACATGCCACCCATGTCTCTATACAAAGCAACTTTGGTCAGCTTTAAATGTTAAAGTTGATTATTTTCCATCTTTGTCAGCATTGTTAAATTAAATTTGTGACAAAAAAAGATCACAGCAACTGAACTTGTAACATTTAGACCTAGACAAAATTTAGACATCCTCTTCTCTGACACCCCCCTCCAATAATGGATAAATGAATTTTCTTTGAAGTTGTCTTGATGAAATAGTAATGACATCATTATGCAGATTGATGCACATTACGTAATTTGTGTAATGTCATTACACAAATGTTGTAAATTGTAATGAATGACATAATTCCTATTTTAATGTGCAGATGCTCCCGGCCTCTTAGATATTTGAACATTGTTATGTCACCCCTAATCCTTCTTTTCATTAAACTAGACCTACCCAATTCTTGCAACTGGTTTTCATTCTTTTCATAGGCCTCCAATCTCCTAACCATTCTTTTCATAAGCCTCCAATTCCCTAACCATCGTGTCGGTCTTCTCCACTCTTTCCAGAGTCTCAATATCCTTTTTTATATTGTGGTGACCAAAACTGGATGCAGTTTTCCAAGTGTAGTCTTACCAAGGCCTTATAAACACTTCATGTGATCTTGATTCTATCCCTTTGTTAATGCAGTTTAGGATTGTGTTAGTTTTTTGGACAATTGCAGCAGACTGCTGGCTCATATTTAAGTGATTGTCCACTAGGACTCAAGGATCCTTCTGACAGTTACTACTACGGAGTCAGATATCACCTATTCTATACCTTTGTGTTTGGTTTTTTTGCCTAAATGTAGAATCTTACTTTCCCCCCAATTGAATCTCATTTTGTTAGATAGGGCCCAGTGTTCAAATTGTGAAGATCTTGAGCCTATCTGAGATCAGGCCTTAGAGTCACGTCCTGAGAAGATAACACAGCCCGTACCATTAGCTTTTGATATCAAGCATTCCCCATCCAGTCTAAACTAATAGTATCTATAATATGACTGTTCCCTTTTGCTATAATAGCTACACTGGAAAAATGGGAGAAAAAGCAATCTAATTAAAAGCCACAAATCAATACTGTAATATTCGCTAATATACTGTAAGGGACATCACTGAAAGTGGCCAGGTTTTGTTTGTACGTTTTGATTTGAGCTCCGAATGGTCAATACTTCATCATTGGAAAGATTGAAACATTGTGCGTACTCCTACTGCAATATCTGTGTTAGTTGCTATCCCTCCCTCCCTTTCATTTTTAACTTTATTCTGGACATAGATTTAGGTTGTTCATGTGATTTCACATTGTGAAATCCACGAATTCTTAAGCCTCCAAATCCTACATAATCTCTATCAAATTCTCTGTGTGGTTTCCAGTTGGTCGTAGTTTACCATTGTGGTACTGTTCATCTGGGTCATTTTCTCAAATTTTGAATGTTGTGTTTCAGAGTAACTTGGAGTAGATACCTCTATTAGTTTCAGTGTTCTGAATTTGCACAATTTTCTTGGCACCTAGTGGGACTGCATTTCATTTTGCCCAATATTTATTCTCACTCATTTCAACATTGGAATCCTGGCGAGACAATATTTTTATTTATTTTATTTTATTTTATTTTATTTTTTATTTTGGCAAATCTCCTGAAATTTCAGACTCAAGAGTCAATCTAGAAATCTGATAGGTTGCAAAAATCTAATACTTCATAAGACATACACTTTATAACTGAAAACTGGCTTGAATAAACTGGTGGCTTTTCTAATTAGGTGATGCTTTAAAAGCATAATTTTGTTTAATGTAGTTTAAGTCTAGAAATAATGCAATTCTGTTTGCCCCAATCCATTTCATTCTGGTCTAAGTCCCTTGCTTTAATATGATGATATGGATTTCTCTCTTAATAATTAAAGTTTTTAATATAGTGATGTCGACCTTTTGTTACCCATTCAAAATAGGAGGTCAGACAATATGTAACATAGAGCAGAAAATAGAACAAAGACCCCAGAGCAATTGAATTTTATCTCTATATAGTTTGTTTATTCTTTATTTGTTTACCTTCCAATTGAAAGTGACAGATAGGATAGTTTTAGTATGATATAGATTTACGTGTAGTGCTTTCAATGTTTAAAGGCACTGAAACATTTTACCTTCCACCCTCCTGTGGACTCATTTGTAACTAAGACTTAATGTTGAAGACATTATGTGAAGACATAAATGTTTAAAAGATGCCCCAAATAAAATGCTGCTGCCATTCAAATACCAGAGTGGATGAAAAAGTATTTCAGACACACTGCTATCATACACAGGACCCAATCCCAATAATCACCATAAGGTAAAAAAAGCAAGTTAGATGATTAGATATTGTCTGCACATTTTACATGCAATATACACGTAGTCCTCAACATATGACCACAATTGAACTGAAATTTCTGTTGCTATGCAAGACAGTTGTTAAGTTAGTTGTGCCCCAGTTTTATGACTTTTCTTGCCACAGTGATTAAGTGAATCACTGCAGTTGTTAAGTTACTTTCATGGTTATTAAGTGGATCTGGCTTTCCCATTGATTTTACTTGTCAGAGGGTCGCAAAAAGTGATCACATGACCCTGGGACACTGCATCCTGTTCGAACCAGTTCCCAGGCGTCCTGAATTTTCATCACATGACCACAGGGATGCAGCAACGGTTGCAAGTGTAAAGGTCATTAGCCACTTTTTTCAGTGCCATTGTAACTTTGAATGAGGACCACCTATATTGATACTTTAATTTCCTGGTTTTCTGGCTTGTCCCATGGTTTTCAATGAGGAAAACCCCACTTTTTTCTAGCTAGCCTTGTGTACTGCTATGCATTAGACCTAGGAAGATGGAATGAGAAGACTGGTTAATCTGACCATCTATTGGTTAGAACAAAAGTTGTTTATCAGCTTTATTTTTCATCCAAATGTTTATTTTATTTTTACCTGGCTTAAGGTAAATGTCTGGTACCTGCTAAGTTACAGGTTAAGTCTGCACAATCTTGGACGGAAGTCACCTGTATGTATGTGAGGCAGACCATCCATAGTGAGGTATAAAAAGTGACATTCCAGAGATACCATAGCATAGTATCTCTATGCTAAATTGTTCGCTATGTTGCATGACCACTTTCTGTCTGGTTTAATTTTTCAGAGTTCTCCCGCACTTAAGTTTTAGACTAAATTTTGCAAGTCTAAAAGGATCTAAGGGTCTAAATCTATTTTTTTAGTCTTTAAAGTCTCTTTTTGTCCCCTTTTTATTTTGTTTCTTAAATGCTATTTACAATTTTAAATAAAAAGTAAACAGGTCAAGCTCAACTTCTGGTAATTAAATGAACATATTCCTGTTTTCTTGACAATAGTATGAGTTTACCATTGTCTTCTTTGCCAGTGAAGTATAAGATGGAAAGAAATTAAAGCTATTTCTTAAACATGGCAGGGGGGAAAAAGAGGCCTTTGAAATCTACACTGGATTACTGTCTTGTTTCTACTTCTTGTCTATTTAGATCTTTCCTTCTAAAATGGGCTTTTTTTCTTTTCTCTCTGCAAAATAGTTTAGACCAGTGCTTTGAGTCTTATTTCTTTTTACAGAGAGGTAATTTTGTTCTTTAGATGCACAATTTTCTTTGCTTTCTCTTACTTCATTTAGAGTCATGTTGAGCTCTTAATTGTACTTTTATTTCGGAAATAAATTCTAAATCGGGGCATGGAATTTGCTTAAGGGATTGTTTAAATAGGTAAGCAGTTGGGACAGCAGAATGAAAGTGTAGCAGCACCTTCTTTTGAAATCCTTCCCCCCCCCCCAAAAAAAAGGTAGAATATCTTATTCTGCTTTGGATAACTTTCTTCCCTACCTTGACTAGGTAGATTGCATGTGTGAGTAGCCAAATCCTTTTATCTGGCCTATTTTCTGTCAAGTTTGAGGCCTTCTTACAGCACTGAGACAGCACTGATTGATTTATTGACCTTCAACAGGTGCAGGATGGAAGTAGCACATCCATCCTGGCCCTCTTTGACTTCTTTGCATCAGTTGTGGTATTCTTCTGGGCTGGCTCAGAAGGTTAAGTGGAGGACACATGGTGCTGCAGTGGTTTTCCTTCCTTCAGAGCTGGTTCTTATCAGTATTGGTTGGTGTGGAGAGATTATGCCTGAGGCCTCTGCTTTAGAAGGTTCCTCAAGTCTCTCTCCTTATTTCTCTTTAACATCTATATAAAGCTCTGAAGCTTTATCCACTGACCTGGGGCAACACATCATCAGTATACATAGGTGTGCCTCTCTGCCCTAGACGGACCCATATGATGCTATTGAGGCTGTGGGGATCTGGATGGGAAAGCACAGGCTTCAACTCTTCTTGGTAAGATTTAATCACTCTTGAGTTTTGACCACCCATTGCATCCAGTGAATTTTCAACTTTATCTCTTAACAGGGATGGGTTCCTGTACCGGTTGGTACTGGTTCGCTTTGCGCATGCTTTGCACGGTTCACTGACAAAAGCGCGCCCGACAAAACCACGGCGAGAAAACCACAAGTTCTAAACCGCGCCAACGAATGAGCGCAAAAGCGCACCGACAACAGTGCGCTGACAGAAGCGCGCTCTAAACCTAACCCTGAACCTAACCCTTACCTTAACTTAAATCGCGCTTCTGTCAGCGCGCTGTTGTGGGCGTGTTGATGACGTAGCGGTTTTCGCGCTGCGGTTTCGTCGGCACGCTTTTGTTGTGCGCGCATTTGTCAGGTCACAGCTTTGCACTACTCGCTTTGTTCACATGTGTGCTCATCGCACATTGTTTGCACATGTGCAGTTTACTGAAAATTGTTCTACGCATTGGCAAAAAGTTGCCAGGAACAGCAGAAGAGACCAGAGAACCGGTTCGGGGCCGTGGCAAACCTGGGTTGCTGCCGGTTCTGCTACCCAGGCCAAATTACCACTACCAGTTCGCCCAAACCAGTGCATACCGGTAGAAACCTACCTCTGATCTTTAACACTCCAGAGTTGGTGCCAAATTTGGGATACGTCTGGGTTCACAGCCCCTTCTTGAAGAACATGGGTCTTTACATGGGTTCATCTTGTGTACCAGTTGTGCCCATTTCTGGATGAGGAGCACTACCCATGATTACTCATGCCCTAGTTACCGCCTATTTAGATTACTGTAGTGTGCTGACTTTCCTTGATGAGCATTTAGAAGCTGTAAGTGATCTAGAATGCAGTAGCCTTGGGCACTTCATGATATCTACACATATCAGGAGCAGTGGAGATGGTCTTGAAGGAAATATTCAGAAACGATTAGAGAAACAAAAAGGAAGGAAAGGAAAAACACAAATGGACCTCCTGAATTCTAATATAAAGACTAATTCCAATCTTCTGATGGAATCTATTTCCTGATCTGAGCAATCTGAAAGAATTCATACTCATACCTTGGTCACTTGCAATAGACTATTGCAGAGGCCTGTCCTTGAAGCTCTAATTCATCTAGAAAACAGCAGCATGATAAATATGAGTACAACCTCATGCTCAATGAAATTTGCCTTTTGAAAGCCACAGTGACTTCTAATAGCAATAACACTTGCATGGATACATTCTCTACACTGCTGCTCTGAAGATTTTTTTCTAATGGAATACTAGAATAAAGTTCTAAGTGGAACTGTCCGACTTAGCAATAGCAATAGCACTTAGACTTAGTTAGACAGTGCTTTACAGCTCTCTCTAAGTGGTATACAGAATCAGTATATTGCCCCTAACCATCTGGCTCCTTGTTTTACCAACCTCAAAAGGATGGGAGGCTGAGTCAACCATGAGCCAGTGAGAATCGAACTGCTGGCAGTCAGCAGAATTAGCCTGCAATACTGCATTCTAACCACTGCGCCACCAAAGCTCTTGACCTATGCAATGTCATAACTTTAAAAAGGAGGTTTACCCAAGCACAGCACAGCACAGAGGCATACTTAGCTGTTCTTCTAGTAAGAATTAGGATAATTTGATATTCATTGATAGGTCTTACACTCATAATTAGGGGTTTTGATTGTCATTGTAAAGAATACATGCAGAAGCTGTATCAGTTTCTACATTATGTCTTAAGAAAAGCTGCTTTTCTAGAACTAGGGAGGGTTTTCATAGGTCCCACAGCTCTGCTCCATAGGATAGTACAAGCAAAGATTGTGATGTTATGTATATTTGATATAGAGTCAGAAAGCCAGAGTGTTTAATGAGATCCCATGCCTGTGATCCCATTTCAGTAGAAATCATACCAATGTATGAAAAAGGATGTAACTTATAGAGTCTCAATCTGGATGCTAAGCATATTTCATATACCTCTTGCCCTATACTACCATTGTGAACTTGGTCATATTTTAACAACTAAATCGTTAGATAGTTTTAGGAGAAGCCTTCTGAGGCCAACCATGAGAAGTTGCCTTCAGAATCATATCATCACTATGAGATGATAAGAGATTTATCACTGTGTTTCCCCGAAAATAAGACCCTTTATTATCCTTCTTTGCCACCCAAAAAGGCACCATGTCTTATTTTCAGGGGAAGTCATCTACTGACTAACCTCACTTGCGTGTGTCACCCCCCACCCCCAGCCTCCTTTTTGCTATCAGAGGCCTTCAGGAACTACTTCTGCAGCCAGCAAGGCTTTCCTGAAGGCTTCTGCAGCTGATAACAGAGCTCCGGATCGATTTGGAGCTTTGTTATCAGCTACAGAGGCCTTCAGGAAAGTCTTGCCGGCTGCAGAAGAAATAGGCTGATGAGGCAGTTGTCAGGGTGTGTTAGACCTGGCTGCAACTGTCCAAAGGTAAGTAGTAGGGCAGCTCCACGCACCATTCCTACCCTAGCTTAATTTTTACTCATGCTCTCTGGAGTGGGTGGGATCTTAGGGCTTATTTTGGGGGTAGGGCTTACATTGGGTGCACATGTAAAATCAAGCTAGGACTTACTTTCAGGGTAGGTCATATTTTCGGAAAAACGGTAGGAATTTTAGGCATATAGACACTGAAAAAAAAGGGAATCCTGGAATGGCATTCCATATAATTTGAAGAACATCAACATCAAGACACACCTTGTTTTGCATCTTTGTAGGTGGGGGTATTCTGTATTAAGGCAATATTAATAAAATATTTTATTCAATTTTCACATTCCATTTGCAATCATTTATATACAGGGTATTTACTATAAAAAAAGAGAAAAAAAAAGAAAAGAAAAGAAAAAGGGAATAAAACGAACAAGTAAAAAGAAAACACAACTCATCATTCACAACCCCACCTAACCCTTGCATCCTCCATACACCCCATCTACCCCCTCCAACTTTCCTTTCTCCCTCTAACACTCCCCTCCTACTTCCCTTTCCCCTCAAACCTTACTCCCCAGACACCCTCCTTACATTCCCCTTACTCCTTACATTCCCCTTACTCCTTCCTTACTCCTCCCTCTTCCTTCCCTCTACCTCCCTCCTTGGTGTATGCCTTTATTCGAGTGTTGTTTGATCTGATAAAAGTAAAGTGAACCAAGGGAAAAAAATAATAATAATAATAATAAAAAAAGAACCACCGTATATAAATACATTCTTGTTCTTATTAAGACTATGTTAACACCCCCCCACCCCACCCCCCACAATCCCCATCCCTAATCCTCCCGACTTCCCAGGGCCCACACCTGGCACTACCTTCTATCTAAAATATCTTGTATACATATGGATTAAAAAATAAAAGTAATATATCAAAAAAAAAGAGAAAAGCAGAGAAAGAAAAAAAAAGGAAAAAAAGAAAAGAGAAAAGAGAGAAAAGAAAAAAAGAAACCACTCTTTGTGTTGATCTCAGCCCCCCATCTTTATCTATGCTTAAATAGTATAAATCATTCTATCTATGTTTTATTCTCATCTCTTACTTCTTTGCTATTTACCCCGACCTTCTGTAGGCTCTCCCGTTCCCTTCCTAAACCTCATAATCCCTTCCAATAAGATTTAAGCAGCGTGGTTCATGCCATATATTCAAATATAACTTTACAGACAAGTAATCAAACTTTCCCTTCTAGTAAAATTTAAACAACGTAAATGATCTTTCTTTACCCCTTTTTCAAACAGTAATTCAAAATAATCTAACCAGTTTTCCCCTTCTTAGTAAAGTTAAGCAGCGTAGATCAGATATTACTTTACACAGGAATCAATTTCTATCTTAAGATAATTCCAACCGACTTCCCCTACTAATAGGATTTAAATAACTTAGTTCATACCACATGTATTTTACCCTCATCCCCCACTTGTCTGATATTTACCACTATCAAATTTATACTACCATTTGTTTAAAATATAACTCAGAGCGATTTGTAGCATGAATCATTCCACATATTCCAATAATACTTTCAGCAAGAATCAGTTAACCTTCTATTTTAAGGTAGTCGCTTCTAACAAAGTTTAAACAACATAAATCATTCCGCATTCTTTTTACAGTTATCTTAAGATAATCCCAAGCGGCTTCCTGTTCTAATAAGCTTTAAACAACGTAAATTTTGCCCTCTTCCCTTGCTTGTCTGATATTTACCACAAATAACGTAGTTCATTCCACATGCATTTTACCCTCATCTCTTGCTTGTCTAATATTTACCACTATCAAATTTATACTAGCGTTTATTTGAAAAGTAACTCAGAACTATTACAACCAACTTTCCCTTCAAATAAAAGTTAAATAGCATGGATCATATTCAAATAATACTTTCAGCAAGAGTCAGTTAACCTTCTGTTTTAAAATAGTCCCATCTAGCAAAGTTTAAACAACATAAATCATTCCGCATTCTTTTAACCACTATCAAATTTATGCTAACGTTACTTTAGAATCTAGCTCAAAGTAGTTTCAGCTTTCCCTTCTGATAAAAATTAGTCCACTTTTTCTACCGGAGAGAGGTCTCAAACCCCCATTCAGTCCTCAACTTTAGGAAGTCTTTTGAAGTATCTAAATTCTCGATCTGCGTTCTTCTGCTTCTCCGAGGGAGGAGGGGCTGCCCCCTCCATCTTGCAGCCGCATGGCCAGCCGTTTGCTTTCTCCTTCCGCTTGTCTCTCCTCTCTTCCAAGCGCGTCAGGAGGTCCCGCCTTCAGAATCCTACAATAGAAATCTTGAGCCTCCGAAACAGAGTTAAGACGAAATCTTTGATTCTCAAATGTAACCGTGATACCGGCAGGGGTCTCCCATCTGTATCGAATCTGTTGACTCCTAAGCTCTTTGGTTAAAAAAGTGTAGTCCCTTCTTTCTCTCAACATCTGGAAAGGTATATCTTTGAAGACAATCACGTCCTGGTCATCAACTCGGAGACTGTTATTATGAAACTTTTGCACAATCGCGTTTCTAGATTCTTTTGTAGAGAAATGTATAATTATGTCCCTCGGGAGCTGTCGCTGTTCCGCTATCAATGAGTTCTGGCGATAGATTTTCCGAATCTGCCAATCAAAGTTAAGTCCCGGGCTTCCCAACGCATGGCTGAAGGCTTCAGCAAAGGTCTGTTTCAAATTCTCTTGCTCCTTTTCACGGAATCCTCTCACTCTTATTGAAAATGCCTTCCTATCAAGATTTAGCATCATAAGCTGTTCTTCGTTATTTCTAATTTTTTCTTGTAAAATTTGAATATTGGTAGTCAAATTAAAATTAGCCTTCTCCAGACTTTCCAATTTGTTCTCTATTTCAGCAGAGTAATCTGACAGGGCAGACACGGCTGCAAACGTATTCACCTTCATTTGATTAACTTTAGATTTTAGATCATCATAAAGTTGCAATACAAATTCCTCAATTTCTTGCTTAAAGGCATTAAATATTTTAAAAAGATATTCCTGTGTTAAAACTTCTCCAGTAGAGGGCGTAGGAGACAAAGGCTGTGTTTCCAAAAAAGATTCTTTAAATTCTTTAGACACATTTGTAGCAAGACGCTTCTTTGATCTGGGTGCCATAATAAATAAACAAGTAAGCAGCGCTTCGCTCCCCTCTATTTCCAAAGGAAAAAAAAAAGTTTATTTTGTTAAGGAGCGGTCTGCAGGAAGATAAACCCGGCTAAGTACATCCAGTAATCATCCACGGAGAGAAATCGCCATTTTGAAGTCTATTTAAACAAAGAAGTCTTTAAGACGAATGGTGCTGGTATTTAAGATAGTAATAAAAGCATAAATCTCACAGGGGTGGTACCCTCCCGTATCAAATCTAGCTTGAAAAAACTTTGTTTTGTCCTGGGGGGGGCTAGCCTGTCTGGGGCTGCCAAAAAAAAAAAAAGGCAGCTGAGAAGAACTGGCCGGAGATAAAAGCTCCGCTTCGGCTGGATCTAATCTCTTCCACAGCCAAAAAAAGAAAAAGGCTGTGGCTTACGAATAGACCCTAGTCTACGGAGCTATCCTCCCTGCCCCTTTCTTAGCCAAAAAGGGGTGCTATCTATGATCTTATTTAGATATACAGACCAGATCTCTGAGGAGCTCGGTGGAGCCCTCCTCGGCAACAGGCCACGCCCCCAGGAAGCTCCTGTATTAAGGCAATATTATATACCCTGTATAAATAGTCTTCAACTTACAACCATAATTGATCCGGAGGTATATGTATACACACACACACACACACACACACACACACACACATCATTAAATGAATGCAGCGGTCATTAAACAAAGCCATTATGCCCAATGGTTGGTTGGTTTTTGCCGGAAACCGGAAGTAAATGCCAGAAACTGGCAATTTCTCCAAAAATTACCGTCATGTGATGGTGGGATGCTGCAAATGAGTATAAATGTAAACAGGTTGCCAAGCACCCAAAATGCAGTCACATGACTGCAGGAGTGGATACTGCTAAGTTCTTCAGAACTTAGAAACCAGGTTGTAAATAGTTCTGACAAGACCTGTCTTGACGTCAGAGGGTTGCTAAGAAAGAACTACATGTATGCAGTTTCAGGTAGGTGTTTGCAAAAAGGTTTCAACCTACACTTAACCCATTTTCTGAAAGGTGAACTTACTCCCTCAACACCCTTCCCCAATTGTTCTTTCTCACTCTAATGGGAGATTTCTGGAGGCCCACAAAGCATTGCCTCTTAGTTGTATTTCTGGGAGCATTGTGGTTTCCTGTATTTTTTTTTAAAAAAAAAGTTATATATTTGTTTAAAGAAAAGGTTGCATGAGATAGGAAGCTGGTTAGCAGCAAGCAGCATACTTGGTAACATACGGATGCCTGCAGGCAATACGTTGCTCATCCCTGACTTAAATAAAGTGAGCCACTGAGATTTGTTCACATTTCTGACATTTCTTGCATACTGAAAGTTTAATAATGAAAACACATTAATTTAAAATGAGCAAACATTTCTCACTAAAGTGGACCTTGAATGTAGTTTTTTAAACTGAGCGAGTACCAATAGCCATTGTTACTAGATGCAGTGTGATAAGAATCTTCCCTCTTGTTTTGTTTCACATGCTGCTCTCCTACATAAGCACAGATTTTTTTAAAAAAAAATCTATCTTTGCCTATGTAAACTACACTCAGATTTAGCAGACGTGGAAAGCTCAGAACTTCTGGTTGAAGCAACAGCAGACAACTAAGATGAAAAAAGAACGTTTTCATGAGCTGAAAAACTGATGAATTTAGGGATTTGATAGGTAATTTGCATGTTACCTACGCATGTGTGATAGAGCCATTAATTTGTTTTTATGTGACTATTAGAGTTAAATATTTATGGAGGGATTTAATTATAACTATTGTTTTAATTAATTTCAACTTTGATTAAATTAAAATTGATTTCAATTGGTTTTTTTTAAAAAATTCACCCTGTTTATAAAGTGTTCTGAAGCTCAAATCTAGAGGAAAAGAAGAATCAGAAAGCATATTTGAAATGTGTTACGTTTCTTATTGTTTGCTCTCAAATTAGCACAAGTGGGAGAGTTCTGCATATTGGTTCCATTGGTTGGGCATTGTAGGAATAAAATGCTGGACAGACACATTTTTATTTTGTCCCCCTAGGACTGTGATGGCGAACCTATGGCACATGTGCCAAAGGTGGCACTCAGAGCCCTCTCTGTGGGCATATGCGCCGTCACCAGCTGCTTTTCCTGGTTCCATCGTGCCAGCTGGTCTGGTGCGCATCAATGTCCCCTCTCTTTTTTTTTCAGTGTGAGCAGAAAAGTATAGTGTTTGAGCGGCACATTTTCATGCCTGAGCACCTGAATTTTTTTCACAGATGTCACCTAAGACAACAATGAAATCAGTATTATTTCAAACTCAAAGTTATGTTTATTCAAGGTACCCGCTTAATTAAAAGTTTTATATAATATCAGTATCACTTAACAACGCTCCTGCTTAGCAACCAAAATGTTGGCTCAGAAAATCTGGCATTTGAAGCACGCAAGTCTTAAAGCTGTCAAGTTACAAGACCCTCGCACCCCTAACCCTTTAGGAAAAAAAAACCCAGGGGTCTTCAAGCCTGACAGCTTTAAGACTTGTGGACTTCAACTCCCAGAATTCCTCCTCCAGTCATGTTGCGGCGACGTCATCTGCGTGGATCTGCTCCATCTTCGGTTTTTTTCACAGGGGGCAGGGCTGCTGCTGAAGATGCCAAAGAGCTCCCGCCACCACCAGAATAACTGCTGCTGCCTCCTCCTCCAACAGCACCACCACATTTGCTGCCCAGCGCTGCAGCTGAGGTGAAGCCGCCAAAGCTCCTGCTGGCGCCCCTGCCCATGGCAACGGCGTCAGTGCCTCCCCCTCCGCTCGGAGCACCTCAGCTGGGCACTGGGTTACCCCTGCTGCCGCCTCCACCTCCTCCATGCTTTTGAGAAGCCATGAGGCCTTTTTTTCCTGCTGCCGCCCCCTCTGCCCCCTTCCTACTAGCTCCCGCGCCCTCATGGCTCCTCAAAAGCACGGCAGAGGAGGAAGGGAGAGGGATAACGTGGGGGCCAGCTCAGGTGCTCCGCGTGGAGGGAGAGGCACCACTGCCACGGGCGGGGGTGCTGAAGGGAGCTTTGGTGGCTTCACCTCAGCCGCAGCGTCGGGCAGCAAATCCGGCAGTGCTATTGGAGGAGGAGGAGGCGGCAGCAGATATTCTGGTGGGGGTGGGGGCTTTGTGGGTTCATTTCAGCTGCAGCGCTGGGATTGGCTAGAACTGGCCGCCCGCTAGGATTGGCCACCCACAAAGGACCTCCCCGGGCTTGCTTTGCTGAACACAGGGCAACTGACACTAGTTTGAGAGGCTGCGGCCGGTGCAAACTACCGTCAGTCGCTCCGTGCTCATCAAAACAAGTCTGGAGAGGTCCTTTGCGGGCGGCCAGTTCTAGCCACCTGCAAAGGACTTCCCCGTATTAGCTTTGCTGAACACGGGGCGACTGACGGTAATGAGTGGTGCAGCCGGCACCTAGGAGGTCCTAGGTGATCGGCTGTGCCGTGTAAGCTCCTGCCGCCGTTCCCCCACCCCCGCGCCCGTGCTAACCCTAACCAAGACAGAAAATCTGAGGCCCCTCAGCTTCCCGAGCCTGTGACAAAAATCACTGTGCGGCAGTTAGAAACTGCTGCGCGGTGTTTTCTTGCCATGTGCGCAGCCGTGCACCTTAGAGGGAACAATGGCGTGCATGCGCGCACCGGCCAGCTACTCTCTTCCGGGTTGCGGCACAAGCTTTACAGATTTGGCACTCAGTGCCGAAAAGGTTAACCATCACTGCCCTAGGACTCCTGCATTCTTAATCCTACAGAGCTGCCCATTAAATTCTGTAGGGTATTTTTTCTTGTTCCTTGAATATAGGATTGTGGTTTTTGTTGCCATCTTTATTGCTATTGTTATTCTATTGCTCAACTCCAGGGTAACATTGAGAAACAAATTATTTGATGTTTTAAAAGCGTCTTATCCATATGCAACTTATTAGCCACTCTAGTATTATCTTAGTAACTTGTTTGTTAGATCTATATCCCGCTTTTCCTACAGGAGTTTAAGATATCATATACACTTGTATAAAAGCCCAGCTGCACATAAGCCAACCTTCAAAATGTTAATTAAAATATGAAAAATTGTGAAAATTAAAACACGTCCATTTTATGGGTTGGCTTATTGTGGGGTTGCTTATCCTTGAGTATGTATGAGCATTTATAGGTATTTTGAAAAAGCTGAGGGAAAAATCTAATGTATGTATATTCATGGATAAGCCAAATGCAAAATTGATGGTGTATTTTTGTCCTTAAAATCCTTGGCTTACCTCCCAGTATATTATGGTAATATTTATTCATTTATTTAAAATATTTCCATATCATCAGTTCTTACAGTTAAATTCTGGGTGGCTCACAACAACAGAGAAACAAACATCCAGCACTAACTCATTTCCCTGGGGTGCATCCACAACCCTCCACAGGCTCCAGCACTTTACCTCAGTGCTTGATTTAAAAAGGCAGGTCTTGATGGCCTTCCAGAAAGCTAAAAGAGTGGAGGGACTGTGAGAAGAGAGAGGATGTTCTACAAGTGTAATGGTATGTGCCAATGACCTGGAAAATGGGACAATGAAAGATAACCATAAGTACATCTAGATCAAGGATGGTCAAACTCGGAGCCTACGGGCCAGATGCATCACGTCCTGGGCATGCAACCCCAATTTTAATGAAGGGGGGAAAAGCTGTGGTACATCACATGATGACAACATGACACCATGAGTTTGACACCCCTGATCTAGATAAAAGGCCGCTAAGACCAATGTAGATATGGTAGAGTTTGTGGGCTTTAAAGAGAAGGTGACAGAGACATGTACTTTCAGACTTGCAAGATTTTGTTAATGCAATCTTAAAAAAAAAAAAAGAAAGCTTATCTGGTCGTGTTTTCTATCCCCAAATAAGAACTGAGGTTTTTTCTTAAAAAAACACTTCCCTCCTTTTTTTGGTAGGAGAGAATTATTTTAGCACAGTGATGGTTAATCTTTTCGGCACCAAGTGCCAAAACTGGAGCATGCGCCGGAGCACCAAAAAAGTGCGCATGCGCGTGGTGGCCAACTGCTCTTCTGGATTCTGTTACATGCATGCATGGTGGCCAGCTGCTTGTGCAAAGACCAGCTGGCCGGCGCGCATGTGCACGCTGGAATCCAAAAGAGAGCAGCTGGCCAGTGCACATGCGTGCCAGAGCAGCTGGCTGGCACGCATGTGCGTTATGTACCCTAGAGAGAAGCTGGTGACATTGTGCGTGCTCACAGAGGGGGGTCTGCCTGACACCTCTAGAACGCTATAGGTTCACCATCACGGTTTTAGCAGCTACATCGAAGTTGATAGCACAGTGGTCTCTATTATACTTCAGTCTCCCTATGAAGTGGGGAAGACTTTGAGAATCGGAGTGATTACCTTCCTCCACTAAGTCCACCAAGCTTGTTACTTTATCTTAATACTTCATTTTAAAATGCCCTCAATCTAAAAAGAAATACATGGTGGATGATAGGTTACATTAATATTAATCAGAGATCAAAATATCTCCTTTCAATCAAGAAACTGTTGACAGCTCTTCAAGGAATAATTGATCTAGTTAAAAAAAAACTTTATTAGCTAGAGGAACAGGAATAACATTAATGTAATTGGCTTGGAACCTTTTTGTTTTTTGTAATTAAGATAAGCATAATTAATTGTTTTATGGTTCTCTGGAATGTTCTTAAGCATGTTCACTTTATTATGGGTATTTTCTTTTAATTCCAGAAAAGCATATTTCATCATATCGTAATAGAGCATCTGTTCTGAAAGTTCTTGTTTCGGGATTCAAATCCCAGAGATTGTTCAGAGCTTTAAAATATCCTTCATTAACCTAGCACCCTCTGTATATTTTGGGTTCTATCTCCCACAAATTCCAACCAGTTTTCTGAATATTGTAATCCTAACAAATTTGAAGATCAGTAGGAAGAACAAGGCCTGAGATGGGGATCTTTTTATGAATAACTAGCCAATAACCTGGCATTGCCCAGGTATTTATTTATAGGGGAAATGTCCGTACCAAATCTACCGTAATTTTCAGAGTATAAGAGGCATCGGAATATAATATGCACCAAGGTTTTGAAGAGGCAAATTTTTAAAAAAGGTAGGTAGATAGAGGGATAGAGAGGGCGAGAAAGAGAAAGAAATACAGTAGGTAGGGAGGGAGAGATGGTAGGTAGGTAGGTAGATAAAGGGGGGGGAGAGAAATACAGTAGATAGGGAGAGAGATAGTAGATAGGTGTGTGTAGAGGGGGGGAGAGAGAAATACAGTAGGTAGAGAGAGAGAGAGAGAGAGTAGGTATGTAGGTAGATAGAGTAATACAGCAGGGAGAGAAAGAGTAGGTAAATAGATAGAGAGGGGGAGAGAGAAATAGGGTAGGTAGGTAGGGAGAGAGAGTAGGTACGTAGGTAGATGTTTCCTGTGTATTTATCCATGTGCTGGAGAAGGAAATCGCTGACAAGCTGCAGCACCTAAGACTTGTTTCTGCTGGCACAGCACTTGATCAATCTAATTCTCATCGATCACTCTAACTAAAGAGCTTTCTGAAATGGGGAAAAAGGTTTTTGCATTTTGCAAACCTCCCAAAAACAGCCTGTTTTTCACGAAAACGGCCCATTTTTTTCAAATAAAAGGCATGAATAGCCTTGGGGTGCTTGCAGAGTGCTCGGGGGGCGGGGGGAAACGAGCAAAAAACGGCCAGCTTTTCATCAAAAAAATTGCATGCATAGCCTTATGGAGGCTTATAGAGTGCTGCTGGGGGCTGGGAGGGAGCAAAAAACGGTCCATTTTTTGCTCATTTCTGCCCTCCCCAGCACCCAGGAGCTCTTGGAAAGCTTCCATAAGGGTATGCACAGCCATTTTGGTGAAGGGGCGGAGCTTCTGGAGGCAAAAAAATGCTGTATTTGATGTATAAGACGCACCCAGATTTTCAGCCTCTTTTTTGAGGAAAAAAGGTGTGTCTTATATTCCGAAAAATACGGTAATTTCTAATGTTGGATTTTGCCCCTTACCAGAGGGAGCCCCCTTGTGGAGTACTGTGAAGCCATTACCATGGCAACTCCACTCCACTGTACAGTAAAAGCCAGTATGGCAGTATGGCACAACAGGCTGTATCTTAACAGAACACACATCCTGAGAGGTGTTAGGGGTGTCTTATCCCCACAGTATTTTTCTCCAGAGAGTAAGTCATCTGTGTACCAAGTTTGGTTGAAATGTTGTTGTATTCTGGTCTTTTCCTGTGTAAGATTGAGATTGTCTTGGCAGCATTTCAGCGAGGTCTCACTCACCATCCTCAGGCTGGTGTTTTTGGCTTAAAGCTTGCCAAAATGTTGCCAAGACAATCTCAATCTTACATGGGAAAAGACCCGAATACAACAAGACCAGCATACCTACACCCGTGAAAATCTACGAAAATATATAAGTCTTCCATCTCATTCTTAAAGCCTCTTAATGGGAAAAATGACTGTTGTTGAGGGAATTCTTGGGCATCAATTTTTTCCCCTTAGCCCCATTTCTGGAAATCTTCAGGTCTGAATGTAGGAAGTGAGCAGTTTTGATTTTTTTTTTTTTTTTTTTTGCATACTAATAACTAGGGCAATGAGTAAGTAAATACAAGGTGTTCTGAATAGGGTATAAACAGGTAACAATATAATTCAATTTTCTATGAGTCTCTTGTATATTTACACATAGGGAGTGAAGGATGCTATGCCAACTTCTTAAAAATGTCACTGCTTTTTTAGATTCATTTTGGCTTATGGGTAACAGTTCAAAATGTTCTCAGTATAACAGAAATAGAAGCAATAAAATGTAAGTAAGTAAGAGTGTGTGTGTGTGTGTGTGTGTCTGTGTCTCTGTTTGTGTATGTATGTATGTGTATGTATGTATGTATGTATGTATGTATGTATGTATATATATATATATATATATATATATATATATATATATATATATATATATATACACATACATACACACACACACACACACACACACACACATACATACACACACACCTTTATTTATCAGCACAAATGCAACATATATATATATGTGTATATGTATATATGTATGTATGTGTGTGTGTGTGTGTGTGTGTGTGTGTGTGTGTGTGTGTGTATAGATAGATAGATAGATATAGATATATACTATCTACATATAACATCTATGGTTATTAGAATAAAATGTCTGAGGTGAACAACCTATAACATCCAGAATGGATGATTAATGTAAAAGTCATAATTATATCAATCTTACAATAGCAATCACCAGCAAGAAAACATTCTCACACTAAAGGCCCTCTGGAATAATTTGATTTTCAATGCTTCTGAAAGGCTGTCAGACTGTATGCAACTCTAGTACCTACAGGGAGGCTGTTTCATAATCCTGGGTTCATAACAGAAGAATATTTAATAACAACAACTTAGATTTCAGTCTTTTTAGTGTGGCATCATGTTTTCCAGTATGATTATGAACATTAAACTGCAGAGTGTATAGAGATCGATCTTTCATTTTTCCAATAGTCAAAGTCACATTAAGAAATATCCTATTAATGAATGTCACATTTTCGGCCATTTATTTAGAGAATTATCAAAGTTAATTCTGGATGAAATGTTTATTAAAAGGCAAAACTCTGCTTTCCACTATGTATATTTCCAACAAGACACACTGTCCAGGTTAGAAAAATAATTTCTAGATTTGTTAGCTTTAGGGTTCCAAGTAACACCCCAAACGAAAGAAGACTCCAAGGCTTTCCTCAAAGTTCCATTTTATTAGAGATGCCATATTGGCACATCTGGGAAAATCCGAATCTGAAAGCTTTCAGGTTTCCCCCACCCAAATGAAAGTCCAAATCCCTGCCCCATCACATGGTCCAACCAGGCACCGTCCCAACTGGAGATGCCTCCCAGTCATACCCACTCCAGATGCAGGGCAAGATGTCCTTCACTCTCTGGGAAAGGAATGTTATTTATACTACATATCTCTCATACTCCATATAATTCCCCCTCCCATTTTCCCACAACAGAAAAGGTGGCAGGCCTGAAGGCCCAATGCAAAAGAAGGCTTCCAGGCCTGACACACTTAGTATGATTTCGATTCTGAGTGGCTCAAGTTTGACTCAGCCATCCATTCTTCCAAGGTCAATAAAATAAGGACCCAGATTGTTGAGGACAATGTTTTTGTAAACCGCTTAGCAAGAGCTGTAAAGCAAAATGAAGTGGTATATAAGTCTAAGCGTAATTGCTATGTAGGCCAGACAGGAAACATGACTAGATGAGCCAGTTCTACTTTATTGTAAAGTTACATTAACAGAATTGTGCAAGTCTGAAAGTATTTCTTTCCCCCATCTCCTTTACAGCCCAAGAAACTAGGGAGGGTCTCTTCTGAGACGCTTGCCGTGTCTATATTTCTACTGCAAACTAAGTTCCTTTTATTTGACCATTTCTTTCGATGGGTCTCAATCTTGTCTCCAAAGGTCATTCAGAGCCGAGGTGGCGCAGTGGTTAGAGTGCAGTACTGCAAGCCACTTCAGCTGACTGCTATCTGCAGTTCGGTGGTTCAAATCTCACCGGCTCAAGGTTGACTCAGCCTTCCATCCTTCCGAGGTTGGTGAAATGAGGACCCAGACTGTGGGGGCAATATGCTGACTCTGTAAACCGCTTAGACAAGGCTGAAAGCCCTATGAAGCGGTATATAAGTCTAACTGCTATTGCTATTCACACATGCTATGCTGTAGGATTAGAGATACTGCTTACATAGAACAGGACAAAAATGCTTGGAATAACACTGAGCTTTGGTTGTGCTTGTGACATATTGGCGAGAATGTGTCATAACTGACTCTTCTCTCTTAGCAAGAAATGCAACATGACATAGGTACAACTATGGCTAGTAACCTACTCTACCCCCTACTTGAAAAGAAAAGTATTAGTGGTTGAGGTCAATACTCGAGGCCAGTGATTGCTAACCTATTTGTTGCTGTGTGCCAAAAGTGTGTATGTGCATGCAAAGTGCGTGCCTGCCCACACCCATGCATAGGCGACACACCTCGTACACCACAGTCCCCCCTCCCCCGCGCATGAACGTGCACTCCCCTGTGCCCCATTTTGGGCCTAGCAGGCCGCCCTGACGCCTTCTGGGACCAAAAATGGGGTGTGGGGGTGGCACCAAACCCTCCCCATACATGCATGCGCGACCCCCTTGCACATGTGCATGCATCTCCAGCATGCAACCCGCCGCCTGAGCTTGTGTGAAAATCAGTTGGCCGGCAGGAGGTGTGCACACATGCCTGGTGGAGCTGAGCTGGGGCAACAATGTGGCTCCGCATGCCACATTACATCATGGCTCTAGGCACATTTCATGATAATCATATGAACGATTATTATGTGACACAAAAGAGGAATAAATGATAAAAGTATAGGAAATAAGATAAAGCTAAAAAACCCAAAAGTTATGCTCTATGTCTGAAGTTAACAGAAATGGAAACAATTTAATAATTTTGAATGAAGATGGAGTGGAGTTAATATATGCATAGAATTGAAGGGATAAGTTTAATTATGAATCAATGAGTAAAAGGTATTTTAGAAGACATGAATTGGCATAATGAAGATTAACGTGAGGACATTTTAATATAGAAATCTATACATTATAAGTAAATGCATATTATATTCCATTTCATCCTGCAATGGATAGACAATGGCTAAAATGATGATTCTACTGAATGTTGATAAAGGAAGAATGAGAGATACATTTTCAAGAAAAAGGAACAATAGAATGTGATCAGGGAAAGGGATTCTGTTAAATGACAATAAGGTAAGAGAGCTCATAAACAGTGATTGAATCATTTGGAAATCCAAGTATGAATGAGCATGGTGACTGGTAAATATCTGTGCAGAAAAAGTTTTCTTTGTTTCGAATGTATTTTTTAAGCATGTGGCTATCCATGCATATACAAGGTAAAGAAATGAATACCAAATTAAATGCATGATTGATTTTATCTTATGATAAAATGGAGAGAAACAATGAAGGACACATGAGGGTGATAGGTGATGAGTGTAAGAGAGAACATCTTTTGATAATATGAAGAGTAGAGTTTGGGAAAATGGACATGGAAGAAAAATAAAAATAAGAATACATTCTAGGTCAGGGGTGTCAAACTCATGGCCAGCAGCCCGGATGCGTCACACGATAGCCACCCCGGTTTAATGAAGGGGGGGGTCACGATACATCATGTGACGACAATGTGATGCCACAGTTTGACAGCCATGTTCTAGGTGGAAAGAGTAACATTGAAGGAATAGAATTTGTGAGTTGTGTATAGAAAAAAATATTAAAAGATAGATCAATGTCCTAAGGATAATGAATGGAAAGTGGATGTAAGGAAAAAAAAAATGTGGAAGAAAACACAATGGAAAGAATTATGGAGCAAAATCGTCATATGGAAAGCTATGCTAAAGGGAAGTGCGAAACGGGATGCATGGACAATGATGAAATGAGAAAGAAGCTGTGGATGAGAAAATGTATGTAAGAGAATAGTGTCTGCTAACAAGGAAGATTAGATTGTATTCTAAGTGGTATCATATAAGATAATGGTAAAGAATGTAGTCAAAGAGATAAAGGAATGGTGAAGATTAAAAGACAGAAAGAATATGCAGAATGATTTATTGTTTTCAAAGTTTGTGAAGAGAGCTATCCAGATGGAATTCATTTAAAAAAAAATGATGCAAAGTAATAAAGAAAAGTAGAGACCAGATGTTATTCTTCTGCAGATCATTGAGAAATGTATGAATGTGAGAAATCAAGTTTATTGTACATTTAATGATGTAGAGGAAGCATATGATAGACACAGTGAATCAACTTGTACTGTAATGTGTTTTATATGAAAATGCACTTGAAAAATGTGAGAAAGATAGGATGTGAATGAAGAAAGTAAAGCATGCATGGGAAAAAGCAGAATGCTTAATGAGTAGCTCAACATTGACCAAAGAGTAAGACAAAAATAAGTGACGTCTACTAGATTATGCATTACATTTACTCATCAGTGTACAAGGAATGCTTGTAGTGACATTACACTGATGTTTTGGCCGGGCCACAAAAAAATGCTGAATGAATGTGATTGAATGCAAAGTAAGTTGAAATGGTTTAGTCATATAAAGAGAATGAATGTCACAAATCACAAAACAAATATATGAAATAATGAATGGGTCACGTGGAAGAGGAAAAATGTGCCTAGATAAGATTCTTAAAATGAAAAAAAGGAAGGAAAGCATTGTAGGAAGTGGCATAGAAATGTGGCAGAGGAAAGAATGGTTCATAGTTTATTGTAGATACTGTTCACTTAAACCAAATTTAGCTCTTTTTCTTATCTTCCATAGCTTTAATTTCTTTGGCTTATTATTTTTTGCAGCCTTTCTCTCCTTTTCAAATATTTACTCAAGCGATGGATATGTTTGCATAAAGTTCTCTGGATCCAGTAAACAGCTTTATGTCCATGTTGATATTTTGTTTAGATACATTTAGATACTGTCCAGTCCCTGAGACATCCTTAACTTTGTGAATATGATCTCTTCCTTTTCTTCTAGTTTTTAAAAATATTATAAACTTTTTAGGTCAGTGCTTCCCAAACCTGAGTAATAAAATGATCCAGAATTGGATAAAAGTGGTTTTTCTTTGTGTAACAACACACGGACCATTAATGGTTTTACAGAGCTTAGTTTAATGATCAAGCTTAGGATAAGCAGTCGACTCAAAAGGTTATTCGAAGAAAAGAAGAACTCGGTGGAATTTTTCTGATTAACAATTTACAAGGGAACATTCTGTGGCAACTGGGAGGTTATTTGCAATCACCTACATGTGGAAATATGATTTTCCAGTCTTACCTTTACAAAGAAAATGGTTTTGGATAATGAAGGAAAAAGTTTAGGAAGCACTGTCTTAGAATAATCAGAAACCGCTGATTTGTAAAATAAGTGTATCTTTATATTTATAAAAGATACGAAGGGAATGGAGTGCTATAAATAAGCTAAGTGTTATAAGTTGTTTCAAAATATATATTTTTCTTTGTAAAACATGTTTTTACATTTTCTCCAAAATGCATGAGTCTAAATTTTATGTAACAAGTCTCCATCTCTTGTAAAGAGTAACATGTCAATTTCTGTTTTGAATGGGTTACTTACATAAACCACTAGAGGGAGCTAATTTACTACCCAGTATAGTTATCTGCTGGAAAAAGAATTAAACTTTCACTGTGTTTTGGATTTGTTAATTGATTGATTTAATGGTGGTGTTAATAAATTGGCACAACCATTACTTAAGTAAATAATATGACAAGGGTAAAACTCAACTCTATTGTTTAAAGTGTATTTTTTCTCTCTCATTTCCAATTCTGGTACCATACATCTTTTTCCCCCTACAGAGGATATCAATATTTTGACAATAACCTGTTTGGTTAATATGCAATATATAGCCATCTAAAATTTTATTTGTCATGCTTTTTTCATGCAGAGGATTCAGAGGATTGATAAAATTGGATAATTAAGTTTCTTCTTTCTCCATGCTGCTCTTGTAAATACTAGATTAACATTTAAGCACTGAACAATGCTTTTACAAGTGAAACTCGAAAAATTAGAATATTGTGCAAAAGTTCATTTATTTCAGTAATGCAACTTAAAAGGTGAAACTAATAGATGAGATAGACTCATTATATGTAAAGCAAGATAGTTCAAGCCGTGATGTGTCATAATTGTGATGATTATGGCTTACAGCTCATGAAAACCCCCGAATCCACAATCTCAGAAAATTATAATATTACATGCAATCAATAAAACAAGGATTGTACATAGAACAATATCGGACTTCTGAAAAGTATAAGCATGCATATGTACTCAGTACTTGGTTGGGACCCAATACAGCGTGGCATGGAAGCTATCGGCCTGTGGCACTGCTGAGGTGTTATGGAAGACCAAGATGGTTCAATAGCGGCCTTCAGCTCTTCTGCATTGTTCGGACTCATGTCCCTCATCTTTCTCTTGGCAATGCCCCATAGATTCTCTATGGAGTTCAGGTCAGGCGAGTTTGCTGGCCAATCAAGCACAGTAATCTCACTGTCATTGAACCAAGTTTTGGTGCTTTTGGCAGTGTGGGCAGGTGCCAAGTCCTGCTGGAAAATGAAGTCAGCATCCCCATAAAGCTTGTCTGCGGAAGGAAGCATGAAGTGCTCCAAAATCTCCTGGTAGACGGCTGCATTGACCCTGGACTTAATGAAGCACAGTGGACCAACACCAGCAGATGACATGGCTTCCCAAATCAACACAGACTATGGAAACTTCACACTGGACTTCAGGCATCTTGCATGTGTACCTCTCCATTCTTCCTCCATACTCTGGGTCCTTGGTTTCCAAATGAGATGCAAAAGTTGCTCTCATCAGAAAAGAGGACTTTGGACCACTGAGCAACAAACCAGGTCTGTTTTTCTTTAGCCCAGATAAGACGCTTCTGATGTTTGTTGTTCAGGAGTGGCTTGACAAGAGGAATACAACATTTGAAGCCCATGTCCAGGATCTGTCTGTGTGTGTGGTGGCTCTTGATGCACTGACTCCAGCCTCAGTCCACTCCTTGTGAAAGTCCCCAACACTTTTGAATGGCCTTTTCCTGACAATCCTCTCCAGGCTGAGGTCATCCCTGCTGCTTGTGCACCTTTTTCTTCCACACTTTTCCCTTCCACATAACTTTCTATTAATGTGCTTTGATACAGCACTTTGGGAACATCCAACTTCTTTTGAAATTACCTTTTGAGGCTTTCCCTCCTTATGGAGGGTGCCAATGATGGTTTTCTGCACAACTGTCAGGTCAGCAGTCTTCCCCATGATTGTGATTCCTACTGAACCAGACTGAGAGACCATTTAAAGGCTCAGGAACCCTTTGCAGGTGTTATGGCTTAATTAGCTGATTAGAGTGGGACACTTTGAGCCTAGAATATTGCACCTTTTCACAATATTCTAATTTTCTGAGATTGTGGATTTGGGGTTTTCATGAGCTGTAAGCCATAATCATCACAATTATGACAAATCACGACTTGGACTATCTTGCTTTGCATGTAATGTGTCTATCTCATATATTAGTTTTACCTTTTAGGTTGCATTACTGAAATAAATGAATTTTTGCACGATATTCTAATTTTTCGAGTTTCACCTGTACTTGGAAATAAACCACAGCTTAGTGCAGCATGTGATTTAATCCTTATATGGCATGTTCAGAGCTAACTGAATAAATCACAGAGCATAACTAATTAAAGCAGATTTCTGGATGATAAGTTGCTGATTGTAAGACTTGCTTCCTACTGTCTAGTAGAAGATTCTTCACAGTTCACTGTTCTTACCTGCTGAAGAACAGGTATATGTGTGTTTTCCTTGGTAGCTATGGGATATATCTTTGCAAGGCTGATTTAGTAATGGTGATTAGTCCTTAGACATATACCGCTTTCCAGTGCTTTCCAGCCCTCTCAAAAGGGTTTACAGAGTCAACATATTGCCCCCAACAATCTGGGTCCTCATTCTACCGACCTTAGAAGGATGGAAGGCTGAGTCAACTTTAAGCCTGGTAAGATTTGATCTGCCAAACTGCTGGCTGCTAGTGATCAGCAGAAGTAGCCTGCAGTACTGCAGCCTAACCATGGCACCACCTCAGCTCATTGGTACAGTACTGAAGACTGGCAGTCTTCTAGCAATTCTTTGGACTTTGAGTTGCAAATACAAACAAGATGTGGTATTTTTCACAAATACAAAATCTAATATGAAGGCTTGGGGTTCTTTCTCGCCTCTACACCCACACACCCCAATTCCTTTGGCCTAGTCATCTGTTGGCTATTATTACAATAATGGAAAAATGGGAGTACTGTACATTTTCATTCTTCACTGAATTATTAAACCAATCACTCTGTAGGGATTTTTCTTGATGTTTTCTTGATTGCTTGTGGAATCGTGGTGTTTTATGCACTGAGCAAATTAATTTACATGTATAGAAACTCTTCAGTGGTGTACCATTCATACATTCAGTAACATGCAGTGAGTCTGGTGCCACAGCTTTCATTATCATGTTGGCTGTGGAATTCTGGGATTTGAAGTTCACACACCAGGAAATTGCCAATGTTCCATCCTATATAATTGCAAGATTACAATTGGATGGAGCCGTGGTGGCACAGTGGTTAGAATGCAGTAGTTCAGGCTAATTCTGTTGACTGCCAACTGCCAGCAGTTCAAGTCTCACCAGGTCAAGGTTGACTCAGCCTTCCATCCTTACAAAGTCAGTAAAATGCGGACCCCAAGATTGTTGGAGGCAGCATGCTGACTCTGTAAACCGCTTAGGACTGTAAAGCATTGTGAAGTGGTATATACTGTAAGTCTATGTGCTACTGCTAAGATGACAAGTTCCACTTAGAGCTTTATTATAGTATTCCATTAGAAAAAAATCCTCAGAGCAACAGTGCAGAGAATGTGTCCATGCAGTGCGCGCTGGAATTAACAGGGCAACACCTCGCGTGCCCTAACAAATGGCATGTGTGCCATAGGTTTGCCATCACGGGTCTATCCCATTTTGCACAGGAAATGGCCTTGGGACATACGCAGAAGTCCCTGTTACTAAGTAGAATGGTTTGCCTGCTCAACCTCAACAAATAATATTAAGATACCATTTAACTTTATGGTTTCATTTTACTAGTCCAGTTTGCTAAAAGAAGTAGTCCACTGAGAGTTGATTTGAAAGCACATTCATTTTCTTTATAGCTAAAGTCGTTCACCTGGCATTCTGGTCTGCCTATACTAGATATAGGTGGCAATGATAATTAATTTTCTATGAATGATGCCGGTGGCTTGAGCATGGCTGGTTCATTCTACTCTATAGAAGATATGGAGGTTCAATTGCTTCATTTTTCATAATAGAATAAGGTTGTACTGCTGAGTGAGCCAGAGAGATTATGTCAAGGTGGCATCTCTTAAGAATCCAAGCTGTTATTTTTCTGGGGTCATGAAAAATATTTGAAAGAAGTGCTTTACCTCCAAGCATTTTAGTACTAGCAGAACAGCTATGCCCCCTTTAAGTATCAAAGCAGCTTCTTCTTCTGCAAATTGGGCTGGAACAATAAATGTAACCATATATAAATGATTGCAGACAACTTTTGAAGCAGTGACTAAGCATTCCAGAGGATACAGTTGCTTTAAACCTGCAAAATAGAAGAGACGTTTAAGAAGAAACTTTATGAAGCCTTTCTTTCAAATGCTTGGCTTGACTGCTTTTCTCTTTTACCTTCCTGCTTTTCACTGTGTTATAGCTGAAGACTTGGAGCAAGAAAGGGATAATATCCCCATTTGATGTGCACTCTTAGTTGTTGTTTTTTTTGTGATCTGTGTTTTTCCCTCCCACATGTTGTTCTTTCTCATTAAATTGTTTCAGGCTTTGTTCTGGTTTTTAATTGTGTGCCACATAAAATTGGCTTTGAGTTATTTAGGTCAGACTTAAAACTCAAAATTATAAACTTCACTGGTTTTGACTTTTTCAATTTCAGAAAAATGAGGTTTTATTAGAGTACTTTCTAAAGAAACCTATTCAAGGCACCTTCCAATTTTGACTCCGTGTTCTTTTCCATTTTTAATGATGATCTGAAATTTAAAAAAAAAAAAACATTATCGAGACTGACATAGATTTCAAGTGTTTCAACAAGATGAACAAAGTATTAAGTTGGTTCTGTTAACAAACAGGATTATTATTATTTTTGTTATTCACCAGTTTCTTTAAAACTTAACATCTGTTAAATAGTTCCAATCATAGCTGTGTATTTCAAATTGGAAGAGATCAGGGAATATAAATGTGCACATATATACACATCCAAAACAAAACCAATACAAACCAAAAATGCATATTATAGCTTTTTCTGATGCAAAACATCTATATTATATTGATGTAAACACTGGGCATTTACCAAAATACTCATAAGTATTGAGCCAGAATCTCAAAGATGCTATGTGATGTCCTATATGCCTTTTATCTTTTCCTTTATTGAAACTATTTTGTTCACTGGATGTTTTTGTTAACAGAACTAACTTTTGTTCTTTCAGTATAATTAAAGATGACTCCCTTAAATGTGCCTTTTCTTCTCTCTCAAAATCCCATTGTATAATGCTAATAGATTTAAATGGATGAAAGTCCAAGTAACACTCCACATTTTGTATTTGTTACTGGAGTTCCATTGAATTCCATTGGCTAAGATTCAGCTGGTACAGGCTAATATAAAACCTTACTAGCATGAATAGTGCTAGATGTAAGAGTAGATTTGTTTCCTGACTTTGCTTTTATTAAAGATGTTGTAGCAGTGACTTAACGGGCATAGACTATCTTGAAATGTAACCAGCTCATTATGGACACATTACTGTAACTCCTTGGATTGCTAGGGATTCCATGTGGAAAGTAATGGTCTGATTTGACTTTGGTCTCTTTAATTGCATAGGCCTTACAACCACTCAGGTGCCACTTCTCTCAGAGATATCTATTATGTTCATAAAATGTTTTCAAAATGCAAAGATAAGGAAAACCTAATTAAAAACAAAATGTGGTGGCATGGTCTTCATGAGATTTTCGACATGATTCTCTGAGAGGTCTTAAAATTGAATTATATTTGGAATTAAGATAGAAAATAGAAGCCTCAGCTAACTAATTTGTCAGCTTTTTTCTACTGGAATACAGCAGAGTAGGCTAAGAAGTGAAGATAACACTGCTTGGGCAATCCTGTAGAAATTAGGTGTATTATGTTCTAACCTGGCCTTGGAAATCTGGAATTACTAAAGGGCAGTCTTTTCTTAATTCAGTCAGGATAGTAGTGTACAATAGATATCGTGGGCTGTGAAGAGCTATCAGCAGTTGTATGTCCTTCCATTTAATAGGGAAATAGACCAGAGGTGGTATTCAGCAGGTTCTGACCAGTTCCAGAGAACCGGTAGCGGAAATTTTGAATAGTTCAGAGAACCGGTAAATACCACCTCTGACTGGCCCTACCCCCATCTATTCTATGCCTCCTGAGTCCCAGCTGATCAGGAGGGAATGGGGATTTTGTAATATCCTTCCCCAGCCACGCTCACTGAGCCATGCCCACCAAACTGGTAGTAAGAAATTTTGAATCCCACTACTGAAATAGACTCACCTTGAGCTTTCCCCACATAGCCCAGGGAAGTAAATAATTATCTTCATACCAATCGGTTGCCTCTGTCTTGGAGACTGTAACTGCTCTTACTTGTTTATCACATTTGCGCCTGCCGCAACCAAAAAGGGTTCTCAGTGGGTTGTTGGTAATTAAGGGCAACCAGACATGGCACTCAGAATTAAAACATTCACATTTTTAAAGTAGAATAGAGGCTACATGTAAAGGCCTTGTCGTTCACAGTGAGCTCTCAGAATAACTCTGTTTTCCCAAAATTTCTAGAAGGTTAACGCTGTGGAGAGCAACCTGGATTTTAAAAGAGTAGTCTTGCAGGTATGCAGCTTAGGTATTTTGAAACACCTGGCTTGAGGAGAAATGTTGGTCCAATGAACACTTATTAAATAAATTAAAATTAAAAAATAAATAAATGAAACATTTATTAAATAAAGATGCTTGCCTTGAGCAGGGAGGCGGGAGGGGGTCGATAAAAGACCTCTGAAGTCCCTTCCAGTCCTGTGATTCTAAGTTATCCCTGTTTTTCTTGCTGTTTTTGGGACTGGAGCCCCTTTATACCAGTAGAATTTTTGCTCCCCTAAAGTGTGGATTCATCTTTCATCCTCTTCTTTCTTCAAATTCTTACCAATTTATCTTGTGATCTTGCTTTATTTTACTTGTTCTATGATATTTTTCCCTTCCAGAAAAACTTTGCTTCCATTAATCTCATATAAGTACAGACTACTTTCCAGTCATTTTTGTTATCTATATGAGGCTGTTTGAAGAAATAGGACCTGGCACGAAAAATCAGAAATTTCAATGAAGAGAACAACTACTTGCAAGGTCGGGCTTCTTAGTGATGAGGTTACTGGAACAGGACTTTTGAGAGATCCAAGTCAGCCTTGGTGGCTCAGCTTTTCCTCGGTTGGAATAGTTGAAGGATGTTGTTGCTGAATTCTCCAAAGCTCCCCACCCCACCCCTATTAGTTTTCATTCCATTTTATGAAAGAATCTGTTTTAGACATTTTTTTCCTAGGGAAATTATCAGTGGAGCTTGATGTTCTGATTAATTGGTTATACCAGGGGTGTCAAACTCAAGGCCCATGGGCCATATCCGACCTGTGAGATGCTTATGTCTGGCCCACAAGGCCACCCTGGAAACAGTGAAGGACTGGCCTGTGGTGCCTCTACCAGGGAAAATGGAGTTCGTGAGGGCCACGCATGGTCCTTGCGAGCTCTGTTTCTGCTGGCAGAGGGTTGCAGGAGGCCGTTCCAGACGAAAAAGGAGGTCTAGAAGCCATTTTCGCTGCAGAGCGCTCTGGCCACCAGAGGTGCCTCCCCGACACAAGTGATGTCAAGCTGGCCATGCCCACCTGACCCGCCAAAATCAAACACAATGCTGGGTTACATAAATGTTGTCTGAATGTAATCTTTCAGTGTATGATAACCTCTTCAGTTGACTGTAGCCTTCCAACTCTGTTTTAGAAGAGTTAGGAGATCAGCTCTTAATTAGACTAGATTGATAGACCAATAGAATTGTCCCTTTCCTTCAAAAGATTCTGCTTAGAGGTTAATCCTCTGAAAATGATGTCCATCCTACATCCTCTGATTGAAGGATGGCAGTGATTGATCTTCCCCAAAGATTTATCAAATAATATTTTTTGTCATAAATTGCAAAGTCCAAGAATCAAAAATCATGGCCGTTCTCCTACATTATTCTAATGCGTACTAATTTCTTTGCTTCCTTCACTGGACTCATTAACCCCTTGTATGGCAGCTAGGAGTAAACAAGGCAGAGTAATATTTCCTGTTTTTCATGAAGTGTTTTATGCCTTAAGCATAAGAAGTTAAATTTTTATAATACATCTAGTTCCTTCTGCTTTTGGGGTGAGAAAATAAAGCACAATGACAGAACAATTACAATCACATATATTCTAGGTCTATGTCATTTCAGTTAAAAAAGGATTGGGATAACAGAACTTGAACCAGCCTTGGATGATGTAATAGAGTAGCTAGCCTTGGTAGTTCAAGATAACTTTGTGTGTTCACATGTTAACATCTTAGAGCAATGGGTTATGATTTGAATCTTAAGTCTTGGTGATCTGTGGCCACGTAAGTTATTTAAAAGGGACTCTAGTGAAGAAAAGGTTGAGAACCACTGATCTAGGGCATTAGTTCTCAAGCATTTTGGTCTCAATATGTATCTATTAATATACATTAAATTGTATCTATCAATATTTAATCTACTAGAAATTAAAACTCAGAATTTTCTTTAAAAAAATATTTGACTTCATGGACACCCTGAAATAGTCGGGGTTTTCAAGAGTCCCCAGAGCAGATTTTAAGAACTGAACTACAGAATAATATCTATAGTATATAACTCGCCTCTCATTTTCTGCTATAGTGTTGGTGTGTCTTAAATTTTTCATTACTAACTGGAAACGTTTGAGCCAAGGTTAAAAAAAATTGAAAAGCTATAGTAGCATAAGATGGAAGGAAATACTGTACTGCTGCCAATAGTTTTCCTATACTTGGCTGCTGACTTTTCTTCTCTCTTAAATGAATATTGAATGACAGATTAAGTGATTTTAATTGTAGGAAGGAATGGAAGAAGATATTTAAAAGAGAAATGCTGGGTGACTCTTAAAATCCTTCATGTCTTAATACCAAGCTTTTTGTCACTTGATGATAACTTCAGTAAACATATATTTTTTTTCTTTTGAAATATTTAAAATAGCATCCAAAACAATTCCCAGGTATAAATGTTCCAGCAAGAACAGAGAACACTTAAATATCAACTTTCCTTAAATAGCTTCATGTTCATCCCAAGTCACCGGAATAGTAACAGATTTAAAGGCATAGCCCTATTTTCCCCACCAACTGTTAAGTTGTAAATTAGTATTTCATGCTCTTTATAATGCCAAAAATAGTTTATAACAATTGGTGTTACTTTATCAAATCTGTATATTTCCCCCCACATTTCTTTCAAATTTAGTAAATACCTTACCTATAGTCAAAGAGAGATAAAGATGTTCTTAACTATTCACTACTTCAAATACATCAATTCATTTATTTTAAACATTTATGTGGCTATCTATCTTAAATAGCTAATTCTACACAATGAAGAGACCATTTGCAAACAGCAACATAAAAGAACCCAATAACCAATGCTAATATATTCCAGAAAGAGGGCGGAAACCCTAAGGCACCATACAACAAGCTTGTAAACCATAACACTTACATTGGGGTTTAATATAAGACCTGGTGAGAAAGGTCGTAACAGCCTTCCATCTTTCCTTGAAATGGGCTTAGAATCCAAACCATACTTTAAAAGTGGTATTGCTGATTTGAAACAACCATTGACTAGACTGTCTTGCATATCATGCACAACTTGAGTTCTCAGGGTTGCATCCAGAAAGTTAACTAATGAGTTGTAATTTTTAATGGGATAAAAAAGGAAAATTATTGAATACATGGGAAACATTGATATAGACAAGGAGTGAAATGCTACTGGTTCAGAACGATTCACCCGAACCGGTAGTAAAAAAAAAATTAGAAATCGTGCAGCACAGCTGGTTCGCCTGAACTGGTAACATTTTTTATGTTCTGACAATCAGCTATGCCACACGATTTCTAATTTCCAAAGCAAACTGGTAGCAGACTTCAGAGCATTTCACCCCTGATATAGACTGTATTTAATGCAAGTTGGCTCACTTTTAAATTATATCAGATTTAATTTTGTACTGGCCACCCATTCACATACACGTGCTACTCTTAAATTTAAGGAGGCTTAGATAGCTAGTAAAGTTACTAATGAAAATACAATTCCAACTCTGCATATTTTTTTCTTGACTTTTTCTTATAAGTAGTAACACAAAGATTATCAACAGTGGCAAAACATCAGAAGGTTGCAAGTAGAAAATAAAGTACAGCCACTTAACCTCCCGTTTCAAATTATAATTTCATGTAGAAGGAGTGACAGAACGTAGGGGTAGAGTCAAGAAAGGAATCAGTCTGGAGCTGTTACACTTCCACAAATGATCTAAGTCCAACCCCTCTTGAATTCCTTTATCTAGCACCAATTTAGTGCTCCCCATTAGTTGACTAGATTTTCTTTTATAGGGATGAGCAATAAATCAGCTTAACTGGAACTTAACATGTTATCCTGGTTCATGATATCTGACATTTCATGAACAAGGCATGATGATTGTATAATGAAATAATTTATTTCAGTGAATGTTCATTTTGGAAGACAGGATCATTCCTTTGTTCAAACACCATATAATAACTTCAATAATAGATTAATAATAGCTTCATTGATTTTTACCATATCATAGTATTGCATTATAACTTTGTAAATGGATTTGGAATAGTATAATTCCTCCTTTTCTAAAAGTTGTTAATGCAAGCATAGCTAGTTTAGGGGCTAGAATATTAAAAAAAATTCTAAGAAATATAGAAAAAGGTTTTTTTTTTTAAATTTCTAAGCATCCATCCTTGAAGATATTAATGAACAAGATTATTTGTTTTCAGCCTTTCTTTAAAAACCCGTTAGACACTTAATGTTATTTTTGTTTCTGACTATAACTTTTCATGTTGGATGTACTAAATTCAGAAACTTGAATGCAAGTTATTTTAAATCGAAAAGTGTATGATTAGCTTGGCTTTTATGTCTTTATTAGGAAAAAGTTTTGCTTTCTAAGCTTAGAAGAAGCATAGGAAGTTTACAGGAAGGATTCAAGAAAGAACTGACCATTAGAGATATGAGAAACATGACTGGAGGTGACATCTGTTTTTCCTTGACCTCACTACCATTACACTGTTATTTTCTTAAGTTGTATTTCCTTTGGGAATGTCATTTATTCCTAGAAAAAGTATGGTATGGAAGCAGAATGATAGTTGGATCATTCTACTAACTTCTTGCTTGTAGACTTTTTAACACCTTGATTTTATGCATCTGTGGCTCATATACAGATTGTTCACTGCTTACCCTTAGAGTAAAAATACATTGCCTTGGACCAGGGCAGCGAAAAGATCCCATATAGCCACCTTGGTTGCGTCCGCTGAGTCCCGCCCAGCCGCCCTGTTTAAGATAACCCGCTCCCTATTAAATAAAAGGGAGGCGGGGGAACCCTTACAGGGCAGAGCTGAGGATTATGCCCAATTCTTAGCGGACAAAATTGCTCGGTTTCGGTCGGACTTGGACTCCACCCCTGCAGTTCCAGCTGAGGCACAAGAGGATCAGATGGAACACCCCTGGGTTGAGTTTCAGGATGTTACCCCCGGGGATGTGGACAAGGCCATGAGGGCTGTGAGTGCCTCCACCTGCGTACTGGACCCGTGTCCCTCATGGCTGGTTACCAGCAGCAGTGAGGTGACACGAGGCTGGATCCAGGCGGTCGTGACCGCCTCTCTTCGGGAGGGGAACTTCCCCGCCGCACTGAAAGCGGCGGTGGTGAGACCCCTCCTAAAGAAGCCATCTTTGGATCCAGCTGTCCTTAATAACTATCGTCCAGTCTCCAACCTTCCCTTTCTTGGGAAGGTTGTTGAGAAGGTGGTGGCCTTTCAGCTCCAGCGGTCCTTGGAGGAAGCAAACTATCTCGACCCCTTCCAGTCAGGCTTCAGACCCGGTTACAGCACTGAAACCGCTTTGGTCGCATTGACTGATGATCTATGGAGAGCCAGAGATGGAGGACATTCCTCCATCCTGGTTCTCCTTGACCTCTCAGCGGCTTTCGATACCATCGACCATGGTATCCTTCTGCGACGACTGCGGGAGGTGGGGGTGGGAGGCACCGTGTTGCGGTGGTTCTCTTCCTACCTCTCGGACAGGTCGCAGTCGGTGTTAGTGGGGGGGCAGAGATCGTCCCCTAGGCCCCTAACATATGGGGTGCCTCAGGGCTCGGTCTTATCCCCCCTACTATTCAACATCTACATGAAACCGCTGGGAGAGATCATCCGCAGGCACGGGATTAGATACCATCAATATGCGGACGATACTCAACTGTATCTGTCCGCCCCGTGCCAACTCAATGAAGCGGCAGACGTGATGAGCCGGGGTCTGGAGGCGGTTATGGACTGGATGAGGGCTAACAAGCTTGTGCTCAACCCGGAAAAGACCGAGTGGCTGTTGTGTTTCCCTCCCAAGGATTCCACCAATATTCCATCTCTCAGGCTGGGGGGTCAAACTTTATACCCCTCAGAGAGGGTCTGCAACTTGGGAGTCCTCCTAGATCCACAGCTATCATTCGACCACCATTTGACGGCTGTGGCTAGGGGGGCATTCGCCCAGGTACGCCTGGTGCGCCAGTTGCGACCCTACCTGAATCGGGAGGCACTCACAACAGTCACTCGGGCCCTTGTGACCTCTAGGCTGGAATACTGCAATGTGCTCTACATGGGGCTGCCCTTGAAGAGCATCCGGCGTCTTCAGCTAGTGCAGAACGCAGCCGCGCGAGCGATAGTGGGTGCACCGCGGTTCACCCACATTACACCTATCCTCCGCGAGCTGCGCTGGCTGCCTGTCGACTTCCGGGTGCGCTTCAAGGTGCTGTTAATCACCCATAAAGCCCTACATGGTAGTGGATCTGGATACTTGAGAGACCGCCTTCTGCCAATTACCTCCCTGCGACCAATAAGATCACACAGATTGGGCCTCCTCCGTATTCCATCGGCCAGCCAGTGTCGGCTGGCAACTACAAGGAGGAGGGCCTTCTCAGTAGTCGCCCCGACCCTTTGGAACGAACTCCCCGTGGAGATTCGTACCCTCACCACCGTCCAGGCCTTCCGCGCAGCCTTGAAGAACTGGCTAGCCCGTCAGGCCTGGGGATGAAGATAGTTGCCCCTCCCGAATGATGAATGCATGTTGGTTACTGTTTTTATTATATGTGTCTTTGTTATTGTCTGTATCTCCCCTTCCCCGATTTTGTGTGAGCCGCCCTGAGTCCCCTCAGGGAAAAGGGCGGCCTACAAATCTCAATAAAATCTCTCAATAAATCTCACTGCTTACCCTTAGAGTAAAAATACATTGCCTTGGACCAGGGGCATCAAATTTGTAGCCTGCAGGACAGATGTGTCATGTGCTGACCCTGCCCAGTTTAGCGATGGGGAAAAAAGTCCCAATATATCATGTGACAACGCCGTGACAACACGAGTTTGACACCCCCGTCTTAGACATTAACACAATACTAAGAGGAGAGTTCTAAGATGTGTGTAACTTCATAGGATTCAGTAGTTCAATTTTGAAATCTTGTTTATGAAGGTGACAGTTCAGCATTGAAGTTCAAATAGTTTGCCAATGGTGACTTTAGCCATGTCTGAACTTTTATATTGCGTTCAAATTCTGATGTACAGCAATCATGTTTGATTCATGACAGCTGACATTCCTAATGATGTCCCTATCTTTTAGTTGTCAAAGTTTGATATTTTTATAATTATTACTCTGAGATAATTGGCATGAAGTTGTTGTATACTGTGTGGGGTGCATATTCACAAATGAACGTATTTCAGATAACTTATGCATGTACAGGTTTGTTCTTAAAGAAGTGAAATTCTAAAAGTGGTGAGCAGAGATGTTGAATTATCCTTCTGTCCTTGAAATGTAAAAGAAGAAATAAACTGAAGAAACAAGGTTTTTGCATTTTCATAGATAATTCAGGTCTAATTTGAGTCATCTGATTTTTGTCAGGAGACAAAAATCTGTCTACTCAGTTGCTTTTTCTTTCGCTTCGTTTTTTGGGTAGCGAAAGCTGAATTTGGGGTCTTGCTTATAATTTACTTAGTGTCTTGTAGATTACATATCCTGCATTTTTTTAATTAACTGAAAACATCATTTCCCCCCCTTCCTGGGTTGTTATACACTTTTGTAAACTAATCTGACGTTATAAAAATTGTTTTTTACTAATGGCATTTGTCTGTCATTGCCAAGGTTGATTTTTAGGCCTTAGCAATTTTGTAAAGCCCCTTCAGGAATATTTGAACTACATCATAACAGTAACTTCAGTATGATCTTATGTATTTTTTAATTTGAGTTTAGCTTGTAGGAATAGCTGTAATGCTGCTGCTATGCTGAACAAGGAACTGTTAATGATATTAATTCAGTTTTTCTCTTAATGTAGGGATGCTTGCATCCATTTTATCTAGACCAGCGCCCCCCAACCTTTTTGACAGCACAGACCAGGCCAAGGAGGGGGAGGTGGTGGGTTTGTGTTTTCAACCTAATTCTGTGCATGTGGCGGATGATAAGTAACTAATGTTTCAGTCTTCTAAAGACTTGCAAATATTTTATGTCAACTCTTGGAAAGTTATCTTCATTTTCAAAGAGTCATCACAGGTCCAACTTGGTTTTCTAATAGTTATGTTACTCTTAAGGTTATTTTTATCTAAATAAAAGATTTTATTTTATGGACCATCTAGTCTAGACAGGATGAAAAAATCATTTTCCTTCAGGTTCCCATACTTCTGTTATCTGTTTAATTTAGTAGCCTTATACTTTGCCTCATTCATATTGCTTAGAGTAAGCAGTGCGCCAACTCTCTGGAGTAGTATTCCAATTAGATACAAACAGACAGGAGAACTGGCTTTCCCATTATGTTCTGTGTTTCATGAACAAATCCACTTTAACCATGGTCAACCAAGGACTTATTCTACTATGGTTTGAGGCAGTGTTATTGTCAACTCGCAAAGCATCCATTCCATGCATACCTTTCTCAGGGCTGTATGTCACATTACCTGCAACAGCTGGAGGAGTATAATGTCAGAACCCTGTGAAAGTTCTCCATTGGAGAATGTGATTTATGGCACACCCTGGGAGGGAGGGGGGAAATGGTCAAAATTGGGTCATATGTGGGGTCAGAGCTGTCTTCACTTTGGTATGTGCCGACATGTTGCTCCTATTAAATAACTGGATTAGCTTCATTGGAGAATCCTGATTTAATTAGGGCACCTGTGGGAAACCTGGTAGCTATTTGGGAAAAAGAACAATTCAGGAATGTTAACAGGACAGTAAAATGTCTTTATAAAATGTGCTTGGGCTTACCACTTCTAGGCTTTAATGTTATGTAATGTTAATCTATTAGGTATTTGTATTTTCTTTTCTGCTTTGGATTATTTTTGATGTTCTAATTTTTAAATCTGTATACCTCTATATTTTTTTAATGATTGGACATACATAGCCGTCAGTCTGCTCCTTTTCAGAGTAAGCAATATCGTGCAAAGCACGGAAAAAGTGTTAAGAAATAGAAACAGAATTAAAAGCATGAGACAGAGGGTGGGAGAGAACAAAGTCCAGCTAAATCAAATTTATACCTTTTAGTGTATTTAGTGTATTTCTCAATGTCTATTTGTTAGACTTACATGGTTATCAAACCAGAAAGATAGAAGAAGGTATTTTTTTGGAACTCACCATTATTTTTACGACATCCATAACTTGCTTCATCTATTAGCTTTGTTCTTTAAACATTTCTCAGGCATATTTTTGAAAATCTATCATTTTCATCCACTTACAATTGTCTCCACATTCCCCTTCCTTTCAACCCATTCATTCTTCCTTTGTATATTTGTTTGCAATATGATCCTCCTTCTGTGTAAACAAAAATGCAATGAAGAACATAGGAGATTATCCTACATTCTTGTGTAATCCCCTGCTCAGAATCAAACCATTGCCTAAACATGATATGTATTCTCACAAATGCTCTTCTTGCATCTAGAAACTCCATATTAATGTAAGGCATTTTGCAACTCAAACCTATTTACTTTATCATACGCTTTCTTTAACATGTTCAAATATTTCCCTGCTGAAAAGCAAAACGGTCTAAAGCTGAACAAACACCCGGCCTGTAATAAGGTCAGACTGCAGTTCCCCAGTTTTGCTTCTTAGCAGTTCTCATATTGTCACCTTTGAACCAGAAGTCTCGAGTCCCTTCTGAGGGACTAACTATAATTAACTATAATTGTTGTTGGCTGTTTTGTGTAATTATTTTTTCCTCTCTGTGGGTATCCTATACTACTTGTCCTGGATCTTTATTTTTCAGCCTGCATGTATGGGGAAATAAGTCTCCCTGTGTACAATGTACAAATAGTTCTTGCAGTTCATTTAGAGACTGTTCAAAGTTACAACAGCACTAAAAAAAGTAACATGACCATTTTTCACACACACAACTGTTGCAGCATCTCCATGGTTACACGATCACAATTTAGATGCTTGACAACTGATCCACATTTATGATGAATGCTGTGCCTTGGAGGTCATGTGATCACCTTTTGCAACCAAGCCAGATTCACTTAACAATCGATGTTACTAACTTAACAACTGCAGTGATTCACTTAACAACTGATGTTAAGATGTTGTAAAATGTGGAAAAATCATTTAACTGTCACACTTAGCAAGAGCAATGTTAGGCTCGATTATAGTTGTACGTTGAGGACTAATTTATCTGGAATGCCTAAGTGGGAGTAGGAGGTTTCTTCACTATTAGTTGGAGCAACATATAAATCCTGTTCAGTAAATTATTAAATCATTTCTGTTTCTATTTTGCTTGTAGCAAGCTGTTGAAATGGTTATTTGAGGTTTTTCTACTTGTATAGATTCTTTAGGAACTTGGCAAGCCAGCTGCTGAGGAGAATATATCAGTTTTCTGTCAGCGTAGTGCTAATTTTGATCTGTTTCAGTAATATGGCATGTGTTCAGTTCACACAAAAATTGACTCACTTCTAAAATATTTGCCCCTTGTTGATCTTCCAAGGTTGAATCATGAGAGTAATGAAATCCAGGAGTCCAAAAGCCCAATATTTTATTCTTTAAAGAACCTCCAGTGTCACTAATACCTTGGTATATCAACAGCTTCTTTGTTTTAATGCTTTGATGTCTGCCTGGAGCTTGTATTATGGATTGTATTCTTGCTTTGTTGTTTCCTTAATTGAATTCTGCTTACAACACCTACTATTTCCTTGGATATTATATCTTTGCTATTATTACTTATCATTAGACAATGCATATGCTGGCTATTTTTTTAGATTATAGATTTTGCTTCTGTTTACTATATATCATTCTTGCATCTTATATATTGTGCCATCTTTTTTCAATTATAGATGTGAATCACATATATATTAATTCTGTCTGCTTACAAACAGCTTCCACAGCAGTGAATATAGTGCAGTATATTGCACCAAAGTAGAGTTCCTCTGATCCTTTAAAAATTAGCTTATTTATTATGAAGTTGCCTTTCATTTACTATAATCCATTTGGTTAAATATTTGAAGCATTATTTTTTAAAGGGGGGGGGGGATGATTCAAAATTGAGCCAAAAAGTAATGAAATTACAGGTTTCTGATAATATTATTTAACAGTTTGCTTGTGGCTGGATGGTCTCTAATTTTCCATTATTGAGAAAATTAAAAGTTGAGTTCACACATTTAAAAATTTCCAGATCAGAAAGATTTCAAAAACATATTCTGTGTTAGCATTCTCTTATGTGTGAATAAGTTTTCAATGGTTATTTAGAAAATTTCAGGGATTATTAAAAAGGATAAAACAGCCAGCAACTTTACTAGATAGTATTTTATTCAAGAAATGGATTTTGGTTTAGCAAAGTCTATATTTTATCCATTAAGTTCTTTGCAGATATTTTCTGAGATTTTTTTAGGAGGTTTATATATTCATCACTAAACATCTAAAAACATTGTGTAGGAGTCAGTGAATCCTTTGTAGAAGAAGCCTAAGTAGTTAGACAGTATTAGACCCTCAGAGTAGCTCTTTGCATCCTGAGGTGAAATATAATGCAATTTGTTTGTACCTGGGATTGTTGACTGAGTTTTCTTTCATGAATCTTTCCTTAGCTTGCTTTAGTTTACTCGGCCTTTGATTTATGTTTAAATGTTTAATTCTTGTCTGCCACCATTTGTTGGAAATGTAGAATGCAAATCTAAAAAACATATGTTTTATCAAACTTCATGATACGGAAATAGCTTTGTTTCAGTAATTTCTGCAGTTTTTCAGTCATGGTACTTTTCCTTTTCCTTTTCACGGAGACAAATATGACTGTTCACAACTTGCAGAATTTCTCAGAAACATTCTTAGCAATGTTTATTTTTAAAGAATCAAAATTTATGAGGAATCTAGTTCACTCAAACACATTCATGATTTCACCTGCTATACCATGAAATTCTGGGCATTTTGAAATTAAATCATTTTTAAAGTTGTTACTTTGTCCCTATGAAATTATGTGAAATCATGTAATTTTAAGATTGACTTTCCTACTAAGTGATCCATATGAAAATAGGGAGGTTTTGTGCTATTGCAGTTTATTGCAGTTAAACTTCAGCCATTACAGAAGACGTTAGATTTGATTTCTATAGAGAAGCAGTTTTTGCTCTACATGCTGACTTTGATTGCTTTGTGATTGTTATTCTTTGTCAAATTACTTTCAATCCATTTTTTCCCCCTTATTTTACCTTGATTTTTTGGGGTTAAACAAAATAAATAATGTGATATTGCCCACTACTTGAAAAGGTTTGCTCATTCTATTTTATAGATTTTATCTGCCTTTTCTAATGGATTGTGATTCATTACTCACAAAATTTAGATATAGGTAGTTCTTGACTTACGACCACAATTGAGTCCAAATTTTCTATTGTTAAATGAAATATTTGTTAAGTGGGTTTTTCCCCATTTTACGACCTTTCTTACCACAGTTGTTAAGTGAATCATTGCAATTTGTAAGTTAGTAGCCCAGTTGTTAAGTGAATCTGGCTTCCCCATTGACTTTGCTTGTCAGAAAGTTGCAAAATGGGTCACATGATCTTGGGACACAGCAGTGGTCATAAATATGAACCAGCTGTTGTGCTCCGCCGGCGGCCTGAGGAGCTGGCAGCAGGGCTCTGTGTCAGAGGCAGAGAGGGGGCCAGGACCATCTGGGAGTTATGTGCTCCCTCCGGAGCCTCCAGAGTCGGACAGCAGCGAGGCAGAGGAACAGTCTCCTCATTTCCAGTGCGTGCATGCGCAGAGCTGCCAGAAGGCAAGAACAGTTAAGACAAGGGACAACTCAGAAATAAGGCTTGGAGGTGATTGGCCCTTCCCATAGGACATAAAGGAGGAGCAAAGGCACATGAGCCTTTACAGAAAGCAACTTGGTTCATGCTGGTCAGTTTACCTTCTGAAGCTCCATTTTGACTCTTCGCTCCGTGTGACCTTGCCAAGCTATTTGCCAATTAAGTCTTTGGCAGTGTTTCAAGGAAGATAAAGTTGGTTGCTTATCACCGTTATCCCAAAGGATTTTGGCAGCCTACTGTAGAACTCTTTACAATTATTTGGGACTCATTATAGGCTGTGAATGAACGTAATTCACAGCCTTTGAAATAAAAAGAGGTTTTTGGGGCTAAGTGTGTGCTTTTTACTGTATCAGGAAGCCTAGGTTAAAACACCAGCTGCCAAGGATCTCAATTTTGATCACATGTTTGTGGGGATGCTGTAAAGGTCATAACTGTGAAAAATAGTCATGTCACATTTTTCAATGTTGTCGTAACTTTGAATGATCACTAAATGAACTGTTGTAAGTCGAGAACTACCTGTACTGGTTATATTCCTGATCTTTTTTTCTACTGCTGTAAGTGCCCTTAGTCCTCAGAGTCGAAATGGGACAACTTGCCAAAGCCAACTCCCTGTGGCCAACTCAGCTTGGCCAACTCGCTGCAAGACAACTTGCCGTGGCCAACTCACCAGGGAGATACCTCACTGCAGGACAATTTAACAATTCATTTTAATTATTTAAAATAAATAAAAACTTATTTTAATGTTTGTCATTCACATTTCATTTGGCCCCTCCTTTTGCAGCCTTTATTTATTCTTCTACACCATTTCTTTGATATTAGTGTAACTCTTCTCCCATGGCAAGTTGACCATGGTGAGTTGTCTTAGAGCAAGTTGATCATGGTGTGTTGGCCACAGCGAGTTGGCTGTGGAGAGTTGTCATAGATGCCTTGGAATCTTGTTATAGGCAGAAGGTGAACTAGTGTTCTCTTCTTGTTTTTGTCAGCCCTTGTCTTGGTTTGTTGATAGCTACTGCTTCAGAAAATTGTGGATAGAAAATTGTGGATTTTGGATGAGTTGGAAGAATAAATAATAGATATATAAGCAATATCTTGTTCATAAACTTGCTTACTGATTATTAAATATAGTTATAGAATAGTTATCCTTTAAGTGTGCTTTTATTTTTTCCTGTCTCAGTGAGTGTGCTACCTAAATTGTTGATGTTGTTTTTTCTCACATAGTACCTTTAAATGATTATTTATTATTATAGAATTCAAACGTGAATGTGAGTTCTTTATGTACTCATGTAACTTTTTTTTTCTTTCTCATCTTTTCTTAATCTCCAGGACAGAGTTTGGGATATGGATTTGTGAATTACATTGACCCTAAGGATGCTGAAAAGGCAATCAATACTCTGAATGGATTGAGACTTCAAACCAAAACCATAAAAGTATGTAAACCTTTGAGATTAAATTTAATGCCTAGAATAAAATAACTTGAGTAACCTGTCCTATGTATTTCCAGAAGCTATATAGTTTTGGAACTAATTATAATTTGTTCACAAGTTATTGCCTTTGTTTGCCAGAGCTTATCCAGGCAGTTTGCATGTCAAGGTTCCAAATAACATCCAAAATTAAATCAGAGTCCAAGGCAAAGTATTGCTCAAAGTTCCAATTTATTAAGAGAGTCATGTTGGCACATCTGCGAATCTGAAAGCCTCCTGGTTTTCCCCACCCAGTTGAAAGTTCAAGATCTTGCCCCCACACCCACAAGTCCATCACATGATCCAATCTCCCACTGCCATGCTAGCAGTTCTACCCATCCAGTTCCGGTCAAGTGTCCATTCTTTAGCGTGTCCATTCAGTCAGAGACTAGGCAGCTCAGGTGTGGGAACAAATTCCATGCCACTGGTAATTTGGAAAGGAGTTAATCCAGTGCTGCTGTGGACTGTGTTGTTGTACGCCACTTCGGCGAACTATCAGCAAGTCCGACCAGTTGTCTTGCTGATAGTCCATATAACAGTGGATGTATTGTGTCACCATCGCCTTGGCCGTCTCCGCTGCTCCGTTCGTGCTTGGATGAAACGCTGAGCTCAGTCCTTGAGTGGACTCAATGGACCTCAGGAACTCTCTCCAGAACTTGGCAGTGAACTGGACTTCGCGGTCTGAAATGATCCTTCTGGGCACTCCATGCAGGCGATAAATGTGTTTCACAAACATTTTCCCTAATTTCTTTGCAGACGGCAATCCTGAGCAAGCAATGAAGTGCGCCTGCTTGGAAAAAAATCAATAACTGTCCAGATCACTCTATTCCTGCTGCTGTCTGTGAGCTCGATGACGAACTCCATTGCAATCTCTTCCCATGGTCGGCTAGGGCTGGTCCATGGGGCTTCCCTGGCTGTATTTTCATCATCACACAAGTAGCACAGCTTTCTCTTAGGCGCTGCTTGGAGTGTCCAAGCACGGGTTAACTTCAGCTTGCTGCCCAAGGACTGAGTTTAAAGTTCGTGTAGCCACGCCTCTTGCTCCCCTCAGAGGCTCAGTTTTTAAAAACTCAGTCGCTCTACAGGACGCTTTTTGGGGAGATCCAGTCCTTGAGCAGCAGGTTGGACTCTCCAAGATAGTGTAGTGTACCCTTTCATTTATTTTGTTTTGTTTTCTAATTGTGTTAGTCAGCTCCTTTCTGTAGCGTTTGTTATTTTGGCTCCCGTTTCTTAAATACAGTTTAAAAACGTGCGAAGCAGGCTGCCTGGAGCACGGCTGGCTTCACTTGCCGCGATTACAGCCGCACCGCAGGGGGCCCTCTTAGCGGCTGCTGGCGAGCTTCTGGGGGCGGGTAGGTAGTCAGGGTCCCCAAAAAGGAGCCGTAGGCTCCTCAGACTTCCCTCGGTGCTGCTCCAGGTGTGCGGCGGCCATTTTAAAATCACAAAATTGGTGCACTTTTCTTTTGAGGCTTCTCTCGCCGCGCAGCCTGTCCTTCAATGCAGATCGCCGCTGGAGGGGATTTTTAACTTTGGGCCTCACTCTGGGTTGCCAGGCAGGCCTTCCCCCCTCCTCTGAGCTATTATCTGGTGGCCGCTGGGGATCTAGCCATTGACAGGCAGTTCCCTGGCCCTTTGAGCACAGTACGGATCTGCAGGCACCCTGGTTGTCTCAACCGGCGCCATTTTCAGGGCCGTTTATATCGTGCTGCTGAAGGCCTCAGGCTACTAAATTAATAACATCCGAAGGCCTTCGCCACTGCCTCCATAGCAGCAGTTCCTATCAGTCATCACAGCCTCTATCATTCCGGTGCCTAGCATCATGGCCAGTATCGGGGTAGATGATATGGATTCTCAAGCCGGCCCCACCATCAGTAAGTGTAGCAGAACCAATTCTGCTGCCCAAGGTGAAGGGGTGGGGTGCCCAGCTAAGGGGAAGCACCCCCAAAATACAAAGACCTCCAAAGCAGCTGAGAAGTTGGCTGAAAGGCGCCAAAATGCCCTTGAGAAGCAGTTCCAAAAGGCCCAAGCAGCACAGCAATAGGCATCAGTTAGCCTTCCTCCCAGAGTAGGGAGCGCAGGACCTTCTCTCCCCACCCCACAGTGAGAAGGACCTCTGGCAGCTGAGAAGGATTTTGGATTTTCGCCCAACCCATCTAGGGCCTCTGGGATCGCCCTGCCACTCTCTGGCTGAGGATTCCCTTAACAACGGGGACTCCATCATAGGGGAGGAATCTCTGGCCCCTTCTGAGGCGGGCCTAAGCCTACCCAGGGCTCAGCCTCAATTATCAAAGGAAATGCAGGATGTAGTCGCACGCACGATCTCCCAAGGCATTTTAGATGGCATCCAACAGTTGGCCTCTAAATTGCCCATTCCCACTGCTAACCCCAGCAAGGGTCGAGCCATGGGATCCCGGGACCCTCCGATTAGGGAGCCCTCCCCAACTCTTACTGGAGTCAGTGAGGTGTCTGACGAAGAGGAGGCAGAGCGGGATGCTCCGGACCGCTCAGAGGATGAAAATCCCACACCCGACGTGCCTGCTTTCTCAGGCCTATTCAAGCCCTCCATGTTTAGGGCTATCCTTACCAAGGCCCGGGCTTCTGCCATCCAAATGGGCCTCCCAGCTCAGGCAGAAAGCCCTCCTCCGATCAGGGTACTAAGGAGACCATTTGGCCACAAGACCCAGGTGCAGGGTTGTTCAAGGAAGCCTCCCCTCCCATGGATCTGGTTCTAGAGCTCCACAGCTGTTTATTGACATTATACAAAGCCAATGGGCCCAGCTGGGTTCCATGGCTAACCCCAGTGGGATAGATAAAAAGCTTTACACCATGGAGGGCCCCCTAGAGGAGCTGTTGAAACTCCCTCAGGTGGATGACCCCATTGTCTCTCTCACTTCCAATTCTGCTCTTCCAGCTAATCTGCTGGAAAGCTTAAAGGGTGAGGACAAGAGAGTGGAGAAAGCCTCCCATAAGACTCATCTGGCCACTGCATGGGCCATGAGGGCTGCTTCTTCTTCCTCGTACTTTAGCAGGGCAGCATTATTCTGGCTCCGCAAGTTGCTGACCAGCCTGCCAGCGGGGGACACCAGGGCGATGCAGGATGTTAATAAAATCATAGCGGCCGTCGAGTACTCGGCTAATGCCTCGCTTAATGCCACAAAATTCTCTTCCAGAGCCCTTGCCTTTAATGTAACCTCGCGCCGCCACTGGCAGGCGGACATGAAAGCGAAGTGGAAGTTCACTTCCGCTCCTTTCAAAGGGGGGAAGCTGTTTGGGGAGGCCCTGGATCCACTTTTAATTTAATCCAAGGACAAGCATAAGATTTTGCCTGCAGTCACCAAAAAACCGGACCGTAAAGGCCCTTTCGTAGACAGCCCTTTTAGAGCGCAGAGCCCTCCACCTCTTCTGGGGGGTTCAGTCGCCCTTACTCCCAACCTCAGGACCGTCCACAGAACAGATCCTCCTATAGGGACAAGAACAGGCAACAGAGCAACCATAGGTCCTTTCGCGGGGGATATTCCAACTGTCCCTTTCAGAAGTCAATGTGACCGGCACTGGGCCCCTCCCATAGGCGGTCACCTCCAACTTTACACCACTCAATGGGAGGAGTCCATGACGGACACTTAGATTCTGAACACAGTCCACCACAGATTGACCGTGGAGTTCCTCTCCCTTCCCACAAGGACCTTTGTCCATTGTCGCACTCCCAAATCGGCCCACAAGTTCCAACTCATGAGGGCGGAGATAGATCATTTGCTAGAGATAACGGCTATAGAAAAGGTTCCCAGAGGCCAGGAAGGCAGGGGGTTCTACTCCATCATTTTCCTAATCCCCAAATCCATCCCTCCAGACCATCCTGGGCTGCATCAGGCAGGACAACCTCTTGACATCTATAGACCGCAGCCCCATTTGAACTGCTTCGTACCGTTGGACTGCACCACTTGACTCTAAAGACAGTCTTTCTTATTGCCATCACCTCAGCCCATAGAATTTCCGAGATGACAGCCCTTTTGGTCAGAAGCGACCTTTGTATTGTACATGCAAATAGAGTCTTCCTTAGACTGGACCCGACCTTTGTACCAAAGGTTAACAGTGTTTTTCATAGAATACAGGAGGTGGTCCTCCTGGACTTTTGCCCGTCTCCCAAGCACCCAAGGGAGCACGTGTGGCATAAACTGGATGTTCGCCATGCGGTCCGTGTCTACATGAAACGGACAGCTTCTTTCCGCAAGTTGGAAGCGTTCTTTGTGTCCTTCCAACCCGTCTCCATGGGCAAGAAAGTCACATCTTCCACCATTGGGCGCTGGATTAGAGCATGCATCAAGCTGGCCTATGAACAACAAGCCAGGCCGGTCCCCCCTCGTATTACAGCCCATTCAATGAGGAGCGCCGCAACTTGGGCCGCGTGGGCCACGCAAGCACCTATTGAAGAGATATGTCGGGCTGCTACGTGGTCGACTCCATCCCCCTTTGTGAGGAATTACAGACTTGATGTTTTTGCCTCGACTGAGGCCTCCTTTGGAAGGAGAGTTCTGCAACAAGTCATTGCGACCCCTGCGGGCTTGGACAATTCTTCTTCCTTCCCTGGGACGGCATAGCTTTGGCATTTCCCATGCTTGGACACTCCAAGCAGCACCTAGGAGAATGACCGTTGGCTTACCTGAATGGTCATTCTCTAGGCGCTGCAGGAGTGTCCAACCCCACCCTAAATGTGTGCCCGCGGGGACATGTACACCATTTGGGGACATAGATCTTCACCACATACAGTTCATTTGGGGCTTCTCTTCGTTTTTTAAAACTGAGCCTCTGAGGGTAGCAAGAGGCATGGCTACACGAAATTTAAACTCAGTCCTTGGGCAGCAAGCTAATCTTCCACTTCTGATTTCATCTTTGGCCACCAAAATTGGCGCCTGTCGAGGTGGAGCATTTTTAGGAATCCAAAGTGGCCTCCTAGTTTCGCATCATGGCTTCACTGTAGAACTTTCAGCCGCAACCCCGTGGGGATGTAAAGTTTGGCCCCCTTCCAGGCTAAGCCATCTTTCATCGTTAGGATGCCCTTGTTATTGTAGGGCCACGGGTCTGCTGGGAGTGGCGATTTCATCACTGTTGTCAGCTTGTCCTGGCTTCGGGTGGTGACTTGGGCTGCTTTCTGGTGGGAGGAAGAAAGGATGGGGTGAACCACTTATTCCTTCTTACTGTCGTACTGCGGTTTTCTTGACAAGGCATCCACCAACAAGTTCTTCTCTGCCAGGATGTGTTTCAGTTTGAAGCGTGACAGACCAAAGATCCCAAAAGGAACCTGGCTGCAGGCCTGACATTGCATTTATTTGCAACCATATCAAAAAGAAAATCCCAGTATCTATCAAGTTATGTGATACTGTATTAATATTGACAATAATATAAAATAGAAAGCACTATATTTAAGACTTCCCTGATAAATGTTCCCAGCAGCTGAATTTTCCTTCTTTGAATTCCCTTGTGCATTGTCTCATGGTTTTCATAGACAGAAGAGTTCTAAATAAATTCATTTTTTGCCTTGCCTGAGGGCTGTAGGAGGCACAGATGATTATGTCTTTGGAACAGTCATTGAAATGTGCTTGTTGCAGTGAGAGAGGTTTGGAGGTAACAAATGGGGTGCTTGGGGAGACTTCTAGACTATGACCCACAATTGTTCTCCGCTTTCCTAAAATAATACATCGATTTTCTTGTCATTTGAGATATACTGTAGATTTTAAGTGAAAAAGGTATGCGGAAAGTTATATCATCCTCTCATTGGTATCTGAAATCACAGCTGGCTATATTTTCCTTCTTCTGAGGTAATAAATCTGGATTTTGGAGTGCCTGCTTTTTGCACAAAATGTTTTAAAAAGAGATTGAATGAATTTGATTGGTACAATAGGTTCTTTACCTAGACCAGAGTGAATTCTGATATATTGGGGAAACATCAGATGCAAGTACATCTGACTTATGACAGTTCATTTAGTGACCACAGTTATGATGACACTGAAAAAAGTGACTTATGGTCATTTTTCACACTTAAGATCCCATGGTAATGTGATCAAAATTCAGATGGTTCATTCTTAATGACAGTTGCTGTGTCCCTGGGTCATATGATCATTTTTTGCAATGTTTTGACAAGCAAAATCAATGGTGAAACCAGATTCACCTAACAGCCGTGTTACTAATTTATCAACTGAAGTGATTCACTTAACAACTGTGGCAAAAAGGTCATAAAATGAGGCAAACTCATTTAACAAATGTCTGATTTAACAACAGATATTTTGGGCTCAATTGTGGCTACAACCTGTGTTCTAATCCTCATGAAAACAAAGTAAAATGCTCATTGTTCAGGAATTCATGTCGTTAATGAGGCTAGCCATTTATTCCTCATTAAATGAGGACACATTAAAGGAAGGCAAAATATGCTGTGAATGGGTAAAGTATATCTTAAATGTTCATAAATGGCATTTGTGTGCTCTCCATGAATCAGAGCTGGTGATTTGTTACATGCTATATTGGATGTCAACGTTCAATATTTCTATTCATCAGCTTTCAATGGAGATTGAAATCTAACATGAGGAGAGCCAAGTCATTATCAGTCACAGAGAAAGCATGTAATGTAGAAGTGTTGAAATAACATTTTACACTTGTTTCTCAACCAGTGAAATCCCGTAATCAAAAAGCATTCCCCCCCCCCTTTCCGGGAATTACAGGTAATCCTTGACTTACGACAACAACTGAGATCAACGTTTTTTTTTTCTAAATGAAACATTTGTTAAGTGAGTTTTGCTCCATTTTATGACCTTTCTTGCCACAGTTGTTAAGTGGATCGCTGCACTTAAGTTAGTAACTTGGTTGTTAAGTGAATCTGGCTTCCTCATTGACTTTATCAGAAGATCACACAAGCTGATCACATGACCCCATGACACTGCAACTGTCATAAATATGAGTCATTTGCCAAACTTCCAAATTTTGTTCCCGTGACCATGGGGATGCTTCAACGGTCGTAGGTGTGAAAAACAGTCACTTTTTCAGTGCTGTTGTAATTTTGAATAGTCACTAAATGAACTGTTGTAAGTCAAAGACAACCTGAAGACCATTTTCTCAGGGCCAGGTTGTGGAGTATGTGGTGGGTGGAACTTACTTAAGGAATGGCTGTTCTCCTTTTAGATACAGTTATTCTTGTTCTTAGCAATAGCAATAGCACTTAGACTTATATACCGCTTCATAGAGCTTTCATCGCCCTCTCTAAGCGGTTTACAGAGTTAGCCTATTGCCCCCAACAATCTGAGTCCTCATTTTACCCAAACCTTGGAAGGATGGAAGACTGAGTCAACATTGAGCCGGTGGAATTTGAACTGCCAAACTGCAGCTAGCAATCAGCTAAAGTAGCCTGCAGTACAGCACTCTAACCATTGTGCCACCTTGCACTCTCCATCTCAATCTCCCAAGCAGCAAGTTCCAGGGAAGAAAGAAATGGCTCTTGGCAAAATCTTGAGTTGATTTCTTGCAGGGAACTTTTAAAATTAGTCTACTGGTCATAAGTTATCCATTCCTATCTTACTGTATAAAGCACCTTAGTTTCTATAGAGCTAAGGATGGTCAGATAATTCTTTTCCAAGTTGTATTCATGTAATATTTAAGAACTGACCACCATTAATGTTTATATAACATTGTTACCTGTCAAAGTAATATAGTTGTTTTTAATCAAATTAATTAAGTAGGTTTTCTTCCCACTTCCTGGTATTTAAAAGTTATAAATGCATTATCATGAAGGAATGAGTAAGAGGAATTTGAAAAGTTCATCCCACTCCTTCTAATCCAAAGATAAAACAAAATTATGTCCTTGGTTTCTCTTTGCAACAATTTTCACTGTGGAAGAGGCACACAATGATCAGAGTTAGAGTCATTTGCCTCTGGGAGTTAATTCTCTAAAACTTGGATTTTATTTTAAGAAAATTAATATATTGACAAGCGCAATACAATACATGCCTAAAAACCCTTGAAAACATATCATAACTCAGTGAATTTCAACACGATGCAGTCTATTTTACTAGCACTCGCAACAACAATTTTTTTCAGAATAAATATACCAATTACACATCCTGTTGAACAGACTTCTATATTTATTATAATTTTTTAAATATACGGATCTCTCTTTCAATGAGTTAATTGCTTAAAATAGAACTATCACTAGGACTGATAAGACAGCTTTGCACGAAAATACTATACTCTCAATGTGTATTTTTGCATATATGCACATGTGTGCTCACATGTGTCACATAATCATAGGTAGATGAGAGTTTTCAGTTGTGATTTTTTTTTTTGATTAGCGAATGTGACAAGAGAGCTGTAAAATATGTACGTATTGTATAAAACCCCTTTAGAATATCTGAAGGAAATGAAGTGTGAAGGTGAAGAAGAAGCACCTTTACAACCTTTGTGTTCTGTTCTTTCCATATCATAGAACATTGATCCTAGCAAGTGGCAAAATGAGATCCTATTTGGAAGTTTAATTAAAGTGAGTGAATTTTATTGATGCTATCAATCAGCAGAGATTGAGTGAAAGGGCTTGGTGCCAAACCATTTAGTGCTCTTGACAGGATAATTAAATATCACAGGACTGTAGTCTCAAGATAAAGTGAAGAGCCTTTTGCAGATGTGATTCTTTTGTTGGGACAGAAGAAAGGTGTTTTCCCTTCCTAAATAGTACATAGGAAGACTTTTAAAAATGGCAGCTTGTTATTTGTTTCTTGTATACAAATTGGTTGATTTTGTCAGCTTGCATTTTTGAAGGCTTTGCATAAATTACTTGTGTAAAAATACTTTTTAAATAAGACTTGCAGGGTAATTTAAAATTGGTTTTTTTTTCCAGTTGCCCTTATGTTAAACTCAAGCTTTTAAAAAAACATAGCAATATTAAAACTCATCAGTCTAAACTCCAAAAATGCATACTTTCTAAGAACATTCATTATTAGGACTGTTAAGTTTTGTCTGCTTTTGATTTTCCTAGTTAACCTGATAGTTGAATATTCTGTTGTTATATGAGGCTTACAGAGAATGCTAGAGTTATTAGATTTGGCATACCAGAGTCTGTTGGAATAGATTATTTGGACTTGAATAGCAAAGCAATGCAAATAAATCAGGCATAGAGCGCAAAATCAAGACAGAAAATTATCTGATGATCAAAACAGCAGGAATCAGAATCTTGAATGCCTCTGAGTAACTGAAGCTTTTACCTAACAGGACTATAGAAAGGAATAGGTCCAGTAAAGCATTAAAATCAGTTGAAGACTTTATGTAGGTAGCCATGACCGATAATGTGATTTATATTTTCTTCAAAAGTTGTCTTAACTGTGAAAGTCACATTGTCTGATTTCATAGTCACAAATTTAGTGTGCTTTATCTGTTAAGTAAGGAGCAGTAAGTCCGTTCTGGCCTGGAGATCTTGAATGTGAGATCAATAATCTTTCCTCAAGAGAAGCAAGGGCGACTAACTGGAGACTATAATAACTATTCCATGGAAGGTGATTCTAACTAGTTCATTGGGATCTAAAACCACCCTACTTGTGATGTGCAATTAAAATAGCCACAGTGCATCGTCTAACATATCTGCACAGCATTGGATTTATGGAATGCTAAGGTAGGAAATAGATTGAATGCCTGCTTCAAATGCCCTTGGAAAGAACTCTTCAAATAAAGGGCACATTTTGAACTCTTCAAATAAAGGGCACATTTTAACATTCCTTTTCTATGTTAAAACTACTAGCTACTCATCAGAATTTGAGAAACTTTTGCACCACAGAACCTGGTAGTGCATGATGATTCACCCAATAAATTGTTTAATTCATATTTTAGTTTTCATTGTTCAGACCAGCAACTTGAAATGTCAGAACAGAAAATATTTGCTGTACCCAATGTGACTGGCAGGGGCGGGACAATTGCTTTTGTTATTATTGCAGGTAACTCAGCATTCTCGGTTTCTTGTTATAAAAGTTCTGAGTCATCTGTTTGTATGCTTGAATTGCTGCAAATTATTATTTTGATCCCAACCTGGCAAGGCTGTGTAAGTTGGTTGAGACATTGGTACCAATTGAAACATTGGCATCAGGTTTGTTGGGACATCATTGCCAAGTAACTGTTTTTCAGCCTTACTTCAGGACGGATAATGATGAATACTTTCTTTGCTGATTGTGTTATTTTAAGCAAGATAGTAGAAGATTAAAGCAGTATACCAACTGAAGAACAATAATCATTTTATTTAAATAAGGAAATAAAGACCCTTAAATGCATACATTGATTCATTGGTGATTTTTAATTAATTTATCCATAAGATCAAATCCTCCCATCCTTGAGAATTTTTTTTTAGTAACTCCATCTATGATGGACTGATAACTATCCACCATGATCATTTGCCAGATAATACTTTGTATTTTTTATCTTCCTAGCAACGCACAAGCATAAGTGGAGAGGTAGTCCTCAACTTATGGTCACAATTGAGCCCAAAATTTCTGTTGTTAAGTGAGACATTTGTTAAGTGAGTTTTACTTCATTTTACAATCTCTCTTGCCTCAATTGTTAAGTCAATCACTATAGTTGATAAGTTAGTAACCTGGTTGTTAAGTGAATCTGGCTTTCCCATTGAGTTTGCTTTCAGAAGGTCACAAAAGGTGATTACATAACTTTAGGACACAGCAACAGTCATAAATAGGAACCAGTTGTCAAGCATCTGAATTTTAATGACATGATCATGGGCATGCTGCAGGTGTTCAATCTGTGGTCAGTAGACTAAATACAGCTCTGGATAGCATCCCCATAAATCGTCAACTTTTCATTTACAAATTTTATTATTAAGAATTCGATTCTGCCACTAATAAATAGATTATATTGTTAATGGTAACAAAAGTATTCTAATCTAATAACTAATCCATTGCTGATAGATAGGAGACATGTTTGCCAGTGAATATTTGTGGAAAGACATCAGTTAAACTTCAAGAAAATAATTTGGTTTGTGCTGTAACTAGATAAAATCTTTATACGGTATTATGTAACTAAGTTCCTCTAGGTCTTTTAATTTCAAAGCACTTACAAGCAGTAGTAAAAACAGAAAGGGATTTATAATCCCTTTTCTCTGTCATTTCCCAGATATAAGTGGCCACATTTCCCTGAAGCTCTAATTAATCTAAAAAAGGGTAAATAAAGATATAATTCCTTTGTTGGTAGCAGCTTATGTGTGTGGAATTGAGACCAAGGAACTGTGAGGGAAAAATGCTAAATTAAGTATATTTTTATATAATTTTTCCATTCAGATTGCTTACCCATATAGTTGCCAGGGGATGTGTAGAATTTCAGGACATTTTGATCACATACTTACTGTCCTGAGATAAAGAGATACAAAAATGGATCTGTATTTTTTTTTCCTGCATTGAGGTGTTGATCAAAATTTCTGTGCCATATTTCTGCTATAATATCACATCTTGGGTTCTTTTAGCATACAGCATATTCTTGGTTTTTTGTTTTTTTAATTTCGTTTTGAAAGAACTGAAGTAGTGTGCTGGCCAAAAAACATCATATTAACTATACACCTATTATAATTCAAGTAACAAAGATAATACTGGAGATCTCTCATTCTGCTCCAGATAACAGAAGCAGATAGAGTTTATTGAACTAAATTTAGTAATCCCCACAAAGCAGTGACTTTTCTTTTTGCTAGATTATGCCAACAAATAAAAATTGATCTTCCTCCTTCCAGAATGTTCCAATACACCATACTGTAAGTCTCTACCCTCTTACTAACTTGTAGAAGAACATATAGAAGGACGTGGTGGTGCAATTACACATGTGTGGATCTTTTTTTCCCAAGATTGTCTCAGCAGTAGGCACATATTGAATTATGTGAACTTGTGGGTCTGTAGCTGTTGTGGAATGTGTGGGAGATGTCGTTTCTTAGAATGGTTGTCGTGTGTAGTCGCTAAATAAAAAAGTAAGGAGGGAGTATGGAATACAGGTTTACACTGTATTGCAGATTTTTAAGAAACCTTATCTTAGAGTTCAAGAGACTGAAAGATAACACAATGAGTGGCTTTAAGTCCTCACCATGTTACAAAGCACTTGCTTTTTTTAGGAACAGAACTGAACAAAATAGAATAGAATAACAGAATTAGAAGGGACTTTGGAGGTCTTCTAGTCCAACCTCTTCTAGTCTTCTAGTCCTGCCTCTGCTTAGGCAGGAAAACCCTATACCATTTCAAACAAATGGTTGTCCAATCTCTTGTTAAAAACTTCCAGTGTTGGAGATTCACAGCTTGTGGAGGCAAATTGTTCCACTGATTAACTGTTCTGTTAGGAAATTCCTTCTTTGGCATGTTTGCTTGTTGAAGCTTAGGAATTGTGAAATTGGTCACAGTGGTTTTTCAGTTATGCTAAATCTTTCTTTGTTACTTTTTCTGTTGGTTTCATGCATCAGATAAAGCCTTAGATCCTTTAACTATGACTGCCGAATGCTTGTCTTTCACCACATCAACCTGGCAGCTTGGCTGCTTTTAGACGCAGGTCTGTTGCCTTTCAAATGGCAACTATGAGGCAACACAAGATGGCTTCAGCCAGGTTTTCTCCAGAATTCTGAATAGCCTTAGCAGCCTTACTAAGATAAAGAATATTGCACTGGCAGTTTATCCTTTGGGGAAATTTAAAATTAGTAAAGCTTGTATCCCAAGTTCTTGTTCACATTCAGCCAAGCTCATGGCTCGAGTAAGGGAAAGGCATGAATTAAGATACAGTTTAATAAAGCAATGCAACACTAAAAGATGGTTATTGGTCTTTACCGTGAGCAGCTGTGGGCCAGTCTGATCATTGCATGATTCACCTTGTACCTGCTTACAAAGACTTAAAGCCATGAAACCAACAATTAAATCAGTGAGGACTTGGACTGAGGAGGCAAAGTTAAAGCTACAGGCTTGACTGCACCGACTGGAAATTTTTTTGAAGAAACCTCTGCAGACCTGGATGAACTCACAGATACTGTAACATCACATGTCAGCTTCTTTGAAGACCTATGTGTTCTGACCAGGAACTTGTGAATATACAGTAACAATAAACCTTGGTTCACAGCTAAATTTAGGCAGCTACGTCGTTCCAAAGCAGAAGCCGACAAAAAAGGTGATAGAATGCTATACAATCAGGCCAGAAATGTATTAACAAGGGAGATTAGAGCAGCAAAGAGAAGCTACTCTGAAAAGCTAAGGAATTGGTTCTCAACAAATGAACCAGCAAACATGTTGAAAGCTCTTAAAAACATCACCAGTTAAGGCAAACCTCCTTCCCAGGTTCTAAGTCCTCGACTTGCTACCGGTCCTAATTTCCTCGACTTACGACCGGCCACAAGTCCTTGACTTATAATTGACAGCCAGCAACAGCTCAGCCACACCTGATTGGCTAAGGCGCGGCTGGCTGAGCACGGGCTGCCCGAGGCATTCCTATTGGTCGCCCTGCTTGACAGCTGTTGTATAAATAGCTGTCAAGCAGGGTGATGTGCTGAATCACTGTACATAGTTCTTGTTGCTGTTCTACTGAATAAACTGCTGTTCACTTACCTCAGCCGCTTCATGCCTCTTCAATTAATACTGAACTTAACACTGGCGACGAAGGTGGGATGCTGACGGTTCCTGCCTGAACAGCTACCGAAAAAGGAACTCAGTTATTTTCCTTCCTTTCTACAAGAGATTTTTTTTTTACCTCAAGCCGCAACAGCCATGGCTTCACTCCCACCATTCGCACCTTTTGGAACCTCTGGCGAGTCATGGGCTGGCTTTTTGGAATGCTTCAAATGCTTCCTCATAGCAAATAACAATCACAACTTACCCTCGGACCGCAAGTGTAGCTTTTTCCTAAGCTCGTGCAGTCTCGAGATGTTTAATATGTCCAGGGCTCTCGCTTCGCCTTTGGCCGTGTATGAACTGAATTGGGACACGCTTATCAACAAGCTTAAGAACCACTACGTCCCTACGCCTTCGAGGATAGCCTGCCACTATCCTTTTAGACAATACATGCAGAGAGACTCAGAGACTGTAAGCCAATTCTTACAGTCTCTCCGAACAGCGGCTATCCAGTGCGAATTCGTCGACCTCAATGACTCCCTCGTCGAACAGTTTTGTCTGTGGGGTTTGGGATCTCTGCCTGAAGCGGAGGTTGCTCGCTAGGGCAGAAATCACCTTACAACAGGCAGTGGAGAAGGCTAGAGCTGCTGAACCTTTGGAGCAATCCACAGCTGAGATGCACTGCGTCCAGCTACCATTCACTCCTCCCCAGCGAACCTGCCTCATTGACGAGATGATTCCCCTAGACGATCTGGAGGAAGACCAGGTAGACCGCCTACAAGCCCTGCCCAGACGGCTGCCGCCTCAACCAGCCAACCGCTCCACTGTAGCCACCTGTTTGGGTTGCGAGGGCAACCATGCTCGCTCTGTCTGCCCTTTTAAGGCTGCCATTTGCCACAGATGTAATAAGAAAGGACACCTGGCCCAAGTATGCCGCGCCACCTTAACCGCCTGCCCCGCAACTGGATGCCTGGCCACCACTTTACAGCCAGTCAGCAGCGGCGCCTCCAGCAACCCCGCCACCAGCAGCGGTGGAAGGACGACTGCTTCGCCGTTAATAAAAATCCTCTGGACGCCCCTGCAGTGTCGGTCAGCAAGACATCGGCTGACTCTAAGAAGATCACCATGTCTTTGCTGCTGGAGGGAACTTAACACCAGGCTGAAGGAAATCAACAACTGGCAGATGACCTGAACGTATTTTACTGCAGGTTTGAAAGGAAACTGTGCCACCTATCTTCACAACTCCCATCCCAGACACACCAACAACAGCCAAGCCTCCGACAACTGACCCCATCCTATTGGGTTCACAACCCCTGGTGTTCACAGAAAAGGAAGTGCAAGATCTATTTCACAGACAGAAGCCAGGAAAAGCACCAGGCCCAGACAAGATAACTCCTTCTTGCTTAAAAGCCTGGGGTGACCAATTGGCCCCCATTCCTCACCTGAATCTTCAACAAATCACTAGAGATGTGCCATGTTCCTTCTTGCTTCAAACACTCCATTATCTTTCCAGTGCCGAAGAAGTCCACCATCAACGAACTGAATGACTACAGACCAGTTGCTCTAACATCTATAGTTATAAAAACCTTTGAAAGGCTAGTGATGTCACACTTAAAGACCATTACAGATCCACTGTCAGACCCTCTGCAATTTGCATACTGAGCAAATAGATAGACAGATGATGCTGTTAAGATGGCTGTGCACTACATCCTACAACATCTTGAATCTCCAAAGACCTAGGCAGGGGTCCTCTTTGTAGACTTTAGTTCAGCATTCAATACCATCATACCGGACATTCTTCTAACAACTAAATCAGCTAGCGGTATCTGAACACATTTGTAAGTCGATCACAAGCTTCCTAACAGACAGGAAGCAGCAGGTGAAGCTAGGCAAAATCATATCAGATACCTGTACAATTAGCACAGGAGCCCCCCCCCTCCCCCAAGGCTGTGTTTTCTCTCCACTTTTCTCTATTTACCAATGACTCAAACGATCCATTTGTTAAACTACTGAAGTTTGCAGATGATACAACAGTGATTGGTCTCATTCGAGACAATGATGAAACTGCATACAGATGGGAGGTTGAACAACTAGCCTTGTGGTGTGACCAGAACAATCTGGAACTGAACAATAGCAATAGCAGTTAGACTTATATACCGCTTCATAGGGCTTTCAGCCCTTTCTAAGCGGTTTACAGAGTCAGCATATTGCCCCCAGCAACAATCTGGGTCCTCATTTTACCCACCTCGGAAGGATGGGAGGCTGAGTCAACCCTGAGCCGGTGAGATTTGAACAGCCGAGCTGCAGAATTGCAGTCAACTGAAGTAGCCTGAAGTAGATCTGGCTATCTGAGAGACCGCCTCCTGCCAATTACCTCCCTGCGTCCCATCAGATCGCACAGGGGAGGCCTCCTCCGAATTCCATCCACCAGTCAGTGCCGACTGGCGACTACGCGGAGGAGAGCCTTCTCAGTTGCAGCTCCGACGCTATGGAACAACCTCCCCGTGGAGATCCGTACCCTCACCACAGTCCAGGCCTTCCGCACAGCCCTCAAGATCTGGCTATCCCGTCAGGCCTGGGGATAGGATTTATTCTCACCCCGCCCGAATGTTGAGTGAATGTTGTGTTTTTATGGTTAATTTCTTTTTTACTCACGTTTTTTTTTTCTTTTAGTCTTGTCTTGCACTCCCTTCCCCTCATTGCTGTAAGCCGCCCTGAGTCCCCTCAGGGAAAAGGGCGGCATATAAATGCTCAATAAAATCTAAAAAATCTAAATCTAGCCTGCAGTGCTGCATTTAACCACTGCGCCACCTTGGCTCAAAACCGTAGAAATGGTGGTAGACTTTAGGAGAAACCCTACCTACTATCACCTCTTACAATACTAGACAACACAGTATCAACAATAGAGACCTTCAAATTTCTAGGTTCTTCATATCTCCAGACCTGAAATGGACACCTAACATCAAAAACCTCATCAAAAAAGCACAACAAAGAATGTTCTTTCTGCGCCAACTCAGGAAACTCAAACTGCCCAAGGAGCTGCTGATTCAGTTCTACAGAGGAATTATTGAGTCTGTCATCTGCACCTCTATAACTATCTGATTTCATTCTGCAACCCAACAAGACAGACACAGACTTCAGAGGATAATCAGAACTGCAAAAATATATATTACTGCTAACCTGCCTTCCATTGAGGACCTGTATATTGCACGAGTCAAAAAAAGGGCCATGAAAATATTTACATACCTCTCACATCCTGGACATAAATTGTTTCAACTCCTACCCTCAAAACTACGCTATAGAGCACTGCACACCAAGACAATTGGACACAAGAATAGTTTTTTTCCCCGAATGCCATGGCTCTGCTAAACAAATAATTCCCTCAACACTGTCAAACCATTCACTAAGGCAGCATTACTATTACTATTAGTCTTTTCATTGTTCCTATCACCATCTCCTCCCACTTATGACTGCTTGACTGTAACTTTGTTGCTTGTATCCTTACGATTTATATTGATATTGATTATTTCCTGATTGCTTATTTGTACCCTATGATTATCATTAAGTGTTGTACCTTATGATTCTTGACGAATGTATATTGTCTTTTTCTGTACACTGAGAGCATATGCACCAAAGACAAAATCCTTGTGTGTCCAATCACCCTTGGCCAATAAAGAATTCTATTCAGACCAGAGCTATTGATTAACAATAGTGTTTGGACTGCTTCATATAGTGGAAAGATGGAATGTAAATTTTACTTGGATGAAGCCCAGTAATTGTTGCTTTGGCTCATCTTTAGGTTTAACACTATTCATTAATTGTGGATTGATATTGATAGCACAACTGCTATTTATTGGGGAAATGTTTCCCATTTAACAAGCAGACCAATTCAAAGATAAGAGTATGCATGAAGGCAAAGTTCTTCCAACTTTGACCTTGTGAATTACATTGTGACTAGTGTGTCCCAAAGGTACTTTTCAAATGTTTTACTTCTCATGCAAGAAGCTTCTTCAGTTCTGATAACCATGACCTCATGATTGAGAATCTACATATAGGGTGATGTAAGTATGAAACTTAAGTCTTCATACTTAGAATATATTTGGTTTAAATATACTTAAAATATATATATTTAAAACAAACTAAAATCTATATCCAATTATTCTTATTCTATAACATACTTTTTAAAAAATAATTAGTAATATGGATTCTCTCCCCCCGTCCCCCAAAAAAGTTGAACAGGACATTTGTCAGTGAATTAAACATATTTGTGTGAATCCATACAATTTTCAGTTTACATTGGAAAACTTTATAATCAACCACATATTAGTAAACCCACTAAGAAATTGAAACTGCCAAATTCACAGAAAGTTGTTTTAATAACTGATATTTATTTATGCAGTGGCATTAGTCTTATTTCACAAAATGTATTCAAATTTTGTGTAGTGAAATGTGCAAAGGCGATTACATCTTATTGGAAGATGTATATTTTTTTCAAATAGAAACAATTTATGGTGATGTGTAAATCTATTTTCAAACAAACAAAATTATGAAAACCCCATTTTTAAAATAAGCCATTAAATTGGCAATTCTGAAATGATGACATGATGTTGAACTTTAAATATCATTAAATTATAAATTGTTCTGCTTCTTGGGTGCTAGCTAACCTGCATATAATGGAATATATTTCGTTCACAAAAGATATTGGCATTTTAGAATGGAAGACAACATATTGAAATGCAGGACTGAGGCAGGGACACCAATAAAACTATAATTTTGCTATCCAGAGCTCAACTGTTCCCTTTTTCCTTTGGAGGGTCTCCTACCCCAAAATTCAACAGCAACATTTCTTTGCGGAAGAGATTTTTTTCAAAAACATATATATTTTTTTACTTTATCTTTTCCCTGTGCACTTATGGCAGGTTGATTATTGATTTTTGTCACTTCCTCTGAATAGTGTTGTGACTCTCCCAAAGTCATCGGTAAACAGACCTAAGCAGTTTCAGCGTAGTCATTTTAATGATAGACAGGACTGGTTGATCTTTTAAGAGCTAATTGAATTCACACTTGATCACTATGGTGCATATTTTTGTTCGCAGTTTGGGCACAATTTCTGCAAATTCCGTTTTCATGAGCGTACACATTTCTGTACAAACTATCCTCTAATTCATTTTTCCCATGGAAATTTTAAAAAAAGAATATACACTTCAGGTTACTAAATTTCAGTTCAACAATATATCTAAAAATTCAAAATAAAAACACAGAATGAATTTCCACCTGCTTCCTACTTAGGATCACTAATACTCTTTGCTAGATAATTAGTTCAGTTATATTGTCCCAAGCAATGCAGTTATTGCTTAATTACTTGTCCAGTGCTAGTCGGAGACAGTGTGCTATTTTGGTCTTCCTTCTTTGAAATACTTTTGTATTTGGAGCTCTTATTCACTTTGGCATCTCTGACTTAGAGCCACAGAAAATCCTTTTAAGTGACTGAAAAGTGCTCCAAAGCACCAATTTGTTTGGGAATAAATTAGCCTGCAGTTCTAGTTCCCAGCAATTTCATGAGCTAAATAGTGTTCTTTAGACAATTTAGTGTATCTTAACGAATCATGTAAGAGTGTTGTATAACTTTGTAAATGAAATTTTGATGAAGGAAGACTCTTTTAAGACAAACCTAAGGAATTCCAGGCCCTGCTTTTGAATTAAAGTTAAGGTTTAGTGAAAAGGATTGTGTATTTCAATTGGATTAAAAGAGGTTAAAAGATATGTTATCAAACCTTACTGATAAAAATCTTAAGGAGTTGCACTGACTTTTAGAAATCCGTTATGTTAAAAGCAATATTAAAAAAATAACAATCTGACCTACATGGGAAAAATGTGTAATACAGCAGTTTTATATTTTTGCTATATTTACTATTTATCATATCCATTCCGCTGTAGCATTGATTATTAGTTACAGTAGCTTTTCCTAAGCTGGCACCAATTTCACAAAGTTCAGGTTACACTTCCTTATTTTTTTAAAAACAATGTATTTTAAACTGTGTGAAATAACTTCTCTAAATAAAATCACCTTTTTATAATAAGAAACTATGGAACATTTTATGCAATTGCTAACACATGGGGTAGCATTATTTATATTTTTTCAGTTGTCATACATACGTTCATGTAATTTTGTTGCCAACCTTCTGTAATATAATAATTGAAAAGCACAAATAAGGGGCAGGGGACTAAAGCTTTCCTGAAATATGTTTATACTTCAGTTTTCAGCTTAAAACAGAAAACATTTTTGGCTTTCTGAGCTTCACTCATAACAAGACAGAAATTAATGATATCTTAATAGTAGTTTTATCAGCAGGGTGTCCACATTATATAGCCAGTGAAATCAATTGACATAACTTCATTTCCTTAAAAAAAAATGGGGGGGGGAATCTAAATAGAAGGCAACAAGAAATAAAGATGCTTTAATTATTTCTTGCCAGTAAAATTCTGTTCTTCGCTGGTAATTGGCAATTATGATTTTTAAAAAAACCAGCTGGCTGGATTGCATTTTTTTTTCTGGCAAGCAAGAAATAAGATGCCTATGGCATTTGAGCGCATGCAATGATAATTCTACTTGGGCCCTGCTCAGTAGCAGCATCAGAACATCAGCAGGTAAATGAAGGGGTTATGCAGTAGAGTTCCGATGGGGGCAAATCTGACAGCATAGCACATGACAAAATTAAACTTAAATATTACTGTATTTTGCCCTGCTTCCGTCTCCATTCTTTTCCCTGCAAGTATATGATAGTATAATCCTTTTTTTTTTAAAGAAAACTTTTATTAAGATTTTTAAACAGGTACGTAAAATCTAAGGTAACAGTAAACAGAAAAAGAAAAGTAAAGTAAAAACAAAAATCGAAAGAAAATAAAGAAAAAGGCATAAAGACGTAACTTACAGTATCCTTCATGACAGTTATAAGTGCAAACATATTTAACTTCTCTTTCTAAAGTTACATTATATTATTCTTTATACATTCTTTCTTGTCTAATTGTCAAAACCCTAAGTCACGAGTTCATCCCCCCCATTTTTATGCAAATGTCCATAAGAGGCTTCCATTCACCAATAAATGTAGATGTTAAATAAGTTAATTAATTGATTTCAGCAAAATCTGTCAACTTCACCAACTATTCCTCCTTAGTGGCTTGTGTTGAATCTTTCCTTCTCTGTGACTAGAGTAATCTTTCCGCTGAATCATATATTGAAATAATCTTCTATGGGTTTTTTTTCTAAGTGCTTGTCCATTAATCGTAAAGTTCTGGCTTTAACAGAATATTAATCTTTAAAATTCTATGTATCAAAGAACATATTGTGATTCAAAAATTTTCAGCCTTTTCAGCTTGTTCATCAAGCGTGATAAAATGTCCCTACATGTTGTTCATATTGCCAGCATACATTTGAAGTGCCTTTATGCATTCTAGATAATATAATACTGAATATTTGTTCATCAGTTCTTTTTAACCTCTCTGTTGCCAGTTACCGAGTCCAAGGGTTGTATTTATCTTCTCACTTCCTGGTTTTTAACTTCTTTCTGGTAAAGGGGAAAAAAAACCCTGCAGGGGCACAGTGGGATTTGGTACCACCATGTGTGGCATGCCAAGCTTCTTGTCCACTTTTGCCCTTTTTTTTTTACTTTCCTAGGAAACTAGGGCCATGGTGGCGAACCTGTGGCAGAGGTGGCACGCAGAGCCCTCTCTGTGGGCATGCGCGCTATCGCCAGCTCTTCCAGGTTCCATCTTGCACATGTGTGCACCAGAACCTAGAAGAGAGCAGCTGGCTGGTGAGCATGCGCACCAGACCAGCTGCTATCTTCCGGATTCAGGAGCTCTGGCGCATACACGTTCCAGATTTGTCACTCGGTGCCAAATAGGTTAAGCATCACTGCTCTAGGGCATGGGTGGGGGAAGCCCTTTTATGACTTGTGGACTGGCTCAGGAATTCTGGGAGTTGAAGTCCACAGTCATAAAAGGGCCATGGTTCCCCACCTCTGCTCTAAAGCAACAAAGAACAGCCACAGAGAGCAGGCTGGTCCCCCAAAAAACCCCGGGTCTCCTGGTTTAATATAATCCCATTAGGTTCCCATACAAATGGCATTCTGCCCTGCTTCCCTCCATGACACAATAGACAAAACAGGCCAAGGATGTATGATCTGAAAGTAGAGTTAACTCATGTGTTTTTAAAAGTAGGCAACCATCTACTCCAATTATACGGTCATTTGCATGATCAAGTTGCTTTTTTTCATTGTGCAGGTTTCTTATGCACGGCCAAGCTCAGCTTCTATTAGAGATGCAAACCTGTACGTCAGCGGTCTCCCAAAAACTATGACACAGAAAGAGCTAGAACAGCTGTTTTCCCAATATGGACGTATTATTACTTCCCGCATTCTCGTTGACCAAGTCACTGGTAAGTAGAAAGCTGCTCTGCCCTGTCTTTCTCAGCCTTCAAAATATTGAACATATAAAAGTTTATGTGGGGCAGAAAATACAATTTTCTGCTGGAATTGTTCATAAATATGCATGGATAAAAATAACTCCTGGTTTGTAGTCAGGCAAGGCTGAGTCATTTCCACCTTGAAGCTGCATATTTGAAGCCTGTTTCATGCCTTGTAATAAATTTATACATTCTTATAGTTGCTGTAATCTCAAGCATTGAATGAAGAAAATGTTCCTTATAAAATGCTAAAAAAAACCTGTCTTAAAGGGGGGGGGGAGTAAAGTCTTGCACTTTAGTGGTCTTAGCAGTTTCCGCAAACTAAGAAAATGTGGAATACAAACTCATAATCATCATTTAGGCTTTAAAACAAACCTTACAATTCCCATTTTTCGGTGTTAGGATAATGCAAGATCCTGAGAAAAACAAATAACCAGATTTTTAAAAAATAAGACTGAAAGGAAGATTGACTTGATACATAAATATTGAAGAGTTCATTTTTGTTAAACACGATTTTTATTCTCCAGGTATTGCCAACTCAGTGAATACATTGGTCTTGTTATCTTTTTATATGTGATACACATGAAGCAATGTAATGCATTGGTCGGATTATACTATGAAATATATCCTCTACAATAATTTGACATTTATTTTCAGAGAAATTACAAAATATTAGGAAAATATTCATTAGATTCTTAAAGCACTTCAATTTTAACAATTTGATTGGGTTGCTTTAAAAATTTAAGCTGTTTCAAACAAACAAAAAAGGGTACATCTGTGACTTGTTTTAATAAAATAATTTTAAAATAACACTTGGATCCCATTTAATGCAAAAATAGCATTTAGTTTCCCACAGGAATGATGAAAGAAATGTGCTTCTCAAAAATTTTTGCTTTTCTATGATGGTATAATTAGAGTTTTATTTTATCCTTTATTTTTCTTTTTGGCTTAAAATTGATGGAATTACATCAGCCACTGGGATTTTTTAAAAACAGCTTTTGATTGCAAGCAAACTATGTGTTGTTTGCATGTATGCCTATTGGGTTTTTCAAAGTCTTATGCATCAAGACACTAGCTGAAATTCTCCTTTAAAACCAACCTAAGCAAAATTTATCCTAATTTTAAGCCTGAATATATCTTGCCAACTGTTTTTCAAATGTAAAGCTATAACAAAGGAGCTTCAAGTCTTCAAGAATAAAATGCAGATGGTTTATAGCTTACAATGTATGTAACTAAAAATGATAGTTGAGAAAATTGAGCTACACCAGGGTGCTTAGATCTGACCTGCAGGACCACCCTGGAAAAAAGCGAAGGACTGGCCTACGGTGTCTCTTCCAGCTGCCCTCCTGAGCTCCATTTTTGCTAACAGAGGGTTGCAGGAGGCCATCGTAGCCAAAAACGGAGCTCAGGAGCCCGTTTTCTCTGGCAGAGTACTCGGGCCACCACAGATGCCTCCGACACGAATGACATCAAGCTGGCCACATCCTCCCTGGCCATGTCTACTCTTGTCCCCCAAGATCAAATACAACCCTGATGCAACCATCAATGAAATTGTGTTTGACATCCCTGAGCTACACAGATATATTTTTTTTAAAAGGACATTTAGATGAAACTAAATTTCATCTATTTCAAAACTAGAGTTTGAAATACAATAATTTGGAATTCAGACTTGTAATCTGGAATATATTAGTTCATGTGGTATTTACTGGAATTGTATCATCATGCTTTAAGCAAACTTGCTGCCAAATGGAAAATTATTAAATTCATCATCAACCAGGCATATTCATTCATCAACCAGGCATGAAATTCTCTTACTTCGCTACTGGTTCAGAACCGGGAGCTCACAAATGGCGCTTCTGTGCATGCGCTGAACCTTCAGCCCATGCACAGAGCGTCCATGATGATGTCAGGGCAGGTGGGCAGAGCCCGAACCAGGGTGAACCGGCAGAATACCACCTCTGCTATTAACTATATTTTTAAATGTCATATCAAATTCTGTTCCCAGTAAAAATCATTGTGTCTCAGTGGCAGAAGTTCAGTTTTCAATAGTTCAGATAAGTAGTCTGGATGATAAAACATCTGCAAGAAAACAATCAAGTGTATCAAAGGACCTCTCCTTTCAACCCTGAGCTATAAATAAATATTTTTATAGGTTCAGATAGGTATTTTCTTAAACCTGCATCATATATTAGAAATTGAATTTGTGAGCTTTCCTTGGAAGCAATGGATTCTACCAATTGACACCTTATAAAATACTGGAGAGCAAAGAGACAGATAATATATTTAGATATATATTATTATATATTGCTTACATCTTATTATTTCTTTCTTAGCCATCAATGTTCATAGAAAGAATTGATTAATGGATTTCAAATTGCTGCAGTCAAGATTTCAGAACTTCTTATCTGAATTTAAAGGAGCTGCCACTTTAAGGACAAAAAACATTTCTAAAATTTTGAAGCTCCAAAATAGTTTTTGCAAAATAAACTTTTATAGTGTAGTAAATATTCCTGTATTAAATGTAGTGGTGTAAATTCTATCATAATACAGAATTGCCATTTAATATATTCATAAATAAATAGGATAATGCCCTTTACCTATCTAATAGCACAATGCTATGCAAATCCTAATGAATTCAGTGGAACTGATCCCTGGTAAATATACATAAGAATTGTAGCTTCACAAAGTATTAATTCTTTTGGCTACCATTTTTACCAATATATGGGAACAAGTCTCACTGAACACAGCAGGAGTTTCTTCTCTAAGTAAGGAAGCCTAGAATTGCTGTGCTGGGTTTCTCGGAGGCTGCCTTCATCATAATCATTTTAAGGGAAAGATGAAAAGGTCTGTTACTAGATCAAAACGGCATCTAATAAAGGATAGTTTCCTCTAATAACGCCAGATTAGATCAGAAGTTAGCAGAACAAAGCAAATAGCACTTTACAAGCAACAAGAAAAAAAGGGGGGGCACATATTCTCCTTGTATGGAAGAAAAGAAAAAAGCAAGCCTGTCCATTTTGCCTTGCTCCCTTCTAGCATTCCAAATTAAACATCCAAACCTTCATATTCCTTGATTAAGAGAAATAAAAAGAGAAATTTGGCTGTTTGGAGATTACAAGCTTCTGAGAATAGTATCTTTTTACCTTGAGAATAAAGGTGTGTTGCTGCAGGAGACAAACTGGCAGAAGTATGCAGTGATGGCATAAGACAGATTGTTATATAGGTAGTTGTTATAAGGTTAGTTGTTATAAAAGTCTACTCTAAAGTCATCAAAATAGTTAATTTTCCTTTCCCCCTCCTTAGATGTTTAAATCTTTTCTCTGTCTTTCTCCCCCCACCCCCCACCCATAATAATAGCAATAGTTATAATGCAAATATCCCATAAGCTTTCCAGGACTTTCAATTGTATTATTTTAAATACACCTATAACTACATTTTTGATTATGTATGTGTATATTTGTTTATTGCATTTCAGTCCTCTCACTTCAGATTTACTGCTGGTTTGGGAGAAGTTGTCATTGTACAGCACAGATAAAAATCAACAATATATCTAGATGCTTTTGTGTTTCAATATGCTGAACTTAGTTTCTATAGGCTTTTCATCTGTATCAATATTTGGTACACACGTATGTATATATATATATATATATTTAAAGGCTCCCAGCCTGTTCACATTTCATAAAGTCTTGCAGTCCTGGTTGTCCTCCCCCTTATTATTTTTATTTTGTCTGGATCCCATCTCTTTTTTTGATTTGCATTAGTTTTCATGTAGCCAGTTGTGAACTGGCTACAGTTATTTGGACTTGGACTAATTAAAATAAACAGCTTAATGTGAATATGTCATATTATACTAAACCCAGAGGCATGTTTGTAATCAGATTTAATATTAAGCTGGGTCTGGTCTTTATTTGTTACAATGGTAGTATAGATGTTTCTGTGCTGTTTCAATCAGGCAACTCTGGGCAGCTTGTAATAAATAATTAAAAAGATAACGGTTCCCCATGCACATATAGTCGTTTCCGACTCTAGGGGGCAGTGCTCACCTCCATTTCAAAGCCAAAGAGCCAGCACTGTCTGAAGACTCTCCGTGGTTATGTGGCCGGCATGACTAAATGCCAAAGGTGCACGGAACACTGTTACCTTCCCACCAAAGGTGGTCTCTATTTTTTCTACTTGCATTTTTTACGTGCTTTCAAACTGCTAGGTTGGCAAAAGCTGGGACAAGTAATGGGAGCTCACTCCGTTACGCGGCGCTAAGGATTCGAACTGCCGACCTTTCTGATCAGCAAGTTCAGTGTCTTGGCCACTGAGCCATCGCGTCCCTAATAAATAATTAAAAATTGTCAAATATAGTAAAAAAAACCAACAACAATAGGAACTATTAGCATAAATTCAACATAATGATAATATCAAAATATATAGCATCTTGTAAGAACCAAACAGCCAGATCCATTCCAATTTATCCATCACCCATTCTTGACACAATCACCAAATGCCCATCTAAGAAGCCATTTTCTGCTTTGTCTCTTATAAACGGGGTTTCACCCACTATTTGGTTCCCATCTCTTGTATTCCTGCTTCCTTGCCAATGCTTTATATGTTATATTGCTTCTTATAAAAATCCACTTCAGTTGTTGAATCTGGTTCTTTTTTGTGCTTTGATTTCTATGATTCTTATTTATGCCTGGGAAAAAAATCAAGTTCTTTGGGGAGGAGGTTACTATAATGCTTGGAAGTAATGGTTGAATTCCTTTGTGCTTTTATGCAGGAGTTTCAAGAGGTGTGGGGTTTATCCGATTTGACAAGCGGATTGAAGCTGAAGAAGCCATCAAGGGCTTGAATGGGCAGAAACCTCCCGGGGCCACGGAGCCCATCACTGTAAAGTTTGCCAACAATCCAAGCCAAAAAACAAATCAGGCCATTCTCTCCCAGCTGTACCAGTCTCCAAATAGGAGGTACCCAGGACCTCTTGCTCAGCAGGCTCAACGTTTTAGGTACGTGGAACTGTACGTTGTTTCTTAAGCATTCTGGAATTTTTCCCCTAAACAGCATCACTGTAGAAATATATTTTCCTCACATGGGAACTATTGGTTATTAAATTTAATATATGACAGACATAGCAGAAAATACTTTGAGGCACTGCCATCTGTTGGTAGCTATAAAAAGAAGAGAGTTTTATGTAGGCAGGTAGTAATATTTAACTGGAAAGTATCTGTCGTTCAATTTGCAAGATGCTTTTAGGAATATTTGATAAATTGTTAGAATAAGACGTTTCCACAGAGTAGAAAACCTGTCTAAACCCTGCTTTTTTTATATCAAGTCTTCTTTACTTTGAAAGAAATCCCTTTTTTTTCCTGCAGTGGAGTCTCAGTAATTATTCTGCATCCTTTTTGGAATGGGGAGAAATGGATTTTTTTCCCCCAGTGGTTTTCCATTATTTTGTATGGATCTCTCTTCTGATGACACACAGTGCTATCAGCCATACGTTTTTCTCTGTGATATTTTAGTGCGCTGAAAAAGACAGATGGCATGAATTGAAACAAATACTATATTAATCTACATTCACTAACTGCTCGGGGCTTTTATTTTAGTGTTGTTTTATGAAAGATTTGTGTTCGAGAGAGGGGATAAACAGGCTTATTTTGAACTTGATGCTATTTTCCTGTGTGAATGCAAGAGAGAAGAGAGATATTAGTTGTGCTCACTAAGTAGCAGAAAGCTCAGATAAACTTTGTCTTATAGAAACCTTGGGACTTTAATTTAAAACAAACAAACAACGTGCTTATTTAAACACCTGGCCAATGGCAGTCTCACCTAAACAACTTAATCCAAACAGCTTCTTTGCATGTTGTGCTATTAATTTGTCTACCCAGGGGGAAAAAAACCCACATTCGTTCTAGTGAACCGTTCAGTTGGAGCAGGGGGAACAAAAAACCCATTATTTTTTTTTATTCAGTATTCAGTGGATTTCTGGAGTATTCAGTTTCTGCTCTGTTTTTGTTGTTCAAAGGATATTCTGTGAAGCCGCTGAATATTGAATAAAAGTAGACTTGCCCTTTCTCCATAGGCAGACTGCCTGCTCCAGAACTGAGTGCCAGGGCAGAGTTAGCAATGGTCAGAAGAAGAATTCCAGATTGCCTCGTGCCTGAAGTAAGGCCACTGGGGAATTGTTGCTGCACTGACATGAAAAAGAGGTAAATGAACTTTTGCAGAAATAGCTGGTGCCAGGACTGGGGCACACAATCTCCAGTGGCCTTAGAAACCCCTGACTAGATCTTTCTCACAATGCCATGGGCTGCCGGCTTATTGTCTAAAGGATGTTCATTATTTCAGCGATGGTGGTAGATGACTCTGAAGGGGATAGGCCCCGAATGCTGGAAATGTGCATTTACAGGTTCAGAAATGGAGGGACGAATCCCAAGGTTGCCATTTGTTTTTTGAACGTGTTTTTCCATTCCACAAAAATAGACTTCACTGCATTTCTTTCCATTTTCTTTTTAAAACAGCACATTTAGATCATGTTTTTGAGAGCAATTTTTAACATCGAATGTTAAGGATTGCTTGAGTTTTTAATCTGTTCTGCTCTGGTGATTTGTCAAATAAAAGAGCCATGCATTCCAAATGAGAACGGTGTTGCTTGCTCAGTTCATATTAACTTAGGCATTGTTCGGTTCCTCTCGGAAATTTAGGAAGACATTGCTGTACACACAAAATGTAGAAGTGTGTGCGTGTGTGTGTGTGTGTGTTTGCATAGACTTTAAAGAGCTTGTCTTTGCAGTTGTCTTCGATGGGTATCTGATCCTTAGATCCATATCTATTGTATTAGATCTATCTCTAGTGTACAAAGGCAAGTACATTATGCTTGCCATTGCTGTACTCTTACTACTGTTGTTAGTTGAAGTGTTTTAAAGGCAGTTAAAGATTGAGGGCCTCAGAGGCTGGGAAAGTATATGTGTAACTCTCTTTTTATTTGGCACCGGCTCTGATAACATCAGACTTTAAGCAGATCCTCACACAAAATAGCAACTTTAGCTTGAAGTCTGCAGGTTCAGTCTGTGTGACTATTGTTAGGTGATTTTATTCTTCATGCCATTCTGGGAATTAAAATCTGGATTTTCAGACAGCTCAAAAGTATTTCCACAAGTCATCAGTTACTAGCAAAACTTTTGCAGATAGTCCTCAACTTACGAACACAATTGTTAACTGAGTTTTGCCCTGTTTTACAGCCTTTCTTGCCATAATTGTTAAGGGATTTCTGCACTTGTTAAGTTAGTAACACAGTTGTTAAATGAATCTAGCTTCCCCGTTGACTTTGCTTGTAAGGTCACAAAAAATGATCCCATGAGCCTGGGGCACTGCAGCGGTCATAAATACTGTCTGAATTTTGATCATGTGATCATTGGGATGCTGCAAAGAACGTAAGTGTGAAAAATGGTTATGTCATTTTTTTCAGTGCTGTTGTAACTTCAGACAGTCACTAAACAAACTATTGCTAGTTGGTGACTGTACAGACAAGATTAAATGTGTTGATTTGGATATTTTTCCTGAAAACAATCCTCAGTGATGAATTGCATTGTAATATAAAACCATACAGAAGGTGAAATCTTCATGTCTTGTATTGAAGTCACACGGCTGAGTCAAAGAATATGAGTTTTTCCGTCTCTTTCAAGAGTTTCCTTAAGGATAGTCATTTCATGCATGGTGCTTGATAATGCAGATAAGATTTCTCAAAAGATTGAAGCTTGGAAGTATTGGAGGAGTGTGAATTGTACTAGAGACTTTACATGGATATCCTCTAAAATATATCCTAAGATTTCAGAATATGGGTCTTTTAGGATTTCCATCAACATGGAGAGAACAGTCACTAAGATGCTTGATACAATATGTTGTTATATGTTGCTTACTTGCTCTCGTCTAGTAAATAAAAATGATTCCTTGGATTGCCATTATCAAGATAGTTGATAGTTTAATAAAGCTATGATTCAGGTTAGCTTTGGCAGGGGAGCTAACCTTTTCTGTGGGCAGATATACGTTTTTTGGAAATTACTATTGAGAACAACAATGAACAGGGGAGCAATGAACAGGGAAGTCAGCAGAGGGCACAGTGCTGAAATTTGTTATTATTTTCCCCTGCTTTGGGGGTATTTTCCAGTGTTTCATTATTGGAGTTTTATTTTATTTCCTGACAAAAAGACAAAAGTAAATTGCATCACTTTTTTTTTTGTCAGGATGTTAAGTTCCTTCTAGGGAGTTTAAGAGAAGGAGCAGAGCTGGTGCTGAATCCAGTCTGTGAAAAGCTCATTCTGAGTTGCAGAAACCAATAATATTAAATCAGTAGTTTTAACTCATGCCATTGCATATCTACCTGCAGCTGTCTAAAGAAAATGCCTAAATGTCAGCTAATCTTAGTAGGTTAATTATGTGCAGCAACCAAAGTAGCATTTTAATGTCTGACTAGATTCCACTTCTAAACATACGACATCGAAAAAAATGTGATTGTTTTTATGTTCTTTATTTCACATTGGGAAACAAATTAATATATACACATGTACAAACATAATTTACTTTTTTTTAAAGTTCTGTATATTTTCCTGACTGGATTTGTTTTGGAAATACAGAAGCAACTGAAACCTTAAGTCAGTGTGTTATTTGTTAATAGAGCTATCATTATACCAAGTTTTTTTAAATGGCAATTCATATTTCACCAGTGCTTATTTGCTGTTCACTCATTACTATCTGCTTAACATCCTGGATATGTAGATGGTAGGATTCAAATTATTGGCTACTGTTATTCACAAAGATAGATAGACTAAGACTGTTTTAATGGCAACTTCTATACAATTCTTACTACTTGGTAATGGATGTAAATGACTGTTTTGTTAGAAGCTGTGTGTTTTACAATAAAGCTCTTGAAAGTAGATATCTTCACTAAATATTGTAAGAGGAAAAGACTTGGTCTTAAAAGAATTACAATACAGTAATTCAAAAGCAGTATTCCCTCTTGTGAATATCTTCCCATTCTTTATTCTCTCGAGAAATCTAAATATGTGATAATTTGTGTTCAAGTGGTTGAAAGACTTGAGTTCACATACCAACAATCCCAGGTAAAATTGATAATTATTAGAATTTTTCATTAAAACATAAATATTGCCTGTCTTATTGTTAAAAGTTGCATCTTTATTCCAAAACTGGAAAAATACATATTTCTATGCTTTCTATGCTTTTGATTTATCATCTTATTGACATTTTTTTAGCTGGTTAATGTGCAAGTGTTAGCAGAAATATCAATTTTTTAAAAACCCTATCAATTTACAATGTGGTTTAGAAACCTGTAAAACACACAGGTCATTAATGAATATCAGTACTTCTCACACATTTTTCAATCAACTTTTAAAAAGGAAAAGAAAAAAACCTCTCCATCAACAGTGGTCTTCTCTCCCTTTCGTCCAATTGTTAATTAATAGTTAACATTTTTTAGATTTAGAGAATGGAAGACTTTTAATGACTGGCCAAAATAACCTGTTATAAAAATAAGAGTGTTTTATTGAGCTCTACATCTGCTTCCTCTGAAGCAAAATAAATCATACCTAATTATCAATATCTGAAGATTGCAGAAGTTATACTCAAATTTTGAATAAGTTATTAGGAGGTTTAACTGCAGAAATCATGCCTGTTGCATGCCATGTAAAGTTGACTGAAAAGCAAGCCCAAATATTTCATATTTGTTTCTCCCCATTATTCTTTCAACAAAGGAAATTTTGGTTTGCATCCAGTGACAAGATGCTAAATAATATGGAACAATCTTAATATGTTTTTTAGTCATTAGATTCCCCCTCCCCCAATTGTTAACTGAGACCGAAGCAATTTTTAAAATAATTTTCCATCTCTTAGATAGGTGAATGCCTTCCTGGAATGATGAAGACGGTGATGACCATATCAGGATATTTGAGATCTTGATACAATGTCTTTGTTGTTTAAAGGCTGTAGCCAGAAATAAAATTCAAGATGATATTCCTAAATGGGGAGAATTGTCTGAGTGTACATATCATATTTTCTTTTAAAATTTGTGGTGTGCATGTGTACTGAACCTCTACCTAATAACCTAGGAGTTTCAAGTTACTATATATTATGTCACAGCTAAAGCTGTTCTAGTTTTGAAAGTAATGACTCAGCATCCATGTGAGCATTCCTGAAGAAAAGTTTTAGGTTTATATGATAAAATTTTTGGCATTGTCCACTCAATTGCAGTAAACTAGCTTGTTTGCTTATTTTTCTGAGTCTCAATCTGAATCAGATTGTTGAACTTCAGCGTTTCCTCCTGATATAACCGGCATAAGGGTTTTTTAAAGGACAACAACATTTGTGGCATACAAATTTCAGACAAAAGAAAAATTGGCAGGAACTTTAAATGTAACAGCCCACAATCTAGTCTAACCAAGCACTGCAGCACCAGATGTTCTTTTCCTTCAGAAAGGCTATGTATATTTACATTATCTTGGAAGTTGCACATTGTAGCTTTTTTGGAAGTGGGGGAAATGCATCTAAAGTATCTCTTAATGTGAATTTAAAAGAAAATGGGAACCAGTTTTGCAATGCATATGTCCTCTTCTCCTAACTTTAATTAACTGAGGAATATAGTTAATATCATAGAATATAGTAAATATTATAGCCTGACTTGCTTTGATTTCTCAGCAATTATTTAAATCCAGCATTACCCTAAATACCATTTCCATTACATTGGAGCAAACAACTAACTACTTGGTTTGTAAAAAGTTCATACTTGGTGATAAATCAAATGTTAAGACTTTTAAAAAATGTGATTCCTTGGTTCTTTTATGCTGAAATGGTAGATTTCTAACATAGCTGCAGTTTCTGGCAGATAGCTAAATCTTACCAGCTTAAAATCTACAATGCATCAAGATAATTTTATAATCATATATTAATAATCTTGAGAAATAAAATTGCTACAAGATTTTCTGCAGAAAAATGTTATGCACGCACTGTTTCTCACACAAAGACAGACTTTTCATTCATTTATCCCTACGAGTTTTCAGAGAAAGGCATGGAAATATTGGCAAAATTGTTTAGTCTTTGGTGTTCATATTTCTAAAAGGATCGCTATTAAATATAGCATCTGAACTACATTAATGTGTATATTGTATCACTTCAGACATACCTAATGGGCTTGCTTATCCAGAATTAAAATACTGAGTCTGAGTGCCTTTTTTAATATAATTGCATAATGTCAACTGAACTTGAAGCTGTATTTATGAGAATTCTTGGACAGTATCTCTTCAGCAAAATTCAAGTTATGCCAGTGTATAATCATTGCACAACTTCAATTTTGCATAAAGTGCAGTTCCGAAAATCTAGCACATAACATAATCAAAGTGAAAGATTGAAAGGCTAAATAAACCTTTTGCTAAATGTGTTTTGCAGGTTGGACAATCTGCTCAATATGGCATACGGAGTAAAGAGGTAATAACAAATTGTGTTAGATCCATAATTAATTTTACTAATAACTTCTTGTTTGAACTAAGAGTATTGGTACTTCATGTGTTAGATATTGAGTGATCTTTGCACGTACAGAGGTAATCATTTGTTTCCATTTATCACTTACTTTATCAGCTTTCTAGCATTGTTTAGGACACCCATTATCTGCCATTTAAATGACTTATTTGGGAGTCTTTTGTATCAGTATTTCACTTTGAAAGAATGTGGGCGTCTTATATACTCAAATCTAGGGACGTGGTGGCTAAGATGCTGAGCTTGTTGATCAGAATGGTCGGCAGTTCGGCGGTTCAAATTCCTAGTAAGCTTCCTTTACTTGTCCCAGCTTCTGCCAACCTAGCAGTCCGAAAGCATGTAAAAATGCAAGTAGAAAAATAGAAACCACCTTTGGTGAGAAGGTAACAGTGTTCCATACCCCTTCGCGGCTATATGACCATGGAGTCATCTTCAGACAGCGTTGGCTCTTCGTCTTTGAAACAGAGATAAGCACCGCCCCCTAGAGTCGGGAATGACTAGCACATATGTACAAGGGAAACACATTTATATACTCAAAGGACATTTTAACAATTAAGAGGCCAACACCAGGTGTGTGTTTTTTTAGTCATCTGTCTGTACAAGAAGCAGGTAGATTTGGAGCAACAATAAGCAATAAACAATAAGCATACCATATCAAGTATGTTATATTACCTAAAAAAGTTAAGAAAGGTTATAATAATTCCATAAGGCCATTTGGAGCTTCAGTTTCAAGAATGTATATTTCATGTAGGATTATTTTTGTTGGTTTTATAGAATTTATATAGCCACCCATTTTGCCAAAAGCGACTCAGGGAGGTACACAACAATAAACAAACCAAAACCTAGATGTAACATCAGAAATCTGAAGCTATTTTTTTCTGTTGAATAAGTATTCAGTTGTGTTAAATAATTTGCTAAATTCATGGTGAAACAACACAATAAAGACTGAATATGAACAATTGAAGGCAATACATTTGTACTTTTTACTTTTTCATCATTCTGTTATTAACATAATTGTCTTTTGGGGAAAAAAGTTCCATGGAGATGAGTTAAAAACTAGGTTTTTAAAAGGAATTAAACAAAAGATTCCGGAAATTGAATACTAGCACTATAAGCAAAACTCTTACTGTTCCTTTCTCTTTTTAAAAGAAGATATTGCTAGCCAGTCCTTAGCTAAAATAGTAAGAGATTTCTATTTGGTTGTGTCTATCTAAAAGCACAACATGAATTTTTAGTAGATGGATTCTCTCTGCAGCCCATGTTCTGGAGAACTGGTATCTCGAGCCATCAGGGTAGGGATATACAGAGTTTTGAACAAAGCTAGTTGTTAAAATTAAACCGCTTATTTTTATATAATCTTTTTGCTTATATTAGCAATAGCAATAGCAGTAGACTTATATACCGCTTCATAGGCCTTTCAGGCCTCTCTAAGCGGTTTACAGAGAGTCAGCATATTGCCCCCAACAATCTGGGTCCTCATTTTACCCACCTCGGAAGGATGGAAGGCTGAGTCAACCCTGAGCCGGTGAGATTTGAACCGCTGACCTGCTGATCTAGCAGTAGCCTGCAGTGCTGCATTTAACCACTGCGCCACCTTGGCTCGACACGACACACCAAATGCAAATTCTCAAGAACCTTGGTTAACCACATTTCAAACATGGCAATCACAATATTCCTTAGACTTTCTAATAGCTGACTACAGTTTGCTTTTCTGTCATATCAGCATTGAAAGTAATTGAATTAGTCAGCTTATCCGCAGTCCAGGCAAAAAGCAAAATAATCTGACTTGAGAAAGACTTACTGCAGAGCATCATGGCAACTATATTTTATTATTCACAGTAAATTTGTATTAAAGTCACATAAGTGGCACAAACCTTTGGTTAAACGGCACTATAACATTAATCAACCGCTTTAAAAATATTTTTTATCCTGCCTTTATTGTTTTTATCAATCACTCAAGGTGACAAACACCCTTAATAATCCTTCCTCTTCCCCACAACTGCCTTATGAGGTGGATTGGGCTGAAGGAGAGTCACCCAAAGTCACCCAGCTGGCTTTCATGCCTAAGACAGAACTAGAACTCAGTCTCCTTGTTTCTAGGTCAGCATCTTAACCACTACACCAGACTGCCTTGGCATGTGTCTATAAATATTTTAACAAAAAGGTATTCTTGAAGGAAGAAACAATTGATCCATAACATGTAGGCAGAAAGGCACTTGGTTTAAGTTACTTAAAACATGTTCATATATAAAAATAGATTCATTCTAATCTTGAAAAAAGTTTTCTTCTAAAAAAAGAATTCTTTCTTTCTTTCTTTCTTTTTACCCTTCTACATTGATTAGCAGGTTTTCTCCAATGACCATTGATGGAATGACCAGTTTGGCTGGGATCAATATCCCAGGACACGCAGGAACCGGATGGTGCATTTTTGTGTACAATTTAGCTCCTGATGCAGACGAGAGCATCCTGTGGCAAATGTTCGGACCCTTCGGAGCCGTGACAAACGTGAAGGTTATCCGCGACTTCAACACAAACAAGTGCAAAGGTTTTGGATTTGTGACTATGACAAACTATGACGAGGCAGCCATGGCAATAGCCAGCCTGAATGGATACCGCCTTGGAGACAGAGTCTTGCAGGTTTCCTTTAAAACAAACAAAACGCACAAAGCCTAATGAGGTGTCCTCAGCCCAATTTATATTTGAAAACTATTCGACAAAGGCAAGTTAAAAGAAACTTTATACATTAGTAAATGTCTTTGTAAGTCAGTGTTGAGATGGGGGAATTACAGACTAGCATCCTAAGAAATATTGCGAGATTTTTTATTGCTAGTATTTGAATTAAACTTCTTAAATATCTTTATGTTTGAAATATGGACAAGAGGTACAGGGTTTTTACCTGTCACAATGCATTCTATTGCCTTCTTTGAAGAAGGTGGACCTTTTAAAAAATGTTTGAGCTAAGGGAAGAAATTTTCTTTTACACGACTGCCTTGAACCTGTGAGTAGATATTGAGGCTTTGTGTTAAAATTCCTAAGTTAGTTAATCTTATGTTGTGTTTGAGTTACACTTTAATGCCTTGCTGTTTAGTCTGTTCAAGAAGTGTTTTGAAGTTTACATTTTTATTTATAAAGTTTAAGAATATTTATTTTGTAATTATGATTTGGGTTGGGGAAGGGGGGTGGTGCATTATAAAAGCCTATTGTAAGATTAATGGAGAACTTTTCGTAAAGCTGTACCTTGCCAAAGAGATAAGAGCCTCTTTGATGTGGGTTTAAAAAAAAACAAAGCATCTATTTTTATAAAAAAGAGAAAATTTGGAGAAACTTTTTACAGGTCCTGGAACAAATATTTTGACTTGAATACTTTGAGAAATCTCTTCATATGACACCTAGTGAGCTTTTAAAACTTACCAGGAAATTTGCAGTGGTTGGGGGAAAACACTTTAGAGCGATTTATGATGTAGAAATTCTTTAAGAGATCTTTGTTACTCAAGAACTGGAATCACTGGGAGAAAGCACTGCTAAGCTTTGGTTTTGTAAACGTTGGTGCAATCTCTGAACATCCTGGTTACTATGTGATAGATGGCTCACATTAAACTTGTGATTTTGAAACAGAAGAAAATTTAAAAGTATATAAGAGCAGGCAAGAAATTTAAATTAACTGAGATGGGGGAAAAATCTGTTCTTCCTATAGAATTCCCTTCAGATAGAGCTCATGGTGTTTAGTGATGTACTTGCAGTATTGTTTGAAGAATTGTTTTGTCTTAAAGAAAATAAAAGATGTTTGCACATGGTTTGCATAGTGGCAGACCAGGAAAAACAGTCTTGCATTGGATATATTTGAAGGTATTTTGAAAGTTATGTTCAAGGCTAACACCTGAGCTTTGTGTAATGTAAATAAGATCTTTTGTTGATGAACCTCTTTTCAGCTAATACTTCGAGTTTTCTTCTGGTTTTTTATTTTCTTTACTTAACATGCCAAGTGATGTTCAAATGTTTTTGTATTTTTTTTCTTTGTAAATGGCATTAAGATTGTTACTTGAGGTCTGCTTATTCATTTTTGTTGTCCTGAGGACTTGAATTTACAGTGGATCAGATACGTTGCAAATTTTGTCTGTAGATAGTCTAGCTTCAGCTGTTTATGGTGATGCTACTTTTTTGTTTATAAATATGTTTGTGGTAAAAAAAATGAGTATAACCATAGGTTTTGAACAAATTCCTTACATTTTTCATACCAGAATCATAAATACCTGTATGCTATTGAAATTTAACTTTGTATGATGCTTAAAATCACTTATTTGGGGAAATAATAAAGTCTTTACCATGTATGGAAGAAATTTAAGGTCAAAAAGTACAAATATTTTCTGATTAGCATCTAGCTTATAATAAATTTTTAAAAAGCTGAAGGCTGCTGTGCCTTCACCAGGATGCCCTGACAACTATATAGTTACGTCCTGCTTTTTGTATAAACTGAGATGCTCACATGCTTCCCCTTAGAACAAGCAATGTGCTATGCATAACATACTTGTACATGATCTTTGCAGTTGCTTTTTTTGATTATTTCTTTTTTTTAAAAAAATCGTAGTTATAAATTTTCAGTATAGTACAGTACATAAAACTGTTGGAAGAAGAGTGTTAAAGTGAAAGTGATTGTTCATGCTAGACCCATTCAATGCTATTCAAATCGATTGACTTTCTGAGAGAAGTTCACTTGAGGTGTGGTGAGCAATTGTTCTGCACTAACACAAACACTGCTTTGGAAAAGAACAGTAATAATAACAATAAAGAGATACGATGTGGGGAGGGGGGAAACATAGCTATACTCTGCTACTATATTCTACGGTAGCAAGATCAAAGCATTGGTGAGAAGGCATGTCTATCAGGCTTCACTTTACACTGTTTAACAGAGCACTTAATAAAATGTAAGGCTGGTATTTATTTGAAGTTGTACAGTATGACTTAATTCACATCTGTTGGAGTAGAAAAATATATTCTGTTGAGTATTTAAAAGAGGCTGTACATGTTTTCTTTTGTGTTTGGATCCTTTGTACTTTTTCATGTTCAGTACATCAATAAACAAAAGTTGAAGGGAAAGAACACTGTGGTGCAGAGGTCTTTTAATAGTTCATTTTTCTTTTGAACGTACTTCCCTGGGTTTATTTTTCCTCTGGGTTTTTAAGTTAAATTCAAACTACCTAGTGCAGGAGCCACCCCTCAAAATCAAAATGGCTTAGATATACCACCGCATCTTGGTGTCCTAGTACAATGTGAAATTCAAGTCCTAATACTTACATGCATGGTAAGCCTCCTACTCGGTATTTCTATTCAATAACCCTACAGCAAAAGAAAATTCTAAAAGCTGTGTTTTCTAGGAGGCATTAGTTTGTGAAGAATTAATACTTGAGACTTCTGTACCAAAAAAGAGGAGCGTTTCAAGGTACATCAGATCAAGTCATAGAACAGACAGCTCTAATCTATATGCATACTAGTTGATATGCATACTAGTTGCCTGGGTATTTATTTATAGGGGGAAAATGACTGGACCAAACGTAATTTCTAATGTTGTAATTTTCCCCCTTACCAGAGGGAGCTCCTTTGTGGAGTACTGTGAAGCCATTACCATGGCAACTCTACTGTACTGTATAGTAGAAGTCATTTTAAGGTACAGTAGGCTGTATTTTAATAGAACACACACCTCGAGGGGTGTCTTATCCCACAGCATTTTTTTCCATAGTAAGTCATCTGTGTACCAAGTTTGGTTGAAATTGCTCAAAGCATTCCAGAGTTATGCTGGAATACACATACACACACACCATTCTAAAAGAACTAGATTAAAATAGAGATTACTATCTCTTCTTCAAATGTTGATGTTTGATGTTTAATAAATTTATAGGCCGCCAAATCCCAGAGGACTCCGGGCGGCTTACAACAATGCATTTAAAAAATAAAAAAGTTAAAAACAGAGAAACATATATTAAAAAAGACCACAACATACACCCAGTCTAATCGGGGCTGGAACTCAATCATGAGTTCAACAGCCCCGGGCCTGCCGGAATAGCCAGGTCTTAATAGCCTTTCGGAAGGCCATGAGAGTGGGTAGGGTCCGGATCTCTGGATGAATGAAATGGCAAGCCAACGGTGAAAAATAAATTGATTAAGTTTGTGAAGTATAAAAATGACAACCTTAAAGTCAACTGTTTAGCTAATGTAAACATCCTTTTTATTTTTCCGTTTTCTGACACATACTCCCCTCATTCCAAAAGCACATTGATTCAACCTGCATTTTTGTCTGCTCGTTGGTTGGCATCTAGTGTTGATGGATGACACTAAGAAATTAAGCTTTTATTGAAGATGGCATCAGTTTACGTAATTGCTGACACTTTCAAAAACACAGTGATTGCTAAAAGGTGAAAGATTTATACGATCTGAAGAGAAACCAGAGTTTTCTGGTGGATTTTCAGTGTATACCCCTCATAAGAGTAAGAAGACTCAACCTGGAAAGAGTCTGCCAATGAAGAAAATGATAGAATCCAGAATTTGCCTATTGCTGCAACATAGATTAACTCCCAATCTACTTTTAATTAACAAAATCTAGAAATTATCTTTCCATATGGTGAGAAAAGATTTAAAGGGGTAAATTATCTTAATGAAGAATTATATGAAATAGAATTTTCTATGCAATGAATTTGAAGCGGAATGCACTACCCTGTTTCCTCAAAAATAAGACCTCCCCAGATAATAAGCCCAATTGGGCTTTTGAGCGCCTGTACTAAAATAAGCCCTCCCCAGAAAATAAACCCTCCCTGAAAATATTGCAACACAGCAGCAGCCATGACCACACTTGCTCCCTTCTGCACCTCAAAAATAATAAGACCTCCCCAAAAATAAGGCCACGTGCTTATTTCGGGGATCAAAAGAAAATAAGACCCTGACTTTATATACAAAGTCAGATGCATCATAATTCAACTTTGATGGATTGAGATAAAAGAGCTTGAGTTTGTTTTCTAGCCATTTTGTTCTAGGTAAATTCCTATTGTGATAGAGGTCATGGCACTAGCTGGGTTTTTGCAGAAATTTGCAATGTAGTAGTCTTGCATATCTATGAAATTAGGGATATTGGTTTTCACTTAAAACAGATACAAGCAAGCCTTAACTTCAGTTTTGCATGCACATTCTCCTCCATGAATTGGAGCAGTATTTTCATTCCAAAAATGAAATTGTGTCTTAACCTCGTACAGTCCCAAAAAATCCAAAAAAAGTCTCCCCCCTCCCACAAATAAAGTTATAGTGGAAACATATAGTGGAATTTTAAAAAACTATAGAACTGTGATGGCAAACCTATGGCACGCATGCCAGAGGTGGCACACAGAGCCCTTTCTGTGGGCAAAGGCGCCAGCTGTTCTTCGCGGGCGCCAGAGCACCGGAAAACGCACCGGAAAACGGCCAAAAACAAGGCAATTTTTCAGGCCGTTTGTAGCTGTTTTGAGGCCAATTTTCAGGCCATTTTTGGGGCCAAAAAACTGGCATGCACACCAGCCAGCTGGTCTTTGGGTTTCTGACACTCACATGCACGTGCGTTCCTGTTTGGGCAGCAGGTGCTGAAAAGGTTCGCCATCACTGCTATAGAAGGATTGCAAACTACAATGAGATTCCAGGATGTTTTGTACAGGAATCTATAAATTACAGGTTACATATTATACATAGCCAAGCATCTATGAAATTGCATCATGATAATCAGAAGCACAATAGCTCAGTGGTTAAAGATGCTGAACTTGTCAGCTGGAGAGCTGACAGTCTGGGTTTGGAACCAGAGCTCCGCGCAACGGATGAGCTCCCATTAGTTGCCCCAGCTCCTGCCACCAAGCAGCTTGCAAATGCAAGTAGATTAATAGGTACCACTTTGGTGGGAAGGTAACAGCATTTATTTCATGTGCCTCTTGTGTATAGTCATGCTGACTACATGACCAGGGAAATTGTTTTTGGAAAATGCTGGCTCCCTGGGCCAAAAAATGGAGATGAGCAGAGTGTCCTAGAATCAGACACGAATGACAGGAAAAACTTTACCCAATCAGAAACATCATATGCCATGAAATTAATGGTACTGATGTCATAGTTTGCATTTCTGTACATATTTGTTTGATAGGTAGCTGAATCCTCAAAGATTTGGAGGTAATTCCTCAAATGGCATTTTAAAACCATGAAATGAAAGTTAAAACAATTGCCTGCAGAGTAAAGATCAAAAAGTATAAATGCAAGCTTTTAAAAGAATGAAGGGGCAAAAAGTTTGGGGAAAGTTTTTTCTTTAAACAGTCAACTTTTATCTAATGTCATATATATAATTAATTTGGATACCTAATGATTTTCTCTGAAGATCAGAAGATCCCGAAGAGCAAGCTAAATTTCTTTTTTGATGGAGTTATTTTTAGCAAATACAAGGTTAAGAGACTGCAATTGACACCAATCATCTGGTAGATTTTAGCAATGGAGTGAATAAGAAGATCTACTTCCATATGATCAGGTTTCATTCTTTCCTGAGATATAAATTCTAATGATAGAATCTCATTTACTACATACTGATTCAGTATCTCACTCATGCTTACATCATAGGACTGCATATGCGTAACTCACTCAACAGTTGTCAGCTACTGGTAATGTACAACCTGGGATCAAAGTTTTTGTTTCCTTTCCTTCAGAGGAAAATACATTCAGGCAGAATATATCCCATGAAAGCAGTTTGCAAGCTACTGTTAGGCAAAGGCTGACTTAACAATTTGGCTTGCATTCTCCATACTACATTCTGGATCGTCAAAAACATAAGGCTTGGCATGAACCTAGGGAAAGCTGGCTGTATTCTTACTTGGTTAATGAATTCGCTGGTTAGCATAATTTCCCAAACATTTTCTCCACTACAGGTATTACCTGAACCAAACATATGGTTTCCACTTATCTTCGGAACTGGGAATGTTTGCGTGCAGCACTTCTGTGCATGTGCAGAACCTTCTCAGCATGCACAGAGCATCCATGATGACAGATGGGCAGAACTTCCCCCCCCCTCCACTACCGGTTTGCCCGAACTGGGGTGAACCGGCAGAAGATCACCTCTGCCATGGACCCAATCAACTGAATTTCTGCTGCTGATTGCAATAAGAAGCTTAGTAAGCAGAGTTTATAATGCCCTGCTATAAAATAACACACATTTTTTAAGGAAATGAGCTATGGATATAATTATCTTATTTAAACTCTACATGTTGATTCATGTAGAATCAACATTTTAACCGAGTTTGAGCATCCTTTTCAGCCTAGGGCAGGGCTGCCAAAATCACGGCCTTCGGGCTAGATGCGTCACATACTGGCCACACTCACTCCTGGTTTATTGAAGGGGGAAAAGTCACGAGATGATGCGAGTTTGACACCCTGGCCTAGGGGCACACTTATATTTTGTTTTGCCTGGAAATTTGGATAATATTTTATTGAATTTTATTCTTAAATTTCCTCAATGCCCCCAACATAAAAAGAGTGAATATTCAGAACTATCCTCTTTATGGTGCCAAGAGAGATTCCAGGTGTTCCACCTAGATCTTACCTCAGTTTGTAGTTCAGGAGCACCATTGTTTATGATGTGTAGGACATTTTTGACCAGGGTTTACAAAACATTTAGCATCTAATTGAATTAAAAATTGTTGCTACTGTTATGGGTTAGAATGTTGGAAATTTCAGTATTTTGAGAATTTGCAATGAACCACATGGTTTTTTTAGTCATTGTACATGGTGTCATCCATTAAGGCTTAATTGAGAAAATGATATTTCATCTGAATCATCTGTTCCTCAGTGGCTGGTGACATAATCAACTAAATAGGACCTGGTACAATTGCTGTTTACTACTTTTGAAATGTTAACCATTTCTGATTGTAGGATAACAATTCTAACCAGGCAAGCATAGACAATTCACATTATGTATCATGCTCTAAATTTGTTAACTAATTTGCTGAATAGATGTTGCATCTGATATGAAGAACCTTTTATATTAAACTGATTTTAGAATCCTCTTTTAGAAGCTCAGTTGAATAGGGGTCTGGATCAAAATATATTCAGCTCTGATGTAAAATCAAAGTGAGGTTAAAGTGAGCTGGGGAATGTTCAAACTGCAGATCCTATCAACAGCTGACTATCTGAGTGCCAACTTGTTTCTTTCTTAAGACTTACAAACTTCACGCTATCAATATAGCTCTGCCTCCTTTCAACTTGAGCTTTTTGTCCTTTCTTAAAACAAAGTTTTATGTGCCACTTCAAACGGTGATAGTACATTTAATGCCCTCCTTGGCTCATGGGCTTGGAAATTTAAGAAATAAAACTTAGCAATTTCTCTCTTTCTCTCTTTCTCTCTTTCTCTCTTTCTCTCTCTCTCTCTCTCTCTCTCTCTCTCTCTCTCCCTCCCTCCCTCCCTCCCTCTCCCTCTCCCTCTCCCTCTCCCTCTCTCTCTCTCTGCCTAGAGTTTGTTCTGCCTCTGGGTTTTCCATTTGCATGAAGAAAGAATTTCACCATTATGCGTTAAGTTCAGACAGTGTAAAAGGATTTCCTTTCTAAATTGGATTAATGTTTTCTGTCTCCTTATTTCAACGGCTGCGCATACACATACACAACTACACGACTTCCTTGCTGTTGCTTATTTATCGTAAGCATCAGTAGAACTTTAACATTTAATCAGTAGGTTAGTCTCTCAAATCTTCCTAATTAATGGGTAGGGGTAACTTTTAATTAGCCTGTAAATTAAGTGTATTTCTATTGCCAGTATATTGCAGTTACAGGAAAGGAAAATTAAATTATACAGAAGACACTGCTTAATAAATTAGCAGTATACAGGACATACCAAGCATTGGTTTCAGCCGGTATGCACATACCGCTTAATAAAATTTAGCGTGCCTTCCCATACCTGATCTTCTGGAGGCCCTGTACTGGAACGCTCCTGCCCTCCCACTTGCTCCCCCCAGCCATCCAGTCGCTGCTCACTTGCTCCGTCCACCCACCCAGTGGCCACTCTCTCCCCCACTTGTCCGCACCTGGCTTGCCCCACCCACCTACTTCCTTTGCCGGAGCGGAGGATTGGGAGAAGCCCACGTGGCACACACTCCTTTCTCTTTGACAGCTGTCTGGTTTCCAATTGGGGGGGGGAGAAATCCATGCGTTTTTCCCCCACCCCATTGGAAACCAGGCGGCTGTCAAAGAGAAGGGAGCAGCACGTGCCACATGGGCTTTTTCCAACAGCCAAAGATGGAACAGGAGGTGAGGATTCGGCTGTTGTGAGAAACCCACATGGCATGCGCTCCCTTCTCTGCATGGATTCCCCCCCCATTGGAAACGCGGCTGTCACACACACACACACACACACACACACACACACACACACACACACCATGTGTAAGGGGACCTGGATCAGCTGAGAGGCTGGCAAAAAAGAAGCCTCTGTTTCTCCACTATTGTGGCTCGCATAGGAAGAAGGCGGGGATGATGGCCGGCGCTCACCCCCTCACCGCTTTCCCGGCCAGCCACCCAGCCAGGCAGGGCTGCAACAAGTGTGCCACAGGGGCAGCGCTGGTGAGTGATAAGCACGAGAGCACCGACCATCATCTCTGCTTCGTCATCTTGCAAGCTGCAGCAGCAGAGAAACAGAGGCTTCTTTTTTGCCAGCCTTCCAGCTGATCCAGTCCTCCTTATACAAATGCCTTGCATTGTGGCAAGCAGTGTGTGTGTGATGTGTGTACATTCCGTGGCGTGCCTAACACCTTTGGACACCCACCAGGTCACACACACACACCCAAGCGGCAGAGAAATCTGGCTTCGGCAAAAGGAAAAAAAACAGTTTGAAATTAGCCCCCTCTGCCGCTCTGCTAAAAAGTGGGGAACCAAGGACAAGAGATAACAGGACAATTATCCATATTCGGTTAACCCCCAGAGCAGTAAGAGGCTGAATTGGGAGCTCTGTGAATTGGCTTGTAGGACACAGAATGCCGTGATCATAGAATTTATTGGGCACTGGTTTTCGTTCATAGAATATATCTACAAAAATAATTGGAAGGGATATGTGTGTGAGAGAGGGCGGGTAGAGAGAAAGGAAGAGAAAGGAAGAAGGAAAAAAAGAAAAAGAAAGTGGGAGAAAGAGACGAAAGAAAGGAGGAGAGAGACAAAAGGTAAGAAAGAAAGAAAGAAAGAAAGAAAGAAAGAAAGAAAGAAAGAAAACTTATTACCACAATTGAGCCCAAAATTTTCGTTGCTAAGTGAGAACATTGTTAAGTGAGTTTCACCACATTTTCCAAGTTGGACACGCCCACCCAGTCACAAGTCCACAAAGCCACTCCTACCCGGTCACATGACCGCTGAGCCACTCCCACAAAACAGGCCACACCTACAGAATAGGTTTTTTAAAAATTTGAAACCTACCACTGGGACATACCCTATAAACAAAATTGATAATCTAAAGGAGACCATCTCGTTAGAATTTGCAAATATCAAAGATAATTTTAATGTACGCAGGAATGTTCAAAGATCAAACATGAATCAAATAAGAAGTATTTAGAAGAGAACAGCAACCAATTCAAACATGTAATATAATTTATCTAATCAGTCTCCGGAGCCTAAAGCTTGTTGGTACACTCTGTAAACGCACACATATATACACACAGCCTATCCCTCATTCTCTCCAATTCCCTCTCCTTCCATTCCCCATTCCTGCCCAACACAGAACTATGTAGAATTAGCAAGGCTTCTTTACACACATCATGGTGTGCCTTCTTGTCTCAGTCTCTCTTTGTTTCCATTTTCTCCTTGTCAATCTCCATGCCAGCCAAAATAAAAAGTAGGCTGCCCCCCCTCCCCGCCCAAGGCTTAGACATAGAGGACTTCAACTTTTGACTTTCAGTCAATGACACAACCCTTAAAGTTGCTTTCTTGTAACTTTGAGAGGATTAAGATAATCTTTCTTCCTCACCCCACATTATAACCTTGATCTGAAATGACCTAATCCGCAGTACAGATTGCAATACATAGTTTTGCGTCAGGGATGGATGGGTGAGCTCCAGTGGAGTGTACATGACTACAAGAATTTGGAAGGTGTTTGTGGGACTTCTGTTTCTCACAGTGACTCTTTGTAACTTTCTGGAGAAGGATACATTTGGCATAAACACTGAATAGAAAATAAACTATTAAACCCAACCCAATAAACTATTAAACCCAACATGTTTAATTAGTCCAAATCTGGATCATTAAGAAAATTGACAGAAATGCAGTCCATAGACCTGAAGGAGGCATATCTACACATCCCAATTCGGCCACAACATCGAAGGTTCCTGCAGTTCTACGCCGGCCGACATTATCAGTACAGGGCCTACCATTTGGCCTTTCGTCGGCCTCCAGAACCTTCACCAAAATTCTGTCAGTTATCGCAGCTCACCTCAGATGCAGACCTGTAAGACTCCAGTGTTACCTGGACAACATCTTAATCCAGTCATTGCCCAGGAAACAAGCTTTAGGAGATCTCCAGGTCACCACGAGGTCCCTCCAGAACCACAGGTTCTCTGTGAACTTGGAAAAAAGTCACTTCACACCAACCACCAAGCTCCTCCACCTGGGGGTGGTGATCAACACCTCAATCTGCAAGGTGTTTCTTTCTCAGGATAGGATAGACAGCCTAGGCACTCTAGTCCACAAGGTTCAGGGGTTGAGGCAGGTCCAGTGGTGGGTTTCAAAAATTTTTAGAACCTCTTCTGTAGGTGTGGCCTGCTTTGTGCAAGCGGCTTGCCGACCATGTGACCTGGTGGGAGTGGCTTGCTAGCCATGTGACCGAATGAGAGTGGCTTGGCAGTCATGTGACTAGGTGGGCATGGCCAACTTGTAAAATGTGGTGAAACTCACTTAATAACGTTCTTGCTTAGCAACCAAAATGTTGGCTCAGAAACTCTGGCATTTAAAGCATGCAAGTCTGAAAGCTGTCAAGTTACAAGACCCTTGCACCCCTAACCTTTTAGAAAAAAAAAACCCAGGGGTGTTCAAACTTTGCAGCTTTAAGACTTGTGGACTTCAGCTCCCAGAATTCCTCCTCCAGTCATGTTGGCTCAGGAACTCTGTTCTTGAAGTGTGCAAGTCTTAAAGCTGTCAAGACCCTTGCTTCCCTAACCCTTTAGAAAAAAAAACCCAGGGGTGTTCAAACTTGACAGCTTTAAGACTTTAAGGTTTAGATAGGACTCTTAGAGGCGGGGGGGGCAATTGGTGAGTCAGCCAATCAGTGAGCGGCGGGCAGAGCAAGCGTGATGTGGACGGGCGGGGGGAGGGAGCTGGAACTGGTTCTAAACGGCATGGTAGATTTGTGGAACCTCATTTATAGAAGAGGTTAGAACTGGCAGGAACCCACCTCTGGGCAGGTCCCTGTGTTGCTCCTTTCGCGATTATTAGGGAAGATGATCTCATGCATCTCAGTAGTTCCGTGGTCATGCCTCCACTCACAGGAGTTGCAGTGGTTTCTCCTGCCTCATCAGAGAACCAACAGAAGCAACTCCACAACAAAGATCCTACTTCCACTGAGGATGAAGAGGTCCCTCAGGTGGTGGCAATCAGCAGCCATGCTAAAAGGACACCTCTTCAAAGAACCAACGTGAGTACTCATCACAATGGACACCAGCCTATTTGGCTGAGGGACCCACATGAGACAACCCGTGACACAGGGCAGGTGGTCTCCAGCCAAAGCAGCTTGCAACGTCAACTGGCTAGAGCTGAGGGCAACAAGACTCTCCCTACGACTTTTCCAGCAGGACATTCTACACCACGCCTCTGCCTTTTCTGCCTCTTCCTCTTATACCACAAGTGGTCCACAAAATCATCGTGGAGGAAGTGGAGGTGCTTCTGGTGGTGTCTCACTGGCCCTGGAGGTCCTGGTACAACCTCGTCAACCTCTCAGTGTCCAGTTCGTAATGAATCCCTCAGGGTTAGGTCTCCTTCAGCTAAGGGGCCATTGTCCACCCAGACCCTCAGTGGCTCCAGTTGTCTGGCACTTGAGGGGGACCTCCTGAGGAGGGATGACCTCTCGGAGGAGGTGATACGTACCATCCAGGCGTCCAGGTGACCCTTGACCAGAATTTATGATGCCACTTGGGCCACTTTCGCCAGGTGGTGCGACACCCATCATATTGATCCAGTCACACTACCAGTTCCCCGCATATTGGACTTTCTGCAGGAGGACCTTGATAGGTGGCTTGCTCCCAACACCCTCCGCTGTCATGTCGCTGCATTATCCACCATTTGGTCTGGAGATTCAGCTCAGCCCCTCAACAGACTACCAAAAGTGTCCAATCTGCACCCTCTGGTGGTCCACTGGTACCCAACCTGGCAGTTTTCGGTTGTTCTACAGAGTTTAACTTCAGCTCCCTTCAAACTTCTTCAAGCTGCTTCCCTCCGACACCTCACTCTTAAGATGTTTTTTCTTATTGCTATAACATCTACAAGAAGAATATTGGAGCTGGTAGCCCTGTCTGTCCAAGAGGACCTATGTATTATACATCCAGACAGAGTTGTACTTCGTCTGGACCTGGCCTTCACCCCAAAAATTAACACATGGTTTCACAGGGCACAGGGGGTAATTTTATCAAACTTGCCTGCACCCTAGACACCCGAGGGTACGGGTCTGGCATACTCTGGACATTAGACAGGCCCTGCATAGATACATTAAACGGACAGCAGAATTCTGCAGGTCCAAGGCCCTTTTTGTGTCATTCCAGCCAGGGTCCATGGAATGAAAGGTAACTTCTTCAATTGTCGGCAGGTGGCTGAGGGCATGCATCATGGCTGAGTATGAGCACCAGTCTAAAGCAGTTCCTCAACACATCACCGCTTACTCTATGAGGAGCGTAGCCACCACTGCTGCCTGGACAACCCAGGCTACAATAGATGAAATCTGCAAAGTGGCAACATGGTCGTCTCCATCACCCTTTGTCAGAAACTATAAATTGGACATGTATGCCTCAGCCAATGCATCATTCAGCAGGCGGGTCCTGCAGGGGGTTGTTTCCATGACCAACTCCCTGGACAGACCTTTTTACTGCCCTAGTGACAATTAACTTGGGTATGTCCCTTGCTTGGACTCTCCAAGCAGCGCACAGGAGAATGACCATTGGCTTACCTGAAGGGACCTTCTCTGTGTGCTGCGGGAGAGCCCAACCCCACCCAGGTTCTTCAGGTCCAGTGATTCATTGCCATCAGATCAACTCTGGTTTTTTTCATCGCATCATCAGCCTTCTTCAGTTCCAGAACTTGTCAAAAATCTGACATTAAGGACGACCAGGAGGCATAGCTAAAGAAAAAGATTACCTCAGTCCTTTGGCAACAAGACTAATTTAACCCATGCTTGGACTCTCCCGCAATGCACAGAGAAGGACCCTTCAGGTAAGCCAATGGTGATTTCCTGAGTTTCAATTTGGGTTTTTCCCCTTCCCTTCACTATTTAGTGGGATAGCATGGTGGCTCAGTGGTTAAGATGCTGGGCTTGTTGCCTGGAAAGTTGGCATCCCAGGTTCAAGACCCGAGCTCCGTGCAACAGGGTGAGCTCCCATTCTTGCCCCAGCTCCTGCCAAATTAGCAAGTAGATAACTAGGTAACACTTTGAAGAAAACAGCAACTAGTCTATGACCATAATCAACTTTAATGCTGAGTTACCATCCCTCATTTTCTGTATTTTATTAATACATCTTAGAGTTTCTCATCTATGCCACTTTCTAAATGGCTTTCACCGGTGAGAGTTTTTTTACCTTACCTAAAAGAGCCAAGTTTAAATGAACGCCAAGGAAACAGTTTTTCTACAAGAATTTGGGAATCTTTTTCTGTACCAGTAGAGGGGTGCTTCTTGGATTATACTATTGAAGTTTTCTCTAATCTGATAGAAATCATGGTTCTTGTAACTGAACATATTTTTGATAGGTGACATATGAAAGAGTTTTGGATAGAATCCCACTGTGCTCCCATCTTGTCAGACTTCTTTTGGCAGCAGCTTCCTAAAATCAGTGGAATGGGAAATAGCAGAGTCAGTTGGCATTCTACATAAACAGCATAGCGTGGTAGCGCAGAGGTTAGAATACAGAATTGCAGGCTAACTCTGCTGACTGCCAGCAGTTCAATCCTGACTGGCTCAAGGTTGATTCAGCCTTCCATCCTTCTGAGGTCAGTAAAATGAGGATCCAGATTGTTGGGGGCAATATGCTGACTCTCTAAATGGCTTAGAGTGGCCTGTAAAGCACTGTAAAGTGGTATATAAGTCTAAGTGCTATGGCTGTGGATACTCGACCACTGAGCTGGCATCTACCTGGAATTTATTTTCATTAAGCATGAAAATCAGTTGTCATTTATTTCTACCAGAACAATATCCCATTTTATATTTTTAAATCTCTAGCATGCTCATTCTCAGATTACAAATAGAGGATAGACTAGAACATAAATGTAAGATAAGTTTTAAAAAAATCAGCCATTTATGTATTTATTAAATTTGTGTGTCATTCATCTCTTATTACTACCCTCTTCCTTTGCCCGCCCAGCCGAGGCTGCAGGCGGCCAGGGAGGTGGGAGCGTGATGCTGCCCGTATGCCTGCCCAGAAACAACCAAGCAGGCCCTGGGACGGTCAGCGGGCCCCACGCCACTGTCATGTGACTGCTCTAGGGGCACAGCACCTGCCAGGACATGCCTGCAGCCAGCAACAGGACACGAAGGAGAGGCTGTCCAGCAGAGTGTATTGAGGTCAGTGAGTTGGCGGGAAGGTTGTGCGGCACTGGAGGCAAGACATTGAGGCCACCCTGGGTGCCTGCAATGGGATGTGGCAGCTGCTGGGCGGCTGCTCCTTTGTGCCCCGTTGCCAGCAGCAGTTGGCTTTCTCCTGCTGATCATTCCTCTCTGGGAGTCTGGGCGGGCCCTGGGTCGGTCAATAGCCGTGGGCCACAGCCATATGCTCTGGGGTGCAACCAGGAAGGATTGCTAGGAGAATGCCAACTGCAGCTGGGAGTGTCCCCAGGTCGGTGGGGTGGTGAGGAGATTGCGCAGGGCTGGACTGGAAGCGACAGGAAGGCAGGGGTCGAGGCTATGCCCCCGTACCGGCGAAAAAAAGAATATCCTGCCGTCACGGTACTGCACAGCGAGGTAAGGGCTGGTTTGAATGCGGGCGAGCATGTTTAGTGGCCCACCTTTGCTAGTTCGGGCGGGTGGAGAAAGGAGGCATGCAATAGCCGAGAGCGAAGGTGCTCCCCTTCGCCCTTGGTGGCAGGGGTGCTTTATCACAAGCCTCATTTCTCTGCCTGCCCAAATGAGCGAAGGAGGTGCTGGCCCCAAACCGCCCGCTCATTTGCATTCAAACCAAACCGCCCCCTTGTCTCTCCCGGCATGGGCTCTCTGGAGGGGGAGGGAAGGTTTTTTCCGAAGACCGGCTTATTTCCGGCGCGATGGCGATGGCAAGAAGCTGCTGCCAGCGAAGTTTTCAGCGATGGCAAGAGTCCCGCCGCCACGCCGGATTCAGCAAAAGCGGCTCCAGCAACGGAACATGCTTGGGTAAGGGAGAGCTGGAACTGACTGCCCGGGATTGTGCTTCAGCCGCCACTGTGAAAATGTCTGTTTTCCAACCGCAGGAGGGAAGGAAAGAAGCCAGTCTTTGGAAAGAACCTTCCCTCCCCCTCCAGAGAGCCCATGCTGAAAGACAGGAGGGGTGGGCTGGTTTGAATGCAGGCGAGCGGGCAGTTTAGTGACCCGCCTTCTTTGCTCAGGCAGGCGGAGAAAGAAAGGAAGCATGTGATAGCTGGTTCCACCACAAAAGCGCGTAGGACAAAATCGCGCTCGACAAAAGCGCGCTGTGATGTCATCACAGCGCGACGAAAAAGATCGAAAAATTGTAAAAATAAAGCGAAAACCTTACCCTAAGCCCCCCAAACCTAACCCTAAACCTAACCCTAAACCTAACCCTTAACCTAACCCTAAACCTAACCCTAAACCTAACCGTTAAAGTAACGAAAAACCTAACGCTAACCCTTATCCTAACCCTAACGCTAACGCTAACGCTCTAAAGCTAACCCTAACCCTTAACCTAACCCTAACCCTAACCCTAACCCTAACCCTTACCTTTATGTGAATCGGCTTGCTTTAATTTAATTTTTATTAATTTTTATTTGAATTTTTCGATCTTTTTTGTCGCGCTGTGATGACGTCAAAGGCGCGATTTTGTCGATCGCGCTTTTGCCGTCCGCGCTTTTGACGGGTCACGGTGATAGCTGAGAGCATGGGCTCTCTGAAGGGGAAAGGAAGGTTCTTTCCAAAGACTGGCTCCTTTCCTTCTCTCCTCGGCTGGAAAATAAACATTTTCACAGCGGCAGCAGTCAGTTCCGGCTCCCCCTTCCCCAAGCATGTCCCGTTACTGCCGGAGCCACTTTGCTGAATCCAGCGCTGCGGTGATGGCAAGAAGCGGCTGCCAGCGAAGCTCTCAGCGATGGTGAGAGTCCCACCGCTGCGCCAGATTCAACAAAAGCGTCTCTAGCAACAACGGGTCCAACTGGTGTGGGAAATCTACTCAGAGGGAGGAAAACGCATGCATTCCCTATCCCTTCCATTGGAAACAAGTCGGCTGTCAGAGAGGGCAGCGCATGCCACGTGGGCTTGTGCAGCAGCCAAAGAAGGAACAGGAGGCGAGGATTTGGCTATTGCACAAGCCCACAGGCGTTTGCTACCCTCTTCTCTCTGACAGCCGCCTGGTTAAAAAGCCATCCCCCGTGGTTTTTTTCCCTGGGGGCTCCGCAGAATATCCCAAGACCGATGCCACCACATCTGCCCTCTTCGGGGACAGGTCCTCTTCAGAAGGATGAGGCTCCACTGATCCATAGCCCATCCGCGGGAGAGCGGTCACCCTTGTGTTCCTCATCTTCCCAGATGGGCTCCAGAGTCATGACCGGCGTGCAGAGCCTTGCCGCAGCTCCACGCCATGGAAAACATAGGCGCGCATGCACACCCCATAAAATTACAGCCTCAGAAACTCGCCCAGCTTCTTGCCCGGCTTCTTCAGAAGCTTCCCTCCAAAGCCCTCCGAGGGAGGAAGGGCCAGTTGGAAAAGGGACTTTAGTCCTGCTCCAGGCTGTAATTGTGCAGGGTGTGCGCGCGCCTATGTTTTCCATGGCGTGGAGTCACAGCCAGAAGACGAGGAACGGGAGGGAACTAGAGGAGCCTTGTCCTTCTGAAGAGGACCTGTCGCTGAAGAGGGCAGATGTGGCATCTGTCTTGGGATATTCTGCGGAGCCCCCCAGGGAAAAACGCCACTGCCAGATACTTTTAACCATACATTTTGGTCCTATGACTGCAGAATGCTGCAAAAAACCATAAATGCAGGCCAGTTGTTAAGTGTTGGAACACTCAACAAGGTGATCACAGTATGTGTGTTTTTGTGTGTGTGTGAGAGAGAGAGCGAGAGAGAGAGAGAAAAACAGACAGAGAGGCACAGAGAGAGAGAGACAGAGAGAGACAGGGGGAGGGGGGAGAGACAGACAGACAGAGAGAGACACAGAGAGAGACATACACACAGAGTGAGTCATTAAGTGAGTGAGTGAGTGAGGGGCTCAGAGAAAAAGTGACTGGCTCAAAGTCACCCAGCCAGGTTTTATAGCTATGATGGGACGTGAACTCACAGTCTCCTGGCTTCTAGCCAGGTGCCTTAGACTGAACTGGTTGGCTTTCATTTTCTCCATAGTAAAACATTTAAACAGTTTGCTTTCAAAATTAAGTGGGGGAAAAAAAGTTGCCATGATCTTCAAAAGATCCTTTAGCTGTGTATTATACACAGTATTTCACATACTATATTTCAGAGGTGGTATTCAGCAGGTTCTAACCAGTTCTGGAGAACCGGTAGTGGAAATTTTGAATAGTTCAGAGAACCGGTAAATACCACCTCTGACTGGCCCTGCCCCCATCTATTCTCTGCCTCCTGAGTCCCAGCTGATCAAGAAGGAATGGGGATTTTTCAGTAACCTTCCCCTGCCACGCCCGCCAAGCCACGCCCACAGAACCGGTAGTAAAAAATTGAATCCCACCACTGCTATACTTGTATATATGCAAACTGTGTGCACTTATTCCTTTTGGTTGGGGCTCATTATTAATTTTAATCTAAATTTATTTTATGGGTTAATAAGGAAAAAAAGGAAATCTCTGTAAACTGCTCCCAGTGTTTAGCTGCTTACAACTGTTTTGGGCATTTTAATACTTTTAGCAGGTGAAAATGATTTAATAATATCACAATTAGAAGGGAAATTGCAGAGTCAATGTTTGGCAACACCCTGTTGATTTTTAACAACGCTTTTCTTGCAACCTTCATATGTCTGACCAAAAAAAGTTTTCAATATAGATTGAAGATTGCCTATTCTAGATTTTGAAAAATACTTCTTAAAAGAGTCAGCTATTTAACCCCATTAAGATAAACAGGATTACGAATACTGTACCAACACTGCACTATTTCAGGCCGATAAAATCGGAAACCAGAATCAGAATTTCCAATTCTTATTTCTACTGAATTAATTAGGGCAGCATCTGTAAATGATTTAATATGCTCCTTCCTAGGTTTCTTGACAGAGAAGCTAAATTGCCTTTTGTGAGATTAGCTGTCAACTAATTTACCCACTATCTCTTCATTGTTTACGTACCTTCTCCTATTCTCAGTTTTCCCTTCAATCACATTAGCAGTATATAGTTTTAAGGATTTTGTTTCATATTTCACCCTGATGAGTCATCTGTCCACCGGAGTGCTGGAGCCAGTTTATAATGTCCAATTTTTTTAAAAAAATCTAGTTGAGAACAGAACTGAGCAATAACATCTACTAAATTGATCAGCTATGTGGCATCTCACCATGTAACCTGTAATGGCAACTGAAGTCAGCACAGCCAGTTTTTATATACATTTATCTGCACACCACTGCATTTATCCCAGGCTATTATAGCAGAAGATGCTTTTGGCATTGTAATAATTATCATATCAGAAAATTAGAATCTGAGGATTTGTGACTAGATAAATATAACTGAACACACTTTAAAGGTGAACTACTTTAGTTCCATTTCATTTTCATTTTTAAGAAAAGACAAATTGATTCTGGATTAGTTTGATAATTTTCTGGATTATCAATAAAAATAGAGAAAAAAAAATTAAAAAAAAATTAAAAAAAATTAATTACAATATTAACAACTTTGTAACTCTATTGACAAGATATAAATGTGATTTCAAATTCGACCTTTAAATTGGCCACACTAATCTTTCCAAGTGTTTTTCAGGCACGTATTCAGAGTAAGTTATATGGCATGTAGGTTTCCTGGTATTAAATTAAGTTATACATTTGCATTTAAATGGTGAGTGACTTCATTCTGGAAAGCTTTTATTAAAATTAGCAGAATGTTGAATGTATATGGAAATTTCTGAAAAACATTTTCTAAACTGGTGATTTAGATTCCTCACTTTGAACTGTAATTTTAAGTTGCTTAATTTACTTTTTCTGTAAAATTCCTAATTCATTGTCTAGATATATGCATTATGGAAAAATGTTTCATTAAAAACATTAGGTTGCCTATGTATTGAGATGTCTTTGAAGCTCTTGAAGCAACCATTTGAAATGGTAAAATATAGCTTATAGCATGATGGACCCCCTTTAAATACCTTTTGTATCAAATACATACTGGTGTCCTATCCAGATAACTATTATCTCTATCAAACACCAACTGCTCTCTTTCATATATACACAGGTGCATAAGCCCCTCCCTTCTTTTAGGTAAATAAAAAAGAGGAAAAATGGAATTATTGCAACAGGCAAAGGAAAATGAGCACAGAAATAAGGGAAAAAGTCATAAATTAAGTAGGGATTAAAATTTAACAGGCAAGCAGCTCCTTCTAAGCATTGCCTAAAATTCAAAAATATTTTCACCGGTGATATCTGCAGTCATTTACATTTTTACTCCATCCACTTGTTTTCAACAGCTCCTATTATTATTATTATTATTATTATTATTATTATTATTATTATTATTATCATCATCATCATTATTATTATTATTATCATCATCATCATCATCAATAATCAGTTCTCTCTCCCCTTCCTCCCATTCATAGTTATCTGAAAAAAAATATACAGGTAGTCGTCGACTTATGACCACAATCCAGCCCAACATTTCTGTTGTTAAGTGAAACATTTGTTAATTGAACTTTGCCTTGTTTTACGACTTTTCCTGCCATGTTTGGTAAGTGAATCACTGCAGTCATTAAGTTAGTAGCACAGTTGTTAAGTGAATCTGGCTTCTCCATTGACTTAGCTTGTCAGAAATGGCGATCACATGATGCCAGGACACACTAACTGTCATAAATATGAGCCAGTTGTTTAACTCTCTCAATTTTGATCATGTGACTACGGGAATGCTACAACAGTTATAAGCGTGAAAAAAGGTTGTAAGTCCAGGACTACCTGTACTTGATTTATTGGGTAACTATGGTATGTAGAAAAAAACCTGTTATATGAAGGTTGATATCCATGTTAACTACAGTGATGGTTCATATAAAATTTACAATTCATCTTAGAAACTTGCTTAATGTCTGCTTTAGTTCATGCTTTCTGCAGGCAAATAATTACTTGGAATTTTTGAAGCAATCTATAGTTTGGTGCTATTGGGGCTCAGAGCTGTAGCTGTGGATCTGGGTTTCAAGTTTTGTCTGAAGAAATGAAATTTAACTTCCAGGTAAGCAAATCTTTTGGGTTGTTGACTGTCACTTTGTTTTGATTTTTTCTGTAGAGGACATGCCGTTTAAAAGACTTTTGGAGGAACTTTGGAAAGCTCCCACCACAGAATCTATAATAGTAATAAATTACCTCTCATAAATTGAAAGATGTCAACAGTGTAGATTTGCCACCAGCCTATCAAGTACTTAGGAGGTGTGGGCTGGGAAGCACAAGCAAAAAACTTAAAAGCTAGCCATCAACACACCCCGATCAATATCTAAGAAGCCACATACAACAAAGGCACTATAAATACCATACACAAAACAGTCCACACTGCTAGAGAGAAGTTCCCTGAAGATGAGCCTCAGCATGAGTCCGAAAGCTCGGAAGACAAAACCTCTGGTCCTGATGACAGGCCCAGATTGGATCCAGAAGGACATATTTCCAAAAATGGAGAATTTACAAACATTTGCTTGCTTTTTTCCACCCAGGAACGGGAGAATGCTGATGTTACTTTGTTTAAAACCTACAGTTAATGGCTTTTCATTCATGTATAGATATGGTTTCCATATCAACCTCATCTTTACGTTTTTTCTTACTTCCTATTTTCTGATCAAGAAGATCAGCTTAACTTTTAAGAGTTCTTAAATATTGAAAACTTGCAACTTTTGGGGGGGGGGGGATGGGGGGGACTTCCAGCATTCTGCTGTGCTAAATTTGGGGATGTACAAGAAGATGCAGAAGAACACGGCAAGAGCAAGTGAAATACTAGTTTTATCTTAATGCTGTGAACTGGGTTCAGCTTAAGTGATGTATGACTTCTTAATAGTGGTTGACAAAAGCCATGCATTGGCATAATTTCTAAGCTATAGTTCTTGGTTATGTTTGAAATGAAAAGTCATGTATGGAGATTACTGAATGTTGATTAGATTTCAGCCTTCTCCTCAAGCCTGAATGTGTCTGTATAATTGCATGTGCAGACCTGTGCCCATGAGATCTCATTTCAATATTATGTGTCAATGGCAGGACCAGAAAGGGAATAAACATTTCCCAAGAGTTCCCTAAAATTCTCAGAAAAGAGAGAGTGTATGTATATGTATGTATATGTACAATAGTGGCCAAAATTGTCGAAACCATTTGGAAAAAGTGTATTTTTGAGGTTTGGTGGATAATAACAGACCTTTTTTAGTAGTAACGATAGATAGATAGATAGATAGATAGATAGATAGATAGATAGATAGATAGATAGATAGATAGATAGATAGATAGATAGATAGATAGATAGATATAGACAGACAGACAGACAGACATGTGTGTGTGTGTGTTGTGTTGATAAATAAATAGCTTGAAATAGATATATATACACATATACACACACACACACACACACACACACACACACACACACACACACACACACACACACACACACACACACACACACATATATATATATATATATATATATATATATATATATATATTCAATGGAAAGATAATTTAATCAAGAATGTAATGCAACAAAGTTTGTTCAATTACCTGTATTATATGAAAGGTTATAGCCAAATATAGCCAGCAATAAAACCCAGTTAATAGAAGCAATCATTCAATCTTTCACATTATAACAACTCCAAAACTAAAAGACTTAGTTCGTGGGAAGATGATGTAAAACTGTAATTCATGCTAAAGATTACCCAACTAAGTATTAATTGACATGGTGATAATTTTTGTATATCTCGTTTTTTTCTACATTTTTCACTTTTCTTCTTTATAACTGCTATTCTAATAGAAAATCCTTCATAAAAGTTATTGCATTACATTCTTGATTAAATTGTCTTTCCATTGATATATATATATATATGGTACTACTCTAAAAAAAGTATTGTTATTAACCATCAAACCTCAGAAATACTGTACACTTTTCAAAAGGTTTCCACAATTTTGGCCACTACTGTATATACAGGTAGTCCTCATTTGGCAACCATGGTTGTGATGAGTAGCTCTGTGGTAAGTGAAGTGATTGCTAAAAAGCACCACAACTGTGCTTTTTCTTTTTTCCTCGTTCCCTGCCTTTGGAATGTTGGGATAGCTGGCTCAAAACTGCCAAGACTAATCAATTTCATTTTCTGCTTTTATTTACTTCTCAACCTCTCCCTGCTTTTTGGAATGCTCACCTAAGTGCTAGGTTAATTAACAGAAGGGAAGGAATTAATCTACATTCTTCCTCTCCAATTTCCATTCTATGAGAGATTGAGGAAAAAAAGCAATTTTATGTAGGCAATCTCTCCTGTATCTGACCCATTTCTTTCTTACCTCCTGCAGAGTGGTAAGGATGAAGGGGAAGGGATCACATGTACACAATTGGAACTACACTAGACCCGAGATGGCGAACCTATGGCACACGTGCAACAGGTGCCATGCAAAGCCATTGTCAGGGCACGCAAGGCGTTGCCCTGTCAGTTGGCCAGTGCGCATGTGCTTGCTGGCCAGTTGACTTTAGCCTTTTTTTGAGGCCATTTTTCGCCCTCTCCAGGCTCCAAAGGCTTTATAGGAGCCTGGGGAGGGCGAAAACAGGAGCTTCCCTGAAGCCTCTGGAGCGCAAAAAACTGGCCCTACGGGCAAACCAGAAGTTTGGAAAAAGACTTCCTGTTTGTTCATAGGGCCGGTTTAAGCCCTCCAGAGCCTTCAGCAGCCTTCCAGAGGCTTCCCTGAAGGCTCCAGAGGATGAAAAATGACCTTACAGGCTGGTTTGCTCATAGGGTCGTTTTTCGTCCTCTGAAGCCTTCAGGGAAGCCTCCCGAAGGCCCCTGAAGCCTCCGAAGGGCTTAAATCGGCCCTATGAGCAAACCGGAAGTCCGTTCCTGAACTTCTGATTTGCCCATAGGGTCGTTTTTTTGCTCTCCGGAGGCTTCAGGGAAGCTCCTGAAGCCTCTGGAGGGCTTCCCGGGGGGCGGGGGAGGCTGTTTTTGCCCTCCCAAGACTCCTATAAAGCCTGTGGAGCCTAGGGAAGGCGAAAAAAGCATGCAAAAAATGGGAGTGCCTGTCATGCATGCTGGGGGTCGCACATTGCATTATGGATGTGGCACGCCTGCACATGATCCCTCTGCGCTCTCCCCCCACCCCTTTTGGCACGCGGGCCAAAAAAGGTTCGCTATCGCTGCACTAGACTGTTTGCATAGGGTGCTTATGGCTCCCATCTCTGAGCATACTGTTGCCCTGCATATAACTGTTGTTATTCTTCCCCCAAGCTTTGAATTGGAGAGATTGGAGAGGAAGGAATTACAAGAGACAAAGCAGGCACACAAAACGAGAACTACCTGTACAGTGTTAATGCTGCAACTTCTGGCCCTTTAGATGCTGCCAAATGGCAACTCTCAAAAGTCCCAGCCATTAGGTAATAAGCTCGGAGAGATGGAAACTGTGCTCTTCGTGCTGCTAAATTCATTGCCCTGCAGAAAATGGCAAAAAATGCCCATTCAATATGCTGAATTTGCTTAACGACCATGTGTGACTCACTTTGTGACAAAGGGACTCTCTTTGTGAACAGTTTAAAAATGGCTCTAAAATCAACTCTAATCACATGCCTTGACTTACCACCACAATTCTGGGCTGTGTTTTGCTGGTAAGTCAAGGACTATCTGTCATCAAATAGAATCATATTCAATTTTGCTGTGTTGTTTTGATTTACTCTCAGACTTTGCATCTGTTTAAAGATGGACAGGCAGACTGTGATGAAAGCTGTCACGAATCTGGGAGTCTACTTCATTGTCAGTGAAGATGTGAAGCTGGCTTCTGTCTCCCATCTGTCTCTTGACATACTGCCAGCTTTCATGCTCATTTTCCCCCTTTTCTATAGCAGGCTAGTAGGGTCAGCTCTCTGGAGTTTTAAGTACTGCTCCAAGGATCTATCGAAACTGGAAATAATGGATGTTACTCTCCTCCCTCCCTTCTTAGGAAAGCATTGGTGAATATGGAGAGAAGCCTTCCATTGTGTCAGCAGACCGCTTGAAAAGAGGGAGGCCACGAAGCTTGAAAGATGTATTAATATTTCATTGATAAAGCATTTTCCCGTGGTGCTGTCTTGTTCTTTTTTTTTTCTTAGTAGCTGAGAGCAATTAGCTGTAACTTGTGCCACCAAAGGCAATTAAAAAAAAGGAAAGGGGTGGTCTTCTGGAACTTATGTGGATGTGTGTATAAATGCCCTCCCTCCCTGAAATCTTCCATTTTCAAGGCAGCAGGAGGAAGACCCTTGTCAAGCAGCAACAGCACTTGAAATACGTCTGCGGCTTGGCCTGTGAGCTTGGTTACAGTACTACGACTGACATTTGAAGCCCCATCTTGGTTCAGAGGAATCCTCTTCCTCCCATCTATCCCCAAAATAGCCTTGGGCCAGGTGCTCACCTCTTGAATTACAATATCACCTTTTCTCTTCCCCACCCACTGTATTTCCATGACTATATTCTTCCTGTGGAGCCAATGAGTGGGAAAATGTGCAAAATAGTATTACTTCCAGGACAGGTAATTCATTTAGTAACTGTTACTAAATTTTATGTTTATATAACATTATATAAACATAAATAAAATGAAATTATGTTTATAATGTTTAGGGACAGGGTAGCTCAGTGGCTAAGGCACTGAGCTTGGTCAATCAGAAAGGTCGGCACCTCGGTTCGAATCCCTAGCACCACTAATGGAGTGAGCTCCCGTTACTTGTCCCAGCTTCTGCCAACCTAGCAGTTCGAAAGCACGTAAAAATGCAAGTAGAAAAATAGCAACCATCTTTGGTGGGAAGGTAACAGCGTTCCATGTGCCTTCAGTGTTTAGTCATGCTGGCCACATGACCATGGAGACGTCTTTTGACAGCGCTGGCTCTTTGGCCCCCTAAGAGTCGGGAATGACTAGCACATATGTGCGAGGGGAACCTTTACCTTTTTAACTGTTCAAGGTTACAACGCTGAAAAAAAATGACTTAGGACTGTTCTTCACATTTACGACCCTTGCGGCTTCCCCATGGTCACGTGATCAAAATTCAGACGCTTGGCAACTGACTCGTATTTATGATGGTCAAAGTGTCCCAGAGTCATGTGATCCCCTTTTGTGACCTTCTGACAAGCAAAATCAATGAGGAAGTCAGACTCACTTAACCGTGTTATTAACTGAACAACTATAGTGATTCACTTAAAAACTGTGGTAAGAAAGGTTGTAAAATGAGACATTTAACAACTGTCTCACTTAACAGAAATTTTGGTTGTATGTTGAGAGCTACCTATATGTGCAAGAAAGCTTTGTTACATACCCTGTTTCCTCAAAAATAAGACACACCCACCCACCCCAGGATAATGAGCCCAATTGGACTTTTGAGCGCATGCACTAAATTAAGCCCTCCTCGAAAATATTGCAACATAGCAGCAGCCATGAGGTGACTACGGTTGCTGCCTCCTGCACCTCGAAAATAATAAGACCTCCCCGAAAATAAGGCAAAGTGCTTATTTCAGGGGTCAAAAGAAAATAAGACCCTGTCTTATTTTTGGGGAAACATGGTAGCAAAGGGAGCACAGACATTTACGGAACCCAGTTGTCAAATTTCAGATTGGCTTTCCTTCCCTGCCTCACATCACATGATGGTTTAAACCTTGCTAATGAGCTGTAGCACTTCACGCTGCAAATGGGGCTCTTGATTGAATGCTCTCTCTGGTTCCTTCTGTCTCATTCCCTCACACATCAAAATATATGTACGCAGGCATATGCAGGGAAAGTGAGATTGAGATATCAGGAAAAAGGCTAGGCATTAACAAGAAATCTTTCTTGTGACTCCTGGATTTCAGTGTTGAAAATTTAAAAGAGTGGTGAGAGAGGGAGAGGCACACACACATATTTCTACAGTCTGGAATAATTGATGGCATTTGCAACTGAGCATCTTATTTGAAAGATAGGCCTACAGCTCATATTTGCCCAATGAAACCGTCTGTTCAGGTGTTATTCCCTAATTGGTCCTGGAAAGTCTGACAAGGAGTTAGCCCTGTGTCTTTTTGCAAGCGTCCCAATATTTTATTCAGTTACTATGCTTCAACAGAGCATGTATTTACTATTATTCTTCCTACTTGTGAATCTAATAGAAAGTCAACTTAGCTTATGTCATCCCTGCATGTATTTCAGGATTGTTAGTGTTTGCAAGAGAGATACACGGCACGTTAGGAGCCTGCAAATACATTGCCTTCATAAAACCTACATCTAAGATCAATGAGCTCACATGATGTATCTCCATAACGACCACCAAAAAACCCTCTTGGTAACAGAGCACAAGATTTTTCTAAATAAACGGCTTTCATGATTTCTTTGCATATTGAAGGAGAGAATTCTAACTCAGACTTTTCCTCCAAGTGCAATTTTGGGGATAATCTGTCATAAAAACATCAGTCTTGTCTTCCCGTGTAGAGAGAAAGAGTGTGTCAATGACCCTGGGTAAGTGTAATACAGTGTTACTTCCAGCTATGTTTTCTGATGATTTGCATGTACACTGAGAACATGTATACCCTTAGCCAAATAAATTATTCCATTCTATTCTATAGGACTTAGACGTCTATATAGCTTCATAGTGCTTTACAGCTCTCTCTAAGCAGTTTATAGAGTCAGCATATTGGCCCCAATGATCTGGGTTCTCGTTTTACAGACCTTGGAAGAATGAAAGATTGAGTCAACCCTGAGCCGGTCAGAAACAAACTGCTGGCAGTCAGCAGAGTTAACCTGAAATATTGCATTCTGACCACTGCGCCACCACAGCTCTTATAATACAGGTAGTCCTTAACTTACGACCACAGTTGACTCCAAAATTAATGTTGTTAAGTGAGGAATTTGTTGAGTGAATTTTGTCCCATATTATGACCTTTCGTGCCACATTTAACTTTTTTTTGCCAGATTTGTTGTGAATCACTGCAGTTGTAAAACGAGTAACACGGTTGTTAAGTGAATCTGGTTTCCACATTGACTTTGCTTGTCAGAAGATTGCAAAGGGGGAATCGCGTGACTCCGGGACACTGCAACCGTCATAAATGTGAGTCAGTTGTCAAGCCTCCAAATGCAAATCACATGACCATGGGCTTGCTACAATGATCATTAGTGTGAAAAATGGTCAGAAGTCACTTTTTCAGTACTGTTGTAACCTCGGTCACTAAACGAATTGTTGTAAATTGAGGACTACCTGTATGCCACTATCCCTAATAGCAGTTCTTATATATGCTGCTATTCTAGTCCATTCCATTCCATGAGAAGGTTAACAATGGGAAGGCTCAGAAAAGGACTTAATTTTGCACCCCAGTCTTTTGCCTAAAAATCAAGCATAAGTGAAGAGAAATATGTCTTCAAGGCAAAGCTAACAGGGCCTAAAACACAGAGCCACCAGTTATTTGAAGGGACTCTTGTAGGCACTATGACTGACAAGCAGTCTTGAGAGACATGACAGGCCCCATTTTTATTTGATACAGCACACATCTCTTGAATGCTCAAAGTAATCCTAACTCTCTACGATTTAGTAATACTTTCCCCCTAGTATATATTCCCTAGTTTCCTGTATGTAAGATTGTAGGTAATTAAAAATAGATGGTTTGTAAGGCGGGGGGAAAACCTTCACATTCTTTCACTTTTTATTTCTACATGCAGTTCAAGCTGTCAGAACTGTTCAGATAGATCTTTTCAGAGGTGGGATGGACTGTCAAGAGTGAAAGTATCAAAAATAGCTAGTCCTGGGAAACACACCCTATTTGTTTTCCCTTTCTGTACAAATAGGCCAGTAGGATTATTTAAATGCTTAAGAGGCCTTCCATATGGAAGAAACACAGTGATCACAGTTCAGAAATAAGCTTGCAAGTTCCCACAATGCTGTGGGGCTTCTGAGCATCTTGGAAAGCTGGGCTAATTGACTCCTCGAGTTACTTGGCTCTCGGTACAGAGGAAATGCTGCCATGGCAGTTTTAGAGGGCTTCCTCCAAAGCTGCAGAGCAGAACAGCTTCTCTGTGGTAGGAATTGGCACCTCTGGAATTCCCTGGGCTTCCAGAAGCCAGGGATTCCACACTAAGAGCCAAGGTGGCGCAGTGCTTAGAGTGCAGCACTGCAGGCTACTTCAGCTGACTGCTACCTGAGGTTCAGCAGTTCAAATCTCACTGGCTCAAGATTGACTCAGCCTTCCATCCTTCCAAAGCCAGTAAAATGAGGACCTAGCTAGTTGGGGATAATAGGCTGACTCTGTAAACCGCGTGGAGAGGGCTGTAAAAGCACTAAGAAGTGGTGTATAAGTCCAAATGCTATTGCTGTTGCTATCATGCCCTGTTGAACTAAGGGCAGAGAGAAGGTTCTGATCAGTTCTGGAGAACAGGTAGCGGGAATTTTGAGTAGTTCAGAGAACCGGTAAATACCAACCCTGACTGGCCCTGCCTCTATGGCTGCTGAGTCCCAGATGACCAGTCCCAGCTGATCTATTCTCTGCCTCATGAGTCCTAGCTAATCAGGAGGAAATGGGGATTTTGTAGTAAACTTCGCCTGGAGTGGGGTGGGAATGGAGATTTTACAATCTCCTTCCCCTGCTATGCCCACCAAGCCATGCCACACCCACCAAGCCACGCCCACAGAACTGGTAGTAAAAAAAAATGCATTCCACCACCTGAAAACGATTGACTTGGGGTTTTTCCTTCCCTCACAGTGGAAAGCTGGTTGATTGGAGAGAAGACAGACCAGGATGAGGAAGGTAAGATGTAGACAGCAGGACACACTGCTAGTCGTGTGAAAATGATCCTTCTGGTTTGAGCAGGCAGAACTAACAATCAAGGAAAGGACCTTACCTTACTTTCAGTATAGCAACTTTGAGAGAAACAATGTAAAACAGTGTACTGCAAAGAAGTGTTGTTGTAGTTGTTGTTATTATACAATTGTATCACAGTGGCCAGTTGTTTCGCCGGATTTGGCATTGGTTACTAGTCGGGCCCCACCCAGGGGCCTAGGACATTGTAACGTATTTTCGTAATATGCGTGCAGATCCAAGCAATGCGGCTTTTTGCATTTGACTGATGGTGATTTTGTCAATTTTTAACTGTTTTAAATGTAATTCCAGTGCTTTTGGAATAGCACCCAGTGTGCCAATTACCACTGGAATTACCACTGCTGGTTTGTGCCATAGTCGTTGAATTTCAATTTTTAAGTCCTGGTATTTTGCGATTTTTTCATGTTCCTTCTCAGCGACCCTGCTATCACCTGGTATTGCGATGTCTATGATTGTGACCTTATTTTTCTCAACCAATGTGATGTCTGGTGTATTATGCGCCAGTATTTTGTCTGTTTGTATGCGAAAATCCCACAAGATCTTGACCATCTGATTTTCGGTGACTTTTTCAGGCTGATGTTCCCACCAGTTTGTTGCTGTTTTAATATTATAATTTTTGCACAAATTCCAATGGATCATTTGTGCTACTGAATTGTGCCGCAATTTATAATCAGTCTGCGCTATTTTTTTACAGCAGCTGAGTATGTGATCAACAGTTTCATCAGCTTCTTTGCAAAGTCTGCATTTGGCATCATCAGAGGATTTTTCGATTTTGGCCTTAATGGCATTTGTGCGGATAGCTTGTTCTTGCGCAGCCAGGATTAGTGACTCTGTTTCTTTCTTTAATGTACCTGTTGTTAACCATAACCAAGTTTGTTCACTGTCCACTTTATCTTTTATTTTTTCCAGAAATTGACCATGCAGTGCTTTGTTCTGCCAACTCTCCATTCTTGATTTTATCACATCTTTTCTGTGTTCTTGTTTTGTCTGTTGGGCCTTCAGTAGATTTTTGTTCTTTACTTCGATTAATAGATGTTCTTGAGTGTCTTTTAAATAATCAGCCAGTGCATGTTTTTCTTCTTCAACTGTTTGCTTCACTTGTAATAATCCTCTGCCACCTGATTTTCGGGGCAGATATAGTCTATCAGTATCACCATGTGGATGTAAACTGTAGTGCATTGTCATTAGTTTCCTGGTTTTTCGGTCCAAAAGATCCAAATCAGCTTGTGTCCAGTTAACTATGCCAGCTGTGTATCTTATAACTGGTATTGCCCAGGTATTTATGGCCTTGATTGTATTTCCACCATTCAATTTAGATTTCAAAATTTTCCTAACTCTGTTGGTGTACTCTCGCCTGACAATAGTTTTTACTTCTCCATGCTTGATGTTATCCAACTGCAGAATGCCTAAGTATTTGTAGGCTTCATTTTCTTTGCATTTAATTAGTTGGCCATTGGGCATTTCAATTCCCTCAGATGCAGTGATTTTGCCCCTTTTTATGGATACAGTGGCGCATTTTTCCATGCCAAACTGCATTGAAATATCGGTGCTGAATACTCGGACTGTATTTGTCAATGATTGGATTTCTATTTCTGACTTTCCATAGAGTTTCAAATCATCCATATATAGTAAATGCGAAATTTTTTCAGCTTTTTTGGCTGTTTGGTAGCCTAATTTCATTTTTTTTAAGATTACTGATAGTGGGATCATTGCGATGATGAAGAGAAGAGGTGAAAGTGAATCACCCTGGAAAATTCCTCGCTTGATATTAACCATTCCGTAGCTCTCATTCCCTACTGCCAACTCAGTACTCCTTATTATTATTATTATTATTATTATTATTATTATTATTATTATTATTATTATTATTATTATTATGTCTTGACTCCCAATTAGTCTTATGAGCCTGCTAGGACTTTAATGTCACACTAGTCCGTGAAAACGTATCCCTAAGGATTTCTTTGGTGGGTGTTTTTTTTGGGAGGGGGTGCTTCAAGTCTGTTTTCACCCTTGACAAGCACCTGAATAACAGAGTTGGAAGGGATTTTGGAGGTCTTTTAATCCAACCCACTGCTCAAACAGAAGACCCTATATACCAAATCGCTGTCTAATCTCTTCTGAAAAACGTCCAGTGTTTTAGGAGCACCCACAACTTTTGGAGGCAAGCCATTCCGCTGATTAATAGTTCTGTAAGAAAATTTCTCCTTATTTCTAGGTTGGTTCTCTTCTGTGATTTTCTTGGCAAGATTTTTCAGAAAGGGTTTGTCCTTGCCTGCTTTGTAGGCCTGAGGAAGAAGGGTAGGCTTAAGATTATCCAGCTTGCTTTGTGCCTAAGGTGGGACTAGAACTCACAGTCTCCTGTTTTCTGTCCTAGTGTCTTAAACACTATGCCAGCCTGGCTTTTTATCGCTAAGGGGGAAGCTTTATCACCACCATCTAAGTGATAGATGCCACATTGCCAGTGATAACTTGGGCCTCCTACTTAGAAGCTTATGTTTACAACTGAATTGTCACATATCAACAGCATTTTTTAAAAAATAAATAACATTATATTGGATTTTTTTTAATGTCCAGAATAATAAACTCCACGTGTTTCAGACTCCTCTTTAACTTCTTTCATCAAGAGCAGGTTTTCCATCTCTAAAGAAATATTTTTATCCAAATCCACTGAACAGCTGATGCTTCTTTTTTTCCCCCCTGCTCTGATTCATAGAAACATAGTTATAATTTGTTGTGACTGATCCCCAATGCGCATGTTAGCAATGGCTACTTGCCATGAGTTGGAAAGTGAAACTAAGTGTTGTTTATCAAGAGGGGAAGTGATACCAAAATGAGACAAGGAGGTGTGATTCTAATTTGCACTTTGGTTTCAGTTGTGCCCGGCGGGCCTGCTTTTCTTTGTCAGGGCTGCTTCGGAGTGGTGACAAGGGGAGACGGAACCAAATGTGCTGCTAACAGATGCAGCAGCCATGCTAAAATTCAGCTTGCCTGGTGCCTAAAGGATGATGAATGTGATTCTCCTTGTATGCGTTCCAGCGAGAGCAACATCTAACATTTTCTGCATAATTTCAGGAGCTGCGAATGTGCTGATTAAAATTCACGTGGAAGCCATTCCAGAGCCATGAAAACATCCTGTCGGTCTTCGCTAATGTAGAGCTCTGACAGGATTCTTTATCCTCCCGTCTGTGGTGCTAGCCTAAAAACACTCATTACTCATGTCAGGTGTGTATTAGCTGCTTCAAGACACCCCTGAAGATACTTGCTGTCTTGCCAGGCATAGAAGCTGCTGGTGTAGTTATATCAGCCCATCACATCTTCTAAAATGGCCAGCAGGGAAAATAACAGACAGGTCAGCAGACATGAGATTTTACCTTATAGACTGAGCCATTTGCAAATTTACAGAGGCTGGGAAAGGTAGAGTAATGATCAAGGAACGGCTGTGAATCCTGCAACAATGCCCACAAGCGGCCTAAGTCACAGACAAAATTCATGAGCACAGTCTTGGAATGCAGAATGGTCAGTGCAAAGTGGATTATTGAAAGTGCTTTCAAATATGGCTGGGTCTGGGACCCTCAATTCTTTTGAGATTTCAAGGAGAAAAATGAGTGTTTTTGCTCTCTTAGATCCCAAACCATGCACCTCCCCGCAAAAGTAAAATTAAAGACTGAGAGCAACAAATATGATTAGGAGACTAGAGGCTAAAACACATGAAGAAGGTTTGGAGGAATTAGGCTAATTTAATGAAAAGAAGGACTAGGGGTGACATGATAGCAGTGTTCCAATATCTGAAGAGCTGCTACAAAAAAGAGGGGGTCAACCTATTCTCCAAAGCACCAGAGGGCAGGACAAGAAGCAATGGATAGAAACTAATCAAAGAGAGAACCAACCTAGAACTAAGGAGAAATTTCTTAACAGTGAGAGCAATTAACTAGTGGAATGGCTTGCCTCCAGACGTGTGGATGCTCCATCACTGGAGGCTTTTAAAAGGGCAATGGACAGTCAACTATCTGAAATGATAGAGAGTCTCCTGTTTGAGCAGGGGGTTATACCGGAAGACCTGCAAGGTCCCTTCCAACTGTTATTCTTCCTTCACCCACCCTGGAAAGAATGCTGATTGACCTGAACAAGGGTAAATGAGTTCAATTCATCGCCATTCCTATCAGAGATGAAACTAACAGTATACAGTATAATATGATCAGTTGTAAGAATGGCTTTTCCAAAGTAGATTCACAAGCTCCAGGGTTCAATCTGAGTTAACCTGATTAAGGTTAAAGTAGAAGAACATTAATGTTATGGTCCTATTCATAGCTCTGATCCCACCCTCAAACTTCAGCCAACTTGCTGCTTTGGGGGGGAAATTTCCAATGAATGAAATTCACTCCATGCAAGTAGCAGATTTTTTGGGGGGGTGGGGGGATGAGACTGATGGAGAATGCAGCAAAAGGGGAAGGGTTAAGGCTATCCGACATCTTTCTCCCCACCCACTAAAACTCAGCCCATTTTTCTATTTGATTTTGGGGACAGGAGGCAGAGGAAAATTAATCTAAAAATCCTTTTCACACAATTACTTGAATTATCTTTTTTTAAAAGAGCTTTCTTAAACAAAATATATGTATGCCCGCTCCTCTGTGTCTATCTACTGTATGTAACAATAACAAATATGTAGCGTAACATTGCAAATTTTAAAAAAGAAATATTTATTTATGATTTATTACATAGGATGTCCGATAACAACAGACTCCGAGAATCAGAACAATAAAATGAAAGAAGAGATGATATACAGGTAGTCCTCAAGATATGACTGGTCACTCGAACTTATAACAGTCTGTGCCCCTCCCCGCAAGCTACATATGACCTTTATGGCAGCTACCGTGCCCCTGCAGTCATTCACCCTTATGACTGACCAAACGGACACTACAGCATCCCTGATTTCTCTCCTCCCATCTGGCTTTGCAATGCTTGGGCCTGCTCCCCATGACTCCGGGGAGCAGGAGCCATTTTCTGTGCCCTGACAATTTCTTGCCAATTTCTTGTATCTGGTTTCAGAGCTGTCTGCCCTGATTTACTGGCTGTTGGGGAGATTACAAACCAGAGGTGGCATTCAGCCAGTTCTGACATGTTCTGCAGAACCGGTAGCGGAAATTTTGAATAGTTCAAAGAACCGGCATATGGGCTGGCCCCGTCCCCACTGCCTGCCAGCTGATCTTCTTTTGTTGCTCTGAACAGGAGAATGGAGCTGGAAAACAGGTTAGTGGGGTGGGAAGGGAATGGGGATTTTGCGGTAACCCCCCCCCCAGGAGTGAGGAGGGAATGGGATTTTGCAATATTCTTCCCCTGCCACAGCCACCAAGCCACGCCCATAGAACCGGTAGTAAAAAAATTGAATCCAATCACTGCCTAAGGGATGATTGACCTGAAAATGGTTGACTTGGGGTTTTTCCTTCCCTCACAGTGGAAAGCTGCTTGATTGGAGAGAAAACAGACCAGGATGAGGAAGGTAAGATGGGGACAGCAGGAGACACTGCTAACAGCATGAAAATAATCCTTTCGGTTTCAGCAGGCAGAGCTAACAATCAAGGAAAGGACCTTATCTTACTTTCAGAATAAAGTTGAATCCCACCATTGCTACAAACCCTTCCATGGCTCTGGCTAGGTTTGGGAAAACTGCAAAGGCAGCAGTTTCAAAGTGAGCTTCCCAGAATCTTTCCCTTGCTTAACACACGCACACATACGGAACCCACATTTCTTCAATAAAGAAAACAAAACAAAACATTGGAGAAATAGATTTGTTGAATTTTCTCTCCATTCTCATTGGGAGCTAAAATTAAAATCTCCACATCTGCCCTCCAATCTCATTCACTTTTAATCGCATTGTTTGCTAAATTTACTGACTGGATTATAATTAACATTCAGCAGAGAAATTGGTCTGTAAGAGTGAGGTTTCTCCAGATCATTCTCTTCTTGTAAATCAAATTATGCTTCTTCCCCTATCTTTTCTATTGCTTTTGTCACTTTTATTTAATTAATTTGCATAATTAATTTGCATAATTAATTAGCATTCATTTCAACAGTTTTCCTTTAGTTTTTTGTACTATTGGGTTATAAATCCATTTAGGCCTGGTACTTTCACAATCTTTATTTTCTTTAAATCTCTTGAATTGTTACGGATTTTTTAAAAATATTAGCCTTATGTTGATCAATAAATTCTGATTGGCTAATATAGGTTTTCAAGTTTTCTTAATCAACATTGTTCTTGATATGTAATTTCTTAAAGCATTCTGAAACTTCTCTTATAATTTCTGGTCTTACATATAACAATTTTTTATTGCTGTTATTGCCTTTCCTTCTGTTTTCTAATTTTAAATGCCAATTTTTTTCATGGTTTGTTTGAAACATTTTATCTCCTTTTAGAGTTTTTTTCTGTTTCTTGTAAGCCTAATTGTTGTTTAACTTTGTTTAATATGCTCAATGCCTATCATTTTGGATTAATGTTACAAATTTGTTCTAATTCTGTTTTCTTCCAATTGTAATTTCCACATTTTTTTCTATTTCCTTGTAAACTTTATAATAATCCCTTTTATATAAGCTTTACTAACTTCCCAGATGGTTGTTACTAAGATCCCAGGAACTATATTTATTTTTTTTAAAGCATTTTAATTCTTGTTTACATTTCAGTGATATATTTTCTTGCAGTAACATCCTGTCATTCATGCTTTATTTAAAGGATAGTCTTTCTCCCTGGAATCATGTTGCTTTCTGATCCACATATGTCCTTCAGAGAATCTCTTTTTCCTTGATAGGTGATGTAACAGCTTTTAGAGATCCAACACTTGTCAATTCCAGAATATTTTGCTGACAAAAAGTGTAGGTTTTTTTGCATCTGGATTTTGTAATCTCCAGGCACCTGTCAAAGCCAATATGTCCATATACTGAAAAACATTTTTATGGAAGTTTCCTCCTTTTCCCCCCCCGTGAGAAAATTTGACTTTTATTTATTTATTTTTATTTTATTTATTTTGGTTTGTCAAGCATGTATGAGAAAACAAGTATTAATATGAATATAACATATAAACTTATAAGTATAAGGAGATATATGTATATACATAAGAAATGAGTACAAATAGAAGAGAACAGTAGAATAGGGACGGTTTTACTTCTAGGAGTGCAGTGACCTAAAGGTGAAGTTGCTTGCCTCCCATTCAGAAGGTTGAGAGTTCAATCCTAGGCAGCAACAGATCTTTCTCTATCAGGGCGCAAAGAGAAAATATCTGCTGCAAACTTCGCATAGGTGTCAGGAAGGGCACCCAACCAGTAAATGTTCAGCTCCATTCAGTCGCCCTGACTCCACCCCAATAAAAGGGATCACAGGGTCATAAAAAGAAGAAAAAATGTTTTATTCCTTCTTTTTCCTGCTGCTGGATATTCTTAATTTTTTCTCTCTCTTTCAATAAAATAACATACGTTAATTTGAAAAAGTATCTATGTTTCTTGTAAACCAAGAATACAGGCATTGTATTTTTAAAGTGTATTAAACAATTGTCTTTTGTTTAGTTGAAGTCTGTCCATTTAAATTCAATGAAATCAATGGGATTTTCCTCCCACGTTGTGAACACAATTCAGTGTTACTGCTATATTCATTCCCAGGATCTAGCGTCAAGAGGTTCCTTGTCTAAAAAGTTCTGAGCAATTAATTTTTCATGGAAGGAAGAGGCCTCTGAAGTCTTTTTCTCTTTTTTTGTTTCCAGGAAGAGTTTCAATGCAAGTAACATTTTCCATCTGTATCTGATTTTGTTTGGTTCTTCGTGCACTTGTAAGAAATGCAAATTCTCTCATTTCTCTTAGAATTCTTGTTCAAAGATGAATCCACTTTGTATGCAGTGTAAACCCTCGGCTGTTTGCTGCTTGTTCCAGCCGAGCTTTGCAGCTGAAGTAAGTGCTATTTAATGGGAAATCTCACTGTTGGAGAAAGCACTTTGTTGTCGTGATCACTGATGGGTGTTCCCCCACTTCCTTTAAAAACATGAGACAAAAGCTTCACTCCTCTTGAGTTGTTCTAACATACAGATTTGTAAAAATGTAAATTCAGACAATGCTTAATGAATAATTGAACCAGTCTGTTAAATGTTTTATGCCTGCCATAAAATATAACTTTTTAAAAGTCCTATTCCCCCCCCCCCCCCAACCTCTTTTACACACACAAGATAAAGAGAACAATTCTGTAAGGATCAGATTGACATGATTTGTGAAACAGTCCTCCACCCAATTCCATAACTGCAATTTTTGGAAGTGCCTCTTTGGCTTTTTTGCCTGTTCTGCAAACAAAATAATCTACAATAAAACAAAAAGTATACAGGTAGTCCTCAACTTACGGCCACAATTGAGCCCAAAATTTCTGTTGCTAAGCAAGACAGTTATCAAGGGAGTTTTGCTCCAGTTTATGACCTTTCCTGCCACAGTTGTTAAAGTGAATTGTTAAATTAGTAACACAGTTGTAAAGTGAATCTGGCTTCCCCATTGACTTTGCTTGTCAGAAGGTCACCAAAGCTGTTCACATGACCCAAAGGACACTACAATGGTCATCAGCAAACCAGTTACCCAAGCATCCAAATTTTGATTATGTGGCCATAAAGGTGCCGCAACCGTTGTAAGTATGAAAAATGACTATGTTACTTCTTTCCGTAACTTTGCATGGTCATTAAATGAATGGCTACAAATCGAGGACTGCCTGTACATTTAAAGTTCACATAGACCAAAACAAGTTGGGAGTCTTGCATGAGAAAGACTACAAGGGACTTCAGTATTATTCAGTAGATTTTTTCCCGTATGATGCAGGATGCTCTTGCTTGAGATCTCAAAGGTGGAGGGGTGGTGTCCTTAAAAAGGAAACTGGACAATGTGAAGAAAAAGAATACCTTTGCGATAACTATGACCTGGATGGCTGAGAATCTCCACAGAGATATTGCTTAAGATGCTAATGATGTGAAGTTACTGTCTAGTATCTATCTGAAGTAGACGCCCACGTTTTTAAAAAGGAAGGTGTTAAGTACAATTTCAGTATCTTCTGATGCATTCAAAAGGATGTTCACACACACACAGAGAACACAAACACATCTCCCCGAAACACATATTTTGACAGAAAACTCAACTGAAATGACTGTGCTGTGGAATTTAGTATGTGAGGGTGTTTCCATCTTAATCCTTCTCCTCTGTTGAATGTGAAACCACAGAAATATTTGAGATAGGAATTTTCTTGAGATGATATGCTCTTCAGGTTGCCATAATTTGAAGTTAGCAGTTCTTTCCTACGAGTCATCTGTTGGTAGCTTCCCTCTTCCAAGTAGCATGTTTGGTCTACTCTTCGCTTGCTTTTCAAAAAGACAGTTAAGCCTTAACTCTTTTGAATGGATGCTGGGTTGATTTCCATTTGCATAATTTATGGATGCTGATTTTTTTGTAATAGCAAAAGTATGTGATAAGATATGAGACCTATTAGCAGATAAAATACATAAGATATAGAGATAAAATATATGTGTAAGGAAATAGAAACACTATGATGACCCAGGGTGTGGCACAAAAGAAATACAGCCAGAGGACAGATCTAACTCCCCTTTATTGCTCCAACTGTGCCTCCAAAGTCCCCACGTTTACTACAAGTCCTGGAGCAAAGCTCTCACACGCACCTTCAGCAGCCTCTGGCTATGAGTAGTCCAGTATGCTAGGTTAGCCAAACAGTAACCAGGGCCAGCAGTTCAGTAAGCCAGGTTAGTCAAACAGTAACCAGAGCAAGAAGTTCAGCGAAACAGGCAAGAAACCGGGCAAGCCCCACAAGACAGAGCATAGTAATCTCCAGGCTCAGTCTGTGTTGTTCTTGCCTTCTCTCTTCTCTCCGTGCTCTAGGATCAGGAGGGGGGTGGTCCTTGCTCTTCACCTGAGCTCTGTCGCTTCTGCTCCTCCCTGTCTGCAAGCCTTTCTAATCCTGAAAAGCCTTGCCCAGACTGACTCTGCCCTTCCCCAGTTTCCTCCAAAGCCAGCGGAGCTACCCTCTCGATCTCTGTCAGCTCTTGTTCCAGCTCATCTTCCCCTGCAGATTCGGACTCCGATGGAGGCACAGCAAACACAAGGATATCTGTGATTGCAAAGAAAGGCAATTACAGCTGCACAAAGCATTCAAAATGGGTTCTTCACAATGTTTATTCTCTTTTTTCGATTCATTGAAACCAATCCATCATCTAGAAAGATTGTACTACTACTTCAAAAGCTGCTCCAGGGTCTCCCCAGAAGCACATGCATGCTAAACATTGCATCATTTTCAGAAATTTTGAATAGCACCGTTACACATCTAGTCTGGATTACAACTTTACTACAGCTACAACTTCATTACTTTCAGAGATGGGAACGAGTTATTGAAAAAAACCTGATCCTCAGGAGAAAATAACACAAAGGAGAAAGAAGCAACAGGGAGGAGAAAGCATTAATTCCAATTAGAATGAAGGCAGATGTTAATAATTCTTAACTAATGTCCTTTCACATTCAGGGGATTCACCAGTGTGTGGCAGATGTTGCCTAACCATGTCCTTGTAATATCATAAGACTCAACTAATTTGCTTAAAATGAGTTATAAATTAATCAGATTAGATGTGCCTTCAGAAGTTGTGGGTGCTCCATCACTGGAGGCTTTTAAGAAGAAACTGGAAGCCACTTGCCTGGAATGATATAGGGCCGTGATGGTGAACCTATGGCACGTGTGCCACAGGTGGCACGCAAAGCCATTTGTCAGGGCACGCGAGGCATTGCACTGGCCAGCTAACTTTGGCCTTCTTCTGAGGCTATTTTTTGGCCTCCGGAGGCTTGAAGCCTCTGGAGCTCGAAAAACCAGCCCTACGGGCAAACCAGAAGTTCAAGGACTTCCAATTTGCTCGTGGGGCTGGTTTTAGCCCCCTGGAGCATTCAGGGGCCTTCAGGAAGCTTCCCTGAAGGCTCCGGAGGGCAAAAAACGACCCTACGAGCAAACTGGATTTCCGGGTTGCTCATAGGGTCATTTTTGGCCCTCCGGAGCCTTCAGGGAAGCCTCCTGGAGGCCCCTAAACACCCCGGAGGGCTAAAACCGGCACTAGGATCGTTTTTTGCCCTCCAGAGCCTTCTCTTCAGGGAAGCCTCCTAGAGGCCCCTGAAGGCTCCGGAGGGCTAAAACTGGCTATATGAGCAAACCGGAAGTCTGTCCCCGAACTTCTGGTTTGCCCATAGGGTTGATTTTTCGCACTCTGAAGGCTTTAGGGAAGCTCCTGAAGCCTCCGGAGGGCCTCTGGGGGGGGCTGTTTTCACCCTCCCCAGGCTGCTATAAAGCCTCTGGAGCCTGGGGAGGGTGAAAAAAAACACAAAAAATGGGGGGGGCGCTGCTTGTGGACCCATGCCTGCTGGGGTCGTGAGCATAACACTATGGGTGTGGCATGCCCGCGCACAACTCCCCTGCGCTCCCCCCGCTTTTGGCACATGAGCTAAAAAAGGTTCACTGATATGGGTCTCCTGCATGAGGAGGGGTTTGGACTAGAAGACCTCCAAGATCCCTTCCAACTCTGTTGTTCTGTTAATTGCTCAGCCATGTTTCCAGAAGAAATGCTGCAAAGAAAGCTTTGCATTGTCCCCTTTGGAGGTCCAAAAATAAGTGACTTCCTATTGGAAATCCATTCTCATCCCCCTATTTCACTATCTTTTCTAAGAAATAGAACTTGTTTGATGATGACACATCCAGTTTCTTGAAGTCTTAACCACATTTCACTCCACCCAACCGATTGAGATTGTATTTGATCCCTTACCTAGTTTTCTATTACCACCATAACTGGCTACAAGCAACAATAAGTAAATTGAATTCGATGCCAGATTCACAATATCACAACTCATTATCTCCGTAGCTTTGTGGAATGGGAGGCTATTCCTTTCCTTTATTCCACAAAACATATTATTTTTGATGAATAAGCCTCTTTTACATTTGATGGCTTGTTTTCTAAATACGGATAGTCCTCAACTTACAACAATTTATTCAGTGACTTTCAAAGTTACAGCATCACTGAAAAAAGTGACATGACTATTTTTCATACAATCATTGCAGCATTCCCATAATCATGTGATCAAAATTCATATGCATGGAAGTTGACTCATATTTATGACGGTTGTAGTGTCCCAGGGTCACGTGATCCCATTTTATGACCTTCTGACAAGCAAAGTTAATGGGGAAGCCAGATTCACTTAACAACCATGTCACTAACTTAATAACTACAGTGATTCACTTAACAACTGTGGCAAGAAAGATAATAAATTGGGGGAAATTCATGTAAGAAATGTCTTGCTTAACAACATAAACTTTGGGTTCAGTTATAGTCATACGTTGAGGACTATCTGTAAAATGTTAGTCAATCATTAGATATTTAGAGCATTGACTCTTGAAACACACACTATGGTCTCTGCTTTCAAGAGCCCAATGAAAATGTATAAAGAATGTGATAATAAATGTAACAGCAAAGCAGAAATAAATGTGCGATGATTCAGTAATAAAAAAACCTGTGGAGGCTGATAAATTAAGAATCTTCTCCTTGCCTATTTCAATGTTGTGTAACATTGCCCATACTTTATTCTTATATAAAATGCAAACAGTTTTTTTAAAAAGAAAAATATCCAGATACATACCTTGTGTTATTTTTAAATGGTAAAGTCATTTCAAAGAGTGAAGAAATGCCACAGAATATTTGGAGAAATGTGAAATCTGATTGACAGTGTAATTGAAAGAAATAGAGGTTAGGTAAAGCTAGTAAATTACCTCTTCTTCCAAATTCCCTTTCTCCAAAGGAAAATAAATTGTCGCCTGGCTTGTACACATTTAGACATAAATAGTGTTGCACTACTACTAGAAACAGCACAGGGAAACAAGACTACTTGCAGATAACTCCTAGAAAAATAATATACTGATAATGACTTATTCAAAGAGATTTGCTTTAATCTAGTTTGCATATACAACCAAAATGTTCTATATCCAATAAATTATTCTGTTGAACTAACCATATGCATATTGCAATTCATATCAATTTAAGTTTAGGTATAAAAAAAACATCAGTTGAGTGACTTTGGGCCATTCAGTCTCTTTCACTCCACCTCACCTCACAGCAGTGGTGGGATTCAAATTTTTTTACTACCGGTTCTGTGGGAGTGGCTTGGTGGGAGTAGCTTAATGGGTGTGGCAGGGGAAGGATACTGCAAAATCTCCATTCCCTTCCGATGAGCTGGGACTCGGGAGGCAGAGAATAGACGGGGTGGGGCCAGTCAGAGATGGTATTTACCGGTTCTCCGAACTACTCACAATTTCCGCTACCGGTTCTCCAGAACTGGTCAGAACCTGATGAATACCACCTCTGCCTCACAGGGTTGTTTGTTGGGGTTAAATACAGAAGGAGTTCATTGAGTTATAAAAATAATAAAGGTGGGATAAAAATAAAATAGAAATAAGAAATATGGGGTTTATATATCCCTATTTCCTTTTATCGTAGCCTCTGCTGCCATAATTTTTGTTTCCATAAAAGAATCTGCTCCAACCCTATTATTAAAGAATTCTCTGGACAAATTTCTCCTATAATTTGATGCCAGAAATTAGATAAAGGGTACATGGATGAGATGGCATCACTTCTATTGGCATTCATTGCCCAGAATGAGTTGAGCAAAATTGAAAAGCTAAAATTGACTAGCACTGATGATGTTACTTAGTTTGGGTAATGAAACAAGTTCAAGACAACAACCAAGCTCAGAGAGCATCAAGGATCCTTCATTTCAACCCTGAACTACCAATGTTCTCCTTTATTGGTACTACCAAGCCTGTTTTTGCACTGCTTCCATCAGTATTCTGAGCTGGATCTGGACAATGAGACCTCTTATCCAAAAGGCTGCTATCCAAAATTTGCAAGAAGTGTGACAAGAAGATTCATGGATCCAGAGCTCATGTAAAGTCTATACTGTTGTCACCCACAACACCGTTCTCTATTAATTCCCTGGACATCTGTTTCCACTGCCATGTACAGAAACTGGAAAAAGCAGTGTCTGCTACTTAGGCATTCTGGCATGGTTCCCATTCCATTCTGAGAACTTTAAGAGCAAATCCAACTCCTTAGTTCTTGGGTCCAAATTAAGATCCCTCCCTCTGATAAGATTTCTTTTATTGCCTAGGGATCCAGTTTCTTAGGAAGCAGAAGAAGATCTGGCTCCTCTAAAGGTCCCTCAAGGGATCTTGGAATCTACTCTCTCACTACTAACTTTCCTGTCTTGCCTTCTAAAACCCTAAAAGTGAGGAGAAGATGAACAAGGAAAACTCTGTGTTTTGTTCACATTTTAGGAACTGTAGTACGAATTCACCCTACTATTCATAATCCAAACACAATCACTGTATCCATCCATTCCTGCAAATGCAACTCAGTTCATTCTTGTGGAGCTCTGTTCCGTGTGTGTGTGTGTGTGTGTGTGTGTGTGTGTGAGAGAGAGAGAGAGAGAGAGAGAGAGAGAGAGTACTTATAGAGCAGCTCTTCTGTAGGTGTGGCCTGCTTTGTGGGAGAAGCTTGCTGGCCATGTGACTGAGTGGGAGTGGCTTGGCAGTCATATGACTGGGTGGGCATGGCCAACTTGTAAAATGTGGTGAAACTCACTTAACAATGCTCTTGCTTAGCAATCAAAATGTTGGCTCAGAAACTCTGGCATTTGAGGCACTCAAGTCTTAAAGCTGTCAAGTTACAAGACCCTTGCACCCCTAGCCCTTTAGGGAAAAAAAACCCAGGGTTGTTCAAACTTGACAGCTTCAACTTCAACTCCCAGAATTCCTCCTCTCGCTCTTCATCTTGATGATGTGTGGATGGGTGGGGGGGGGAGGGAGCTGGAACCGGTTCTAAACGTCACTGTAGATTTGTGGAACCTCTTCTATAGAAGAGGTTAGAACTGGCAGGAACCCACCCCTGTTATAGAGTCTATTTCCCAATATCAGTTTGCTTTCACTTATTGTGAACACTGAGGCATTTGAACATACCATCCATTGGGTTTCTGGGACTCTGACCTTGCTAGATCTGATCCTCCCATAAGAAATTACCCTGATGCAACATGATGACAATCTCTTGATTGCTGCTGCTTTGGAGAAGTCGTGCTAGAAAACTCCCCCATCTTTGTGGTACCATCTGGTGATACCCAAGGGTCATAAAGCCTCTCAAGGAAAATTGCATTGTTGGCTTCCAAAGGTCTTCTACCCCTGTTCACAAATGTAAGTTGTAACTTACCAGCATTTCTGCTATTCTTTCTTACCCTTATCCTATATTTTGAAACAGGGAATCTCGACTTACTTTTAGTACACTGAAGTACACTTGATTGCCCCTGCCTTCAAAAACATCTTTCCTTCTGTCTTGCCATGAAAGAGAAACGGTGCCAATGGGTTGCTATATAAATTTGCCAGCCCACATCCTAAACCAGAGGCCTAGCTCTCAAAAGGACATGATCCAGTCACTAAAGACTTCCCATCTTGCTTGTACACTATTGCAGCAGCAGCTCTATTAACAGGTAACCCACAAGGTCCTGTTGTGTCCCTTGTGAAGTCTGTGCACTCCTTAAAAATGGGCATCTGCAATTATTTTCTCCCATAAGACTAACCAGCTTGAGATAAATCTTCTTAGTGTAAAAATATAACTTTGGTGTAGTGCCCACTCCAAATGTGTATCTGTACCAGGGGTGGTCTACAAAAATTGCAGCAACAGGTTCGCTGCCCTATTGCTGGCTGGCCATGGCCATGATGGGCATGACCTAGTTGGCCTCCTGCACTACAGTGGGGGGTATTTTTTGCTCTGGAGGCTTTCCTCGAGCCTCTTGAAGGGCAAAAACTGTTTCCCCCAGGCTCCGGAGGCCAGAAAGAGGTCAGAACTTCCGGTAGGCCTGTTTTTCACCCTCCCCAGGATCTGGAGGCTTTCCTCAAGCATCCAGGAGGGCAAAAACTGCTTTTCCTGGGTTCTTGAGGCCTCCAGAGGCCAGAAACTGGCCCGTTTCCAGACTTCCAGAACCTCCAGTAGAGCCATTTTTCCCCTCTCCGAGTCGCTGTGTGAGCCCTACACTTACCTGGCATGATGAACAAGCTGCATGGAGACTCCAGAAAGGGGAGGGGTGGGAGAGGTAGGGTGCCAAGAGTGAGATTTGAGGATTCACTGAACCACGCAGAATCTTTGCTAGAGGATCGCCCGAACCCGTGTGAACCCCCAGAAGCCTACCCCTGCGAATCTGTACCTCTTACCTCTGTGTTCTTCCTTCTTTGAGCTTGAAGCATTTATGATAACTCCAATTTAATGATCTTTCCTGATGGCTTCCCTGCCTGCAAGCTGGCAGCATGCAGACGGCAACTATTGACACACATTCAAAGTACGCTTCTGGTGTTTGCCATTTTTTGGCTACTATTTGGTAACAAAGATAGTTATCTCAGGGGAACTTTTATCTCCCACACATTTTTTTCATACATGCTTTGTTTTGAGCTCTTTTGTTGCCCTCTAGATTTCTCTGGTATGAAGCCCACAGCACAGATTCCTTGGAGATTGCTAATGCAAATGGATACACTGCAGCTTACTCAGGGGCCAACTGTAATCTTGGCTGCAGTACAATCCAAGCTCTTGTGTGTAGTCCTATTCTTCTAGAGCAGGGCTGTCAAACTCCCGGCCCAAATGAGTCACATACTAGCTACGCCCATGCCCGGGTTAGCAAAGGGGGGAAAGTCCTGACACAGCTGTGACGACATGAGTTTGACACCACTGTTCCAGAGGACTTCAAGCCCATCTTCACAAACTTCACCAATGGAATTGTGCAATGGATTCCCCAAAGACCTGAAGCCCCATGAGAAGCTAGTTGAGATAGTTTGACAATACACCAGATGTCTCATATGAAGAAAAGAGGGATAATTCAGTCTATTTCATCTGTCTGGTATATCCCTTTTGTCCCTCAGGGAGCTCAATACCCATGCTTCTCTGTTTTCCCAAGGAATTACATTATGCAGCCCCAGGGTTCCCATAGTCAGATCAGAGACAGCCCATCTGCCACATCTTATAAATAAACTTTGCAGACCTCTCCCTGAAGATTGGGTTTTATTGTTGGTTGGTTATGGTTTTATTTTTTTCCTCCCAAGCACTCCTCGCCTGCCCACCCAGGCTCCTTAGGGTCCCAACAAGAAACAGTTGTTGGAGCTAAGCAGCCACCTTGAGAAAGAGTTGCCAAAATAGCTGGCTCAGTTCAAATTGGATCTGACCAAGAAGGAGACTCAGCAGAAGCACCTCACTGAGAACTATGAGCATAGGCTTTCCAAGCAAAAGCAAGACCTGTTGGAGTACAAGGCCATGTACCAATGGCTGAAGGCTCAGCGGGCTGAGATGGTAAGCCAGTTCCAGGTCATGATGCAGTCCCATTGCAACAAGGCTCTCCAGCTCTTTGCCACCAGCAGCACTTCCCTCCAGCTTTTGTCTAAAGCCCTGCACCAGGAGGCTGAAGCAGTCCCCAAGTTGGGATTTCTCCCCCCCCCAGACCTGCACAAAAAGACCCTGAAGAGGGAGACTCTCTGCAGCAACACAAACATTCATTGCACGTATCCGGCCCATGGGCCAAAACTCCTGATTTGGTGCAATATAAAAAATACAAATATTTTTTTCTGTGGACCACCAAAATTATCTCACGGACCACCAGTTGGTGACCACTGATATAGATCACTTAATCCTGCACATAAAGACCATCACTCTCTTTATATATGTGTTAATAGAGCTTCATGTCTGCAGTAAATTGTAGGTTGGGGGCGGGGCTTAAATCTGAATGCCTCCTTGGTCTAGGAGCTAAACTCTGAGCAGATTCTATGTCTGGGAAATTCTGCCCCATGGAATATAAGAGCAATTTATAGCAAAGTCCCTATACTAGAAATTTGGAAAATAGGTTCACGAAGTTTCTTAGATCAATGTTCCCTAGACTGGGAGTCTTAGAAACTGAATAGGTCTTGCACAAATATGTGTTAATTTGGAATTTGTTTTTAATATCATACTTGATTCCATAGAGCAGGGTTTCCCAGCCTTGGCCATTTGAAGATGTGTGGACTTCAACTCCTAGAATTCCTCAGTCAGCATGAGTATTGGGGAAATTCTGGGAGTTGAAGTCTACCTATCTTTAAGTGGTCAAGTTTGGGAAACGCTGCCATGGAGAGTCCAGGAAGAAGTATCTTTTTTGTCAAAGGAGGCCTTGGAAAATTGCAGTTCCACATTTATTGACAGCTCTCAAGAAAGCAATGTATCTTCTTGTTGGAGGACTGGTACCATTTTTAAGTGGGAACATAGCATCATTATCTGTGCATTTTCTATCAAACTATTTCATAATATAGTCATAATATCACTTATATTACTTCCTTTATATTTATTGTCCAACTGAGAGCTTATGCATGAGAGATTAATTTGTTGTGTGTTCAATCATGTTTGGCCAATAAAGAATATTCTGTTCTGTTCTGTTCTTACTCTTACTCCTATTCTACTATTCTATTCCTACTCCTACTCCTACATCTTCTATTCTATTCTATTCTTATTGCTACTCCTACTTTACTATTCTATTATTACTCCTATTCCTATTATTACTCCTATTCCTACGCCTTCTATTCTTATTCCTACTCCTACTCTGCGCAGTGGTTAAATGCAGCACTGCAGGCTACTGCTAGATCAGCAGGTCAGCGGTTCAAATCTCACCGGCTCAGGGTTGACTCAGCCTTCCATCCTTCCGAGGTGGGTAAAATGAGGACCCAGATTGTTGGGGGCAATATGCTGACTCTCTGTAAACCGCTTAGAGAGGCCTGAAAGGCCTATGAAGCGGTATATAAGTCTACTGCTATTGCTATTGCTATTGCTATTCTATTCTATTACTACTACTTCTATTACTACTCCTATTCCTACACCTTCTATTGTATTCTATTTTATTCCTATTCCTATTTGTACTCCTACTCTACTCTACTCTATTCTAGTATTCTATTCTATTCTGATTTAAAGGCTGCTTTTAGAGTCTTAGTTCTTCTCCTTCTCCATTGTGTTTATTAACTGGCAAAAGTCCTCTGAATTTTGGACAGGAGTTTTAATTTGTACTTGGAAGCATCCTGCAAGAAAAACAGACATTCTACCAATCTGACGGCTCTTCCCCAAAGGTGATTTGACTTCCTCATTTTTCTGAAATGGAATCTCCTTCTGACCCACACTATAAATAGCTCGTTTCTCTAGCAGAATTTGCATTATGAAGTTGTTCGTTCCCTCATCAGATACTCTATGTGTGTATGCATCTTGAGATGAAATGCAGATTTATCATTCACACAAGACATTACTCATGTTTCTTGGAAGGCAGGGACATAGGCTCCGGGCTTGTATTTGGTTCCCCAAAGGACTTACATTTAACTCTTGAGCCCAAGTAGCTTTTCGCAGAAGACTGCAGGGAGTGTGATACTAAAGAACACATATTTCTGCTACACTTGTCAGATATGATTATTTCTAAAGACCAAAAATATTGCTGCTGGAAGTATTGCTGTATAAACAGAGTTTACTGAAGGCCTGCATAACATACATAAAGGCCTCTTAGCACATTAAACCTAAATAACTGCCTATATATTTGTTAGAAAGCTGTTTGAAGAAACAACTCTTTGGAGGCTTTTCTCCACTTTAGATCAATTTGCCTCTCCTGGCCTAAAGCAAGGATGCATTTTATCACCAGGTGGCAGAATCTGACTCTTTGCTGCTCCCTAGAGGTGGTTTGGACTTTTGCAGCTCAGATATGGTAGCCAAAGTAGTGAATGCAATGGCTCAGCAGTTAAAGATGCTGAGCTTGCCAGCTGGAAAGTTGATACCCAGGTTTGAGCTCCAAATGCTGCATGATGGGGCCAGCTCCCATTACTCCCCTGCTCCTGCACACCTAGCAGTTCAAAAGCATATAGATATGAGTAGATAAATAGGGATCCTTTTGGTGGTAAGGTAATAGCATTCTGTATGCCTCAGTGTACAGTCATGCTGGCCACAAAAAGCATCTTCAGACAATGTTAGCTCTTTCACCTAAGAAAAGGAGCTGAACACTGCCCCCTAGAGTTGGACATGACCGGTGAGGGGAAACATTTACCTTTACTTCTACCTTATGGTAGCCCTAGTGTAGGAAAGGTACCAGCAATGAACATAGTGTTTAGGGCAAAGATGGTATTCAGCCAGTCCACTCTGGTTTGGATGAACCGTTAGCAGCAGCTGTGGGAAGCTCCACCCACCCACCCCGACGTAATGAGCAAGTATTGCGCATGCGCAGAAGGTCATGTGCATGCGTAGATGCAGCTCATGCAAGCAGAGTACACATGCTCACATTTGCAAACCGGTAGGGGAAGATAAGTGAATCCCACCACTGGTTTAGGGCTCCATAAAGTGGGTGTCTGCACAATAATATCTACAAAGGAAGATAACTAAAAAAACCAACAAAATAACAATACAAATATGATGATCTCCAAGATGGAACTTCATGACTCTCTTTCACACTTCCAGAGTGTATGCTAGATCATTGAACTGTTCTTAGCATTTATGGACTTGGGTTGGCTGCTAGTTGAAGAATACTTTTCCTCCTAAAGACCTGATGGGTTCATGTGATTTTGGATAGTTTTGGTGCTTTTGGTAGGTTCCAGGCTAGTAGTACCATCTGGGCAGAGGTCAGTGGCCTCACAGGGCAGAACAAACCCAATAAGACTTCTTTTTTTTTAATAAGCTGATTTTGAATAGACCTTATTTAAAAAATGATGAACTAATTTACATTGTATGATAAATGTCCCCCTTCCTTCATCCCCAGGATCAGTTTTCGGGAGGTTAGGGGGTGACCGCAAGTCACTTTTGTCTCCTGCTGAATAATCCTGGAGGTTTTCTTGCCATGATTTCAGAAGTGATTTGCCATTGTCTCCTTTCTAGGGCTCAAAGAGAAGGACTGGCCCAAGCTTCCCCAACTAGCTTTGTGTTTAAGGCAGAACTAGAACTCCCAGCCCCCAATTTCTAAACTGATACTTACGTAATGACTACGCAAAACTAGCTCTGATGAAACCATAAAGCTCAACTAAATCATTCCTGGTAGGTTCTTCTTTTCATCTTCACCTTTAATGACAACCTTAATGTTCCTATTTTTATTACTTACATAATTTAAACTAGCAGAAACTACAAAAACAAAGTAAAGTTACATATTAAAACATTATTTTCTTTTTTAAAAAAAACAATCCTCTAGAGATTTGCTAAATAGCAATAGCAATAGCAATAGCAGTAGACTTATATACCGCTTCATAGGCCTTACAGGCCTCTCTAAGCGGTTTACAGAGAGTCAGCATATTGCCCCCAACAATCTGGGTCCTCATTTTACCCACCTCGGAAGGATGGAAGGCTGAGTCAACCCTGAGCCGGTGAGATTTGAACCGCTGACCTGCTGATCTAGCAGTAGCCTGCAGTGCTGCATTTAACCACTGCGCCACCTTGGCTCATTTAAAGTAGCAGAAACTACAAAAACAAAGTAAAGTTACATATTAAAACATTATTTTCACAACAGGTTCATGACCAGAAGTGGAAACCAAAGTTCTGAGGCAATGATTGACAGCTGTCATAAATCTATATTCACATCTTTGCTTTTCTGTATCCTCTGTTTTAATCCCTGGGTTGTTTGGACTTCTGATTTTCCGTATCTGTATCCCTGCCCTTAAAGTGAGCTTTGTCTTATACTTTGGATAGTTTGTTCTTCCCTGCAGTTAATGAATATATTTTCTTACCATGCTTTTCAGTGAGGTGATGTGTAGAATATCAACATGGTCATGTAGCATTCATCATCCTTAAAGATTCACAAATTTTAGCCTTGTTTCCAAGCTTGACTATGCATGAAAATTAACTAGCATAGTTTAATCATGAATATTTATGGACAACAGTAATCTTGAATTTAACTATAAAATTTAACGATATGCTAGCTGCTTGACCAATAATTCATGCTGCTGCCAGCTCTATGATGCATTTTAATTGGTCTGGAATAATTGCAATGTATGGTTTGTTGGAGAATGGCTAGATTCGGGGGTGGAGGAAATTGCTGATCACATTTGGTGTTTGACAATATGTATAGGTTAAATATGAAATATGACAGTTAATCACGGGGTCCACCCTAATCCTAAGTATTCTGTATTTAGAATGTACCCTGTTTTCCCCAAAATAAGACCTCCCTGGATAATAAGCCCAATCGGGCTTTTGAGTGCATGTGCTAAATAAGCCCTCCCCTGAAAATAAGCCTTCCCCGAAAATATTGCAACATAGCAGTTATGAGGTGCCCACGCTGGCCGCCACCTACACCTCAAAAATAATAAGACCTCCCCAAAAATAAGGCCAAGCACTTATTTCAGGGGTAAAAAAAATAAGACCCTGTCTTATTTTCAGGGAAACACGGTATCATATATACTAATTCCAATTATATGCAGAAGCTCTAGACATAAGTTTTCCTTAGAAAAACACATCTTTGGGTCTAGTATTTTGGGCCAAACCAGATGTATACAAATAAATATATTCAAGGAAAAAAGAACTGGGGGCGGTGGTTGGAGGGTTGGGTGAATGTTCTCTTAGTTATGTATTCATTTCCACTTACACAGTAAATGCCACCATTTTTCTCATTGTTTTTTAACCACCTTATTTAATAAATCAAGACAATCCCACCCAGGAGGCAGAGATGTCACAATGCTCACATTTGTTATAATAGTTACATAATATTCTGAGCCGTGGTGGTGCAGTGGCTAGGATGCAGTATTGCAGGCTATTTCTGCCGGCTGCCAGTTGCCTGCAATTTGGCAATTTGAATCTCACCAGACTCAAGATTGACTCAGCCTTCCATCCTTCCGAGGTTGATAGGATTGTTGGGGGCAATATTCTGACTCTGTAAACCACTTAGAGAAGGCTGTAAAGCACTGTAAGTGTAAGTGCTATTGCTAAGTGCTAGTCTGTAAGAAGATTCATATTCTGCATCACCTAGTGAATGTATCCATGTTCACCATCTTCAGTTACCTATAAATTAAGAAAGGGGAATTAAAAAAAACTAATGAAGAGAATGAAACAGCAATGAAGCTAATGGCAGGGGTTTCTCCCATTAAATAAATAAATAAATAATAAATGCAAATCTCTACAATTTAGTTCTCCAACAGTTGTTCACTTGATATTAATCTGGATTTTTGTTTAAATATATAAGTGTATACATATATTCCTTCTGTATGCAAATGAGAGAATTTCTATAAAGAGAAATTTAACCAATGAGTTCCTCCGCGTGGATGTAGGGATCTTTTGAGTACACAACTTGTTTGACATCCATAAATGGCAGTAGTGAGTCCCAAGGATGGTGAAATAAGTCTTAATAATAAGGTTATGTACAGGTAGTCCTCGACGTACAACAGTTCATTTAGTGACTGTTCAAAGTTACAACAGCAATGAAAAAAGTGACTTCTGACCATTTTTCATAGTTACAATCTTTGTAGTATCTCCATAATCATCTGAATCAAGTCTGACAAGCAAAGTCAATGGGGAATCCCGACTCACTTAACAACCAGTTAAGTGATTCAACTGCAGAGATTCACTTAACAACTGTGGCAAGAAAGGTTGTAAAACGGTGCAAAACTCACTTAACAAATGTCTCAATAATAGAAATTTTGGGCTCAGTTATGCTCATAACTTGACGACTACCTGAATACTTCTATTGCTATAGCTCATTAAGGTATCCTCGCTTTGAGGTTGCCTTTCGGGCTTCCAGATAAGCCTGACAAAAAGATGTAGCTGCTTCAAAAAGTCACATCACATTAATATGACTCTTAAAGCAACTATATCAGTGATGCATAACCTTCTCCGGACTGAGTGCCCAAAGTGCAAGTGAGCGCCCTAACCCTAACCCCAAAATGCAATGTGTGTACAACCCCCACACATGTGGCCCATCCCCCCCACATGCACATGTGCCTCCCGCATGCACATGCATTCCCTGCATGCGCTCCAACCCCCACATGTGTCCCACCATGCATGCATGCATGGGTGGCCCTCCACATGTGCCCTGCCCCCCCCGTGCATGTTCGGCAGAGACCTGAAAACCAGCTGGCCAGCGAGAGGTGTGCGCGCATGGATGGCAGAGCTGAACTGAGATGATGGCTGGCTTGCCCACAGAGAGGGCACAGTGTGCCACTTCTGGCATGCTTGCCATAAGTTCATCATCATGGAACTATATCATTCTTCCCACTTAACTATTTAATATATTTTAAATGTAGAAATACATTTAAATATATAATGCAAGAAATAAATATCACTGTATATAAATGTGTATGTATATTTATTAAATGATTAAGCATTTGATTGTTTACTGGCTTATTTGTTTATATATTTCAATTTTTCCAGCCTTGGTTCTCTTGGGATCAGAAAAGTTGGATATCATTTCTTAATGACTAGTTCTTCATTTAAGAGTGTCCCTAGCCGTGGGTTTTTAATACAATAAGCAACGTAATTTACAAGCCGTTCTTTTTATATTAAAGTCTGATCTTTCTCCATCAAAAGGGACTTTCAATTTTTCTATGCATCTTTTCTTGATATATCCATATGCAATTTCCAATTTCTCCTGAGTAGGAAGAAATATTTTTTTTAAAAAAGGAACAAATAAGAAATATTACAATTCTGTATTCTTCCAAGGGAAATGAGCTGCAGACTAAGCATTTTGCTATTCCTGTCCATAAATTCATGTGTTGCCAAAATAAAAATAAAAAAATATCAAAGTGGGTCTATAAAGCAAAACAGTTCTTTGGAGTTTTCATTCCATCCAGCTGAAAATTCAAAGTATTCATTGCTCACAAGGTTTTTGCAGCTCCAGTACATTTTTGCAGTTCTCTGTTGAGCACTGAATTATGTACTGGCTCAGGAATTATCAACATCAATCTATTTTTCAAGAAATCTCCAGCATCTCTGGATACAAATAAACTTTACCAAATGTCAATGAATAAGATTTATCATGGATAAAACTCTAAAAGATAGCCTAGCTGAAGCTACTTAAATTCCTTGTAGAGATGCTTCCATGCAAGATGCCATTTAACCATGACAAACCTTTGGGAAAGTGAGTTTTAATATAAATGGATCCACTGACAATTTTTTTTTGACTAGCTAGAAATATAAAACTGAAAACAAATATATTGCCGAGAGTTCCAAGTTTGTGTCTGAATGTTACACTGCCTTATTGCTTCAAAATTTGGATATGGCTTTTCTCAAATTTGCACAGCTATGAAAATTTCATGGGTTAGAATCTAGCCTTGCATGTAAATTAACAGAGCAATTAGTTTTAATTCTTTTCCCATACATTAATTAATGCCTCTATGAAATAATATTGGGTCATCTGTAGAGCTGGTTCATTCAGGATGTGAGTGAGACACGAGTTTCTGTATTAACCACAGTCTGTGTTAACGTCCTGCTTATTTCTCATTTAAATCAAAATGAAATTCATTTCTCCCAACAGTGATTGACTACACGGACAACTTGAATATAAGAAATTATTTAGAAATATGTAGCAATGTATTGGCTAAATTATGTATTATACTTGAAGAAGCAATCGAGTCATATGCAGTATAACCAGGAGTCTTAATCTCATGTTCCTTTCTAGTATTTGAATATCTACAACTTCAGCATATTGATAATTTCTTGTTTGAAACCCCTGTCTTTGGAAACTGCATAATTCAGCCTTTGATATCAGAGCAAAAATATTCAGAGTCAGATCTATCAAATAACTTTTGACTTGAGTGTAACTACCATTTGCCACGAGATGAAATGGAAAAGGGAGGTAGGGAGAGGAATAGCTCAAGTCAACTCTTGAAAAGATTTGGCAGTTTGTCAATTCTGTCTCCGTAGTGCATAAAGCTTAATGAGAGTTCTTAAAGATTCTGCAGAGGTGGCATTTGAAGTGACTTCTATTTATACAGCTTGTAGAGATCTGTCCTTTGATCAATCAAATTTATTTTGTACTTATTCGTTGAGCCCTTTGTTTAGAGTTTGTTACTTTGAGTTCAGTCAAATTAAAAAAATGGAAAGATACATTTTCCCATTAAAAGCATTGGTAATGTCATTTTGTAAAATCTGTTTTTAATAATCCAGAAGTCACTGTTCAGTTAGTTAATGTGGGGTTTAAGTTACAGACAAAAAATCTTAAACCCACCCCCTACTATAGTTTTACTTATAATGAAATTTTATGAAATTTTTAAAACACCAATGGATCTCTTAGAAGTTATAATAATCTCGCTGGATAGCTTGGAGATTGAGTTCAGCACCATGGGCTCAGTGGTGGGATTCAAATAATTTAACAACCGGTTCTCTGTCCTAATGATTTCTTTCAACAACCAGTTCACCAAACTCCTCAGAAAGTTAACAACTGGTTCTCCTGAAGTGTAGATAGATAAGATGTAGGCTTCCTGGGAGGAGCATGCTGGTGGTGGCAGCAAAAAAATCAGCTGCCTCCGAATTCCTGGCTACGTACCTGTTTAGAGGATCTTCCATCTGACGTCTTATCAGGTTTTCTTATCCTTCAGGCAAGAAGGAAAGAAGAAATTGTTTTGCTGGCAAATGCTCTTCGATTTTTGCAGCTTTTGTGCTTGCAGGGAAAGGGGGGCTAGCCCAAGGCAGAACGGCTGTCCGTGCTGGGAATTTCAAACTGCCTTGTGCAGGACAAAGTAGGTCTCCCCCACTCAGTTCCAAGTTTTGTTTGATTTAATCTTATCACGATCTGAATCCATTTCCATGGACAATAATTGTTTATCAACATTTTAGCTTCTTTTCTTTTTCTCCTCCGAAAAATTATTTACTTAGAGGCTTTTAAAATGGCGCCGAGCAGGCTGGTTTCTCCGGTAATAATGAACACTTTTTGTTAATCCTCACAAGAATTCACAAGAATTCAAAACAAAAGAGATTGCTTATCATATGTTTTGGTTTCACAATAGGCCAGCAGAAGCTTTTTAATTAGTTTCATTTCTACTCCTTCATTAACTTTGCTTATCTGGAAGTTAAATGGTGATGAATCTGCTGAACGGTCTTGTTACAATGTTTACTCACTGAAAGTTCTGCCAAGCCTTAAACTTCAAAATAAAAGCCTCTTTACTTAAAGCTGCATATTCAGGCAATAGAGTTTTATTAACTGCAGGCAGATAAATTTTGAAATGGCTTTAAAACCAAATATTAACTTGAAGTTGTAAATTTTTTTCTTATTACTATTCAAAATACCAGCTTCAATTTTGTAAAAGGCTTTCTTATCCAGCTGCGTTACAAGATGCCGATTTTATAGCTTCTGCGTTTGATATATGACACACTCAATCAGCTCTATTCTCCTGAAGACTTCTCCTTATTAACTGTTAAAAGTCTATAAATAGTATCCCATTTAAAACCGAGGGGAGCAGAGACTTTGTTTGTTTGTGCGTTTTTTATAAAGGCTCCCAAATCGAAGCAGTCTAAGCGTTTCCTTAATAATACATCTCAAGAAATTGTTACAAAATCGCTGCCCTTGCCTCCCACGCCCTCTACTGGAGATCTCTTAACGCAAGAATTTCTTTTTGAAACCCTTAAAGAGTTCAGACAGGAAATTAAACAACTTTTATCGGACTTATATGATAAACTGGACGCTAAGATTGCTCAAACAAGGGAAGATATGATCAGAGTTATGACTGTTATGACAGATTATGTTTCTGAAATGGAGGACAAATTGGAACTTTTGGAAAAAACTAATTCTAATTTGACATCTAAAATTCAAACGTTACAACAGGAAGTTGAAAATGCTCAAAAACAACTCGTTATGATAAATTACAATAAGACTGCATTTGCAATAAGAGTCAGAGGATTGCGTGAAAAGGAACAGGAGAACTTGAAACAGACCTTTTTTGAGGCTTTCAGACATTCGGTGGGAAGTCCGGGATTTAACTTTGATTGGCAGATTCAAAAAATTTATCGCCAGAACTCGTGTGTAGCAAAACAACGACAGCTTCCGAGGGACATAATTATATATTTCACCACAAGAGAATCCAGAAATGCGATAATACAGAAGTTCTACAATAACAGGCTGCGAATCGATGGACAGGACTTGATTGTTTTTAAAGAAATACCATCTCAAATATTAAGAGCAAGGAGAGACTACACTTTCTTAACTGAAAAACTCAGAGATTCTCAGATACAATATAAATGGGAAGTGCCATCTGGTATCACAGTCACATTTGAGAACCAAAAATATCGTCTCAATTCTGTTTGCGAAGCCCGAGATTTTTACAACAAAACTCTGAAGGCGGGACTTCCTGACTCACCCGGACTTGGAGAAAGACAAGGAGAAGGAGAAGATAAGTAGCGGGACATGTGGCTACAAGGTGGAGGGTGTTGCTTTCCCCTTCCGGAAGGGCAGAAGAGTAAAGAATAAAGATCCAGCTATGCCTTTAAAATACTTCTTAAATTTTTAATTTGAATAAAATTTCAGGACTCCTGTCTGGTATAAAATGACAAAGCTGTATATCGATGAAGAGATATTGAGACTGAAAGAAGCGGTGCTGAATTTGGACATATATTGTATGGGATTTATATAAGACTTGTTTGAATCTTAATTTAAACTGCGCATGATCTATTCTTTGGGGCGAGGAGAGCGGAGATCGTAGTTTTTTTGGATTGTGGTTTGGGATGAATGGAGTCGGGTGGCGTGGGGTAGATGGAAGGGTAGTGAAAGTTCAATTAGATTACCTTGATCCAGAATGTAAGCTGATTTTTGTATAAATTGTTATTTGAATACAAGGTTAAGAAAGATTATCTGGAGAGTCTACACGAGGGTGGAGTAAATATGAGAGGAGCAATGGATGAGGATAAAATATATATGCGGACACGGGTAAAGGCAGGATGGGAGGTATAGAATTTATATGCGGAAGCAGGTAAAGATATTGTTTAAGATTTTAAAAATAATGAGAAGCTGAGGTTAATGTTAGAGAGTATATTGACTTCTCTTTCTTGGGGGGGGGTTTCCCCCCTTTTTTTTCTTTTTATTATTCTTTTCTTTTTTGTTCTTTATTTTTTTTTATTTTGTAACTTCTAATCTATTTGGTTTCAATATACTCCAGACTTTGCTTGATAAAGAACGATGCCGGGAATGGGACCTGGGAAGTCGGAAGGGGGTCAGGTAGGGGGGTTCAGGGGGTGGATGGGGGGGGAGGGTGGAAATATAGACTCAATTTTCAGAACAATGAATGCACTTGGATACTGTTGCTTTTTTTCCCTTTTTTTTCTTTTCTTCGTTCTTTTCCTTTTATTTTCCTTTTGTTTTAGTACAAAACAAATAGACCAATGAATACTAGAAATACACCGAAGCGAGGTGTAGAGGGAAAGAAGAGGGGGGAATTAAGAGGGAGTGAGAAGGGAATGTAAGGAGGGTGAGATGGTGGGAAGGGGAGAAAGGAATGGCTGAGGGGGAAGGGAAGTAGAAGAGGGGATTGTTGGAAGGGGGAAATGAAAGTTGGAGGGGTAGAAGGAAGGGTGTATGTAGGATAGAAGTGTTATGAGTTGTTTATTGTTTCTTTTTTTTTTAACTGCACAGTATTTAAGTGATTGTATAAAGGAAAAGGAAAATGTAATAAAAGAATCTTTGATGATGATAGATAAAATGTAGATAAATTTATTTATAGGCCGCCCTTTTCCCTGAGGGGACTCAGGGCGGCTTACAACGTATAGGGAAGGGAGTACACACAATGACATATAAAGACAGTACGTAATTAAAAATAGAAGCAACATTCATTCATCATTCGGGAGGGGACGGATTATAATCTTTAACCCCAGGCCTGGCGGGATAGCCAGATCTTGAGGGCTGTGCGGAAAGTCTGGAGGGTGGTGAGGGTACGAATCTCCACGGGGAGATCGTTCCAAAGGGTCGGAGCTACTACTGAAAAGGCTCTCCTCCGCGTAGTTGCCAGTCGGTGCAAACTGGCTGCATCTCACCGCTGCATGGGCTCCAAATAGATGCTTCTAGAAAAAGTATACAAGCTGATGCATAAGAGCAACAAATGATAAATTATATAGATAGATTAGGTTAGGTTAGGTTAGGTTAGGTTAGGTTAGGTTAGGTTAGGTTAGGTTAGGTTAGGTTAGGTAGGTAGGTAGGTAGGTAGGTAGGTAGGTAGGTAGGTAGGTAGGTAGGTAGATAGATAGATAGATAGATAGGCAGGCAGGCAGGCAGGCAGGCAGGCAGGCAGGCAGGCAGGCAGGCAGGCAGGCAGGCAGGCAGGCAGGCAGGCAGGCAGGCAGGCAGGCAGGCAGGCAGGCAGGCAGGCAGGCAGGCAGGCAGGCAGGCAGGCAGGCAGGCAGGCAGGCAGGCAGGCAGGCAGGCAGGCAGGCAGACAGACAGACAGACAGACAGACAGACAGACAGACAGACAGACAGACAGACAGACAGACACATAGTTATAGTTCTAGAGATAGAGATAGGAAAAAGAGAATAAATGAAACAAATGCCTCTGCCTCAATCACTTTAATTTAAATATGAATATTTCAACAAATGAAGCAGAAAAATAATTCTTGAAAGGAGCTATTTTCTATTGATTCTATTTTATTTTCCATATAATAACCACAGTGTATTATGCACTTCTACCAATAATAACAGAACTCCACACTATGTCTTTTCAACCAAGACCTGATAATCCTTTTCAGCATCTGCCAACCCCTTCTCTTTTTACTTTCTATGTTTCCCAATACCAGAGCTTTTTCCGATGAGTCCTCTCTTCTCATTAAGTGGCCAAAATACTTGAGTTTCGGTATCTGTCCTTCCAAAGAATAGCCAGGTTTCATTTCCTTTAAGATGGTCACACATATTTTCCTTCATTTTTGGGAAAAGGAAGAAAGTGTATGTACTCAAATCTGGATCACATGGTCCAGATCACACATCCAACTATAAAATTCTTCTTGGGTGCTTTATGAAGCCTAATGTTGTCATGCAGTGGTGAACTTTACTTCTTCTGCTTCCAAACTGCTTCATCATTGTTTCAAAGGGTTGCAATGTGTCACTTAGTGGTGCCAATTGCAAGAAATCTATGTGAATAACACAGACATGGGTTGCTCCTGGTTTGGCCCGGATCGGCGGCAGCTCCCCCCCCCCCCCAGCCTAGATGCTTTGCACATGCACAGAAGAGTCACACATGCGCAAACACATGAGCAAACCAGTAGTAAAAAAAATAGAAACCCACCACTGGAAAAACATCAGCTACATCTCTAAAAATTGTAGTTTTCCTGCCAGAGCCTGGAAATGGATTGATTGAAGGTGAAATTTTTTGATGATATTCTATAGACCGACATTTTGTTTCTGGGTTCCAATGATAACTTCTTCAGCAGTCAAAAATTCAATTACAGTATATTGATTTCTAACACAGTTATGCGACTGTATCATGCTTTTTTTAACCTACAATGTTTTGTATAAATGAATCCCATGTTTCCTTATCCACCAAATCCACCAAAGTCTTTATCTATAGACAATCTGTTCATAGGTAACAGATAAGTGTACTCATGTCTTCAGTCCATTGAGTAAATGGAGCTATACATTTATCTTTTCAACATTGCAAGGTTTTTAAAGCTATAATAAGGACACAGTGAATCCACTTCATTGTCTAGTTGTCAAATTTCAGATATTAGATATATAAATTCAAGAGAATATTATTCTCTGAAAATTTCAGCTTTTGTCACACAACCACAGGACATTTTAAAAGCATATTTTAAAGAAGCATCATCATTACAACTTTTCCAGCAAAATATTGTCCTAGGCAATCCTTTCCTATACAAATGTAATAGAATTCAATAAGTTATAAATATTATTTTTGTTGCACAAGTCATAGGTTAAGATCCATTGACACCATAGCTACAAAAGTTAAGAGACTATTATCTAACCAATATATGAACTTCTATTTTTTTTATTTGAGCTGTAGTAGCGCAGTGGTTAGAATGCAGTATTGCAGGCTGACTCTGCCCACTGCCAGCAGTTTGATCCTGATTGGCTCAAGGTTGACTTAACCTTCCATCCTTTCAAGAGCTGTAAAATGAGGACCCATATTGTTGGGGGCAATAGGCTGATTCTGTAAACTGCTTAGAGAGCACTGTAAAGCACTATGAAGTGGTCTATGTGCTATTGCTATTTCACTCCTCTCTTACCATCTGGGTATCAGATTGATTTACTGGTAATAAATCTTTGCAGAAACTAAATAATAGTAATAGTCATATAAATGTATTAAAAATAAGAAGATACATTTGAATAATGTTTGTATAAGATATATTGAATTGCAATTGTTTATTGTGCTAACAATATATTCTGTATTTTTTCTGCTGTCTTTCGCTTTTTTTAAGCACTTGTTATGCATTTTTTTTCCTTTTTGGATAATATAGGTATTTTGTCTTTTATTCCTTTTCCTTTTTTCTTTTTATGTTACTATTTAAAAAGTAATAAAATTGAATTTAAAAATCCAATTACACTGTGTTGCTTAAGATGCACCGATGAGTACTGCAAGCTACCATTTCACGAATAACACCTATCAAACCTTCCTTCAAAGCTAATTCCTGCCAAATGAAGTGAAAGAAAATCAGAGTGTTTCAGTACTATCATGTCTTGGTGACACAGAAAGCATTACTTTTCATTCAACCCTCATGGTTTGAAGCAATTTCTACTTCTCTCTCTCTCTCTCTCTCTCTCTCTCTCTCTCTCTCTCTCTCTCTCTCTCTCTCTCTCTCTCTCTCTCTCTCTCTCTCTCTGTGTGTGTGTGTGTGTGTGTTTGTGTGTATGTGGTGGGTAAAGTTAGGAAAATATATAAAAACATTTCATGGTTTAACAGTATCTTATGCATGTTCTGATTTGCATCTTGATTTGTAAAACTTGGAATATTGACTCTCCACCTGTTTCAAGTTCTTTCTTTAAAAATCATTTTTTTAATAAAAAAAATTAAATGCATATAAAAGGTAAGTTCTTGATATATTCTGATGGCACATTATCCTACTCTGATTTATGATAGTGTGGGAGATTACCAGACTGAGCCTGGAGGAGGGGTCATGTTAGATTGGCTGTATGAAGAATCAGAGGCGTCTGAGGTAACAGTAACCGTTTATTGTAACAAGAACGTTTGCAACAGTAACTAACAGTAGACCGGATAGACTCTGGAGTTGTGTGTGGTAGATCGGATAGCCTCCGGAGTTGTGCAGCCTTTTATACTCGGCTGTCAAACCGTTTAACCAATCGCCTCGCGCATGACAGCCTGGCAACCAGCAGGCGCGTCTGATTGGTTAAGACGCGCCTGGCTGCTGCCGAGCTGTCATTCGTAAGTGCGAGTACTTACGAGGCTATTCAACAGGTCATATACATCATTAGTCTCAAGTCTCTTCGTGCCCACAAGAGATCTAAGCCCAGCCAACTTTGCATTCCATGGACTATTATCTACCCCTGATTTGCTTTGGCAGTTAATAGTTCAGATTTTTGTAGAGAGCTTAAAATTGCAATAAACCTTTATATTCATTTGAACTGCCTGGATATCCTGATTTCCCACACTTGACAGATGGATTAATATTGATGGCTATATTTATTTAATTTGTAAATTAAATCTCACTATTTCAAGGCACTTGCTAGGTTTACAATATCATAAAAACATAGATATAAAAGCATTAGGGACATTAAAAGTAACAGTAAAACAAATGTTTATTTATTTATAAAATAAATAAAAAGTTAAACCAGGAACGTGGATGGTACAGGGGCAGGGGTGGATTTTATTTGCATTTGCAAATAAAAAGGTCTGTCCTTGTGCAAAACCTTAAAAATGGGGAAAATAAATAAATTTTTGCAATGAAAATTGTTCTGCGCATGCGCAAAACAAAAAAAACAAGATGGCGGCCCCACTAGGAGAACCGGTTTAGGGGCATGGCAGGCCTGGGTCACTGCTGGTTCAGCTGGTCGAAACCCACCTCTGTACAAGGGGTAGACATTTGTCTCTCTGCAAACCACGTCCAATATAGCATGCTCCCATCAGGGTCCCAAACAAACAGCAGACCTAAGTTTTAAGGCTCTTATAGAAGGCTAGAAGGTGAAGGAGGATCTCACTCAGATGTTAGGAAATTCCAGATGATGGGCCACAACAGAGACTGAGATCTTCTCCTTGATCCTAGTTGCTGAAATTCCTTGGCTCCTCTCCTCCCTTGGCTCCCCTTGGCCTCCTCTACCGGCACATGTGGGACATGCTAAGCTCTTTGGAGATCCATAAATTGCATAAGTAGACATTTATATACATGCATTCTCCAATAGTTTGGAGTAACTTGCAATTGTGTTTCTTTTCAGTCAATGTTGGACACAACCTGAATGCCTGAAGTTAAAATTCTGAAGAGTAAAAAAAAATAATGATAGGAAAAATAAAATTTTACAAAATTAAAATTTTGAAAGTAACAGAAGAAGGAAATGGATAGCTATAGGAGAAACAAGCGTACCGACTAAAACAGATTCACTCTACCTATGTTTTGAAGGGCAGCTGTCAATTCTAAAATGTTCAAGGATTTCAATAGAACCTAGTCTACTGTTGAATTAAGTTGTGCTCTTCTTTTTCTGGTGATACTTCAAAATCCTCCCAAAATATTGCAAGAATGAAAGGATATGACAAAAGCTGATGATTATTGGACAGCAAAGGCAAAACTGTATAGACTAGAAGAAACACAAAATGCAAAACTATTTTTGTTACGCTGGGATTTTTCAGAACCAAAACACAAAGGGAAGGTTGGAAAAAATGAAAAACTAAGTGAAACCAGCACACTAGTGTATTTGTCTGTCCATATCCCTGTTCCTGAAAAATAAACAGTATTTGCACTGCTAAAGAAGGGGTTATTCTTAGAATAATGAAAAAGCACTATTTTTGCATACATAGCAATATTTTTTTTGCTCTTTTACTTTTTTACGTAGTATTACAGTTTACGATTTTCCACAAGCAAAGTAGGTGAGTAGACTGTGTTCCCCATGCAGAAATATATTTAAGATGTTCATTAAAAGCTATTTCTCTTAATGCTCTCTTGTAGACTGAATCATATTGCAAACACTGTAATGAAGTTTAAACGTGCTAATTCCAGCAGTTTAACAAGCTCTGACAGGCCTCCTTCTCTTTGCAATAAGCAATTCTATGGAAGCTAGAGAGCTAGGTATAATAGGTATTTTAGCTATGCATTCCATTTTGCTGCTAAATTAGAATACAATTGCCTCGCACAGCCAAAAGACTACCCCTACTAGTCCAGAGTAAAGCAACCCTATTTAGCAAACAGATCAAGCCAACATTATTCAATGGAAATGACTGTAAACATGTCATTAACACTTTAGCTTTTGGCTTATTCTGTTTTATCGTGCTTAATTGAAGTTTCAGTTTGAGAGAGTTTGGAAAATGTGATCCAGACTTGTACAATTTTGCACTCTGATTGCCATTAAAGCCTTCTTTTAGAGGAACTAGGGCTATTTCTCATAATCAGATATTTTTGTGAGAGAACTGTATGGCACCCTGGGGTAAGGTGGGGTGGGTGACGGAATAAAAAAATCTTGTGGCTCACATTTTACAGGGGAATTGATTACTTTTATCGGATCCTTTGAATTTCCTTCAGAAGTTGTCTCAACCTGAACAAATATTTAGGAAATTTGGAGCAACTGGGAGCAGAAGGAAAGCAGATAGAGCGAAACAGTGTTTTCCAACCTTAGCAAATTTAAGATGGGTGGATTTCAACTCCCAGTATTCTCCAACCAGAATGTTAATACTACAGACTGGGGATATGTTGGAAGAATAACAGTTTTAAAGAAGAAATTATCGACTGATGAAGTTTTAGAGCGGGATTGGAAAACAGCTTGTGCCCACCTGTCTCCCTGTTTCGGCTGCTTTGAACAAGAGCTTTTAATTTAAATGAACAAGATGCTATTATGTCACCAAGCCACAATCTTTGGTATTCTCTTTAATTTCCATCTGGGTGTGGAAGATTGTTCTGATCAACCATCTCCTCTGCCTGAAAAAAAGAGAGATTTCAAGACAGTTTCACTGCAAAGACAAAATAAATAAATCAAACCTTGGTTACATTCGAGATATATTTGTATCTCTTTTTGTAATGGCTTTATTGGTTATTCCACAATAATTCTACTGGTTGTAAACACCTGTGCCTTGGAAGGTCTTTTATGCCTGTTTTCTGTCCAACATCTTGAGAAAAGGCTGCACTTTTTTTACAGATGCTTTAAAAAAATCATTAACAATAATGGCTGCACTTGCTTTGAAACTTAATCTCCATCATGGGGAATGGTGAGGGAGCAGGGGTGAAATTCAGCAGGTTCTGACGGGTTCTGGAGAACTGGTAGCAGAAATTTTGAGTAGTTTGGAGAACCGGCAAATGCCACCTCTGGCTGGCCCCACAGTGGGGTAGGAATGGAGATTTTGTAGTATCCTTCCTCTGCCAGGCCCACCAAGCCCCGCCCACAGCAGCGGTAGTAAAAAAATATTGAATTTCACCATTGTGAGGGAGGCTAGGAATTGTATTTTAGCAATATCATATAGGCTGGAGATTCCTTATCTAGGCTCCAACAAGTTCAAAGTCTCCACGTTTTTCTTGACTCTTTTAAGTAATTTTTAGGGTGTCAAAAATACAGAATGAAAAGGGTCAGTTTGATACTCTGAAAAAAAATACTAGGGATAGTATATCCTGTTTGCATTTTTAAAGAGCTCGGATGAAAAAGTGTCTCATTAGCAACTGCAAGCCATTTCATTAAGCGTTGAGCAGAATCACTCTAGGCGAGTCTGAGTACCGTTTACATGATTTAAAGACAGTGAAAATAGAACGGCTGTTTAGTTTACCTGGCTCTAATTGAAAATGTAATAAATGGAACTTTATTGGACATAAAGGGTGGTAAGTGTGGCCTATCAGGGGTTTTCTTCCACTGACACCATGTTGAAAGCTATGATGTATTATTCAGGCTAATGCTCTTGAAAAAAACATGGTAGAAAAATCCTAGGATATTTCATGCTGGAAATTTTCCATTTTCTCTTGGTGGGTTCATCAGTCCCAAGCAATTAAAGAGCTCTGGATGTAATGGACAAAATAATTTAATTGAGATGATAAATTACATCTTGTTGCAACCCAATGGGACAATGATGCATTGTTCAGGGCAGGGAAGGGGAATTGGGGAGAATCTTCCATTTAATTGCATAACCGCAGCAGTGTGTTCAGAAGTATTCAAAACACCCGTATTCCCATTTAAACATCTTTTGTGAAAGAATATTTCTTACATTCCGAAAGATGACAAGTTGTCAGTGAAGAGCAGTCCGCAGCGGTGCTCAGATTGAAGGGGTGGTGGGGAGGCTGCAAAGCCCTTTCTTTCTTTTTTTTTGATGGCCCCCTTAGCGATTGTTTCATTTAATTATTATTTATTGTTCTTATTTTCTCCAAAGAGCTTAAAGTTGCCGGCATCCATTCTTGAATCTGTCAGATCCCACCGTTAATTTGCATAAACATCCTCGTCTCTCAGTCACTCTGGTGCTTGATGTGGAGATGGCTTTTTTGTAAAAAAAAATGTTTTACATGCAATCAAACTTCCTACGCTTAAAAACAATTTTGCTCACATGCTGATTTTATTTTTAAAGGAGAGAGAGAGAGAGAGAGAGGGAGGGAGGGAGGGAGGGAGGGAGGGAGAGAGAGAAAGAGAGAAGGGAGACAAGGTCTAGAAGCACAATAGTAAGTTATACAAAGTTGTTTAGACATGGATGCCTTACATAAAACTGGGGAGTTTTGAGCCACTTATCTGAATGTGTAACAACTGTTTGTACATAGCTTGCCAGGGACTTCCTAAAGCTATTCAAGTCTACAGGCATTTTTCATGGCATCCTATGGCTTTTTCCAACAGTGTCGTGGATTAAGCAGACTTCATTTCGTTTGGTTCTTCCAAGTAATATTTTCTCCCCTCTCAGTTATACGATTGTTAAAGGTTTTGCTGGAGAGGAACAAAACCGCCGACAGCACCCTGCAAATGGGAACATTATTCCTTTTAAACAGCTTCTTTCAAATCCACATTATTTTCTTCGTATATAGTGCTTTTTGCAGAGTTTGCTGCAGCAATCACATCCAGAAAGCACACACAGGTAACTGATTCAGCAGGATTCATTAACTTGGCTTCATATTTAATAAAACCCATGAAGTAAATATACAATACCAAAACAGGTTTTTCCAACATAGTAGTAAATACAAGGAAACACAGGCAGAAGGAGAGAACAGTTTCAGTTTCAGTTCAGAGCAGCAGATCAGCATGCAACTTTTGTAAAGAAAAGTTGAGTTAAGCCACACCCAGGCTCCTTGCTGTCTCCAGCAAATACTGTTTCAGTTTCCAAACAGCCCTCATTGGCTGACCCAGTTGCAATGTCTCTTCATTGGCTGGCTTTGTTGCCATGTCTTCCAAGTCACAACTCTCTCACACACTTTTACACATATGTGAAAATCCATAAAGATTGCACAAGTGGTATTAGAATAAGCATAAAAGGAGCAGAAACAACAGGGCCTCTGAGAAGAATCCACTTGGTCTTCTATCTCCATTGGTCTCCAAGATATCTCCTTCACTGCAAATTACCAGGTTACCTGATGGTTGAATACACCTTGCCAGGGGTGGGTTCTTGCCAGTTCTAAACCTCTTCTATAGAAGAGGTTCCACAAATCTACAGTGCCATTTAGAACCAGTTCCAGTTCCCTCCCCCCGTCCATCCACAATCATCAAGATGAAGAGTGAGAGGAGGAATTCTGGGAGTTGAAGTCCACAGTCTTAAAGCTGTCCAGTTTGAACACTCCTGGGGTTTTATTTCTAAAGGGTTAGGGGTGCAAGGGTCTTGTAACTTGACAGCTTTAAGACTTGTGTGCTTCAAATGCCAGAGTTTCTGAGCCAACATTTTGGTTGCTAAACAAGAGTGTTGTTAAGTGAATTTCACTACATTTTACAAGTTGGCCACACCCACCAGTCACATGACTGCCAATCTCACTCCCACTCGGTTACATGTCCAGCAAGCCACTCCCACAAAGCAGGCCACACCTACAGAAGAGGTTCTAAAAAAAATTGAAACCCACCACTGCACCTTACACTCTCTTTAGTCCTAAAGTGCCCTTTGGAATCTAAATCCAACCCACCCTTTCAAAAACAAATTAGCATCAAATATATATTTAAGGTAGCTCAGTATACAGCAACAGGAAAGCAAGAGATAGCATTTCCCAATTAAATCAAAATAGCACTTCTTCTAGTCCAATGTCTTGTTCAGGCAGGAAACAATTTCAGACAAATGGTTGTCCAATCTCTTTTTTAAAGCCTTCATTGTTGCACCCACTGCAACTTCTGGTGGCAATGACTTCCACTGATTAATTGTTCTCATTGTTAGGAAATTTCTCCTTAGTTCTAGGTTGGTTCTCCCCTTCATTAGTTTCCATCCTTTGCTTCTCGTTCTTCATGATCTCTGCAGAATAGGTTGACCACAAGTCCTCTGATTAAAAGATGGGTGATGGATCCAACCAGGGGTGGGATTCAGCCAGTTCAGACCAGTTTGGGAGAACCAGTAGCTCCGACGATCAGCCTTGAGCGAACTGGTTCGCTCCAATCATCAGGTGGGGTGGCCTGTGTTATATATGCAAATGTTCCCTGTTACCAGCTCTCTGATTGGCTGGTCATTTGACAGTTGCTTTGGGCTCGAGTATAAATACCCTGACAGTTGCAGGGACGTTTTGAATCGCAGTCATCTCGCAATAAACATCTTACTCTCTGATTCCATGGCTCCTGCGTCTTTCCCTCAAACATATTCAACACTGGCGACGAGGATGGGATATGCGATTCCCGCAGAGCCTGGAAAACAACAACGAAGAATAAGCCAGTCGCGGCCCCGCGAAAATCAGACACAAAACTCAGCAGCAGCAGTAGCCACCGTGAAGCCTTCCATCTACGCCAACTTGAAGGACGAGCCACGCCAACTCCAAGGACGAGCCAAAGACCGTGAAGGCCAACCTCGGCTGGAACTGCCTGCCTGTCTGCAGCCGCTGCTGCCATCCGTCTCCTCACGGCTTTCTATCTGCATAATACAAACTGTCTGCAGCTGCTGCTGCCTGGAGCCTCAGCTGCTCCACCTGCATTACAAAGCTGCCTACCTCCCAAGGCCACCTGCCTTACAAAGCTGCCTACCTCCCAAGGCCACCTGCCTTACAAAGCTGCCTACCTCCCAAGGCCACCTGCCTTACAAAGCTGCCTGCCTCCCAGCTCCACCTTCTGCAAGGTTTACACACTGACTCCACTGCTGACCAACAACTGGGAGAAGCGAGGCTTGGCGCTGGACGGGAAGCTGAAGCACGAGGACACCAACCTGCCTTCAAAAAAAAAAAAAACCAAAGTTACCGACAGGCTTGGACTTTCTTTGCACACAAAGCAAATAACTGGGGGGGGGGGGGAAGGAGTGTTATATATGCAAATGTTCCCTGTTACCAGCTCTCTGATTGGCTGGTCATTTGACAGTTGCTTTGGGCTCGAGTATAAATACCCTGACAGTTGCAGGGACGTTTTGAATCGCAGTCATCTCGCAATAAACATCTTACTCTCTGATTCCATGGCTCCTGCGTCTTTCCCTCAAACATATTCAACACTGGCGACGAGGATGGGATATGCGATTCCCGCAGAGCCTGGAAAACAACAACGAAGAATAAGCCAGTCGCGGCCCCGCGAAAATCAGACACAAAACTCAGCAGCAGCAGTAGCCACCGTGAAGCCTTCCATCTACGCCAACTTGAAGGACGAGCCACGCCAACTCCAAGGACGAGCCAAAGACCGTGAAGGCCAACCTCGGCTGGAACTGCCTGCCTGTCTGCAGCCGCTGCTGCCATCCGTCTCCTCACGGCTTTCTATCTGCATAATACAAACTGTCTGCAGCTGCTGCTGCCTGGAGCCTCAGCTGCTCCACCTGCATTACAAAGCTGCCTACCTCCCAAGGCCACCTGCCTTACAAAGCTGCCTACCTCCCAAGGCCACCTGCCTTACAAAGCTGCCTGCCTCCCAGCTCCACCTTCTGCAAGGTTTACACACTGACTCCACTGCTGACCAACAACTGGGAGAAGCGAGGCTTGGCGCTGGACGGGAAGCTGAAGCACGAGGACACCAACCTGCCTTCAAAAAAAAAAAAAAACCAAAGTTACCGACAGGCTTGGACTTTCTTTGCACACAAAGCAAATAACTGGGGGGGGGGAAGGAGTGTTATATATGCAAATGTTCCCTGTTACCAGCTCTCTGATTGGCTGGTCATTTGACAGTTGCTTTGGGCTCGAGTATAAATACCCTGACAGTTGCAGGGACGTTTTGAATCGCAGTCATCTCGCAATAAACTTCTTACTCTCTGATTCCATGGCTCCTGCGGCTTTCCCTCAAACATATTCAACAGCCTGTCCCTGTGTTTTACTTACCTTTACCCTCTCACCTGATTCGTATGGAAGAGTGGATTGCCGCGCCTCAGCTGCATTACTCCCCCAAAGCAACGTGGAAGGTATGTTTTGTGAAAACTGCTTGTGTGCACGCATGTGCACAAAGCACACGCTCACTGAACCAGTTGTTAAACCTGCAGGATCCCATCACTGGATCCAAACCACAAATGCATCCACCTATTGTCCCTTTTTTGATCCCTAGTCTCAAAAGCCTAGTTGCTTGGATAACTCAATGCTTTTCTCTCTTCACCTTCTCTCAATGTGAGCGAAGAGGCTCACAATCTCTGTTGCTGTCCCTCTTTCTCTGTACCATCTTTCTAAATCAGGAGCCTGAACAACTGGCTCAAGCTTCTTTTATTTCAGTTTAGTTTGGCTTCCTGTTGCTTGTTCTTCTGAGATGTTGAATTACAGCTCCCATAATACACATGTTGGCTAGTGACGGGGGCTATAACCCTTGACACCTGGAGAATATCATGTTGAGCTTGGGTTGTTGTTGTTTTTATACCGGCTGGTTGGCTGTGACAATGTGCAATGTGCTGTAACAGAGTAACATGTCATAGCTACATCCTGTTCCATCTCTGCATTTATCTATATCGCTTATTTATAACTTGGCAGCTGCATGCCCGACTTCCCCCCCCCCCCGCTTCCATAAAACAAGCTGCAGAGCTGGGGTACTTATTTAGAGATTACATTTCTCCAAAGGATTGTTTTCAGTGCCTGTGTATGTTGTGTTACGCAGTTTATTTGATCAAAATAAAAGTCAGTAAAGCAGTTTACTTTGGGGAATTGTTGCTTCTCTCCTCCCATCCTGTGGTTTAGAGATTATATTAAGCACTGATACGTTTTCTTACAGGAAGACACTGGGGAAAAATGTCTTTTCAGTTGATATATAGTCACTGGACAATATCTCTGTATGTAGCAGGAACTTGCCATTTGTTCTGAAGTTGTGGGTTTTTAATACGGGATAATGAAAAGACAATCTAGATGTGCTTGGAGTAGGCATGTTTAGAGTAATGTTAATTAATGGTGGCTTCCTAAGAGCAAGAAATCTGATGTAAACCCTGGCACTCTCATATGAAAGACAGGTAATCCATTACATGCTGATACCTCTGGTCTTTTTATGCCATCAAAAGTGAAACATCACCCCAGCGATTCACACATTGTGCTAAGCCAGAAAGTCTGCTGTTTTTCATTTGGGTTAGTGCACGGATGGTGTACTAAATAGAGGTACCTAGCCATCATGATTTGCAAGTCATGGATTACAGTTCAACATTCTTCATTGTGGTCTTTGGGAATCACAGTCTGTCTGTCCCTGATTTCTAGAGCTAGATTTTGGCTGCAATCCCAATCTTATAAAAGGTTTCCATTTGGCTCCCCTCTTGATCATCACAACAATATCTCTACGAGATCTGCTTTACACTTCTAGGTTCTTCACTTTCTAATTAACTCAAGGTAAAGCTAAAACTAAAACTAAAACTAAGATTCCCCTCACATATGTGGTAGTCATTCCCGACTTTAGGGGGCAGTGGTCTTCTCTGTTTCAAAGCTGAAGAGTCAGCACTGTCCAAAGAAGTTTTTGTGGTCATGTGGCCAGTATGACGAAAGGCTGAAGGCACACAGAACACTGTTATCTTCCCACCAAAGGTGTTTCCATTTTTCTACTTGCATTTTTAAATGTTTTCGAACTGCTAGGTTGGCAGAAACTGAGACAAGTAATGGGAACTCACTCTGTTATGTGGCACTAGGGAGTCGAACCACTAAACTGCCGACCTTCTGATCGACAAACTCAGCATCTTAGCCACCATGCCCTTAGCTACTTAGCCACTGAGCCACCACTGAGGACATAAATAAAAATTATGCAACATTCAGCAGAAAGCTTCCTTCTGCACATGATGTATGTGTGTGTTTGTGTGGTCTGATTTTTTAAAAAAGAACCCAAGATAGACTCTTGACTACATTGTTGGCCTTCCTAAAAGGTTTATTGTCATCCTTCCAGCTGAAGCCTTATTGGTATAAAGAGGTGCAACAGGGATAGTTGTCATTACTTCCCTAAGAGAAAACATAAGGAATCATAGATTTGGAGAAAGTCTTGTGTCCATCTGTGTCTGTAGTTCAGATGAATTTAATCAAGCAGTTTTAGTTTCTTGTCAACCAGATTTCTTGAGACTATTTAGTTCTACTTTCCAATGATATTATACTAGGAAATATCTAATCCCTAATTCTGTAGAATGAGCAAAAGGAAGAACAGATAATGGGGGGTGGGGGAGATCCCATATTCCTTTGTCCGTTCTTTCCCCTTTCTATGATTAGAGATACAGGGGAGAGGGGAGTATTAGAGATACAGGGAAGAAGAGGTTAAAAAGTAAACATGCCAGAATGATCATTTGATGATTAGATAAATTCTGATTTCAAAGGTTTCATGCTCCTTATGCCAACTGTATCAATTGTACAGTGTTGATAGATTTAATCTGGCTCTAGATCTAGTCATTTCCACACTGGATATGCCCAAAATTGGTTACTTTTATATTTATCCCCTTTTATCAATGGTTGGGAAATAATCAATATATACAACCACAGAAAAGGATCTAACTAACCTGTACATCCATATAAAGGCACAATGATATGCAGCAACATAAAAAAAAGTTGGTTCTGCAAATCAGATCATCATTAATAAAGAACAAATATGCCTGGTTTTTGGTCAAATACTGCTGTTCTGGGTGAAGAACCATGGATTTCCCAAAATTGCTCTCTTGTCAAGCAGGCATGGTTATCCATGAATGCAGTGACCAACAGTTTTATGATACTTCATTGCAATACTTTATTTCACTTGTTGTGAAAAAAACAACAACAATAGGAGATGTTTTGGAGAAACAGATCGGTAGTGATTTGGAGCAAGTATCTGCATTTCCTGCAGTAAATGATGATAAAATGTTCTTTATTTCAGGAGACAGTATTACAAAACTGTGGTCGCAGAGAATTGTTCAAAAAGAAGATCTGTTGGTAGTTTTATTGAAGTTCTACTCTGAAGAGACAACATCCCTGATGCACTTGTTCTTGCTCATTACTTTAATGAACCACTATAACTAATTAAACATCAAAGTTGCAGTTCTTAAGCAAAACTTCCTAATGGAAAAAATGTCTGAAAGTTGCTTTTTGGTAGTGGACTCCCATCTTTATTATTTTATTTATTATTTTATATTATATTTATCAATAGAATGACTTGCTCCAGAAACTATGAATGCTCCAACTCAGGAGGTTTTTTAGAAGAGATTGGACAGCCATTTGTCTGAAATGGTATAAGGTTGAACTAGACGATCTCCAAGATCCTTTTCCGCTCTCTATTATTCTGTTATACCATGTATTGTTTTCTTTATAGCCCACTTGTATACAATCCAAAATGTGTTTTGGAATCTGAAATGAATTTTAAGGGATATGTACAATCTTCTATGAAACTTGCAATCACTTAGTCACAGATATTTTAACTAAAATTAACAAAGAAATCTTAAAAAATATTATGAACCTCTCTCCCCTTTCCCACTGAGTCTGGCTTCTGCCTGAAACTTACCTTTGTTTTTGTCTAGGCTCATTAATAAATGGTATCTTTAGATGAATTGTCTTCTCCAGTTATTAATTTTAAGGATAGCTTTTACATATAGTTTTTTCAATCTCAGGATTAGTGAATAGTTTGTGTAAAAACTAAATGTCCCCTCCTTTTCATGGTGAGCTGGTATAATAGACATACAGACTTTACATTCATTCCCAAAATGGTTTCTGCTTTTCATCTGGGGAAGCTCATAGCTCTTATCTTTGCCCTCTACTCCGTTGGAAACAAGATTTCATATTCAAAACATTAAAACAGCTCTTAGTTTTGACCTTTGGTTTGAATGAGCCTTTATTTTTATGTTGCCAACTCCACACTTTCCAGTGTAGATCACTTCTGGCTATTAATAGTTGTTTTCAACTGGCTAAACATTCTCAAGTTAGAAGCCACTCCACTATAGAAACTGTGACATCTATTACTGAGCTACCAGACTTGCCTGAAATGGTACATAATTAATGCATTCTACTGTACCTTCATTATCTCTTACCTTGGTGATTTGGCTTGCTCAGAAAATCCTTTGGGGGTTAATAAATGAATTGTTTATCTAAGAGCCAGCATAATATGCAAAGACAGCCACTTTTATATACTCTGGATCCACTGATGGAATCTGTAGTTCATATTTCTTCATGGGCTCTACAAGTAACCCAGCTCTTTGATAAGTGACTCCTCCAATTCTCTTAGATCAAAATATCAATGTAGCACAAGCTAAAGCCTTTCAGTCCTCTTCATGCTCCCAAGAGAGAAGAAAGGACAAAGCCAGAGGCTATAAAGAGATGTTCTCAGCGTAATGTTCAATCTCTTTAAATCCCTGTTAGTTTCTAGCTATAGAGTGAGATTTGGTATTCACAGAACAGGAGAGTGATTTATACCTAATCAAACAACTACTGTAGTCCATCTAACTTAGTATTGTCAACATCAAATTGTACAATTCTTTTCTCATCCTACTTAGAGTTCAAATATGGAATGTTTTTTATGAAAAACCTGTGTTTTATATGAAGGGTATGATCTTTCTTTTCAAAGTTCCTCAAAACATGTTCAAGATGTTTTGCAATAAGTTCTAACAATAAGATACAAAAATAATTAACTTGCATGGGTTAATGGGATGGGATAGGCTTAATACAATGTGAAAGCATCATTCCTCTTATGTTCCTGGTGATGCTGCTATAATTCTAAAACCTTAATTAAATTCAGGATTTAACACCCCTGGAAATTAACCTTCAAACAGCCATGAATCCTCTCTAGCAGTTATTGTAGGTTGTCTCCAGATTCAGCTTGTTTGAGACTTAACTCTTCAGAATCTTGATACTCTACGCAATAGAACACCAAGGCTGGTGAGTCTCCTCCAGCTTTAATCTTCATCCAATGTCTTCTCAATCTTACCAGAGTAAGACAACAGAAATGTTTGTCCCAAAGGTGCTTTTTCCCCAAGAGGCAACTGGACTTTCTGTTTTTTATTTGAAGACATTTTGCTTCTCATCCAATAAGTTTCTTCAGCTCTGACTGGGTAGTAGGGAATGAAAGGATTTATACTCCTTGCAGACAGCTGGACATTTGCATACCGTTAGCGGGTTGGTAAGGTCACCTGGTGGTTTATCTGTGTCCTCAGGGTCACCTGAGTGGTGCAAATTCATGTGGAGCCTTCTTGTAACTGCTGAAAGGACTGTGTTGTAGATTGGAGATAGATAATATCATATCCCTCCCCCTCAGTTGAGAGAGGGCTGTTCAATTTTGACATCTCTGCCTTGGTAGCGTCCGCCGAGTCACGCCCAGCCGCCCTGTTTAGGATCACCCGCTCCCTCCTCAATAGGAGGGATGTGGGAGACCCCTTGCAGGGTAGGGCTGAGGACTATGCCCAGTTCTTGGCGGACAAAGTTGCTCGGTTTCGGTCGGACTTGGACTCCACCGCCGTAGATCCAGCCGAGACACAGGGGGATTACTTGGCAAACCATCTCTGGGTTGAGTTCCAGGATGTTGCCTCTGGGGATGTGGACAAGGCCATTCGAGCTGTAAGTGCCTCCACCTGTATTCTGGACCCATGTCCCTCCTGGCTGGTTGCCAACAGCAGGGAGGTGACACATGGCTGGATCCAGGCGGTTGTGACCGCCTCCCTTCGGGAGGGGCACTTCCCCGCCGCACTTAAGACGGCGGTGGTGAGACCCCTCCTGAAGAAACCATCCTTGGATCCAGCCATTTTAAACAACTATCGTCCTGTCTCCAACCTCCCCTTTATTGGGAAGGTTGTTGAGAAGGTGGTGGCCTTCCAGCTTCAACGGGCCTTGGAGGAAGCTAGTTATCTTGACCCCTTCCAGTCCGGCTTCAGACCTGGTCACAGCACTGAAACCGCTTTGGTCGCATTGACCGATGATCTCTGGAGGGCCAGAGATGGAGGCCATGCGTCCATCCTGGTTCTCCTTGACCTCTCAGCGGCTTTCGATACCATCGACCATGGTATCCTTGTGCGACGACTGCGGGAGGTGGGGGTGGGAGGCACTGTTTTGCAGTGGTTCTCCTCCTACCTCTCGGACAGGTTGCAGTCGGTGTTAGTCGGGGGGCAGAGATCGTCCCTGAGGCCCCTAACATACGGGGTGCCGCAGGGTTCGGTCTTATCCCCCCTACTATTTAACATATACATGAAACCGCTGGGCGAGATCATCCGGAGGCACGGGATAAAATACCATCAATATGCGGACGATACACAACTGTATCTGTCCGCCCCGTGCCAACTCAATGAAGCGGTGGACGTGATGAACCAGGGTCTTGAGGCCGTTAAGAACTGGATGAGTGCTAACAAACTGGTACTCAACCCGGACAAGACCGAGTGGCTGTTGTGTTTCCCTCCCAACAATTTGGCCGATATTCCAACACTCAGGCTGGGGGGTCAAATTTTATACCGCTCAGATAGGGTCCGTAATCTAGGAGTCCTCCTGGATCCACAGCTGACTTTTGACCATCAGTTGTCGGCTGTGACCAGGGGGGCATTTGCCCAGGTTCGCCTGGTCCATCATTTACGGCCCTACCTGAACCGGGAGGCTCTCGCAACAGTCACTCGAGCCCTTGTGATCTCTAGGCTGGAATACTGCAATGGGCTCTACATGGGGTTGCCCTTGAAGTGCATCCGGCGACTGCAGTTAGTCCAGAATGCAGCCGCGCGAGTGATAGTGGGCGCACCGCGGTTCGCCCACATTACACCCATCCTCCGCGAGCTGCACTGGCTACCTGTCAATCTCCGGGTGCGCTTCAGGGTATTGATGACCACCTTTAAAGCACTCCATGGTAGTGGATCTGGGTACTTGAGAGACCGCCTTCTGCCGATTACCTCCCTTCGACCGATTAGTCGCACAGATTGGGCCTCCTCCGGATTCCATCTGCCAGTCAATGTCGACTGGCGACTACACAGAGGAGAGCCTTTTCTGTTGCAGCTCCGACCCTGTGGAACGATCTCCCCGTTGAGATTCGTACCCTCACCACCATCCAGACCTTCCGCACAGCCCTTAAGACCTGGCTCTCCCAGCAGGCCTGGGGATAAGTTCTTAAATTACCCGCCCGAGTGTTGACTGTTGAATGCAAGTTGTGTTTTATTATTTTATTTTGTTCACTCACTGTTTGTTTGTTTTATTATTGCACCCCCTTCCCTGTGATTGTAAGCCGCCCTGAGTCCCCTCAGGGAGAAGGGCGGCCTATAAATCTTAATAAAATGACAAAAAAATGACAAATGACATAGATGGCCTCTTTAACCCCTCTTTCAAACCAGCAACCCAATAATAATAGAGATGTTTGTTTCTCATCTTATGTATGGACATCTTGTCTGTTTAGAATTCAGAAACAGTAGTTCTCAACAGTATGTCATTGGGAAATTGCTATATTTTAACAAAAATAAAGACTAAATTCTAAATGGTTTTTATTGGCTTCTGCTACTCCCATCTAAGAGACGCGGTGGCTCAGTGGCTAAGATGCTGAGCTTGTAGATCAGAAAGGTTGGCAGTTTGGTGGTTTGAATCCCTAGTGCTGTGTGACGGAGTGAGTTCTCATTACTTATTCCAGCTTTTGCCAACCTAGCAGTTCAAAAGCACCTAAAAATGCAAGTAGAAACATAGGAACCAGCTTTGGTGGGAAGGTAACGGTGTTCTGTGCACCTTCAGCGTTTTGTCATGCTGGCCACATGAACATGGAGATGTCTTTGGACAGCGCTGGCTCTTTGGCTTTGAAGCAGTGATGAGCACCGTCCCCTGGGGTCAGAAACAATTAGCACATATGTGCAAGGAGAACCTTTACTTTTACCTTTCCTCTCTTCTAGCTTTGTTGGAAAGACTAACAAAAACCCAAACCATCATGATTTGTTAAAGAAGTATACATTTTTTCATCACTGAAACAGTTTGTGTCATGCTTCAGCAGCACCTCTTCCTTGGGAATGTATGTTATGTTATACTAAATTGATTCTTTGTTAAATGTAGTGTTGTTTGGTCTGATGGCCATGATCCTTCAATTCTATGCTGCTCCTCCCAGAAAAACCTTAATTCATGAAGAGTAAATGTGTGGCTCTCCAGATGTTGTTGAATTCCAGTTCCCAGCAGCTGGAGCCACATGACCCAAATGATAATGGGAATAGTAGCCTGATGCCTTCTGGAAGGCTGCAAATTAGCCTTTCTTGCTTTAACTGGCAATGCTAAGGATTGATGTGCAAAGTACATATTTCCTCACTAAAATTTTAGCACAAGCTGTAGACAGTGTAGAAAAAGCCGGATTATCTTTCCCTAGTGCGAAGGTAAAAAAAATTTTATTTGCTTAGGATATTTCAGAAACAAGACTGTTTTATCCTGCTCTGTGAAGTATATTCCCATTTTGGCAGTTGGTTGGAATTTTTGCAAACCTAAGATAAGGAGTATTGATGTGGCAGTACTTGTTTTCAATTCCACCCAGATAGCTTGGCACTGTTGGGAAAGAAAAACAATTCCCCATTTTTAATTTATTTTTTTGTTAACACCTCAAGGCTCATTTTTAACCTTCCCCAAACAATATGAGCTTGATATTGGCAACGTCAAAGCAAATTAATTCCCCAAATATTTTCTAATTTTGAGCAAGTGCAAAAAAATAAAAATAAAAATATGCATTTGGAAAAAAAAATGGAACGTTTCACTGGGAACACATCAAGGACTAATGCGTGTGGCTGCCAAGTGGGATGTGCAGTTGCCATAGCAGCAATCAATCTACTAAATAACTAGCAACATAAACTGATTCAAAAGCAAAGACTGATTTAGGTCAGGAAATAACACTCCGTGAAAAGAGCGACTTTTCTCCGTGACTTGTGATGGTTGTGTTTGCTTTTATGAATGCACTTGAAATGCATATTGGAAGGATGGCTCCCTGCTGAGCCCAAGTGCAAGGCTGAAGAGCCCTTGAGCAGAAAGTGAAGAGCCAGCCCACTTAAAACTGATGTGCCACGTTCCCAGCACATCCTCAGACAAAGACACAATAGAGAAGAGAAGGTGCTCTAAATTGTCTGATGCTATTTATGGGGCCCTCCTCAGTAACAGATGAAAACGGATTGTAGTAAAAACACACCAACCGTTGTGATCAAGAGGGTTGACTTGATAGTTTCTCCGCACGGATTGAAATGTTCTCGGGGCTTATTGGTGGGAGCACACGGAAAACTTTCTCCAGCTTTAGATGCTATTTGTGACATCTTTGGAAATGAGACACTATTATTGCTCAAATCCTGGTAATGTAGTTATCCTGTGCTTCAGAAGTAGTATTCAGCCATTTCGGACCAGTTCAGACAAACCAGTAGCTCCGACAATCAGCTGGCCCCGCCCACCTGCCCCTGCCCTCTCCTGTTCTTTATTTCCTGCTTTCTAGCTCATCTCAATCGCGCAGCACAGCTGATGCCCTCCCCTCGCTGACCATTGCTGACTTGGAAGGTAAGCAGCTGAGTTTCTAAATGCCCCATTTTCACTGCACGCTCACCGAACCAGTTGTTAAATCAGCAGCATCCAACCACTTCTGTGTTTGCTTGGCCATGTTTAGACACCACCTCATATTGGTTCATCATGCCAGAATTGGTAGGGGATGATTTTTCAGATACCTCAAGGCATACAAGAATTCTTTATTTTTTTCCCCCCAGGCATTACCAGTGTTTAGGCCATTGATAAACTTGTTTCAAATATTCAGTTGTTCCACCTTACAGGGCAGAAAACACTTTTTGGTTGCAGTGTTCAAGATCAAAATCATTCCAGTGATTTTCCTCTTGGTGTATGAGCACATATTTTTTTCTACAGTGAATCTTTTTATTAAAAATATTCCAAAGTCCCCAGATTCTTTCATGATAATACTGTATATAAGAGCTTTCAGATGCCTTTGAACCTTAGTTCTTGGTAAAGCTCTTTTAAGGCATTGAATCAATACAGTGCCTGTTTTTTTTCTTTTTACTACATGTAGTCCCTTAATTTGGGGTAGAGTAAGGACGACTGGATGGAACTGAGTGTTTACCGGCCAGATGCCCTTCCTGACACCACATGCAGTTTGCAGCAGATATTTTTTTCTTTCTGCATTAGGAGAGAAACATCTGTCATTACCTAGAATTGAACTCTCAACCTTCCAAATGGGAGGGCAAGTGGTTTCACCACTAGACCACTACACTGCTCAAATCCAGTGCCTGAATAGTTGAGGTTAATTATCACCATACTCACATGTCCTTCCCAATCCACAATTTTTGCAAAAAATCCTTATTGCTGCTTTCTGTTTTTTAAAAAAGGAGCTTTTCAGTGGCTAAGATGCTGAGCTACTTGTCCCAGCTTCTGCCAACCTAGCAGTTCGAAAGCATGTAAAAATGCAAGTAGAAAAATAGGAACCACATTTGGTGGGAAGGTGCATTCCATGTGCCTTCGGCATTTAGTCATGCCAGTCACATGACCACAGAGACGTCTTTGAACAGCGCTGGCTCTTCGGCTTTGAAACGGAGATGAGCACTGCCCCCTAGAGTCAGGAATGACTAGCACATATGTGCGAGGGGAACCTTTACCTTTAGTCAATACAATTGGCTTACCAGCAGCTGAAAGGAAAACATCTTCAAAGCCATTGGCTCACCTATGTCATTTCTAGGAGCTGAAATAATACAGCGATTCTTAATTTACCCTTGTTATTCCACCAAGAGCTGGGCACTGATTCTTTGTAATAGTGTTAATTTTATCCAAATGAATGCTAGTGGCAACAAATGTGTTGTGAATAGCACAGAACAGCCCAGCTGGAGCTTCCTGAAGGTCAATCTGTTCTAGAGTGCTATTTCCGTCAGCTATTAAATCTCCAACTTGATTGCTCATATTGAATGCTTGAAACACTCAGTGCGTCTACCTCAGCAGAAATTCTGGCTGGCTGGTGAAAAGAGGGGTAGGATATTGATTCACACTTATCTATAAATTGGCCATACCCAAGATTTCCCTTTCTTACATACTGCAGTTTCAGCCTTTTAGAGAATAGCTGTCCCAACACACAAACTTGGTTTTGGCAACTCACACTTCTCTCTTTTGTTTTGTTTCCTTAGGAGTCCCTTGCCAGGAAATCAAGGAGAAAGACAGTCCTCCCACTGCACAGCTGTTCATTTATTGTTCTTATTTTGACCAATATTTTTTGGCAGTTGATAATATATATAATCAACTGCCGAAAATCAACCGCTTTCTGTAAGTTTTTGATTTCTTCTAGAAATTATATTTCATTTCTAACATTTTCAACAGCCATTCTTTAATAGAGGGAATGATTCCGAACTAAGCCAGAGTAATGTTGCTGGGACTTTATGCTCAAGACTGGACAAAAATGAAAGGTTGACTTGGGATTTGCTGAGTAGAGAAGACTGTTGTTGTAGAAATAGCTAGTATAATAAATGAGTAAAAGTAAGAAGTTGAGGCTGTATCTTACTGTTTTTATTCTACTGCGCTGAAAGTAGTTGAAAGTACTTGATGCTTTTTTCTTCTTTTCTCACTGCCCCCCTCTTTTCTCCCCTCCCATAGACTTCCCCATTTCCCTATCTTTATTTTAATTTCTATTTTATAATATGAAATTTAATTAAAAAATAATTAAGGGGGGAACAATGTTGCTATAATCAAATCCAAACACTGTCAAATATTTCATATTTTGCTTGAATGGTTTATTCCACCACCACCCCAATACCTTTTCAGAAACTGAAATAGCTACCTGATGAAAAGATCAGCTGCAGTAATTTTGCCTGTGTCTCTTTGAGGAGAGGTGAGCAATCTGTGGTTGAGGTCACTTTCTAGCGCCTCTTCCAGTGGTGGTATTCAGCAGGTTCTGACCAATTCTGGAGAACCGGTAGTGGAAATTTTGAATAGTCCAGAGAACCGGTAAATACCACCTCTGACTCTCTCCCCATCTATTCTCTGCCTCCTGAATCCCAGCTGATCAGGATGAAATGGGGATTTTGCAGTAACTTTTCCCTGGAATGGGGAGGGAATGGAGATTTTACAGTAACTTTCCCCTGCCACACCCACCAAGCCCCATCACACCCACCAAGCCATGCCCATATAACCAGTAGTACAAAAAATGTATTCCACCACTGGCCTTTTCCTAATGGCCATGCTTATTGTTTATTAACAACCACAGGATATTCCCTATCCACTTTTCAGACGGAAGACTTTTGGGGTTATTTTTTTCTTCAAAAAATGCCAAGGCTATTTTGTTTGGCCTTCAAACCTGCTGTTTGCTCTCCCCTTGAGTCAAAGTCCCATCCATGTCATCCAAGACTGGGTGACTTTTTTTCTCTGCCTCGGCATATTCCTGTTTAACTTTTTTTTTGTTTTTAGGTTGACCATTTTCCCTTTCCAGAGGTAACCAGGTTCCCCCCCCCCCAGCTTTTAGAAATATTGGTCTCCATCCCAACCCAAATTCATTTTACATAAGAAGACTAGGTAAACGAAGGGTGATATTTCCAAAATATAATGATTATGTAGTTAACAGAGAAGGGGAAAAATTGGAAATGGAACCAAATGGCTTTCCAACTTGCAATTAAGCACTGCCAATCGGCAATTTTAACTTGATTGTGTGAGAGCTTGCTTGGAAGTCCTCCATGTTGTCCTTTTTTTTCAATAAAGAAACTTATTGGCCTGCTTGCTTGTTTGTTTCTGAATTGTTTGACACTGAAATCAAAAGTCTTTTCTTTTTTGTATTAACTCCAACATGTCTTTGACCCAAGTCTCTCTCTCTCTCTCTCTTTTTTTTTTTTTTTTGCTTCTGAAATGTATTTATACCCTGCCAGGAATACAAGGCAGATGAAAATAAGTATTAAAACCTACTAGCCTGATGATGAGGACTTTATTATTTAAATATTGACTGGCCACCAAATGCTAGAAAGAAACATGTGGATGAGTTCTTCCCCATCTCCTTCTAGCTCTCAAAATTATTCTTTATAACTCCCTGATGGCACAAGTGCATCACTGCAGGCAAATTCTGTCCACAGCCTGGAGTTCGATTCTAACGGGACTCAAGATTTACTCAGCCTTCCATCCTTCCAAGCTTGAAAAAATGAGGACTCAGATAGTTGAGGTCAATACAAAGAACACTTCTGCATTGTAGAGAGTGTAGCAAAGCCATATGGGGTGGTATATAAGCCTAAAAGTGATTGCTATAACCCCCAATTCTCTTTTAACTTTTATTTCTCAGCTTACTTGCAAAGAAAGCGATGGGCTTCAGCCATTCACGGTTGGTGTTTTTAAAGCATGAATGTGCAAGTGATACCCTGTTTCCTGAAAATAAGCCCTATCCTAAAAATAAACCCTAGCATGTTTTACGAGTGTGCTAATATAAGCCCTACCCCCCTCCCCCAATAAGCCGTATTTAAAAGCTTGTGCAGCCAGTCATCGATCCATTCCGTATGGTTGCTTGCAGTGTCACAGCCATGAGGTGAGGTGAAGGGGTGGAGGTGAGGGGGTGAAGCTGCCCCATATCACACCTGCTTACCACAGGGCCCCCACAGCCAAGCCATCCATGCCCTGACACCTGCCTTGCGGGAGCAGCACCAGCAGCCATGGGCAAGAAGGAGCACATGTGACTGGCAGCCAACTTCTTCGGCTTGCTCGCAGCCGCAATGGAGCAGGAGACTGAGTGGTGTGGCGTTGCCATGGCTGCGAGGCGATGGTGTTGGGCCATGGATGACCTGGCTGCGTGGGCCCTGACGTAAGCCGGTGTGGGGCGTGTGGGGCAGCTATAGCCCCTGCCTTGTGGTGACAGCACTGACACACCACATGGCCTTCTGCCCTACTGTGAACAAGTAGAAAAGTGGGCCTCCCATATATAAAAGAAAAAATAAGATACCCCCTGGAAATAAGCCCCTGTGTTTATTTTGGGACCCAATAAGACCCAGTCTTATTTTCGGGAAAACATGGAGTATTGAAATGAAGAAAGGAATCCAAGATGAAGTGGCTTAACAAAAGCTATCTCTACACTTTTATTCAAAGTAGCAGACACTCCAGTATACCCATATTGGTTATATTAAGCTGGTGACATTCAGTGCAAATTGATGCCGGTTCAAGATGTGTGGCTTGCATGTGTGCATTGCCTTCCAAAACATCTAGGATTCCCGTGAAGGCTTTCTTCCCTGCAGAACATGTCATTATTTGAGGAGAAGCAGCAGCTGGCAGATCTTAATCAGAGTGTTGCTCCAGTTTTTTTTTTTGAACATGTCTTATTTATTTGCTGTATCCAACAGAGCTTGAGAATTGCATAGCAGAATCCATTGGTCCTTCTAGATATTTAGATATTTACTCCATTCTCTCTCCAGGAATGTACCTGTCACAAGCAAATATGGACTCCCTATATGTAGGAATCTAGATGCTATCAAACATGCAGCATAACCATTTTAATGAGGTATAGAGTATAATCCAAACTTGAAATAATAAGGAAGCGAGAGCAACTACTAAGCAGGGAGACAGCCTGCCTCCTGAAGTCATTGTGTGGTTTCATGACTGGAGGTTTTTAAGCAAACTGTGGACAGTGGAATCTGTGGTGTTCTCTGAGTTTGGCTGCTTGCTTGCAGATGTTTCATTCATTACCCAACTAAGTAATGTTCATCAATGCTAGTAAGGTGTGGGGTTTGCTCTATGTTTATCGTCATTCTTGAATAAAAAAAATATTTTTAGTAGCTTGGAGGAATTTTGGACAGTTGCACAGCTGGCTGGGGAATTCTGGCAGTTGAAATCCACACATCCTAAAGTTACCAAGGTTGAGAAAGACTGTTCTAGAATTATGATGGTAGGTGGAAATGATCTTGGGAGGCAGATAGAAAAGCAGACAGAGAGGATAACCAGCATTTCTGTATCCAGAAAGGGCATGGAAAATGTTTCAAAACTGACCCACTCTAGTTTTCCACAGAATAAAATGAGAGGAGGTGACAAATGCTTTCAGTCTTGCAAGATTCTCTTACTGTATGTCATTCTGAATTCCTGGCAACTTTCTGTACTGTATTTTTCAGAAGTGCTCTGCTTTGATGCTTGAATTGTGAGAGGGTGACTGGCCCAAGGTTTGGCCAGGTCACCCAGCTGACTTTAAGGCATGAGCAGCATGCCTGGTCTCCTGGGTTCTAGTGCCTTTAATTCCTAGCTCAAACTCCTTCTCTTCTTCCACCCTTTCCCTTTATTTCTTCTGTTTTAAGGGCTCTAAAATGGAAGAGAAGGGATTATTTCATTATCCCAATGAAGAAATAATAACAATAAAAAAACAGTAGCTGCAGCGGTGAGTTGCTGCCGGTTTTACTACCAGTTTGCAACCAGTGCGCATCAGGCATTCACTATTCAATGTAAATTGTTCTTTGTGTATGTGCAGAATAATTTACAGTGGACTGCACAAGTGCAATAACTAAAATCCAAAATGGTGGCGGCCCAGCAGCAACAAGGGAAGTGATTCAGGGGTGTGGTAGGCCTGAGTCGCTGCCGATTCTGCAACACAGGCCTGAATTCCACTACCGGTTGGGCTGAACTGGGCCAAACCTGGAGCAACCCACCTCAGAGTTGCTGGTGATATGTAACTAAAATATATACCTGTACGAAGATTCCTGACCATCATTGTTCTTCTTTGGAATCCGTTGGAGATTAATACGTTTGTGAGAGTGTGTAATTCAGTTTTCAGGTGGTCTTTGTCGGCTAGTCGTTTGGTTCTGGAGATGAGGGTCTTGGCTACAGAGTTGTTCTGTGCAAGGTGGTGATGGGATTGTGCGTTTTAGTAGTGGTTGGTGTGTGTTTTTTGTCCGGTAGATGGTATGTCCTAGGGGGCCATTGGGTTTTTTTGTCAATTAGGACCTCCAGAAAGGGAAGTTGTTTGTTTGTTTCTATTTCCATGGTGAATTGTATTTTGGAGTGTAGGCTGTTGAGATGTGTGAGGACGTTGTCCAGTTTTTCTTCCCCGTGTGGCCAAATCATGAAAATGTCATCAACATATCTAAGCCAGAGTTTGGGTTTCTTTTCAGATTTATCCAAGGCGTTAGTTTCAAAATGTTCCATGTACAAGTTTGCAATGATGAGTGAGAGGGGTAATCCCATGGGTGCGCCTTCTATCTGTTTGTTTTATATATATATATATATATATATATATATATATATATATATATATATATATATATATATATATATATATATATATATATATATATATATATATATATATATATATATATATATATATATATATAGTGTGTGTGTGTGTGTGTTTTATTTGTGCTGATAAATAAATAAAGGGAGACTAGTATAGATCTATTTCAAGCTATTTAGCTCTCATCAGCTAGCCATACCCTTACTTACCTTAGCTTCCTGCCATAATTGGGGCTTACCAGGGGTTGTGACTCTAAATATATACACACACACACACACACACACACACACACACACACACACATATATACACATATATATACACATACATACATACATACATACATACATATGTCAGCTAGAAATGCAAGTTTTGCATCATAGGATTATTTTAATAATTGTGAACATCAGTGTAAAATTTATCAATATTGTATACATTTGCTCTGATAAAGTACAGTTTCTTCCTAAAAATCCTCACTTTTCTTTAAACTGCTTATCCGTCGTATGCTAGCCAATTAGATATTTATATCTTTTTTTCTCCTTGCAAATAACTGTACTTAATTTTTTATCTCCTTCAATCCTTGGATTCAGGGGAAGCCATGAGAAAAATCCAGACATTAAGCAAAGAACATTCTTTAGCTAGGGGAAAAGTGAGATTCCCATGCAAGATGATAATATTAGGTTTGCTTCATGTTTTGTTTCATCTAATTTTTGCCATAAATTGAACACAGTGTACCATTTGATAGGCTTTTTGGGGATATAGTTCATTAAAAATTTCTATATAATTTAATTCATTAAAATGTTTATATCCTCCAATATAATCTCAATCATTCAACTAAAGCTTGTATATAGATATTTGTTTTCCAATTTTCAAATTGTGGTTTGGATAATTCAGAAAGAGTTATGAAAACTTAAGCTGGTTTCAATTCCATTCGTCACTTCACTTATTTGCTTGGACCAGAATTGTCTTTATATCAGAATTGCTATTTAAGGAAATTTCTAATTGAGTATGATAGGAAGAATGGAAGAAAGAAACTCAGAAAAATGTTCTTCATTATTTTCACAATCTCTTGATCCACCAAAATAGAAAAGTACAAATTTGGAAAGTTACATTTCCCCCCAGAAACAAATAAAAGCTATATTAAGAAACAAATGTGTCTATACCTAATTGTCCTTTACTTTACACAGGACAGAGACAGCCCTACAATTAATTTGTTAGTTACTCCTCTTTACATGAATAATACAACCAGAATGATATAATCATAAGAAAGGAGATTTGTTAGAAACAAGAAGTATGTATTTCAGAGAAAAATATACTTTAAAAAAAAGAGGGGGGGAGGGGCTTATCTGGATGTACATATTATTACCATTTGGAAATTGCAAACAATTTGATAGCATCCCAAATATTAATAAATGAATTATTTTCATTTCCTCTCCATTAGGACACAGACCTTTGACAATGCAGGCAGAGAAAATTACCTATAAATAGCATCCATTCACATACAGTTATTGGGTGCGACAGATTTATTTTTCTTCTATTAGCGGGTTGCTTAACACATGTAAGTCAATTACAAAATATTTGGTCCAGTATGGTGCTTATTAGCATTAGAGAAAAAAAAATGTTAAAACTCCCAAGGAATTCCGACTGACTGTCTCACGATATAATTGGCCACTATATGTCTGTCACTCAAGGAAGACCATCTTCAAGATTATATATACATCCCAGGAATTTGAAGTGTTCTGTCATGGCCATTTAAACTAGTGGCCAGTATAATACAATGAGATTTTGCTGATGATGTTAACCTGTGGTGGGATACAGCATTTTTTACTACCGGTTCTATGGGCATGTCTTGGTGGGTGTGACAGGAAAAGGATATTGTAAAATCTCCATTCCCTCCCCACTCCAGGGGAAAGTTACTGCAAAATCTCCACTTCTTCCCGATGAGCTGGGACTTGGGAGGCAGAGAATAGATGAGGACGGAGCCAGTCAGAGTTGGTGTTTACAGGTTCTCCGAACGATTCAAAATTTCTGTTACTGGTTCTCCAGAACTGGTCAGAACCTGCTGAATACCACCTCTGATGTTAACCCTGGAAGACCTACAAAGGTCTTATCTCTTTAAATTAAAAATTAATTTAAAACTGGATTAGAACAAGAACATTTGAATAATGCCCATTTAGTTGCCTTTTGTAAAATATAGATATTCAGGTGTCATTAACAAGTTTTCAGAATATTTTCTTTGTGGAACTCTGAGAATTTAAATCAAGGCATTAAGTGGTTTATAACTTAGATGATATATTTGTTTCATTCAGGGATGGGATTCAGTCAGTTTGAACCAGTTTGGGTGAATCAGGTGCTAATTTTGCATCTGGTTCGCCAAACCGGTAGTTGGAAGGACTGGCTGACACCCACCCTGCCCCTCCCCTCCACTCCCAGGAGTCTCCGCGTGGCCGCTTCATCATGCCAGGTAAGTGCAGGGCCTGCGAGGCCCTGGGAGGGTAAAAATTGGGCCTCATGGAAGTTCCCAAAGTCCGAAAATGGGCCTGTCTCTGGTCTCTGGGGGGCCTCTGGAGCCCAGGAGTGGCTGTTTTCACCCTCCCAGAGACTGGAGGAAAGTCTCTGCAACCTGTGGAGGGTGAAACCCCCCCCCTACCATGGTGCAGGAAGCCAAGTAGGCCATGCCACCCCATGGTCACACCCAACAAACAACTGGGCAGAGAACCGGTTGCTAAAAATGTTCAATCCCATCCCTGGTTTTATTGTATATAATGTTTTGTTTCTTAATCACACTTGTTTCCTTTTGTAAAGAAAGAGAAGGGAGAAACACAAATTTGCAATATACAATCTGGGTCGGTCACCAGAGCCAGAGGTTTAGTCTTCCGAGCTTTGAAAGATTCATGCTGGACCACCTCCTCAGGGAACTTGTCTCTACCAGAATACATGCTTTGTGTTATTCTGGGCATAATATTTATGTGGTGCCTTCCTATTGGTTATTGTATGTTATCCTGGGACACGTATTTTTGCCTTCATTCATGAAACATAAATTTCTTTGGTCCTTCATCTTTCCCATCACTCTTGAATTGGGCAAGCTTCAGTTTGAAGGAGGATCTATGTCATTTAGAGTCTACATGTTCTTTATTACACGGCTGTTTCTTTGGGGACTATAAGGAAAAACATTGGATGGTAGAGAGGCTCAACTATAGGTGTCTCTCAACAAGGAAATGTCAAGGGTAGAAGTGATAGGACTTGTACACATATCCAACTGAGAGCTTATAATTATAATGGTTATATTTATCAGCATTATGATTATAATGCTTAAAGTGTTAAAGCAAGGAAACCCAGATTTACGTCTCCTTCAACCCCCAAAGGTCACTGGATGATTTTGAACCAATTACTTTAGCCCTGTAGATTTTATAAGGCTGTAACTATGCAGAAGAAATAAGGAATGTTATAAGGCAGTGATGCCTAACATTTTTGTCATTGCGTGCCAAAAGTGACCACACCCATAATACAATGCATGTATATTGCCCCATGCCCCTTCGCCCCATGCATGCATGCATGCCCCTCGCACCCGATTTTGGGCCTGCACCAATCTGGAAGCCAAAATGGGGTGCAGGGTGCTGCGTGAAGCCCCAAAATGCAATGTTAGTGCCCCATGCATGTGCCCCACCCCACACATGTGGGCATGTCCACACATGTGCCCTGCCCCCTCTGTGTATGGCAGAAACCCAAAGACCAGCCGGCTGGCAGGGCGTGCACACGGATGTGCGGTGCAGCTGGGCTGGGCCAAAGGCTGGTGTGCCCGCAGAGAGAGCTCATGTGCCATAGGTTCATCATCATAGTTATAAGGGAATGTGAGCTATTTGGCCTTTTGCTTCTGAATAAAATTGAAGCACAAAAAGTTATGCAACTTATATAAACTCAAGGAACTTCTTTGACATTTCTGATTTTTTTTTAAAAAAAGTCCTAGTTAAAAGCCACTGTCATAGGATCAATAGAGAATGAAAAATGCACTATATTGGGTTTTACAAGCAGTCAGGGGACTAAGAGATCAATAGTAATCCTGTCCAACCTAGGACCTTAACCAGATGCATCCTTCAAGACATTCATTGATGCCAATTCTCAGTTCTGAAATTCCTTGTAGAAGATAGCTAAAAAATAGTTCCGTTTGCTAAAATTTAACCCTGCGTGAGAAATATATTTCTCAGTTAAGTAATCTATGGGAAGATCAGAATGAATTCATCTGTAATTTAACTGAATTCATTCAAATCCTTTAATTCATTTATATAGACTTTGTGTTTGAGTAGCGGATACGAAGATGGCTTGTGGATAATTATGGTACAAGAACATCTCATAAAAAAGGGATGTAGTGGCTCAGTGGCGAAGATGCTGAGCTTGTCGATCAGAAAGGTTGGCAGTTTGGCGGTTCAAATCCCCAGCGCCACATAACAGAGTGAGCTCCCATTACTTATCCAAGCTTCTGTCAACCTAGCAGTTCTAAAGCATGTAAAAATGCAAGCAGAAAAATACGAACCACCTTTGGAAAGTAACAGCGTTCAGCATTTAGTCATGCTGGCAACATGATCACGAAGATGTCTTCGGACAGTGCTAGCTCTTTGGCTTTGAAACAGAAATGAGCACCGCCCCCTAGAGCCAGGAATGATTAGCACATATGTGCAAGGGGAATCTTTACCTTTACCTAATGTTAGATCAGTTGTAGGAAGGAACCGAGACGTCTGAGGTAACAGTAACCATTTATTCAAGCAAGAACGGTTTGCAACAGTAACAGTAAGTAGACCGGGGAGTCTCCAATGTTGGACAGCCTTTTATACTCGGCTGTCAAACTGTTTAACCAATAGCCTCGGCGTCTGATTGGCTAAGATGCGCCTGGCTGCTGCCGAGCTGTCATTCGTAAGTGTGAGGACTTACAAGGCTTCAACACTTCTTCCCCCCCAGCTGTGCGCATGCGTTAGACTTGCGCACGCATAATCGTTGAGATACGCTGGTGAATGGCGGACACGCCCCAACCGCCGCAGTTGTACTGCAGGCAGATCTGGCACTAGATGTCCCTGTAAGAGCTCCTCCCTTCGGGGAGTAGAGCTCCAGGTGACGTCAGAAGACCCTCCTTCTGCAACTGGTGAATGGAATGGAGAAGGTAGGCTGGGCGATGGGGGCGCGGCCGAGGATGGCAGGGGATTGGAACTAGGCCGGTAGGCGGCCTGTAAGAGGGGAGGTCTAGGCCCAGGGTGGCCTACTAAATATTGCTGGCGTATTGCGGAATCGGCTTGAGATTGCGCTGAAGGGACAATAGAGGGAGTATGGCCTAAAGATGTGTTAGGCTGGCCTGCATTTGCAAAGGCCGGAAAATTTGGAACATTTGAGCGAAGTTGTGGAACCGGGGCTGGCTGTAAGGCGTCTATAGCTAGCCCCTGCATGTCGGCTTGAGTTGTTGTTTCGCAGTCGTGACGGCCCCTCAATTGATCCAGGTGCCTCCTCCAGATGGTACCGTCAGGAATTCTTGCCCTGTAGGAGATGGGTCCTGTTACTTCAATGATGGTGGCAGGCACCCATTGATTGTCCCCCCCATAGTTCCTAGCCCAGACTAAATCCCCAGGAAGGAAAGAACGGGAGGGAGAAGGAGGCCCCAGGTTGCCAGGCTGAATCCCTGAATAGAGTGGATGCATTCTATCCAGGGTGGTCCGCAGGCACCTGCCCATCAGCAGCTCCGCGGGGCTTTTCCGAGTCAAGGGGCAAGGAGTGGAGTGCTGTGCCATTAAGTACGCATCCACCCTTGCCTGCCAGTCTCCACGGTTCAATCGTCCCAAAGCCTCCTTGGCCGATCGAACCGCCCTCTCCGACTGGCCATTGCTGGCCGGATGGTAAGGGGCAACCGGTGCATGGCGGACCCCTTGCTCGGCCAGGAATGTTTGGAAGGTTGTAGAAGAAAATTGTGGACCGTTGTCAGACACTACTGTGTCCGGCAACCCATGGGTTGCGAACAAACATCACAAGGCCCGCACAGTACTCTCGGCTGTGGTGGAGTGCATAAGCAACAATTCCACCCATTGAGAGTACGCATCGACAACCACCAAGAAAACCTGGCCATGGAAGGGACCCGCAAAATCAATATGAATACGAGACTAGGGTCCTCGGGGCATCTCCCACTCCCGGGAGGGAGAGGAGGGGGGAGATGGCTGGGACTGTTGACAGGTTACGCATTTGGAAACCCAGACTTCGATTTCTGAATCTAAGCCTGGCCACCAAACGTAACTACGGGCTAGTGCTTTCATTCGAGATATGCCCGGATGGTCTGCATGTAGCCGCTGTAAAACTTGGACCGATGGGATGACCACACGGTCGCCCCAAAGAAGGCAACCAGAATGTAGGGATAATTCTATTTGGCGGGCCTTAAAAGGCCTGCATTCTGGAGGCATGGCTTCAGTTGGCCAGCCTCTAAGGAACCAAGTCATTATCTGAGATAGTACTGGGTCAGACCTAGAGTGGGATGCGACATCGGTAGAAGACAGGGGTAATTCCAATTGAGCTATGGATAAGACAGAACGGCAAGGAACCAACTGGATGTCCTCGCCAGGAAGGGGGCAGCGACTAAGGGCATCTGCATGCCCTAGATGCTTGCCTGGATGGTAGCAAAGGGCGTAGGAGTACGCCGCCAAGAACTCCGTCCATCGGGTCATCCTAGGGGACAGAATAGGAGGGGTTGGCCTATCACCGGCCAGAAGCCCAAGGAGTGGCTTGTGATCGGTGTATAGTGTAAAATGCTGCCCATATATGTAATCGTGGAACTTTTTAACCCCAGACACTGCAGCCAGAGCCTCCTTGTCTATCTGGCTGTAATTCCTCTCAGCGGAGGAAAGTGTCCGGGAATAAAAAGCTATGGGAGCTTCTGAGCCGTTGGGAAGGACATGGCTCAGAACTGCCCCCAAGCCCACGGGGGAGGCATCACAAGCCAAAGTCAGACGGATCTTGTCACTATATTGTACTAAGACTGCCTCTGACCTCAGCAGGGATTTGACAGCCGTGAACGCATGCACTTCGCGGCTGCCCCATTGCCAGGCCGTGGATCGGTCGAGCAACCGATGTAGCGGCTCGGCTAGTGATGCCTTGTGGGGAATGAATGGCGCGTAGAAATTTAAAAGGCCCAGAAATGCTTGCAGTTGCGCCTTTGAGGTTGGAGTAGGAACGTTCCTGATGGCAGCTACTTTTGAAGGGGTGGGGTGAATTCCCTGGGCATCTATTAAGAAGCCCAGGAACTCCACTTGTGGCACAGCAAAGAAACATTTGCTGCGCTTCAATTTTAAACCCGCGCCCCTGAAACGGTCGAGGACCTTCCGGAGAACTTTGATGAGGTCTGAGCGGCTGCTTGCAGCGATCAGGACATCATCAAAGTAGAGAACCATGCCAGGGAGCCCATGGAGCAAACGCTCCATGAGGCTCTGGAAGATCCCCGGGGCAACGGAAACGCCGAATTGGAGGTGGCGACAATGGAAAGCCCCCTGGTGGGTGACGATGGTTTGGGCAGCCGCCGCATCATCATCCACAGGAAGCTGCTGGTAGGCCTGCGCCATATCCAGTTTGGAGAAAATGCAGCCCTGCCCCAGAGAGTGGAGCAGGTGCTGCACTACAGGGACTGGATAGGGGTTTGCCTGGAGGCCAAGGTTGATCGTCGACTTGTAGTCGGCGCAGATTCGAATGGAGCCGTCGGCCTTCACTGGAATCACTATGGGGGTTTCCCAACGTGAATGGTCGACGGGCTCCAGTACGCCCTGCGCCACCAGCTTATCAAGTTCGGCGTCCACCTTTGGCCTCAAGGCAAAAGGCACCCTGCGGGCCTTCAGCCTGATTGGAGCAACCTGGGGGTCCAAGCTAAGGGAAATAGGAGTGCCCTTGTATTGGCCTAGTTGTCCATCAAAGATGTCAGCGTAGTCCAATAGGACTGCTGCTACATCAGAAGGGGGCGTGTCCGCTGTACTATGCACTCCGTTAAGGGATAGCCCTAGGGAAGAGAACCAATCTAAGCCTAAAATGGATGGCAGGGGTTTGAGGACGATTAGTGCTGACAAGACAGCAGAGTGAGTCCCACAGGAAACCCGTAGTGCATAAGAGCCGAGGGTGGGGATTTGAGACCCCTGATAGTCTCTTAAAATGGCGTCTGGCGGTGACAGTTGGGACTGTTTAACGTTAGGGCAAAGCTTAGAAAAAATGGCCCAAGAAAGAAGGGATCGGGAGGATCCGGTATCGACCTCCATTAGGCAAGGTCGCATCTCAATAGATATAGTTGTGTTGATCTTCGTCGTACCCTCGGAAGCCAGGTTGACAGCTACTTCAGGAAGCGTAGGGGTGGCCTCTGAGAGATTGTAGCAGTCATCTTGGCGCTGTATTGGTCTGCGGGCTTGTGGGTTCTTAGGAGGTGGAGGTGGTCCATAGGTCGTAGCAGGATCGTTGGAAGACAGAGGCGGCAGGGAGGCTCTGCAGACTTGAGCTAAATGGCCCTTTTTACCGCAACGGTGGCATACCGCAGCTTTAAAAGGGCAGGTAGACCGGGGATGCACGCCACCACAGCCTAGGCAAGCAGATGAAGCGGCAGGAGATCTAATAAGCGCCTGAGCTTGCTGAGGAAGCTGACGTCGAGGGGAAGCCCTTAAGCGATCCACCTGAGCATGTCTGAGGTGCTCTGGAAGTGGAGCTAACTCATCAATTAAATTAGTGATGTATGTTGTTTGTTGTGGCTGCAGTGGCTCAGGAGCTGTTAGTGAAGGCAAGGCAGGAGAATTCTGTGAGGCCGGTAAACTGCCGGTAACGGTTATTTGAGCTAGGTAACGGTCAATTTCAGAAGAGGAAAGGTCTGCTAGTTCAGCGGCTCGAGCTTCATCAATAGCGAAGACTAGGGTAACTTTTGGTTTGCCTAAAAGACGGCGCCTTAGAAAGATATCTTTAAGGCCACACACAAATTGTTCTGCAAGGTTATCTTCGAGGTCTGGAAAATCACATTGAGCCGCGGCGACTCGCAGAGCCTGTAGAAATTGGTTGACAGTTTCTGAAGGCTTCTGCACCCGCCTGCGGTATGTGAAGCGACGAGCAATTTGTGAGGGTGTTGGCGCATAATAGGCTTGTAGGCCGTCTGTTAGTTCTTGCCATGTCAAATCGTAAACGGCCCTTGGGGCAGCAAATGACCTGGCAGTAGCGAACATCTCAGAGCCGCAAGTGGTGAGGAAAAATCCGCATTTTCTGGCTTGAGAATAGCCTTGTCTGTTATTAGCAATTAGGAAGCACTCAAACCTTTCTAAAAAGGCTTCCCAAGATTCTCCACTGACTCCGAAAGGAGCAAAAGCTGGCATGCCGGCCATCAGGGACTGTTTGAGGCGATTCTGGATGCAGCTTAGTAGAGTAAGGCGTGGTGAAACGTCCGGTCAAAACGCCTTTTAAGTCGTTTCTTGCTCTCGGTTACAGATTGTGCTCAGAGCTGGTTCCCCAGTCCTTGTCGCCAGTGTTAGATCGGTTGTAGGAAGGAACGGAGACGTCTGAGGTAACAGTAACCATTTATTCAAGCAAGAACGGTTTGCAACAGTAACAGTAAGTGTTAAATATTGGTTAAATATTCATGATGCCAGTAACGCCCTCTGGCTCTCTGATTGGCTGAGAGCCCCAGAGGGTGTTGCCGGCGCAAAGTTACTGTTAATTGGCCGTGGGACTGACGTCAGCGGTTGCTGTCTCGTCCCCGGCCGGTGATTGGTTTAAAAATAGTATAAATACCTTGGCGCGAGTTTTCGTTCTTTGAATCGCTGTCGACTTGAATAAATCTAGTTATTGTTGAAACCTGGCTGTGCGTCGTCCCTCCGTCAAAACTTAAAACTGGCGACGAGGATGGGATTTAGCGATTCCACGCAAGCCTAGGTTAGAGAGAAGAGAGAGGTCCTATCAGCTAGCTGCTTTAAGTCGCTACTCGCGCCGGCACCGAACGCTGAGGGGAAATTTTCCTGTCACGAATTTCCTGTCACGACCTCCTTCCCTCCGCTCCTAACACTTCAGTCTGCCGAACTTTTCACTCAATATGAATTCCTTGCCGCCTTTCGCTCCTTTTGGCTCCGCCGGCGAATCCTGGGAAGGATTCATGGAGCGCTTTGAAACTTATTTAATCGCTACCAAAAACCAGGCTCAAACAGATGAGGAGAAGTGCAGCTTCTTTTTATCATGCTGCGAACCCTCAATGTTTGCCTCAGCCAGAGCTATGGCTGCTCCCAGACCCGCATACAAATTAGGCTGGGACAACTTGATGGCGAAATTGAAGGGGCACTATGCCCCAACGCCGTCCAAAATTGCCCGCAGCTTCGCGTTCCGGAGACGAGTACAGAAGCCGGGGGAGATGATCAGTCAATTTTTGGAAGCCCTGCGCACTGTGGCGGCCCAGTGCGATTTTTCGAACCTCGAAGAAAATTTAGTCGAGCAGTTCGTGTGTGGAGTGCGGGATGTTCATTTAAGAAGCCGCATGTTCCGTCATCACGACATTACACTTCTCCAGGCAGTAGAGATCGCCAGAGCAGCTGAGCTCTCTGAGCAATCAACAGCAGATTTGGAGCGGCTGCAGCTGTCATCTCAAACGACAGGGCACGCTCCATTCACTCCAATGGCCTCACAAGTACATGAAATTGACTATGATGATTTTTCACCTACTGAGGACCTGGAGGCCGACAACGTCGGCCAAGTCCGTGCCCAACCGCGGCGGAAGCAACCTGCACCATCAACAGCCACACCGCAAAACTCCAAGGTGTCTTGCCTTAGTTGCGGAGGCCGCCACGACCGCCAAACCTGTCAATTCAGAAACGCAATCTGCCGCCGCTGTCAGAGGCAGGGGCACATCGCCCAAGTCTGCCGAGCTTCTTTGCCAGCTCCTGCTTTCTTCCGGGCTAACGAGAAACCCAAGCCGCAGCAGCGCCGCCAGCAGCCACCGAGACCAACTCGCAGAGGAGACGACTGCCACAACGTGTCCGAGCCGCAGGAAGCGGAAAGTTCCATCAATCAGGCCTCCTCGGGAAATCGCAAAATCACAGCCAATGTCCACCTGGCAGGTCAGCCTTGCCAAATGGAGGTGGACTCTGGTTCCTCCCGATCATTATTGTCATGGGACATGTTCTCACACCTTTGCCCGACCGTCTCCCAAACTAAGTTAGCCCCATCCCGGGTACTCTTAAGGGACTACCAGGGAAAGTTGATCCCTGTTCTGGGATCCTTTCCTATTCATGTTAAGTATGGCAAATTTGAGGGGGAGCTGCCAATTATAATTGTAAGGAATGACTTGCCGGCCCTTCTTGGCCTTGACTGGTTTCCGGCTCTGGGACTGTCCATTGGGGGGGTGCACCGGGTAAATTCTTCTACAATTGAGGACATCCTACAGGAGTTCTCTGATGTTTTTGATGGACAGCTCGGGTGTTACAAAGGAACCCCCATCTCCCTTAGTTTGGATCCTCAGATTGCTCCCATTAGGCTGAAAGCCCGCAGGGTGCCTTTTGCCTTAAGGGCCAAGGTTGACGCCGAACTTGACAAATTATTGGCGCAGGGTGTCATCGAGCCAGTTGATCATGCTCCATGGGAGACACCCATAGTCCTCCCGATCAAACCGGATGGCTCGGTGAGAATCTGCGCCGACTACAAGTCGACAATCAACTTGGCCCTTCAGGCAAACCCCTATCCAGTCCCTGTTGTGCAACACCTGCTCCATTCCTTGGGGCAGGGTTGCATATTTGCCAAACTGGATATGGCGCAAGCCTATCAACAGCTCCCGGTGGATGACGATGCGGCGGCTGCCCAGACCATCGTCACCCATCGTGGGGCTTTCCGTTGTCGCCGCCTACAATTCGGTGTGTCCGTGGCCCCGGGGATCTTCCAAAGTCTCATGGAACGCTTGCTCCATGGACTTCCGGGGGTAGTTCCATATTTCGATGATGTTCTGATCGCTGCAACGAGCCGCTCAGAACTCATCGAGATATTAAGGAAGGTCCTCTGTCGTTTCAGGGGCGCGGGTTTAAAATTAAAGAGCAGCAAATGCTCATTTGCTGTACCTAGGGTAGAATTCTTGGGCTTCTTAATAGATGCCCAAGGCATTCACCCTACACCCTCTAAAATTGCAGCCATTAAGAACGCCCCTGCTCCCACCTCCAGGGCGGAGCTACAGGCGTTCCTAGGGCTGCTCAATTTCTACGCCCCCTTTATCCCTCACAAGGCGTCACTAGCCGAGCCGCTGCATCGGTTGCTCGACCGATCTGCGGCCTGGCGCTGGGGAAGCCGCGAAGCGCATGCGTTCGCGGCTGTCAAAGAGACGCTGACGTCATCGGCAGTCCTCATTCAGTATCATGATGGGATGCCTCTGACGTTGGCGTGTGACGCCTCCCCGTTTGGTGTAGGGGCTGTCCTGAGCCATATCCTCCCTAATGGCTCAGAAGCCCCTGTGGCCTTTTATTCCCGGACACTCTCCTCGGCGGAGCGTAACTACAGTCAGATCGACAAGGAGGCTCTGGCTGCAGTGTCCGGGATTAAGAGGTTCCACGATTACCTCTACGGTCGGCACTTTACCCTTGTCACCGACCATAAGCCACTCCTTGGGCTTTTGGCGGGGGACAAGCCGACCCCCACCATTCTATCCCCCCGCATGACTCGCTGGACGGAGTTCCTCGCAGCGTATTCTTATACGTTGCTCTACCGTCCGGGCAAACAGCTGGGGCACGCAGATGCCCTCAGCCGTTGCCCACTACCGGAGACGGACACCGCCCCCGTCCCCTCTCTCTCTGTCCTCTCCATTGCCGCCTCCGGGTTCCCACTGTCTGCCGCGGACGTGGCGGCCCACACGAAGGCCGATCCGGTCCTGTCCCAGGTCTCTTCCTGGGTTTTAAGGGGATGGCCAACAGAGAAAGTGGCAGAGGGCTTCCAGCCTTTTAAAAATCGCCAGGCCGAGATCTCCCTCCACGGGGGGTGTCTCATCTGGGGGGATCGGGTGCTGATCCCCACCGCGCTCCGGCCACTAGTTCTGGATCTGCTCCACAAGGACCACCCGGGCATAGCACGAATGAAGGCATTAGCCCGTAGCTATGTATGGTGGCCCTTGCTGGACTCAGAGATAGCGGCCCATGTGGGCCGCTGCACGACCTGTCAGTTATCCAGGCCCAACCCCCCTGCCGGGCCTGCTCGTGAGTGGGAGGCTCCGAGAGGCCCATGGTCTCGCCTCCACATCGATTTCGCTGGTCCTTTCCACGGCCAGAATTTCCTGGTTGTGGTGGATGCCTACTCTCGGTGGGTGGAGCTAGTCCTCATGGGCTCTACCACAGCCGAGAGTACGGTCAGGGCTCTTTGGAAACTGTTCGCGACCCATGGGTTGCCGGACGTGATGGTCTCGGACAATGGGCCCCAGTTCACATCCACCACCTTCCAGGAGTTCTTGGCCGAGCAAGGGATCCGGCATGCGCCCATAGCCCCGTACCACCCGGCCAGCAATGGCCGGGCAGAACGGGCGGTCCGCTCAGCAAAGGAGGCGCTGAGCCGCATGGACCGGGGCGATTGGCAGGCGAGGGTGGCGGCTTACCTGCTAAGCCAACATTCCACCCCCTGCCCAGTTACCAACAAAAGCCCCGCGGAGCTCTTGATGGGCCGGCGCCTGCGGACTTCCCTGGATAGGCTTCACCCGCTCTATTCAGGGGATCAGCCGAGCAATCTGGGGGTTCTCCCTCCCCGGTCCTTTAAGTTAGGGGATTCCGTGTGGGCTCGGTCTTTTGCGGGGGAACCAAGATGGGTGCCTGGTTCTGTCGTTGCCCTGACCGGCCCATGTTCTTTTAGGATCCAATTGGCTGATGGATCCCAATGGAGACGCCACCTGGATCAGTTAAGGAGGCGTCTCCCGTCGCAGGCTGGTGGCCGCGAACCCCCGAGTGACAACACCGCAGTACCGGGGTTGCAATGTGAAGCCTTCGCCACTCCAGGCCTCAACCTGCTGTGTCAACCACAAAGTCCTCAAGCCGAGAGACCGCAACTCAGGGCCTTCGCCACACCAGGCCCCCTCCTGTATCAACCACAACGTTCTCAAACCGGGAGACCGCAACCGAGGGCCTTCGCCACACCAGGCCCTGCCTACCCAGGCGCCAGCTACAAGGACGCCATCCCAACAGCTCAATCCGAGAACACTATCCAGAGAGTCCCTCCTACGACCAGTGACACGCCCCCACGGCCAAACCTACCATTACAGTTGAGCCCGCCTTCTGGGCCTTTCCAAAATGGCGTGCCTCGGAGCTGCACTCCCTTCGGGGAGGAGCTACCACGAGGAGGTCCTCCTCCGCCGACGACTTCCCCTGAAATGAGAAGATCTGGGCGGGTCCGGCGCCGCCCAGCGTACCTTAAGGACTACGCATGCTCCGTTTCGGGCATGCGCAGAACTGGGGGAAAGGGGTGTTAAATATTGGTTAAATATTCATGATGCCAGTAACGCCCTCTGGCTCTCTGATTGGCTGAGAGCCCCAGAGGGTGTTGCCGGCGCAAAGTTACTGTTAATTGGCCGTGGGACTGACGTCAGCGGTTGCTGTCTCGTCCCCGGCCGGTGATTGGTTTAAAAATAGTATAAATACCTTGGCGCGAGTTTTCGTTCTTTGAATCGCTGTCGACTTGAATAAATCTAGTTATTGTTGAAACCTGGCTGTGCGTCGTCCCTCCGTCAAAACTTAAAAGTAAGTAGACCGGGGAGTCTCCAATGTTGGACAGCCTTTTATACTCGGCTGTCAAACTGTTTAACCAATAGCCTCGGCGTCTGATTGGCTAAGACGCGCCTGGCTGCTGCCGAGCTGTCATTCGTAAGTGTGAGGACTTACGAGGCTTCAACACCTAACATCTCACAAAAGCTGGAATGGTCTACATCAGAGGTAACTAACCTTGGCAACTTTAAGACTTGGGGACTTTAACTCCCAGAATTCTGAGAGTTGAAGAACAAAGGTATTAAAGTTGCCAAGGTAGGACACTCTTGTCCATATTGTTCATGCAAATCATGACTAATGGGATTGACTATAACAGCATGTCTCAGCCCCTTCTCCTAAGGCCATTTCTTAACCCAGCTCTGTCTCCTGTCTTGGTGTAGTGGCTTTGTAATTACTGCTATCAACACCTATCTCCTATGCTTACCTTGCAAATGAGAAAAAAGGGTCCTCACAGCCTTTTTAGTAAGTAAAGTCCAACACAACAAAAGCAAGACAAAAGGGCATTAAATTCCGTAGTACCACCTCCTGACTTTCTATGTTGAAATCAGTGCCCTACCCCATTTTTGGGAGGTAGACCATTCTTGCATAAATACACTTAAGAAAATAAAAGACATAACAATTTGAAATAGCCATATGGAAAATATTTACTGGCAAAGGAGATTAAAGATGCAGAGTTGCTCAAATCACAGACAGAGGCTTAAAAGGATCACCCATAGAAAACCTCTAAGTGACAATAAAAGGCTTTTGGCAGATACAAGATAATCATCATCTTTAGTTCCTGTGCAGAGCAAGATAATATTACACAAGATAACATTTGATCCTAATTTATTGGAATTCTGCTATAAAGAATTTCCAAGTTGCATAAAACCATACTCTTTACCGATCATGTACAGAGAATGTAAATACGAGAGAAAATAAAGCATTAACAACTGGACACCACTAATGATGAGTAACTTTAGCACAGTTGTAAACTAGCCATTTCGCCCCCATTCTGTGGAAATTACAAGAGTCTTGAAACATGTTATTTTTCTGCCAATTAGTTACCTGGAAAATCCTCCTTCCTGCAAATCCCAGTTTAAATCTGAGGCTGAAGGTTAAACCCCACTCATTTCTAAGCTCTCATTCAATAACTTCTACTTGATTTTCAAACCAGATACTTTTTTCTAAGTAGCAAAAAAAAAGGGTGGTGGGGGGTAATATGCTTGCTGTCTCCACTCTAAAACCTATGCAGTTTTATCTGAGAGGAAGATATAGTTAGTAATATCATAATAAATGTATAATAAATATATTTAATAATACATAAATATTTATATGCTGCCCCTCTCACCAATAAGGCAAGTCCTTGCCTGGGGAACAGCTGCTGAGGTTGTGCAGATCAGATAGCATCACCGTATATAAGCATTTTTAAAAATAAGAAATTTGATTACAGTAGTAAAAACAGATGTAAACTAAATTTAGAGAAAAGTGAAGAAAACGTAAGAAAAGAATCAAAAGAGTAGGAGAAAACAAGAAAAGATATACTAAAGATATACTAAAGAAAAAGAAAAGAAATAATGTATATGAAAAAGAAACTTCCAATTGTCATCACAAGTGTCAGGGTTCAAAGTAACATACCCATAGCAAACTAAACTCTGAAGTAGGCAATTTCCTCAAAGAATAGGTCTATTGAATATGTCATATTGGCACAGGCTGGTGAAAACCAATTCTGACTCTTGCCATGGTTTTCACCTAATTAAAAACGAGTTTGTCATTTTGTCAAAACAAACAGTCACATGGTCCAATCAAGATACTGTCCAGTTGCTAGGTGACTACAGTCCCTTCTGAGCACCTGCAGAAACGTCCTTAGTTCCCAAGAGAAAGTATTTTGTTTTGACTACAACACCCCAACTATCTCCATTCCTCCCTCCCTATCCCTCTTCTCCAGTGTGTCAGCACTGAATTCTCAAAATGGCCTCAATCAGACAAAGTTCAGGGTTAACAACAAGTATAAACAAATATAGTAACTCTTCACTTCCTATTGGCTACAGATATCTCTTCATCCCATATCCGAGCCTTATCTATAAGCAAATAATAAAACATCAGTTTTCAATCTCAGTTTCAACAAAAAGTCCACAAATGATTGCCAGAATTCTGCAAAAAAAAAAAAAAAAAAGGCTTATTTTAACATTGATCAAATAAGCCAATTTTATGTTCTTTCTTTTTTGTTCTAATGCTCTTAATCTTCAATTCAATTAAGTAGTATAGGGTTTGATTTATCTTAATTTTTCTTCTTCCCATCACATAGATGTTTTAACAAGCATCCTTTATAGATCCAATAGGAAAACGTTTTCCAAATCATTATCTTGGTTTATTGTTTGCATTTTTCTTTTAATTTTCAAAACATCAGCCAGTTTCTTTTGTTAATCCAGCAAATGACTTTCCAAATTATTCTCTCTTTCACTTGTAGTTCCATTTAAGTTACTTTCTCTGTCTTGTCATTGTTTACTAAGAAATCTCTATTTAAATAAACCTGATTCTAGAGACAAAATGATTCCTTTTAATCAGTATTGGGGCAGGGCTGACAATTCTCCTTTGAATCATGACTGCATAAATGATTGGATAAAAAGAATCCTTATTACTCTGTTTCCCCCAAAATAAGACCTTCCCGGATAATAAGCCCAATTGGGCTTTTGAGTGTATGCACTAAAATAAGCCCACCCCTGAAAATAAGCCCTCCCCAAAAATATTGCAACACAGCAGCAACAATGAGGTGACCATGCTCGCCGCTCCTGCACCTCAAAAATAATAAGACTTCCCTAAAAATAAGACCAAGCACTTATTTGGGGGGGGGGGTGTTAAAAGAAAACATGGTAGTTCTCCTTAGCTTTCTGGTTCAAATTATGGATAAACTGCAACTCTTGAAAGCTATAGAAGGAAAAAGAAGAGGGAAAAAATGAAATAAAGTAGTAGATGGAAAACCAAAACAGGAAACATTTTGGGAGAAAGTAAGGACATTCCTTCAGGCAGTTGTCTTGGGATCAAGATAATTTGATATTCTAAATTCTCCTTAGTGCTAGCAAAGTGTCTAAAAAATGTGATGAGGAGTGTCTTGGCTCTTTTTCTGAAATTGAACCATGGTTTGTTGAATAAGATAGAATTGAATAGGACTGCAGCACATTAAACCACAGACCTTAAAACACAAGAGCTGGGTTCACACATCTCATTAGCCAGAAGCAACTAATGTACATATGGTGTCTGTGATTTGGTTTATATCTTAAGATGGTTCTCCATCTTTTTCACTCTGTAAGTGTCAAAGTGGATGGTGAGGAGTAAAGCAGCTTTTCAGGAGGTTTAAGAAATGAAACTTAACAAAACTGCTTTCTCTGTTGGTTTTTCTGGTGGAATATGATGTCTTCATGTTGATAAACACATTTAGAAGAGGCAGAGCCCTTAGCCAACATGGGCTTTCCATTTATCCCCTGGGATACTTTTCTGTTTCTTCTGACTATAAGAGAAAAGCATTGACACTCATGCAAACTTTTCATAAGGTGAATTCTTCTACATTTATGTTACGTATTTTATTTAAAATTTGCTAATAGTGTTTTGTATGCTGTTAAGTGTGCTCTGTTTAGAATGGGGTCCTAGCCTCTGTGTTTGTGTGTGTGTATTTCATAAAAATAGCACAATAAGAGGCCGCTGAGAAAGGAGGCAATCAAGCCAATTTATCATTGAGATATTTTGCTTGAAGTGCAAAGCTTTCTATATCTGAAAACATTTAAAGCTGCAGAGAAGCTTCAAACTTTCCTAAAGACATTATGTCAAGCAAAGCTTGTAGTAATAAATTGGGAGTAATTGTTTTTCCCAATTAGGACAGTATTACGACACCATTCAGGTCTTCAAATCATTGTCACTGATACTGTGACATTAATGTGCATGTTACTTTTTTACATTTATTTTAGCCATCAAAAATCTGCCCTCAAGCTGATGGTACATTACTCTGTGAACATGCTTTCTTAAGTGCTACTGCAGTTTCCCTCTCTGTAGACAGAATCTTCCCTACTTAGCTCACAGCCTTTCCCTTGAATTGAGCAGATGATCCAATTTGCTTAATAATTTCAATTCATGTTCTCCCTTCTCCCTGCTTTTTTTAATTGGTAATGTGCTTAATAATGACAAATCTTGTCATTAATGCAAAGTTCAAGGTATTCTTCGGCGTTCCATATTCAGAAAATATGTGCTAATTCGCACACCATGCAGAGTAATATAAAATATCAAGCTTTCAGCTGTATCCTCTGCTACATTTATTATCTTAGTTAAGAATTGTCTGGAAAGTTGAAGGATGCTTTTATCACTATATGCGAGAGCCATTTTTCAGTATTCTTTTGCAAACGTTAAATAAGGGGAGGAAAGTTAAGATCAATCAAACGAAAATGGGCTGTATATAAGAACTGGCTGAGTTTTCAGAGTAGTAAGTCTGAGTATTACTATAGTACCAAATAGAATCATGAAGTTAGAAAATGCTTCAAACATTATCCTATCTTGTTGAGGGATGGCTGCTCCAGGTTTTCCCAGATTCAGGTAATCCTCTAGCAAAGATTCTGCATGGTTCGGCGAATCCCCAAATCCCACTACTGGGTGCCCACCCCATGCCTCGCCTCCCAGGAGTCTTCACACAGCTCGTTTTGGATGCCAGGTAAGTGCAGGGCCCGTGCAGAGGCTCAGGGAGGGCAAAAAACAGGTCTCTGGAAGGCTCTGGAAGGCTGGAAATGTCTCCATTTCCGGCCTCCAGGGAGCATCCTGAGCCTGGGAGAGGCTATTTTTGCCATCCTGGAGGCTCGAAGAAAGCCTCTGGATCCCAAGGAGGGTGAAAAACAGGCTTCCTGGAAGTTCCGGAAGGCTGGAAATGGGTCCATACATAGCACTGGTTGATATGTAGCACTGGTTCCTGTGTCCAACCATGGGAGAGACCAAGTAAAGAAAATAAGATTAGCCATAATCCAAAACCAAGAGATTAGTAAAGGTAAAACTGTCACTGTATGCTCCAAGATCAAATTCCTAAAAAGACAATTCTACAGCAACAAAAAAACCTCAGAGGACTATTTGATAAATTAATTCTAAGCTAGCCTGAGATCTAATCAACATTCCCAAAGGCATGAGCTAATAGAAAAGCAGAGTTCTGAGCAAGAGAAATCTGATAGGTAGGAAACATTGAAACATTGAAAGTGAAATTTCACAAGCAATTGTCCTGATTTATCAAAAGTTTTATCCATGAATACTTCCAAGTCATACAAGTGCAAACCATTCCATGCCCTCTTTTACTGATCTCCTTCACAAAAGACATTGGAGGGGGGGGATCATTTATTGAAAATTAAGTATTGGGCAGAAAAGTCTTTGCTCTTCTTGAGTGGATAAATAGAAAGCATGATAACATAATTAGCAAAGCCTTCACTATTAATATCTTTTCCATCCCTAATTAGACAAACTGAAAGCCAAAAATGCATTTTTCTTGTTGTAAGCCAACAAACATACAAGCCCATTCACAAGTTATTGTATGCCACCCGAGTCACTTTGGGCGAGATGGACATCTATTGAAAATTGAATAAATAAATAGAATTAAGCTGACAATTAAAAATACCTGTTAAAGTCCACTTAGAGTTATTTTTAATTGGGAAAAACTTTTTGTCTCTGTGCATAATCATTTCATTTATAATGATTCCTTATAAGGATTTTATAAGAACTTTAAAAACAACAACCAATGAACACAAAGCCAATGAAATCAACAACTTACTACATTATTAGGAAACTCTTTACCAGGCATTTAATTTTCTATATAAACTTACCTTTTCACTGTAAGCATGTTCTGTGAATCAGAACTTAATAATTGAGGGATTTTAAAAAAATTATAAGGCTTGTCATTTCCTTGTTGTCCAAACCTGATTTTACCTATAAGAGCCTCTACCTCTACTGAAATACTGTTTAACAACCATATTCCCAAGACACTGTCCAGTATAACTAATATATATAGTATATAGTATATAGTACATAGTACATAGTACATAGTACATAATACATAGTACATAGTACATAGTACATAGTACATAGTACATAGTACATAGTACATAGTATATAGTATAGTGTATAGTATATAATATATAACATATAATATATAATATCCACTAAACTAATAGATTGGCACCACTACTAGGTCATGTTACTACTAGGGATGCAATTGCTCAGTGGCTAAGATGCTGAGCTTGTCGATCAGAAAGGTTGCCAGTTTGGCAGTTTGTTCGGCAGTTTTCCTAGTGCTGTGTAATGGACTGAGCTCGCGTTACTTGTCCCAGCTTCTGCCAACCTAGCAGTTCGAAAGCACGTAACAATGCAAGTAGAAAAATAGGGACCACTTTGGTGGGAAGGTAACAGCATTCTGTGCACCTTCAGTGTTTAGTCATTCTGGCCACATGACCATGGAGATATCTTTGGACAGTGCTGGCTCTTCAGCTTTGAAAAATAGATGAGCACCATCCCCTAGAGTCGGGAACAACTAGCAGATATGTGTGAGGGGAACCTTTACATTTATACTTTCTGATGTTCACTCTATATCATACTCCTGAACTGGATGGTGGCACCAGTGAGTGGAAACTCATTTTGACAAACAGTTCCTGTACAACTGGAGATTGGTTTAATTTCTTCTAGAAATTTGGGTTTTCAATTCGTATCAGCCCCAGCAGCAGGGCAAATTGGAAGGGACGGAATGTTTGGTCCAAAACCTACGGAAAACATCAAATTGGCTCTTCGAAAGGACTTGTTCTTAGGGAAATCTTTCCCAGATTAAATCACAATACTCACATATTTCACCTCCAGGAGAAGATTTAATTGGTTCCCAAATATAGACTTGTCATAATAAAACCAGATCGCCAGTTGACTTGGTAAACCAACTCCAAGACTCAATGTGATGACAAGGAGCATTTTCTTCCCTGACTCAGTTTTGGGGAACCTGTCCTTTTGGTTAAATCTGGGACTGTCTTATTTTTATGGTTCCCTGGGAAAGCATCCAGTTATTTAACTGGCTCAGTTTTCTACTGCTAACAAGGCATAATATTTTACTGCTATGACATCATTAAGATAGGCAGCATGAGAAAAATTAAAAATTAATGACAGTAATGACACGGAAACATTCTGTTTTATGAGTTAAATAACTTCTATTGCTGAGTAGGTGATAAGGTGCCTTGGGTTTCTATAAACAAAGGGCTCTCTTATATAAGCAAAGTGTCAGTATTTTTGAGCTAAAATAGGCTATTCTCAGGTCAATTTAGCATTCCATGAGCAAACATTACAAACTGATCATTTCATCTGGCAACCTATAGGTAAAGGTTCCCTCATACATGCGTGCTAGTCGTTCCCAACTCTATGAGGCAGTGCTCATCTCTGTTTCAAAGCCGAAGAGCCAGCACTGTCTAAAGACCTCTCCCTGGTCATGTGGCTGGCATGACTAAATGCCAAAGGCACATGGAGCGCTTTTACCTTCCCAACAAAGGGGTCCCTATTTTTCTACTTGCATTTTTTACATGCTTTCGAACTGCTAGGTTTCCAGAAGCTGGGACAAGTAACGGGAGCTCACTCCATTATACGGCACTAGGGATTCAAACCACTGAACTGCCAACCTTTCTGATCAACAAGCTCAGCACCTTAGCCACTGAGTCACCGTGTCCTCTCTGGCAAACTATATGTGTCAGCAAATAAATATGGAAGTGTTACAATGGTTCATTACTTTTGTTGGTTATGGATGAGAAAGGAATGGTATATGAAATAATCTGCTTTAATTTCCACAATTTTTTTAAAAAAATCCCAAATTAGCCAATAACTTCAGAATTCTGAAATGAAAGGCAATAAATTCATTATTCTTCACTTAATGCAAGTTTCTGCTGGGATGTTATCTTAATATGCATATCGGAATAAAACTGTCTTTGGTGTGTGAATTTGCAGATGATTATATGGCCACCAACTATATGATACTCAAATATATCTGTCAGTACACTAATTTCTCCATCTTACCTTCCAATATGGTCTACAGCTATGTACAGCTACCCATAAATTGAAGAATAGCATGGAAAGTTTAGAAAAGTTTGAAACTTTGACACTGAATATGACTTATTGTTGGCCATGGTGGCTAGATCTTTCAGGAATGATAGTCCAATAACATATGAATGGGTGGTTTCTTACAGGAGTGGTATTGACTTCCCTTCCCTACCAGTTTGCAAATGTGAGCGCACATGTCACCTCCATGCATGCGCACAGCCTTCCGTGCAGGGGCTTTTGGTGAAAAAAGGGCCTTCATGGAATGCCGTAGAGCTGGTGAGAGTGAGTGGGGCCACCTGTGATTTCTGCTACCAGTTCAGGCAAACTGATCTGAACCAGTAGAATACTACCTGTGGGGTTTTTTTACCTCTGGTTTACAAAGCATGGTTTTGAAAAATGAAGATGAGGAATTAGGTGACAAATCAACATGCCACAGAAGTAGTTAATAGACAGAGAAGAAGACACTAAGGATTCCACTCTCCCTTTTGTTTTGGCAGTGCTTGGAAGTGAGAAAACTAGCTAGAGGTGTGTGAGTTGAGTAGTTGGAAAGGCCAAGCTTCAGATATAATATGAGAATGATGAGTGTGGATCAAGCTTTCTCGTGGCAGCCACAATCTTGCTGGGAAATCCATGCAGCTGCATGATCCCAAACCTCTGACTGATTGTATTAGCAGCAAAATTAAGTAAAGACTGCTTCAGTACTAAGGGGATGTGTCTGTGTGATTTTGTTATCACTAAAAACAGCTGAGAATGAGTCTGGGTGGAGAAAAGGGCAGTAAGAGGTGAGATATTGAGGAAGGTATCTAGGAACTGAATATGGTGGGCTAGAATGGCTTACCAAATAATCAATCACATGGATGATTAGGAACAAATGAAGGGACCTGGTCTGTTTATGGAGGATGTGGCTGTTATAGAGGAAGCTGGGAAAGATCTGGAGGAGTAGTGAGGAACAGAAGAAACATTCTAGGTATGGGCCAGATAATTCCAGTATGGTAAAAGTGAAGGTTTCCCTGGGGTAGTGCCATCTCCATTTCTTGTCCAAGGGAGCCAGGGTTGTCTGAAGAAACTTCCATGTTCATGTAGCCAGCATGACTATATGCCAAGGCATATGGAACTCTATTACCTTCCCACCGAAGTGGTGCCTATTTATCTACTCACATTTGCATGTTTTCAAACTGCTAGGTGGACAGGAACTGGGGCAAGTAATGGGAACTCACTCCTTTGTGCAACACTCAGAACTTGAACCTGGCCTGTCAGTTTTCCAGCTGATAAGCTCAGCATCTTTAACATCCTGCTCTAATTCCAGTAGAAAGGTGAACAGCTTCTGGCCTTTCTCGCAAGTATTTGCTAGTCAATGTCAGGCTGTTCCATAATAAGATAACATTTAGCCATGATTTGGTAATGGATAAAAGATTGGGCCTGACTTATATTATGGGAACTGAGGCTGTCCTAGAGTTCCTGATATTCCTAGAAAGACAGGGGAATGCTATGGCTAAAGAGGAGCTTCCTCAGTTTTGGCTAGTGTTTGAACTATGTTGCTTCTCAAAAGAGACCCACAAAGCAGTAACTCAAGTCTTTGATACTTATATAGATACTCTGTGTGGTTCTGTCTTTGATAGTTTGAAAGGACAAAATGCATCAGCCAGTTGTTGGCTGATGAAAGCCAATGCTTCTGTATCACATGGTGTTTCACTGGCTATCAAGAGATTTTGGGATCCGATTTTGACTTACAAAGCATTATAGAGCCTGCAGTCCCTGGGGAAAAAGCAGAGACATCTGCTTCAGTGCTGGGATTCAATTTTTTACTACCGTTCTGTGGACATGGTTTTGTGGGTGTGGTATGGCTTTGTGGGCGTGGCAGGGAAAGGATACTGCATAATCCCCATTCCCTCACCACTCCCGGGGGAAGGTTACCGCAAAACCCCCATTCCCTCCCCACCCCGCTAACCTGTTTTCCAGCTCCATTCTTCTGTTCAGGGCAACAAAAGAAGATCAGCTGCGAGGCTGGGAGGCAGCAGTGGTGGGGCCAGCCTATTTGCCGGTTCTCCAAACTACTCAAAATTTCCGCTACCGGTTCTCCAGAACCTGTGGCTGAATACCACCTCTGATCTGCTTTCAGGAGAACCTGCCCATTTGGTCATTCAACCTACCCTATGGGAGATTTGAGGGGAAGGGGCCAATGCTTGCTCCTTCTCAGTTGTAGCTCCAATCTTCTGGAAAGCTTCCCCCAGAATTGTGCCTTCTCTTCTGATGTTGGGAAAGGAATGAAAATGAGGTTTTGCTTAAAACAGCTTTTAACATTTAAGATCACTGTTGATTAGAGGTACAACATTGCCACTTTCATCATAATCTGTAATGGCATGGTATTATTTATTTAGCTGTGTTATTTCATTTTACTTTGGAACCCACCATGGGTTCACTATGGTGACATAAAAAGGAAATGTTTGTAGAGCTTCTCAGTCATCAAATCTGCTATCCAGGTCATAATTGTCCCAGAGATGTTCACTTCTCATCCAAGAAGCTTCTTCAGGTCTTCAAGGAAAAACAAAGAAAGTCCAGTTGCCTTTGGAAAAAGCACCTTTGGGATAATATTGAAATAAACACATACATTAAAATGTGGGAATAATTAAGAAATAATAGAAAGGAAGCTTAATGTTTTCTTAACTTTTTTTTCAGATCTTAGCAGGCAAAGCAGGATTAATTTTGGAATACACTTCCTTATTTTTTAATAGTTGCAGTTATTTGCCTTTCACTACACAGTGCATTCTTTTCCCCAAGCTACATAAAACTTACTTTGGACTACTAGTTATTTGTAAGATTCTGGGACTCTTCGGATCTGGGCTGGCTAAAGAATGTCATGGAAATTTTGTTCAATGTCCAGAGTAAGAAAAACAGATTTCAGCTCAACCTTAGCAAGACTCATGTAGATGACCTGTCAGAACCTGAGGGCGGGGTCAATTGTGTCATCAGTCCCAAATCCTTTCATGCTCACAAGAGATCTAAGTCCACCCACCTTGTTTTCCATTGACCTTTATGTACCACCAATTTGCTTAGTTCAGTTAGTAGTTCAGATTCTTGTAGAGAGCAATTAGCATATAATCATCATCATTTGTACTGTCCAAACTCCTGATCTGGAATCATGCTATGGAATTTGGGATCACCCATATCTGGTGATGTTCCAAAATAAGATAATGTCAGTAGATAGTAATATGGTTAATAAACATTTTGAAAAATGTGCATGAAAAAGATACCCAACAATTAAAAGTGCTAGATTAGAAACTAGAATACCATGAGTTTTCTTGACATAGCCATAAAAACTAGCTGGGTGATTTGGGGTCAATCTCTTTCTCTCTCAGCCCTAGGAAAAAGGCAATGGCAAACTATTTCTGAAAACATTGTTAAACAACCTTGTGTGGACTTGATTCTGCAGTTATCAAGAATCAGGAATGCCTTGACAAATCATAAAAATATCTAGAAGAAGGTCATTATTAATTATAGTTAATGTCCATTTGAGCATAGAAGAAAAGTGGTGACGGTAGTAATTACAAAGCCACTACACCAAGACAGGAGACAGATCTAGGTTAAGAAACAGGTTTCTGGGAGATGAGGCTGAGACCTCCAACTATCTTTTTGAGTTCTACAAACTCAGCCGTGCTATTATAATCAATCCCATTCATCATGATTTGCATGAACAATGTAGACCAGGGTGTCCTACCTTGGCAACTTCAATATCTTTGTACTTCAACTCCCAGAATGGCCCAGCCAGTCATGCTCCCTCCCCTGAAAAAAATGCTAAAGCTGAATCAGCAGGGTAAGACCTGTTTGTTGTTCCAACAGCGAGCTGTATTTAAATTAAATCCTCCTTCAATTTAAGTCAGTGGTCTGGTGACTTCATACAGCTTCTTCGCAGCAAAGTGGAAGTTATTTGCAATGCTGTTTTGACTTCCCAAGGTGGTTTGGGATTTCTTGATTATCTCCTGTTCAAACATTAAACAGGCTAATCTTGCATAGCTTTCAAGATCAGCCAAAGTCAACGTGATCCTGCTCTGTCGCTGTGCAAAAATATACTTACTTGGTTGCTATTTGGTTACATGCTCACATTTTGGGCAAGCTTGCCTAATTCATGCTTTTATAGATTAATAGCCATTTTGCAATGTTTTGCTGTCTGTAATTTACATATCTCCTAATTTTGCAGTTTAGTCTTTGGTTCATGAATGTACACAGAACTGTGTGTTTGAGAGGAAAATGCATCTAGCGCATTGCATTTAAACTTTGCATTCTGCTTGCTTGTTTATTTATTTTCACATAATTCCAAAATCATCACAATCGACTAACTATTTTTTGTGTTATTCATATTGTTTGTGTCAGAGTTGGGTTTCACATTATTTTACCACTGGTTCGCCATGTACTGAAAATGTGAGCGTGCACACATGCTTGCTTTGCTCATGCATGCTCCTTCCGCACATGCGCTTTGCTCATGCATGTAGCTTGCACGCATACATGCGGCTTAGAAAACATGGCTAAGTAGGAACGGCATAGTGCCGGGGTGGGTGGCTGAGCCCACTTGAAGAGCGTCACTACCAGTTCGCCTGAACAGATCCGAACCAGCTGAATACCATCACTGGTTTGTGTTATTCATTTGTTATTCATTTGAAGATTTGTGCAGGATAGAATAGTCTTAAATGAAACATACCAGAGGTGGGTTCCTACCAGTTTGGACCGGTTCAGCCAAACCGGCAGTGGTTTGCCAGCCTGGGTCACAAAATTACATGTGCACAGAATTGGCAGTAATGCCAGCAGCAACCCACCCTGGGACATACGTGAAATAACAAAGAATGGCAAAAAAAAAAACCTGGTTTGTTCAACCTTGAATAAGCCTGCATAGGATCATTTTGCCATGAGAATTGGTCCCAACGCCTTGTCTATGAAGAGATAAATCATGTTGACAGAAAATAATATTATTCCACATCACAGGGGGAAAAAAATCCTGACATTTTAACAAAAATCTTACTTTATGTTAATTGCCATTAAGGTTTCTCTTGAGACTGTTCTCACTCTCAGCCCACGTAGGAAGTCTGCTGATGTTCAAATTAAGCTACAGTATAATGGGCAGAAACTTAAAGGAGGGAAAAAATGAAGGAAAGAAACACATTCTAAGTCTTCAGCTTCTTGGTTGGATCTATGCCTGAAAGGGGGTTGCAATTTGGCTAGGAAAAACAGTAATACATTTTTGCCTATATTTCTGAATTAAATTCCAGGAGGCACATCCATTGCCAAATTCATGACCCTATTGTGGCTGTCTCATATTAATTAGCTGTACTAATGTAACCCAGTCCAGCCAATACTGATTGGCAGCTATTGCCCTAAAAGGTGGAGATAAGGCCATTGAACATGGATGTCAGGTGTTTAAATGGTTGATGAATGGATCCTGACTGGTGATGCTAACATAGTTTGTTCAAGGCTAGTTCCAAATTGAATTTGGTGGATCTGACAAAACATGCTGAATGCTCTTCACCAGGCTTAGGTCCATTCTGAAGATTGATAATAGCAATAAAAAAGACATCCATCTCAGGGGTCAGAATTTAAACTCAGGGTTTATGAAGATTTAGTGAGTCTGTTTAGTGTATCAGTTAAGGCACTTGGCCAAAAGTGGGAGATGGTGAATTCTAGTCCCATTTTAGACATGAAGCCAGCTAGGTGACTGGACCAATACCTCCACATCCTTAGGAAGGAGGCAATGTCAAACCACTTCTGAAATCTTGCCAAGAAAACTGCCAGGACTAATCTTACAGGAAGGAAGGAAGGAAGGAAGGAAGGAAGGAAGGAAGGAAGGAAGGAAGGAAGGAAGGAAGGAAGGAAGGAAGGAAGGAAGGTAGGTAGGTAGGTAGGTAGGTAGGTAGGTAGGTTTAAGAGAGCACTTTTGTTAAGATGCGGAACTGGTAAGAGGAGATCTGAGTTCCAGTTCTTCTTATGCATGAAAACCAAATTCTTTCAGTCCTAGGAAGAGACGATGGAAAACCCACTTCTGAACATGTTGCCTAGGAAACTGCATGGACTATTTCATATAGTTGTCAGGAGTTAACTTTGATTGGTGTCAAAAAAGAGGGGGGGGGATAGGCCACTTGCAGAAAGTATAGGTTCCATATATCCTTATCTCATTTTTAAAGAAAGTTTAGTCACTTTCCATTAAAATTCTTAGATGTTTTTGCCTAAGGGAATTCCCACCATCCTTTCCACGTTAGAAATCAAGAGGAAAACTACACAAACATTCTTCTCTATTCCACCAAATATTTTTATTGAGCTTAAAGAAATTTGTCTGGCTTTGTTAGTTGCGAAGTTGTGTCTGACCCATTGCGACCCCCATGGACAACACTCCTCCAGGCCTTCCTGTCGTCTACCATCCTCTGAAATCCATTTAAGCTCACACCTATTGCTTCAGTGACTCCATCCAGCCACCTCATTCTCTGTCATCCCCTTCTTCTTTTGCCCTCAATCTTTCCCAGCTCTTCTCCAGTGAGTCCTTCCTTCTCATTAGGTAGCCAAAGTACTTGAGTTTCATCTTCAGGATCTGGCCTTCTAAAGCGCAGTCAGGGTTGATCTCCTCTAGGATTGACCATCTTCTTAGCTCCTCCACATGAAGAGAACTCCCCAAGGAAGTTTCTGCAGGTTGGATACTGAATCCCTTCAGATTCCGTTTTACTGGTAGGATTGGAGTGCCTCTCCACACACCTTATTGATGGGCTACCTGCTATGATTCATCTGTAGAGGTGATTGGCAGCATCAAGTTTCTGGATGCACAGCTAACAAGTAGACTGGCTTGGTGACTCAACAGCGAGACACCGGACACAGCAGCATCTGTATTTTCTGAGTCGCATGAGAAAAGTACATCTTCCTTCCACTGTCCTTACTACTTTCTATAGAGGGATATTTGAGAGCATCTTGTCATATTGCATTACAGTCTGGTTTGGAAGTGTTACTGCCTCGGACAGGAAGGCAGTGTAGAGAGTGGTAAGGGTGGTATAGAAGATTATTGGCAGTTCACTTCCTTCTATCCAGGACATGGCATAAAAGTGATGCTTGATCAGCGTCTGCAGTATTATCTGGAACACTACACATCCTCTTCATAACCTCTTTTCCTTGTTACCTTCTGGGAGGAGCCTTCATGGTAATCGAAGCAGTACATCCAGATTCAGTAACAGTTTTGTTCCATGTAAATCAACTCTCAAGCTTCCTCCTTCCAATATGTATTCAAGGTGTGTGTGTGTGTGTGTGTGTGTGTGTGTGTGTGTGTAGCATTTAGGTGTATATATGTGTTATGTATGTGTACACTTTCAAGAGTAGGCAAGATAATTTCATTTCTAATGTGGGCCAGTGTGCCCACAGTAACAAAATGACAACAAAGATTATCTATCAAACATGGAGAACATTTGGCCAGTTGTTATATGATACCTTTTCTGCACACTTCCAGGCAAGGTTGTGATCATATTTCTCTCTAGTTTGAGTCTTCTTCAATGTTATTCTTCATAAACAAATACAAGCTACTGTTCTGAGCTATCATGGTGGAGATCAATGATCCCGATCTCACCTCCACTTTGAATATTCTGGCTAGCATGAAACAAACTCTTGAGTTAGTCTTATTCTCTTTCCTTACAAAAGAAAGGAGGTTTTTTTCTTCCTTTGTCTTTAGGTGAGTGAAATATTCCTTTTGAATATCAGGATGTTTGTATTTTTGGACTTTATTTTTTGCTTTTGTTTTGTTTTACTCTTTTGCATGGTGCGCCATCATTTGCAACCTCTTTGGCTGCTCATACATTCTGAGATCTCCTGAACTGGAGAAATCCTGTAGATAAGATGCTCATATGATGTCTTCTTTTGGGCCTTCAGGTGAAGAAGGCTATGGCAATTCAAAGAAGCTGCCAGGCAGGCATTGGACCACTAACCAAGGATTTATGTCAGAAATGTCTCCTCTTTGGGGAAAAAGTGAACTTTATTTCATGAGACTGAAGGAGAATAAGCAAAGAGGTATATACATGTTTACTGCAATAATAGATCAAACAATTAAAACCTCATCTGATGTAAATTATTATTGATGAAATAATTATTTTTCTATGTAACGATAAACCTTTGGGTATCCAGGTTGTAATTATTTTGTGTGTAATTATTTTCATAGGCCAAATTATTTTGTAGCTTTGCTTATTTTCTGTATGGTACAGCTAGTGGCGTAAGGTAGGTTGTTCTTTCAATTTAAACAGCCTTTCTATTTTATTTGATTTCTGTTTTGCAAGAGAACTATTATTTACTTTTTAATTTCTCATGAGCCCACCTTGCAATAACTTTGGCTAAGGAATGCAGCGTTTCCCTACTGTGTTCATGAGGAATTTGCTGGAAAATAATACACTACCAAAAAGGACATACTCAGTTTATCTCATTGATTTATCTATCTATCTGATTTCTCAAGAGACTTGACTGATGAGAGGATTGTTGTTGTTTTTTTAATTTAAATTTTGGACATTTTGAATGTTTACCACTTACACTGTTGATAGTGGGAAGGCTTAATTACAGAGAGCCTGAATACCATGTTTTCCTTTTCCGTATGCTCAAAATCCATTCCTTTCTAGTCCTGTTTTCTCCAAAAAAATCTTTGAACATTACACAATATAGATTGCATTTCGATAGTCCAATACTATCCCACAATGTATTTTTGAGAAACTCAATGACATAAGTGCAATAAAAGGAGGTACTGTAATGGTATTCTTTGACTCGAAATACTGTACCCTAATAGATACATCATAAAACTGTGAAGGTTCTAATTTGCAAATTTATTTATCAAACATGAGAAGGAGACCCATCCCAAAGGCAATCATATCAATGGACACCGAGGAAAATAGCAATAGTAATAGCAATATCACTTAGATTTATATACCGCTTCATAGTGCTTTACAGCTCTCTCTAAGCAGTTTACAGAGCATATTGCCCCCAACAATCTGGATCTTCATTTTACCCACCTCAGAAGAATGGAAGGCTGAGTCAACTTTGAGCCTGGTGAGATTCGATCTGCCAAATTGCTGGTAGCCAATGATCAGCAGAAGCAGCCTGCAATATTGCACTCTAACCACTGTGCCACTGCGGATCTTGCTAGCAGGGCTAGTGGAATGCCAAATTTTATAGAAGTACATCACCTCACCGCAATCCTTCAAAAACGGTGGGGCAGCTGAAACATTGATGAAGGTAGAATCTACTCAATAAACACCAAATGCTAAAATGGTGGAGGTAGGCAGGCATGGAAAAAGAGGAAAATACAGCTGGACAAAAACATGAACAAGAGTATTGTGATATTTTGTTACCTAACATACTTGTTATAATTAACAGTGATTGCACATTTAGTTCCCATGAGTCTGTTTAATTATTTTATTTAGGCCAGTTTTGCTAATAATTCTCAGGTGGAGACTAGGGGATCTTGTGGACTCCATTTTGAGCATAGTTTGCAAAGAACTGGCCAAAATGAAGCTATAAGATACAGCCTCTATTAATCCTGCATCCTCAAATGATGTTGGTTAATGATTTCTATCTTTTCTGGACAATGGCCAGTTTAGCTAAGAGTGATAGGACTTGCAATCTAATAGCATGTGGAACACTCAAGGTTATGCAAGAGTAGAATAGAGAGTTGCAATCTGATCATATTGGGAAACACTCAAGGTTAGGCATGACTAGAATATATAATGAAAGTAATTTATTTCTAATCTAATACAAGTTGACCTAGAAATGTCACTTCATCCTGGTCTCCAGCAGGAGCCTTTCCTAACATTATATATTTATTTTTATGCCCTCTGGTCAGTCTTGATTCATGGCAACTCTATGGACAAGTCCATGCCTTTTTCTTAATAACATTTTCAGAAGTGGTTTGTCCTTGCCTTATTTTGAAGAGTGAGAGTGAGCGACTAGCCCAGTTCCACTGAACAGGTTATAATGCTTAAATAGGGTTGCAACTCATATCCTCCCAATTCAATTCCAGCTCCTCAACTGCTAGATCAGGGGTGTCAAACTTGCATCATCATGGCAGCCTCACATGAAGTATCAAGACATTTCCCCCTTTGCTAAACTGGATGTGGGTGTGGCCAGTGCATGACATATCCGGGCCGCAGGCTGCAAGTTTAACACCCCTCTGCTAGATCAAAAATTTTCCCCAGTTGCAACTTACCTAACATGAACTGTTTCATTTGGACTCTTCTTACTTAAACCACTCTAAATAATACTCAGAAGTGCATCAGGAACTTTCTTAGTAGTTTCAGGAACCCACTGCAGTTTTAGTTGATATAATTTTGATAAGGAATTTTCTATCATTTTATTTCATATTTAATATTGATTCATATTTTCCATTGCATTAAAGTTTGTGGCTCAAGCAATGATCCCTGTGTGGCAGGGGTGGGTTCCGGCCAGTGGTGGCTTTCAAAATTTTTTAGAATCTCTTCTGTAGGTGTGGCTTGCTTTGTGGGAGTGGCTTGCCAGCCATGAGACTGTGTGGGAGTGGCTTGTCGGCCATGTGACTGGGTGGGCATGGCCAACTTGTAAAATGTGGTGAAACTCACTTAACAACGCTCTTGCTTAGCAACCAAAATGTTGGCTCAGAAACTCTGGCATCTGAAGCACGCAAGTCTTAAAGCTGTCAAGTTACAAGACCCTTGCACCCCTAACCCTTTAGAAAAAACCCAGGGGTGTTCAAACTTGACAGCTTTAAGACTTGTGGACTTCAACTCCCAGAATTCCTCCCCTCGCTCTTCATCTTGATGATGTGCGGATGGGCGGGGGGAGAGAGCTGGAAACAGTTCTAAATGGCACTGTAGATTTGTGGAACCTCTTCTATAGAAGAGGTTAGAACTGGCAGGAACCCACACCTGGTTCTGGCAGGCATTACTGCTGGTTTGCTCATGGGTGTGCTGCACGCTGGAAGCATGCTGCCTGCACATGCACAATCCAATTAAAATTGTTCTGCGCATGTGCAGAACTGAAAACCAAGATAGCGGTGGAGACTGTGACAGCGGCGACCAGGGAAATGTTTCAGGGGCATGGCGCCCTGGGTCGCTGCTGGTTCAGGAGACCCAGACTGGCATGCCACTACCAGTTCGTCCAAAGCAGTCTGAACCGGTAGGAACCCACCACTGCTGTATGGCTAAAAGAAGAGGAGAGATAAGGATAGATCAGCCAGCTACATATTAAATTTAGAGAACCTATTCAAGAAAGCAATGAAAAGAGTTATCAATGCAGTTGGGCCCAACTATCTCTTTGAGAGACAGAAGATAGAAAAGAGCAGAAAGAAATCAAATAAATAAATAATGTTGGGAAATTTTGCAATGTGTGGCTCTTTACCGGCAGTAGGTAGTTCCTTTTGAGTAGTGACATAAATTGTTGTGTATGTCTGTATGTTCATGCAAGGGTATTAAAATCAGACACCTTACTTCTGTGTGTGTGTATGTGTTATGTGTGAAAGGATCAAATCAGGGTACAGGTGTATTTGTTGCATTTGTTTGTGATCTCCGCTCATATTGTATCTATGTGGGCTTGTGCATATGTACCATGAATCAGAGGATGGACATTTCTGGGTCACATGACTGGGAAGGAGGGAGCTTAAGTATAGAGTAGTCAGCAAAATCAGCAACTCACCAACTGCATCTTCCTCAGGTTTGGATCAAGAACTTTCCCCCTTGAACTTTTTCTCTCCAAAGTACCCCACTAGAACCAGCCAATTTTGCATTTGATCTTTCTTTGGCTGATTTCTCTCCCCACATCTGATTTGGTCCTATTCTTTTCTATTTTGGGAAGTACTCCTATAGTTGGATGATAGACAGGCAGAGTTCTAAGCCCCTTTCTGACATAATATGAAAGAACATAATAATATGTTCTTTCTGACATGTCATTGGATTAGAACAAATAAAAAAGAACCTACAAATTACATACAAGTATCTCTTCTTTCATAGGGACATGGTGAGTCAGTTTAGCTTAGCTTGTTGATCAGAAGGTTGGCAGTTTAGCGGTTCAAATCCCTAGAGCCACATAACGGAGTGAGGTCCCATTACTTGTCCCAGCTTCTGCCAACTTAGTAGTTTGAAAGCATGTAAAAATGCAAGTGGAAAAATAGGAACCACCTTTCCTATTGGGAAGGTAACCTTGGTGGGAAGGTAACAGTGTTCCGTGAGCCTTTGGCATTTAGTCATGCCAGCCACATGACCACGGAGACGGCTTCGGACAGTGCTGGCTCTTCAGCTTTGAAATGGAGATGAATACCACTCTCTAGAATCAGGAACAACTAGCACATATGCGCAAGGGGAACCTTTACCTTTATTTTATCTCTTCTTTCATCTATGGGATTCTCAGTCGTCCAGATCATGGTTGTCACAAAGGTGCTTTTTCAAGAGGCAACTGGACTTTCTGGTTTTTCTTTGAAGATGTTTCACATCTCATCCAAGAAGATTCTTCAGCTCTGACCTTCCATACCCCACAATCCAGTCAGAGCTGAAGAAGCTTCTTGGATGAGAAGTGAAATGTCTTCAACGAAAAACCAGAAAGTCCAGTTGCCTCTTGAAAAAAGCACCTTTAGGACTATCTCTTCTTTCCCTAACCCATCCCTTATTTTTTACATTTCAGTCCTGTTGTCAGCAAAAAGTCCATGAACAATTCCCAGACTTTTATAGAAACATGTCTTGTTTTAACTGGTCAAACAAACCCACTTTGTACTCCTTTTGGCTTTTGACAATCTTGATCTTTGCTCAAAAAGGATTTGATCCCTCTTTGGTTTTTTATTTTTCCCATCTCAAAGACTTCTTTGAGGATTTAGCAAATCTCTTTTGTAAATCTAGGAAGGACTCATTATCCTGGTCATTATCTAATTTTATTTCCTCTTTAACTGTCATCTGTCTTATAATCAACATTTTTTTTACTTGTCAGTATTTCAACAATTTCTTGATATTCTAACATTTATGCATCAAATGAAGTTTCCCCCCCAATTCTTTATCATGTAGATTTTCCAAGGTATCATTTATTCTTTAACATCTTTTGGACATAGCCTAGTCAAGCAGACATCTTGTCTGACACTCTGCTGATTGCTCTCCCCATTCTTCAGTATTTAAAATGTCATGCTATTTTTGTCATTTTGTCTTCATGTTGATGAAAGACAAAAATAAGCTCTTCTCTCACTCTCTCTTCTTTTTCTTTTATGCCTGGAATCTTTAGTTCCTGTAGTGTCCAAAATTGAGGATTTCTATATTGACTTAAAGTAGACTAAACAATTTAGTTTCCACAAGGGAACTGTTTGTTTACATAATTATTTCCAAAATTTCACATCAAAAATCCTATATTCCAAATTTATCTAGACTCTTAATTCATTTACAACTTTCTTGAATTAAAATCTTATTTAGCTTTTTGCCATTTATTTCAAAGTCTTTAAATTCTTAAGCTGATAGTCATATTTTTTTTCTTTCATTCTGGAATGAAGGTAAAACTCAGCAGGCAGCTTTGCAAACATATTGCATTGAAGATCTCTATTAACCTTAAGGTAGTTAAATAAGTAATTTTTAAAAGTGATTAGAAAATAGGGTTTGCAAAGTTGGTATCCTTCAAATGATTCCTCCACACTTGAGACTGGGATGATTTCCCTTAATCTCCTTGAGTTCTGAGCTATCCTGAGGTTTTGCGAGGAGCAGCCATCCAGAGAACAAATAGATGATCTCCTGTCTTTCAGTCATGACTATGATGCTAACTCTGCTCATTTGGAGATGTGCTAGTTTGTGATTCCTTCCCTACAAGTTCTGTGAATGCCAGTTCTGATCACTACTGCTACACCTCACAGACATTCTCAAGACTCTCTCTGTATGCTTGCTTTTTAATACATTGCTTCTCTGTTCATTGTGTAATGGACTAATGAAATAGCAATGGAATAATGAGATACAGATAGTCCTCAATTTACAATCATTCATTCGAAGTTACAACAGCACTGAAAAAAGTACTTATGACTGTTTTTCACACTTATGACCATTGCAGCATCCCCACAGTGTTGTAGTCAAAATTTGGATGCTTGGCAACTGGTTCATATTTAGGATGATTGCACGGTCATGGTATCACCCTTTGTAACCTTTTGGCCAGCAAAGTAAATGAGGAATTCAGATTTACTTAACAATTATTTTATTTGTTTGTTTGTTTGTTTATTTATTTATTTATTTGGTTTGTCAAACATGTACAAGATAACAGGTATAAGTATAAACATGGACATGAACAAAGGAAATGAGTACAAATAAATGGGGACAGTGGGACAGGGACGGTAAGCAAGCTGGTGCGCTTATGTACGCCCCCTTTCAGATCTCTTAGGAATGGGGTGAGGTCCATGGTAGACAGCTTGAGGTTGAAGCTGTGGGGATTTGAGGATCAGAGTCAGTTAGAGCATTCTAGGTGTGGACCACTCTGTTGCTGAAGTTGTATTTTCTGCAATCGAGTTTGGAATGGTTTACCTTGAGGTAAATTAGGGCAAGCAAGATCATAAAATGGCCCAAAACCTGCTTAACAAATGTCTCATTTAGACACATAAATTTTGGGCTCAATTGTGCTCAAGGACTACCTGTAGAGTAGATGTGTTTTTGCCAACTGGGTGCCCTCTAGATGTGTTAGGACTATAATTGCAATGATTGCGCTATCTGGGAGTTAGATCCTAACATAGCTAACAAGCCAGGTCAAAAATATCCCATATGCACAAATTGCTCTTATGTAGGTACATATACAATTTAAATGTTCTGCTTACTATGAAAGTTGAAGTAGTTACCAATGGATCCAACTTCTTGGATGAGAAGTGAAACATCTTAAAAAAACCCAGAAAGTCCAGTTGCCTCTTGTAAAAAGCATCTTTGGGACAACCATGTCCTGGATGACTGAGCATCTCCATAGTCAAGTAGTTACCAATGTTTTTTAGGTCTTCTGAAATGAGTGTTCTTTGTGTTCAGCTTAACATGAAATGGGACATTTCAGAAATCTATAAAAGTCTTCATAACTTAGTTTACAGATTGTTATTATAATAACTGATAAGTACAAATAACTCTAAATATTAAAATTCAATATTAATCACCTATCATAAATATAACACTGCTGCACATTTTCTTTTAATAACTTTTTGCATTAAAACACACACACACACACACACACACAAACACAATGTGAATTGATCTACAAATTGCACTACAATATGTCATTGGTCTGATTCATTTTATTTCTTATCAAAAGCACAACATTTTAGAGTTCAAATCCCTCAGTATTCAGTTGAGCATCTTTGTTGTTCCTGGGGTGGGGCAGAATTACAACTTCCAAGATGGCAAAAAGCTTTATGTTCAAAACCCTGTGCTCTCTGTGTATTTTAAATAAAAGGGACTTTGTGTTAGCTGTAATGCTATTATATCCATTGATTGATAACTGTATTTAGTGATACCTATAGAATTTCACAATGAGATTTTTGTTTGGCTCATATTTTTGACTTGCAATAAGTGGAATATATACATATTCACACACACATACCATAAACATAGGCGTGTTTGTATGTGCGTATAATTTATAATTAAAAAATTAAGGAGACTATAAAAACTAAAAGAAACAAATACAGCATAAAGAGAAGAGAGGGAGAAAAGGAGAAAAAGAAAAAAGTGCAGAAAGAAAAAAATAAAAACAAAGAGAAAGAAGACGCTTTTGATTTCCTTTGCAGCAAATACAAGCTTGATTACAAAGTCATCTCTAATTCTATGATTACAAACATTCTCTGGGGAAGAATTTTAAAAGCTGCAGGAAGAAAAAAATGCCATATAGATTTGTTCAGTCATGTTAAAAATAGAAATCTACTTCTACTTGTTGCCAGGATAATTTGGTTATTGGCAATATGACAATTTGTTTGGTTTTGGTTTAGTATACTATATAAATCATGCCATTCTTATTGATAAATATAGACTTACCATCAGTGGTAGGATTCAAATTTTTTTACTACTGGTTCTGTGGGCTTGGCTTTGTGGGCATGGTGTGGCTTTGTGGGCATGGCAAGGGAAGGATAGCGCAAAATCCCCATTCCCTCCCCAACTCACTAACCTGCTTTCCAACTCTGTTCTCCTGTTCAGGGCAACAAAAGAAGATCAGCTAGGAGGCAACGGGGGCGGGGCCAGCCTATTTGCCAGTTCTTGAACTACTCAAAATTTCCACTACTGGTTCTCCAGAACCTGTCAGAACTGGCTGAATACCACCTCTGCTTACCATGATATGTAGCAAACCATGTACTTCTCAAAAAGGGACCATTACAGCTAACTGTGGTTTGGTGTTATCTGTGAACCAGATGTACATCTCTATTTTTGCTGTTGGTCTGTTTTGTTCACCTTCTTTTGAACATATCTTCACATCCAGACTGCTGAACACTTCTCAATGTTTACAAATAATTTCCCTCCATGATTCAATGACCTTAACCCCCCCCCCCAAAAGGGAGTGAGAAACAAAACGTTTCTTCTATATAAGCCTGCATAAATATTTGATACCTCTTAAACCACAGGATATGATTTCTTCAAGGCCGGGAGGAAACAGCATGAAGGATCTGTTTTAAGAGAGAGATGTAATCATTTCATATTTCCTTCAGATATAATGCATGGGCTTGAAGGTTTTGCTCTGATAGAACTGATTGGAAGAATGTGGTACTTTGTATTCAGACGGATGCCACAATAAAAGAACCTGAATCAACACTGTACCATTTCTGAAAAAAAATATGTCTTATATCAGAAAACAGCCTGTGCTTTTCATGTCAGCTAGGAATGGCTGGATCTTTATCTCTGTTTATTGAGTAAAATAAGTTGGATTTTTTTTGTATTGTAGGCGCCTCCCATTGTTCTGTGTAAATAAACCGATCCTCAGTCTTGAAGAAAAGCCACGTTTCTTGATTTCTCTGTTTTCACTGTGTGAAAAGAAATTAAACAATGCGTTAAGCCCTCCTCCCCTAACGCACCAGCCTGGTAGCACTAGTTGACTCAAGCTCGTGCCCTCAAGCTGGTGGCTGGAAAAACGCAATTCAGAGGGGATCACAATTTGTAGGATGGCAGCCTTGGCTGTCAATTGCCTCTCGTCTGCAGTGTAAACCACGTCGTGGTAATTTGCTATACTCCAAGTTCCACTGTGTGTGTTTGTTTCCATTTAATCAGAACTAAATGATATTATGCAAAATTTCTTTTGGCCTCCCGAGGAATCCAGATTCAACACTTTCTGAGTGGTTCAGTGCCTGAGACAGAAGAAAAGTGTAACCATAGTGATGGAATAAAAATGATTTCCTTTGTTCGGAGGCTTCAATATCCAACAGACATTACCGTTTTCAAGGTCAAAAATATATTAAGAGATAAAAATTAAAGGGGGGGGAATGTGCTAGCTTAGCGACAAAAGCTAATTTAGTTTATGCATTATAAATTATGTTTAAAATGACTAAAATGGGATTTCTCAGCAAGAGCTAAATGTGTGGTTTCGCAAAACTAATTTCCAAGGATGAATGTGATTATGGAATTTAGCATTGAAAAGCTTACTCCAGCCCATCAGAGAAAACAGGAAACCTATCAATTATAGCACTTTTACTGAAGGCCTCTTGTTAGAAATATCCCAGTATTTTTAGATTTCTCCTTGGCATTTACTAAATTAAGGATGTCTGCAAACAAACCAGCTAATTGGAATGTCATTTAATTAGATAAAACGTGGTGTCATTGAGCTTTAGCTGGTCTATCAACCATGGCAGGAGATAGTCTCTTTGAGTGCAGAAACAGCTTTGAGCAAGGCCAGACTGAGGGAAAATTGTGTTTTCTCACTGAAGCAACCATCTGTTTCAGAGTTAGGACATATTTGGAAATATTGATCCATGGACCTTATCTGGATATGTTTCATATTCCACTAGAGCTTACATTTCTGTCCCTGCCATTATCATTGCAAACTTTACTATCTGGAGTCTGTGGTTGGATTTTTTTTACTGAATTGTTTTTCTGCCCTTGTTCTGCATATCCAGTGCTGTGAAAAAGCTGTTTTCAGTGCTCCTCTGAGTATTTGTGGTATCAGTTTCTGTTCAAGACTATATAGTCTGTTTGAGAATTGGTGGCCTCCAACTCTGCTGGCATTCCAGAAAGCCGTAAAAACATGGAGATTTCCCCAGACTTGGTCAAGAGATTAGTGGAGCCCATTAGGCAATCATTAGTTTAATGAGAAGTGATATTGACCTTGAGTGCCATTTATGTTGTTATTGTATTTTTTAATATTATTAATTTGATATTGTGAATTTTTAATGCTATGTTAGTTACCCACAAGTTAGTTATTATTGCAAGATGGGCAGTTGTAGAAATCTACTAGATATCCTGTGCCCTGTTGGGTCATCATTTCAGAGACATTTCTTCAGTAAAGAGGGAAACATACGGTCCAATGGCAAAAAAGCAGAGGAAACAGGAGTGATCTTCAACTTCCTGCTGACTTTCCCATTGAGTTTCCTTTTGGGAATCTAGCAGGGAGCATCAGAAATCTCCCTTTCCTTTCTTTTCCTCTCCTGCCCTCCCAGTAGACAGGTAAGTCAGGGAGGGAATGAGGGATTGCAAGAATGGCTGGGAAACTGTCATGAAATGTTGAAAATGAACATCACAAAACTGCAGCAGCAGGCCCAGCAATGCAGTAGTAGCTAGTAGCACTGAAGCAACTACACCTTTCCCAAATTTCATTCCCTTGGGAATCATAGATCACAGATTTTGGATGCATTCTGTAAGTTACCCCATTGGAAGTACCTTAGTTCAAAAACTGTAGCCCTATGACACACTGCTTTGCCCAGTTAAAGGTAACATCACAAGTGTTTTAGTAGTACGTAGATTAGAATGGATGGGGCTGTGGATGGATGTTCTTTTGGTCACAAGGGCAAATGGCAAGAGATAAATGGAGGAAGGTCATTACACAATGTCCCTCTATTTGTCTCAGACTTGGCCTATTGTTAATTAAATGAGTCCCTGTTTAAAACAACAACAACAACAACAAAAGGCATTTTTTTAAAATTTATGCCCTTTCTTGAATGTTTTACTATTTTGAAGCTTTTACTTTTCCATTTGCTATTCAATCTAACTTTCATTATTTGTACTCTAATGAATATCTGTTAGCATTAATTAAAGCTGAACTGAGCCATGGTCTTCACCCAAGACAACTATCCTAGGTACATTTTCCTTTTCAGTGAAATTGTCTGCTAGTTTTAATAGAATAGAATAGAATAGAATAGAATAGAATAGAACAGAACAGAACAGAACAGAATAGAATAGAATAGAATAACAGAGTTGGAAGGTAACTTGGAGATCTTCTAATCCAACCCCCTGCTTAGGCAGGAAATCCATACCACTTCATACAAATGGTTATCCAACATCTTCTTAAAAACTTCTGGAGGCAAGTTAGCTTCTCAGTATTCTTTTAGCAGTCTGTATATGCTCAGGAGCACACCCATTGACAAGAGCTCATGCTGAATTTAAATTAACAGTTTAATTAGAAAACAAATCCTGGTGAATGTGTTAAATGGTCTTGCGAGATCTTATCTTTCCCACTTCTTGTACTTTTCCCAATGTTGTGACAATTGATCTCAGGAAGGTTGATTTCTTTTAATGTGAAATGATGTGATTTTATTGTGACACAGATAGTAGAGGTCCTCTGTTGTTGTAGATATGCCAGAAATCATGTTTGAAAAATGAGGTACTGGTAACTCATTCACCCTTGTGGACAGATCATCATTGTCCATATTTTGAGGAAAAATGTAGCATATATCATCCAATTTATAAAAGACAAATAATATTATGCAAAAACCATATTTCAGGAGAGAAGAGTGGCCAAATGAACTTCAAGAATCATTGTGATTTATGTTAACGTATACGCTATATAAATGAATCAGTCGGTCTTCAGTAAAATTTTGATATACACAATTGTGTAAAACTAAAGGTAAAGTTTTCCCCTGTCCAGTCATGTCCAACTCTAAGGCACAGTCATCTCTGTTTCTTAACCGAGGGAGCCAGCATTGTCCAAAGACACTTCCATGGTCATGGGGCCAGCATGACTATATGCCGAGGCACATGGAACACTGTTACCTTCCTACCAAAGTTGTACCTATTTATCTACATGCATTTACACACTTTCAAACTGTTATGTAGGCAGGAGCTGAGGCAAGGACGGGAGCTCATCCTGTCATGTGGCGCTCAGGTCTCAAACCCTGGCTGTCAACTTTGACAAGTTCCGTGTGTCTAAACACTGAGCTATTGCACCCCCTGTATAAAACTATAATATGCTACATGAATAAAAATTCAATTAACTATTTTTTTAAATCCAGCTCCATCTAAACGTTAAATTAGGATTTCAGTAAGTTCCAGTTATATGATAGTGTGGCCTAAAGATGAAATGAATGTGCAAACTCTTCATCTACTTTATACAGAGATATGAGAGGTAGGTCTCTTGGATGAAGGTAAATATTTAGCATTATATACATGTATATGGATCTTTGACCTACTCATGTTTGCTTTACCAATTAAATAACAGAGGGCTGTCAAGGTAAAACCTCCCTCCACTTCCAATTCTTCATGAATCTGGTGCAATGACTTTATATTTATCCAACTTTGTAGGAAGCTCAATTTAAGTCCACCTTGCTCAGCAATTTTTGACTAGCATCAGTTATTTCATTACTACCAATTATACAATAATTGCAGTTTGCTTTTAATTTTAATATAAAATTGGGACAATTGGCAGCGGTCCCAAAATTATCTACAAGATGAAGTGCATACACAAAGTGCTGAACATGAAGACCATTGTTCTACTTACAATTCACACCAACGTTCTCCAAGAATTCAGCCATGTTGTGTTGACCTAAGTTCGCAAATGAAGAGAGCTGTCCTGTCATAAAGGCTGATGAACTAACCTAGCTGCTATATGGAATCTACTCTGCAACATACATTATTATTATTATTATATACTTTATTCATTAAACAAGAAACGCAGCCAACTGAACATTCAAAAATGCATTACAGATACCATTGACTGGTGCTAATGATTAATACGGTTTGCTGCCAGTGTCCTAGGTATCAACCAAGTACCTTCTTAAAATACATGATGTTCCGAGTAGCACAGTTTTTTGCATTCCCGCTGGTGTTATTACAGAAAGCTGCAATTTGTTGATGTATCTTGTAAAATTCTTGGACTTGGTGCCAAGTGCCCTGATGACAATGGGTATCACTGTTACATGCTTCATCCATAACTGTGTAGTTTCGATGGCCAGGTTGCGATATTTTATTATTTTTTCTAGTTCTTTTTCTTCGACTTTGGCATCTCCAGGAACAGCAATATCAATAAACTGTACACTTTGGCCCTCTACAACCGTGATATCTGGCATGTTGTGCTCTAAATGAAGATCCGTTTGTACTCGAAAGTCCCACAAGATCTTTACTTTCTCATTTTCGATAATTTTTTCCACTTTATGTTCCCATGGCTTTCTGGATACAGGTAAATCATATTTGTTACATAATGACCAGTGGGTTAATTTAGCAACTTGGTCGTGTCTAGCTTTGTAATCAGTTTGTGTGATTTTGCTCATTCACATATTAAATGTGAAACAGTTTCGACTTTGTTATTGCAAAGTTGGCAGTTTGGGTTTTTAGTGGATTTTTGTATCTTTGCTTTCATGGCATTAGTTTGTAGTGCTTGTTCTTGAGCAGCCAGTATTAAACCTTTCATTTCTTTCTTGATAGTTTCCATCTTAAGCCATGTCCATGTCAAGTTGTCATCACATTTTCTTTCAATGTTTTTCAAGTGCTGTCCATGCAAAGCTTTTGTTTTCCATCTATTTAATCTGTCATCCAGCTGTTTTTCCTTATATTCTGCCTTTGTTTCTGTTTTTCTGTTTAGAAAGCAAAGAGAGGGGAAGGAGGAAGTGCTTTCAGATTTGCAAGATTCTATTACTGTAACATTATAAATTAATGTTATACTAATAAATATTAATACTAATGGTTTGGTTCCCCATCTGGACTACCTTTCCCATCTGAAATTTGTTTGATATTTGGGTCTGTGGATTATTCTTTAATCTATGTTGATTGATTTTGGAAACTAGATGGCACTGAGATGTTGCTTTGTTCTGTTTTATTTTTAATTGTGTGGTTTTTAGGAGTTAGTGATTGAGAGCAGTGGGGTGACCTAGTGGTGAAGATTGAGAGTTCAATCCCAGGTAGTGGCAGATATTTCTCTCCTAGGATGCCAAGAAAAAATATCTGCTGGGAGCTTTGAATAGGCACCAGGAAGGCATCTGGCTAGTAAATGCTCAGCTTCTTCCAGTCTTCCCCAATTCTACTCTGAATAGGGACTACAGGTCATAAAAAAGGAATAAGTGATTATATCACTGTGATGCCTAATATATTCATTATTTATTATTACAGTATATTTTATTTAAACTGGTGAATTTTCTTTTTTAAAAAAAATCTAGGCTGGACAAACTATAATGTAAAAACATCAACAATAGTAAAAACTTCAAGAAAAATATCTGAGAAAACCAATGGTTAAATGAAAGTGGGACCAGACTCCCGTTCTTACCATCTTTTTTTTAAACTTTACCTAAAGATTTTCTTGAATAAATGTGATGACTGGGAAATTATGGATGTTGAAGAATAGCATGATACCAGATTGGGAAAAAGCTGGAATCGAAGTTTCTTTAACTATATTTAGGGCCCACAGACATCTATTATAATTCAGTTGATGCCATTCAGAACACAAATAAACAAGCATGAGCTCAGAAGTTCATGTTATATGGAAATTAGAGCCAAGGTGGCGCAGTGGTTAAAAGCAGCACTGCAGGCTACTGCTAGATCAGCAGGTCAGCGGTTCAAATCTCACCGGCTCAGGGTTGACTCAGCCTTCCATCCTTCCGAGGTGGGTAAAATGAGGACCCAGATTGTTGGGGGCAATATGCTGACTCTCTGTAAACCGCTTAGAGAGGCCTGAAAGGCCTATGAAGCGGTATATAAGTCTACTGCTATTGCTATTGCTATTGCTATTATTTAACCTAAATAAAATAATCAAGGAAGCAGAAAAGGCTGCCTTATTCTTGACCCCCTCCTTCATTATTTTGCCCTGGGATTCAATACAGTGCATGGATTTTCTTTTCCAGGATGCTGAAAGCAGTTAATCTTTATTCATATTCACTGTGTTATGATAGATGAGTGATTTGGAGGCCAGATGATCTGCATTTCTTACTGATTAATATCTCAAACAGTGCTGTGAGAAAACAAAACACATTTAAGTATGATAAAACTAATGGCTTGGTGCTATTTAAAGCTATGACTCTCAAATTTTCCCCAAAGATGTGACTATAAGAGAATCATAGTAGACTTTTGTTGTCTTTGTTTTCTCGTCATCTACATTTGCCAAGAAATGTTTCTTACTGGACTTTGTATTAGACACAATGATATTTTATTTCAGATTGGATTTTTTTCTTTTGAAATACCTACATGTATTCTTTAGTAATCCTTAGTTCTGCTGTGTGCCCCAAATGTGCTTTTTCAGAAGGCAACTGGACTTTCTTTGTTTTCCTTGAAGACGTTTCACTTCACATCCAATAAACTTCTTCAGTTCTGACTGAATGGTGGAGAATGGAAGGATTTATATTGCCTGCAGTCATCTGGCTATTAGCGCTCTCTCTGAGAGTCATTCAGGCCACTGGGAGGTTTATCTGTGCCCTCAGGGTCACCTGAATTGTGCAAATGGATGTGGAAACTTGAAAGGAGATAGGTGGTGTCGTATCTCTCCCCCTCTATTTAGAGATGGCTGTTTATTTGTAACGTAGTTGCTTCTTTGACAGGGGTGGGCTGCTACGGGTTTGCCCAGGTTTGGGAGAACCTGTAGCTAACGTTATGGCTGGTTCAGAGAACTCCAGATCCCACCTGGCTGGCCCCATCCACTCTGCTCCACCCTTCCCTCCCAGGAGTCTCCACACAGCCCATTTTGCATATGAGATAAGCGCAGGGCCTGCACGGAGGCTCGGGGAGAGGGAAAAATCCATTTCTGGTCTCCAGATGGCCTCTGGAGGGTTCTGTAGCCTGGGGGAGGCAGTTTTTGCCCTCCCAGAGGCTCGAGGAAAGCCTCCAGAGCTAGGGAAAGTGAAAATGCCCCCCCCCATGGTGCAGGAGGACAACTAGGCCACATTCACCATAGGCACTCCCATCCAGAAACTGGGCAGAGAACCTTGCTGAAATTTTTGAAGCCCGCCCCTGCTTTGACCCAAACTAAGTCTAGTTGACTTTTGAAAAAGCACCTTGGGGATAGCCATGACCTGGATGACTGAGAATCTCCATAGACATTCTGCTATGTGAGGAATGTCCTATTTCATAGTCTCCCTGCTTCCATATCGGTGACAATCCAAACCTTCACCCAACCCTCCCATTTCTATTTAAAACAAATACACTTTTATTTTTGAGATGTTGAAGTCTGTACCTAGTAATTTTCAGCCATGTTGCTTGCTCACAAGGACCAGCCAGCAAGGAAATACTTTGTCAGAATCAGTGCTTGGAATGATATGGGTGGCTTGTGGTACATATGGGTGAATATATTGCAGTTCTTGACCCTGGAGAAATAAACCTATAAAATCATGTTTTGATGTTCTTTTAAAAAACATTTTTAGCTAACTACTCTGAGTGGCTATTTTTACATATGATGTACTACTTGATGTGACTACATCACTGAAGCATCAAAACTGTGTCTTTTTATAAGGTGGGTTTTGGCAGGATGCAATTGCTGTATTTTTGGTGAAGAATTCATAAGCACATACCAAAGAATATGATCAGTAGTTCTCCATAATTGAGGAAGAGTAGGTTCCTGAAAATGTAAGATTCAGGAAAATGGACTTACTATAAATACAACAGACAGCATTTAAATGTACTACTTTAAATTATTCTCTTTCTTCGGGAATTCCATAATACTCTGTATTTGTTGAAGTAGAAGACTGGGAAATAAATAAGTAGAAAACTGGGAAAGGAAGGATTAAACTTCATAAGGATGAAGTTTAATCCTTCCTTTCTTCATACAGCCTCCATTAATATGGCTGCTGCAATTATTGAAAGAAACTTTTCAGTCATGGGTACCTAATATATTCAGGAGACTGTCAAGATCAAATCCTATGCTAAAAAGTAAGAGTTTTTTTGTTTGATTTAAAAATATTATTTATTATTTATTTATTAGACTAATTTGTCACCCATCTTGCTTCCAGCCAACTTATACACATTAAAATCCAACTAAAACCATGAAATAAGAGTACACAAATAACCCTAATGACAGTAATAAATTACAATTAAAAAGATGGGGAGCCCAGAAGCGGGATGCTGTGAGGTCTTCTCTCAATCCAACAATCTTTTTCAGTGTGAGACACCCCCTGTTGGTGCCCCAACCCAGCTGGTAGAGCCAGGTCTTTAGGCCCTTATGGAAGATTAGAAAGCCGGAATGTATCTCACTTCAGCAGACATAATTCTAAAGCAGGGGTTTCCAACCTTGGCAACTTTAAGACCTGTGGACTTCAACTCCCAGAATTCCTCAGCCAGCTGAGAATTAAAGTTCACAAGTCTTAAAGTTGCCAAGGTTGGAGACCTCTGTTCTAAAGGGCAGTCACCACAGCAGAACTTTGCAGACTAGTATCAGGGAAACATTAGTAAATCCTAAATAAAAATCAACGCAGAGCCATAAATCCTTGTTCTACTTAACTTACTTCACCAAGTGGCTGTTAAAATAAAATTGGTAGAAAAGAGCTAAGTAATTTAAAATAAACCAGGTCCATCTTATCTCATCTGCAAAATTCCAGAAAACTACTCAATCTTTTTGCTGAAATCTAATGACCACCCAAAGTTTAGCAGCAGGGATGTAATAAATCTAAAACATGTTCCCGGAGCCAAACTTAAAATTATTTAACTGAGCAATCTTAGATATATTTACTTTGATATAACTGCCTATCAATGTCTTTATGATCTTTTAAATGAAGCATGTATACTTATGAGATAGCCCTACCAAAAAGCGAAGGACTTATTTCTGAGTAGACATAATGAGCCTGTTAAAATGCCATGTTGAAATTAAGAGGATGAGTGTTGCCCCAATCCTTATTAAGATCTGCTAATAGTTAAATAAACTGTTAATAGTTAAATCAATCATATAATAGTTGTGACCTGGATGGAGTCTTTTATACATGAGGTTCCTACTACATTCCAGAGCAGGTTTGGTCTAGTGATTAAAGCACCAGGTTTAACTAAGGCAGGTGTTCAACTCCTGCCTTAGTCATGAAATCCATCTTGTTGTGGGGACAATATCAGGAGGAAGGTTATTCATCACCTTGTGTTATTTGTAATAATAAAGGGGAGTGGGGTGGGGAGAGATAATAAATAAATAAATAACTTCCTGAAGATGTTCAATGATGACTTCCAGAATCACTCACTGTTCTTTGTCCTATTTGTGGGGCTTAGAGGTACGGTTTAAAAATACTTGAAGTGCCATTGTTCCCTATACTGGTTGTAGTTTTAAAAAAATTGGGGGAAAAGACAGGGGTGAAATACAGCAGGTTCAGACAGGTTCTGGAGAACCAGTAGTGGAAATTTTGAGTAGTTTGGAGAACTGGTAGCGGAAATTTTGTAGTTCGGAGAACTGGCAAATGCCACCTCTGGCTGGCCCCAGAGTGGGGTGGAATGGAGCTTTTGCAGTATCCTTCCCCTGCCATGCCCACCAAGCCACGCCCACCAAGCCACACAATGCCCACCAAGCCATGCCCACAAAACTGATAGTAAAGTAAAAAAAATGAATTTCACCACTGGGAAAAGACATCTGTTATCTCTGCTATCTTCTTTATATTAGAATGATTTCAGAAGTATTCTCTGCTCTACCTGAGGAGAGATACATCGTCAACAAATTTGCTCCTTTTTTGTCTGTCTCTAGAGATAGAATTCAAATCAATATAACTGCAATCCATTGTTATAAGGATGGAAATGATAATTCGCAAAAGCAAACCAGGCCTCATTTATATATGGAAGGTGAGATCTGTGGAAGAAAACTGAGGTTGGTCTTTATTGCCCTAACAGAGTTAATTCTATTAATTCTGATTTTACCTATCTACCTCGTAAATCAAGGTTGCCCTCAACAATTGAGCCCAAGATTTCTGTTACTAAGTGAAACATTAAATTAAGTGAGTTTTGCCCCATTTTACGACCTTTCTTGCCACAGTTGTTAACTTAATCACTGCAAGTTACTAATATGGTTGCTAAGTGATTTGGGTTTCCCCATTGACTTTGCTTGTCAGAAGGTCGCAGAACTTGATCCCATGAACGTAAGTCACTGCAACCGTCATAAATATGTCAGTTGCCAAGCATTTGAATTTTGATCACATGACCACGGGGATGCTGCAAAGGTTGTGTGAAAAACAGTCATAAGCCACTTTTTTTCAGTGCTGTCGTTTGAATGTTCACTAAATGAACTGTTGCAAGTTGAGGACTGCCAGTTAAATGATTAAAAAATCTATTCTTAAAAGCTAGTTAGATGGCAGTTTGACTTCTTCAGCTGAAATGAGCCAGGTAACACAAGAGATGAATACTGAGACTCATTTCACTCATTTGCAAGTGAAATGATGAATTCATGGCTGTATTTATGTTTTCCACTTGATTCATAATCCTGATTGGCTCACTTGGTAGTGGATTTGCATGAAAGTTCCTGCGATTGTATTACTGAAAAATTAATTTCTACAGTGGAGTGGCTAACTTCCACTTGGATGATCTGAGAATACTGTTCATGCAATAGCGGTTGAAATACATATTCTGATCCGAGGTGCAATGAGCCAATGTCATCTGGAGTGTTAATTATATTGTCATTTCTGAAAAGCTTTGCTGATCACACGGCTAGGCAGATGAACAAAGGATGAAATTAACAGTTTACTTTATCTTGTAAGTGGAGGGGGGGAGAAAAATTGTACCTGGAATTTACCTCTTTTTTCACATGTAGCCAGTGAATTAAGAGTTACATTATTTTGTTTGGATATTTATTCTGCTTTTAAGGGAAGATCAAATAGCTGCCAGGGAGAGTGAAATGCCAAAGTGAATAGAATTAGAATTAGAGTAAAATAGAATAGAATAGAATAGAATAGAATAGAATAGAATAGAATGCTTTACTTATCAGTCATCTGGATTACTGCAATGTGTTCTGCATGGGGCTGCACTTGGAAACCACTCAGAAGCGGCAGTAGTCCATGGAGAATGTGATTAGGAAAACATTAGGATGTGCAGAAGTGAACATATTAACACTGGCAATTAAAGAGAAAGTACAAACTGATTATTATACTATATGGGAATCATTTTATTGATGGTTAGACAATTAAATATAAGAATTAGAAATAAAAGTAGATGTGTAAAATATAGAAAATGTATTAATAGAGTTGACATAATTAATAGAGTTTAAATCAAGAAGACAATTGTTATAATATTAGACATTCAAGGTATTGGTAGTAAGCTAGGTATAGATTAAATAATGAATATGATTGTACATTTTAACAGCTATTGCACAAAATATTTGTACCCAGATGACACATTGTTTAATAGAAGATGGATTGTTTATATTAAAATAAAAATTTAAAAAAGAAGAAGCAACAGCAGATCAGAACACAACAATGCAAATAATTGTGGGTATACTTTGTGCCCATGTAACACTGCTACTCTCCAAGTTATGCTGATCATCACCATACTTCTGGCTGTGATTCAACGTGCTGGTTATGGCACACAAACTCCTTAATGGCACAAGACCTAATTATTTGCCAGATGTTTTGTCTCTGATTGTGGCAGAAGGTTCCAGTGGTTAAAGATGTTGAGCTTGTCAGTTGGAACAACTGAAAATCTGCATTCAAGAGCGTTGCGCAACAGGGTGAGTTCACGTTACTTGGCCAACTTCCTGCCACCTAGCAGTCTGAAAGCATGCAAATGCAAGTAGATAAACAGGTACTGCTTTGGTGGGAAGGTGACAATGTTCCATGAGCCTCGGCATATAGTCATGCTGGCTACATGACCATGGAAGAATCTTTGGACAATGCTGGTTCTCTCAGCTAAACAGAGATGAACACCATTCTCTAGAGTCAGACATGACTGGACATGGGAAATCTTCAGCTTCGTCTCTGATTAGGTTTTGAATTTATAAGCCGCTAAATTCACTACATTTAGATGATAGACTTCTATGGCAATATGCCTGCCATTATTTATTTTTACACAATTCTTTTTAACACAAAAAAATATATGTTGGCATAGGACATTTTCTGTATTCAGCACTGTTCAGCACACTTTTTCTTCTATTGGCTTTTGTTGGAGAGTTTGGATCCTATTCAGTCCTTTCCTCATCCCTGCTGTGTCTATCTTAAAAGAGATGTAGAGGGAATATTTTGAAATTTTATTGCTGCGAACCTTTGAAAGCATCCACCGGAAACTTTATGTCCTCTGAAAGGCCTCCCACCTCAGCTATTTTCATCCCATTCTGCCCCAAAATGAACTAATTGCAGGTACTTAGTTGCTTCCCTGTTGCAATCTGTAAGACATTTTTATTTGATTGAATAGAAGTTTAAATCAGTTTGACTTTAATCTTGTTACCTTCAAATCTCAGATCACAAATTCAAATAGTATGATGATGACACCTTTAAATCTCAATCTGAAGGAGGGATCATCCTCACCAGCCAGATCAAACCACATCCAATTTAATTGTTACTTAATATACCACAGTGAGTCACTACCCTAAATGCCTTACTTGAACAAGGGCATGGGATGCTTTCTGAATTCTCCTGAACTGTAAATGTTACTGAAGTAAAGATACTTTCTTTTGGGGCAATTTGAGAACTTTTTTGCTTTTATGGACCATTCTACCAACTTGTATCACTTGTACATTCTGTGATCCCCCCCCTCAAGAAAAAGAACATAATTGCTCAGCTATTTTCTACTGGAATTCTACAATAAGACTTGATCTTCTTAACAGTGTCTATGTTAACATGACAGCTCTGTAACATTTCAGCCTAGCAAGCATGAATCTGGTGAAATAATGCCTTGGGGACTAGCAAGAATTGTTCATACTTACTATTCCCCAAAACATCTTCTCACCAGCATCTTTTTCAGAAAACCAATGATCTCTCTCTTTCTCTACGAACTACAGGAAATTGTCCTTGCCCACCTTCCCAGATTATAAACACAGTGGTATATCACTCATCATTAATTGTGATGAGTACCAAAGACATTTCCCATAAGGAATAATGTAAATAAATTTAATCCATTCCCAAGCCAAAGACCCATGATGAGGAAGAAAAGTGGAAAAATACACAAAGTGACCACAGAGGCTAAATAAGACCACAAGGGGATATGCATGAGGCAAAACTACCAGGTGACTAATGTGTGACCCTTGTTTTGGCTAGAAAAGTAGTAAGTTACAAGGCAACTGACAAGGATTTCCAGAGAAAAAAAATGCAGACTACAGGAACCAGGAGGACCATTATGGTGACCTTGAGGGCACAGATAAACTTCCAAGTGCTTCAAGGACCCTCTAAAAGGGTGCAAATGACCAGCTGTCTGCAAGGAATATAAATCCTTCCATTCCTCATTATCCTGTCAGAGCTGAAGAAGCTTCTTGGATGAGAAGTGAAATGTCTTCAAAAGAAAAAACAAGAAAGTCCAGTTGCCTTCTAAAACAACACCTTTGGGACAACCATGACTTGAGTGACTGAGAATCTCAGAGGCTTAGGCAATGGATACTGACAAATTCTAGCTTATAGAAATAGCAATAGCAGTTAGACTTATATACTGCTTCATAGGGCTTTCACCCCTCTCTAAGCGGTTTACAGAGTCAGCATATCGCCCCCACAATCTGGGTCCTCATTTTACCCACCTTGGAAGGATGGAAGGCTGAGTCAACCTTGAGCCGGTGAGATTTGAACCGCTGAACTGCAGATAGCAGTCAGCTGAAGTGGCCTGCAGTACTGCACTCTATCCACTACGCCACCTCGGCTCAAGCTTGCACGTTGAGTACCACAAACACTGGGACAAAATGTACAGGTCAAAATGTGTTGAGTACCAAATTCAATGAGTTTCAAAGCAATCAGGTACCAAAGTGTGACTATATACATCATCCAAAGAACCACATTTCCCAAGGCCACTAACTTCTGGATCGCTGTTGTTAAAACATTAGGGTTTTGTGAAAGGAAAAGTTTAAAGAGATATTATCTATGTACCTGATAATATTGAGGCGCATTGGGGGGTTGAATTGACTAACATAGTTAAACCACATTGTTTCCCTCCATGGAGAATGGATGCAATTGTTTTGTTGGTTGCATCTACCCACTGTGGAAGCTTGATCTTCCACCATAGGTTGCCTGTCAGTGGATGGCACCACTACTACTACTCATTAAAAAAAACATTTTATTTGATTATAAGATAAGATACAAAATTCAAAAATAAATAGGAAGACAGTGCGGGGGGGAGGGAAGAGGGCAAAGAAAAGTGAGGAAGGGCTGGGAAAAGGGGAAAAACAGTGTTGATTTCCAATTCCCTCTGTTACAGTAAAATAAAGCATTAACATCAAACCACAACTTTTTGCTTTTTCATAGTGATATAAACTGGCCATTTCTATTAACATTAATTAATCTAATCGGTAAACCCAAAATCAACCTTTTATTTTTTCCCCACCTCAAGCATGAAGTTCAGAAGTGGTTTCCACATATCAACAACAATATTTATATTCTTTGCTTTAATCAAAATGATCAATTTAGCCCTTTCTGCCAACTCCAACAGCTTCTGCAGCCTTTTCTCCATGGTGGGTCCACTACTGCTACTCATTGACCTGAAAATAGTCAGTTCCACATTCTCTTCTGCTAATTTATGGTTGTTTACTGAGCTGGTGGCTTTGGATCCATCACTGCTTCTATGGGTGATTTAGCAGAACGGGATATTCTTGGTCTTTGGGGCACTGCATGGCAGGACAACATAGGAGAGCCATGGAAGGATTTCACAGTGAGTAATGACCAGAAGGACTTGATTTGAGATGCCATTTATGGCAGTCAGAGGGCATGGTCACATCTATGAGGCAAGAAACCTAGTAACTGATACAGGTTTAGCCCCTCTCAGGATAGGACTGAGGTTTTCCAAGACAGGAACTGGTTTTTCCTTGGATTGAGGAATGTGTCTCCTTTTAGAAGTGAGAGACCTTTTCTTATGATAAATGTAAATACATTCCCTTCTTTAGCCATTTTAGTTGCATCTAATAGAATTGACCAGAATGTCTACCAAATTCAATTTACCTGGGTACATTTAATCATTCTGCAGAACATACTAAATCATAAGCCATGGTTTATTGAATAGTGATGCAGGGCAACATATATTTGAATCTGCTAGAACTTATTAAATTTTAAATGACTCTCCTGTTCCAATAAGTTCATTTTAAAAAGAAAAAGAAGGAGAAGGAGAAGGAGGAGAAGGAGGAGGAGGAGGAGAAGAAAGAAGAAGAAGAAGAAGAAGAAGAAGAAGAAGAAGAAGAAGAAGAAGAAGAAGAAGAAGAAGAAGGGGTGTCAGGAGCAACAGCAGTAATGAGAAGAAGTAACATTTTACAGAAGTGTACAGAAATGGAAGAGAAAATAACGGCAAGCAAAAATAGTGATGCTCCCAAAGACTAGTTCATCTTTACTTACCCAGTGAGAACACTGTAGAACATCCAAAAATAGTAAATAATTGTCATGTTTATTAATTTATACTCATAGACCAAAGCAAGTAATCCTGGTGATCAGAAACAAATCAGAACACAACATTCTGATAGGAAGTTCCTTTGACCTTTCAAAATTTTCCTACAAACTAAAGGGATCTCTATAGTCACAGAGAGCCAATGAGTACACAGACTGATATTCTCTCCCCCCTCTCTTTCTCTCTCCCCTTCCCTCTTTCCCTCTCTCTGCATGCCTCAATCACTCAAGGGGTCAGAAGAACAAGGGACAGAAATTCTCAAGCCACCCAGTCCTTTCAGAGGCAGAGTTGTGTAAATTCCTGAGTGCTGATAAAGATCGTTTCCTTCTTTTAAATGGACTACCTATTTCTAAACAACAGAAAAAAGAAGTTTTTTTAAAAAGAATCTTATTATATAAGGCAGTAGTGTCAAATTCAATTTCATTGAGGGCTACATTATGGTTGTGTTTGACCTCAGGGGGGCGGACTGGGCGTGGCCAGAAGGGGCATGGATAGGGTGACCAGACGTCCTGCATTTGGCAGGACAGGCACGCCTTCTCATAAATTTTCCCGCGTCCCGAACGCTTCTTAAAAAAACACACTTTTTTTTGGCGCTCGCAGCTCCCTCGCTCCCCCGCCCATCAGCTGCTAGCTCGCTGGGCTGGCTCATCATTCTGTTCTATCCTACAAATTTAAGCCAGCCCAGCCTGCAGCTCACTGATTGGATTGGCCTGGACTCCAGCCAATCAGTGAGCTGGCTGGGATGGAAAATTTTCAGCACGCCGCGTGCTGAAAATTTTCCATCCCAACCAGCTCACTGATTGGCTGGATTCCGCTTAGCTGAGCACGCCTGCGCGAGTCTCCATTTCATTTCATCTTTTGGGGTTGCTGCTGCGCTTACTCACTGGTGAGTAATCATGTTATGGATTGGTACTGGTGGGAATCGGGAGGCGCTGGGGGAAGGAGACAGCCCTCCTCTCCTCCTTCTCCCACTTTGCGGAGTTCATTTCACCTCCTCGCGTCACAGCCAGCCCCTGTGCTGCGCCGCCATGGGCGGCAGAAGCTCCGGAACCGAGTGGAAGTTCTCCGCGTGAGTGAAACAGCCGCCGCCGCTCGCGCAGAGAACTTCCACTCGGTCACGGACTCACGGAGCTTCTGCCGGCGTGGCGGCGCCTGTGCTGCGCGGTTCCCAGCGACCACGCCGTGTCTGCAAGGCGTGGTCGCGTCCCGCCGCCCTCCCCTGCGGCGGCGGCTGTTCACCTTGCGCAGAGAACTTCCACTCAGTCACGGAGCTTCTGCTGCCCGTGGCGGCGCAGCACAGGGGCTGCCACGGGCGGCAGAAGCTCCGGGGACCGAGTGGAAGTTCTCTGCGCGAGGTAAAAAACAGCCACCACCGCCCTCCCCCGCCCATCAGCTGCTAGCTCGCTGGGCTGGCTCATCATTCTGTTCTATCCTACAAATTTAAGCCAGCCCAGCCTGCCGCTCACTGATTGGATTGGCCTGGACTCCAGCCAATCAGTGAGCTGGCTGGGATGGAAAATTTTCAACACGCCGCGTGCTGAAAATTTTCCATCCCAACCAGCTCACTGATTGGCTGGACTCCGCTTAGCTGAGCATGCCTGCGTGAGTCTCCATTTCATTTCATCTTTTGGGGTTGCTGCTGCGCTTACTCACTGGTGAGTAATCATGTTATGGATTGCTACTGGTGGGAATCAGGAGGCGCTGGGGGGAGGAGACAGCCCTCCTCTCCTCCTTCTCCCCCTTTGCAGAGTTCATTTCACCTCCTCGCATCACAGCCAGCCCCTGTGCTGCGCCGCCACAGGCGGCAGAAGCTCCATGACCGAGTGGAAGTTCTCTGCACGAGTGAAACAGCTGCCGCCGCTCGCACAGAGAACTTCCACTTGGTCACGGACTCACTGAGCTTCTGCCGGCGTGGCAGCGCCTGTGCTACGCGGTTCCCAGCGACCACACTGCGAGTCCGCGAGGCGTGGTCGCGTCCCGCCGCCCTCCCCTGCGGCTCTCCTGCGGTGGCAGCCGTTTCAGTCGCACAGAGAACTTCCACTCGGTTCTGGGGCTTCTGCCGCCCGGAACCAAGTGGAAGTTCTCTGTGCGAGGTGAAATGGCACGCCGCCGCCTCGCTCTCCTGCCGCGGCGTCCGTTTCAGTCATGCAGAGAACTTCCACTCGCTTCCGGGGCTTGTGCTGCCCGGCAGAAGCCCCGGGACCGAGTAGAAGTTCTCTGCGCGAGGTGAAATGGCACGACGCTGCCTCACTCTCCTGCCGCGGCGTCCGTTTCAGTCACGCAGAGAACTTCCACTTGCTTCCGGGGCTGCCGCCACCCGGCAGAAGCTCCAGGACCGAGTGGAAGTTCTCTGCACGACGTGAAATGGCACGCCGCCGCCTCGCTCTCCTCCCGCGGCGTCCGTTTCAGTCGCGCAGAGAACTTCCACTCACTTCCGGGGGCTTGTGCCGCCTGGCAGAAGCCCCGGGACCGAGTGGAAGTTCTCTGCGCGAGGTGAAACGGCCAGCAGCCGCCTTGCTCTCCTGCGGCCGGCGGCCGTTTCAGTTGCTTCCCTTGTCCGTCTCGATTGCTGGAAGCAGTAACAAACGACGCGTCCACTCCGCCATCAGCGCCCTGACAGCCACCCCAGCTGGCAGCTACCGGGCCTCGCTGGAGTCAATTGCAAAACCGCGTTCAGCGCTTTGAGGACCTGAGGCATCTTGGGAAATGCAGTTCCCTATCGGAAAGAATGGAGTAGCTGCGAATTTGTAACAACAACAGAAGACAATAACTTGGTGCTTCACAAGTTACGAAAATCTCGTTTGATTTGCACACTGTTTTTTAAAAGTTAGATAAAGAAATTATGCTGTGAAAGCGACTAGAAAGCCCCCCCTCCCCTTCCTGCGTGCGAGAAAGGGAAGGAGAGGAAGGAAGGAGGGAGGGGGGAGGAAAAGAAGAAGGGAGGGGGGGAGAAGATGGAAGGAGAAAAGATGGATGGAAGGTGAAAGAATGGAAGGAGAAGGAGGAAGATGGAAGAAGAAAGGAAGAAAAAGAAGAAGGGAGGGAGAAAAGAGGGAAGGAGGTAGGAAGAAAAGGGGAAGAGAGGGAAAGAGCAGAAAGACAAAGAGGATGAAGTTGATAGGCAAGAGGAAGGGGGAAGGAAGGAAAAAAGAAAAAGAGGGAGAGAGGAAAGAAGAAAAGATGGAACTAGAAAGGAAAGAAGGGAGGGAGGGAGGAAAGGGGAAGACAGGGAAAGAGCAGAAAGACAGAGAAGGTGAAGGTAGATAGGCAGAAGGAAGGAAGAAGGAAGAAATAGGAAAGGAGGGAAGGAGGAAGGAACAGAAGCGAAGAGGAAGAGAGAAATGGAAAGAGCAGAAAGACAGAGAAGGTAGATAGGCAAAAGAAATGAAGCTGAAAGAATGGAAGGAGGAAGGAAGAGAAAAAAGGAGGAAGGGAGTGAGTGAGGAAAGAAGAGAGGATGGAAGGAGAAAGGAAGGAAGCGAGGGAAAGAGCAGAAGACAGATAAGGTGAAGGTAGATAAGCAAGAGGAATGAAGAAAGAAGTGAGGTGTCTCGAGGAGGGGGAAAACATTTAGTGACCAAAGTTACAATGGCATTGAAAAAAGTGACTGATGACCATTTTTCACACTTAGCGACCGTTGCGACCATTTTTCACACTTAGCGACCGTTGCAGCATCCTCATGGTCACATGATCAAAATTTTGTTTGGCAACAGATTCGTATTTATGCTGGTTTCAGTGTCCTGGGGTGACCTTTTGACAAAAAATAAAAATTTTAATCAAGCCCCCACCCCCCGGTCAATGGTGTCCCTCTTTACCAATCTGAAAATCTGGTCACCTTAGGCATGGAAAGCTTGACATCACTCGTGTCAGGGGCGCCTGTGGTGGCCTGAGTGCTCTGCCAGAAAAATCAGGCTCCTGAGCTCCGTTTTCGGCTGCGACGGCCTCCTGAAACCCTCTGCCAGCAAAGGAGCTTGGAAGGGCCTCTGTTTTCACTGGCAGAGGCACCGCAGACCAGTCCTTTGCTGTTTCCAGGGAAGCCCTGTGGGTCAGATCTAAGCACCCCATGAGCCAGATCCAGCCCCTAGGCCTTGAATTTGACACCCCTGATATAAGGGGTCCTTGGTGCTCTCTGACCTTGCTTGTTTTCTTGCAGACATTTCATTACCCAAACTAGGTAACATCATCAGCACACTGATCACTGGCACTGATGATATTACCTAGTTTGGGTAATAAAATGTCTGCAAGAAAACAAGCAGCCATCAATGACCCCTCATTTAAATCCTGAGCTACAAATATTTTCCTTTATTCTTAGTATACAACTGGTGTGCAAGTCCAGTAAGAGTGTGTCAGCTATTCTCGAAATTTATTGGCAGACCTGCTAGCAGTTTTTTCTCAACCAGAGATAGTGGGTGATTAAGTAACTGCTATTTGTACAAGAAAACTGGGACTTGTGACACCGCAGTTGCTCACAGATTTTTTTCTAGTCTGACTTTGTGGGTTGAGATTTGAAAACAAGAATTTTTGATGGCTTTCCTCCCACCTCCAGTTGGTGTTCTAGTAGTGTTGGTAGGAGATAAGACATTTAGAACTAGATTCCTATTTTCTGGGATTTTTCTGGGTCTTATACTCTGTCTACTCCTGTAAAATATTTACATAAAACAAATCATCCACTAACATGAGTATCAATATGCTGCTGAGACTGCGTTATACATCTCTACCCCAGGTTGACCAAGTGATGCTGTCTAAGACCTTTGCCAGTGTCAGGAGGGTAAGCATGGAGAATAAGAAGCTTTAGATCAAGTCTAACAAAACTAAGAGTGTCATGGTGGCCTAGGCCTAGCAATACCACTTGCCTCCCACTCAGAAGGTTGCCACTTCGATCCTAGGTATCAGTAGACATTTTTTCCTAGAGTACAAAGAAAAAAAATCTGCTGTGAACTTCTCATAGGCATCATGAAGGGCACCCAGTCAGTAAATACTCAGTGTCAGGGTTCCAAATAGTATCCAAAAGTAAATCAGAGTCCAAGGCAAAGTATTGCTCAAAGTTCCAATTTATTAAGAGAGCCATGTTTGCACAACTGGGAAAGCCTGAATCTGAAAGCTTCCCGGTTTTCTCCACCCAGATGAAAGTTCAAGATCTTGCCCCCACACCCACAAGTCCACAAGTCCATCACATGGTCCAATCTGCCACTGCCATGCTGGCAGTTTCACCCATCCAATTCTGGTCAGGTGAAGAGGTGCAGAGACAAAGGATGACCTTGGCTTTCTAGAAAGAATTTTGTTATGACTACATAGCATGTGTCTCCTTACAATCCCCCTTACCATTTTCCCACAATAGAAAATGCATAGCAGAATAATAGAAAGTATGGCAGGCCAAAGACCCAAAAGAAAAGATGGCTGCAGGCCTGAACACTCAGTTCCATCCAGTTGACCAAAAAATAAGTACTACATAATCATTAAAAGGAATTCAAGTCTAACAAAACTGCGTAGCTGTAGGTTTCTGCATCTGGGACTTCCATCTTTCATTCCGGATGGGCTCCTGCTTGAACAGCAGATGTGACCAGGAGGGCCTTTGTTGTAAATTATCTTGTGCCAGTGATGCCCATTCCTGGACCAGAACAAAAACAAAGAAGGCAAAAGCATTGTCAACAGACTGACTCCTTAGGATTCACTGTGGCATTAGTGGGAGGGGATGAAAAACAGAACCAAACTGGAAAGCTTCTGTTAACATGGCCTATTTCAATAAAGCTGAATTATAACCCCTATTGTGGAGTCTTGTTCCCTGTTTTGGTTGATTTTGTGTTTGTTTTTTTTGCTACCCAGGGCCCCAGTTGCACATCAAGATGGATGCAAGGAGAAATCATGACATCCATACTGTATTTTTTTTAAAGTATGAAAGAAGGAGTGGTTGGTTGAACTTGGGGTGGAGTTAAAAGGGGGATTGGTGTAGAATCTCTACATAGCCACCAATGAATTATGTTCAAGCTCTCTTGAATTCCATTGGCCGTTATTTAACAATAAATTTGGACCTTCACCTGTGGACCTGGTCTTTCATGTCTGACATTAAGAGGGATTATAACTTCCTGAAAGTTTTAGATAGTCTCAAATTAAGATGACAATTTTTTAAGGGTCAATTTATTCTCCATTTTGACTGTTTCCTACTCTACTTTCCCTGTTTCTTCTCAAGCATACTGAAGCCCAGTTATTATACGGGTGAAAAATGTTCTGTGACAAATGGAGGGACAAGCATTTCCTATTTTTGCAACATCGGATTGTGTCTGTGTGTGTGCGCACGTTTGTGTTTGTGCATGTCTTCAAGCCATTTTGGACCCATATCAACTGCAGTTTTCTTGGCAAGATTTTCAGAAGTGGTTTTCTAATTGCCTGCTTTGTAGGGGTGAGAGGGGATCACTGGCGAAAGCCTAGATGGCTTTGGGTCTAAGGTAGGACCAGAACTCCCAGTCTTCAGGTTCTTAGCCTGGTGCCTTAACCACTACTCCAAACTGGATCTCTGGATGATGTAGTCATCGGATATTTAGATATTCCAATATGTCCACCAAAGGACTCTACTAAATAGAAATGGTGAACGATGAAAAGATAAAGGAAGGAATACAGAATAAAATGCTCAGCCTCTGAAGGCAGCCTGGGCCTGATGGATGAAGTGACAGATAACTCGTCTTGCTTCCAATCTGAGTTAAGTCTGCATGGCCATCCCTGCCATCATTTTTAACTTAGAAAAGATTGACCTTTTAGATGCCGTTCTCTAAATCATCATCTCTCCCCTTTTCTCCTCCGTTTCTCTTTCCCCCCTGCTCCTCCCTGAGGTTAGCATCGTGATTTTGACTGGCTTTGGTTGGGTGGTTCTTTGGCAGACTTGAGAGCCATCTCTGAATCTTATGTCAGGAGGATCCAGGAAGAAAAGAAATGGCCAAGTCAGTTCAGATCAGCAAAACAAGGCTCATTCTCTCTGCAACCATGGCCCTAAGCGATCACTATATCTTCCTGGAGCAAAATGCCTATTTTTCATTTCTTGCTTTGTCAAGACAGCCTGTTTTACTGCAGCATTGTCCACCATGTGAAACACAGGACGGTAAATAAGGATATCGGGTGAAAACAAAAAGATGAAGAAAACTCAGATTGCTAATACCTGCATTGAAAAATGTCTTGGGTAATACACACGCTGTAAATGTATCAGTGGTGTTACGTGGCTGCAAAAAAATCGCGTTCAAATTTAGGCTTACACTAAGAGTTAACCAGGCACACATGTAGTGGTTCAGTGGCTAAGATGCTGATCAGAAAGGTCAGCAGTTCGGCGGTTTGAATCCATAGCACTGCATAACGGAGTGAGCTCCCATTACTTTCCCCAGCTTCTGCCAACCTAGCAGTTTAAAAACATGTAAAAATGCAAGTAGAAAAATAGGGACCCCCTTCGGTGGGAAGGTAACAGCGTTATGTGCGCTTTCAGCGTTTAGTCATGCCAGCCATATGATCATGTAGACCTCTTTGGACAGCGCTGGCTCTTTGGCTTTGAAACAGAGATGAGCACTGCCCCCCAGAGTCGGGAATGACTAGCACATATGTGCGAGGGGAACCTTTACCTTTACCATTAAAAGTTAACCATTTTTTTGTTTGCAATGATTAGGCACCAGACTTGCTGCTTTAGTTTCAGGTCAGAGCAGTGAGGAGGATTAGGATAGTTTGCAGAAGTACATAGTAAAAGCTTGCAGGAACAAAGAGTACAAAAGTCAAAGGCCTCCTTGAACTGCTTACAGGTAATCATCAACATATGACCATAATTGAACCTGAATTATGATTGTAAGTCATGCTGGTTATTGCAATGGTCATTAAATGAATGCAGCAATCTTTAAGTGGAGGTGGCAGTTGTTAAAGGAACCCCTTGTTGACAATAGGCATTTCTTGCCAGAAACTAGAAATGAATGCCAGTGTCCCGTGGTCAGCGACCTTATAAATCATGGTCACATGACCACGGGACGCTACAAATGAATGTAAATGCAAACCTGTTGCCCAGCACCCAAAATATGATCATGTGACTGTGGGACTGGGGTGGGGGGCAGAATGGATAGAATTTCAAATCTAGATTATTACCTTTTGGCATCCATCATAATTTTAAACGGCTGCTAAGTGACAGTCAATATGTGAGACTACTGTGCAAATCATGCTGTACTAGAAGAGGATACAACCGCCTGGCAAAATCCTAGAATAGAATAGAATAGAATAGAATAGAATAGAATAAAATAGAATAGAATAGAAGAGAAGAGAAGAGAAGAGAAGAGAAGAGAAGAGAAGAGAAGAGAAGAGTTGGAAGGGGCTTTGGAAGTCTTCTAGTACAATCCACTGCTTGGGCAGGAAACCCTACACAACTTCAGGCAAATGGTTATCCAACATCTTAAAAATTTCCAGTGTTGGAGCATTCACAACTTCTGAAGGCAAGTTGTTCCACTGATTAATTGTTCCAACTGTCAGGAAATTTCTCTTCAGTTCTAAGTTGTTTCTCTTCTTCATTAGTTTCCACCCATTGCTTCTTGTTCTACCCTCAGGTGCTTTGGATTATAGCTTGACCCCCTCTTCTTTGTGGCAGCCCCTGAGATATTGGAACACTGTTGTCATGTCTCCCATAATCCTTCTTTTTATTAAATTAGACATATACAATTCCAACCGTTCTTTATATGTTTTAGCCCCCATTCCCCTAATCATCTTTGTTGCTCTTCTCTGTACTCTTTCTAGAGTGTCAACATCTTTTTTACATCGTGGCGACCAAAACTGAATGCAGTATTCCAAATATGGCCTTACCAAGGCATTATAAAGTGGTATTAACACTTCACGTGAGCTTGATTTTATCCCTCTGTTTATGCAGCCTAGAACTCTGTTGGCTGTTTTGTCACCTGCTGCACACAGCTAGCTCCTATTTAAATGGTTGTCCACTAGGACTCCAAGATCTCTCTCACAGTTACTAATATTGATCAAGGTATCACATGTACTGAACCCGTGCATTTTGTTGTTTAGGCCACAACACAATAAGTTGTTGCTTCTTTTATTCAGGGGGAAAAAAACCCTAAAAGCAGCTGGACAGGTTTTTATTTATTTAGCAGCTTTTATGGGAGGCAGAATAGGCAGGTTTAGAGAAAAATTGGCCTGAATTTGGTGAAGCAGGTTTATAGCAATAGCAAAAGCATTTACACTTACATACAGCTTCACAATGTTTTGTAGGTTTCTCTAAGTGGTTTACAGAATCAACATATTGCCCCCAATAATCTGGGTCCTCATTTTACCAACCTTGGAAGGATGGAAGGCTGAGTCAACCTTGAGCCGGTCAGAGTCGAACAGCTGGCATTCGGCAGAATTAGCCTGCAATACTGCATTCTAACCATTACACCACCACATTTATAGGCTTACCTCTCCAGTTCTTCTGGAAATGAGTGTCGTCTACTGCTGGGTTTGATACTCATTCACTTAAACAAATTTATTTCAGCCACGCATACTTGGAGTCATTTTTAATATTTCTGACTTATATTTCCAAACTTAATCACATGCTTTCCCCTTAAAATGAACTTCATGTATTTATTATCTTAAGGCAGCTTAATTAATGAATAAAATAGAATCCTGAGATTCACAAAGTAATTAAACTAGGCAGATGAAATATGACCACAAAAAGAGGATAAACTCTTGAGATATCTAGAGTGGTTTTCTGTATTTGCTTGGTTTTCTTTTGCATGTAAAAAACAACAACCGCAGTTGCTACAAAATAATTTGTACGGAGAAAAATGCTCTTTTATGTACACTTTATGGATATCTGGGTGATTCTGGCACATGTACAACCAAATGTAGAATATTATGGATTATTGTCTTGAATAAAAACAAATATATGCGTGTATCTTCCGTTGTGAGAGCTGAGTTGCGTGTTCTTCGCCTGAAGCAATATGAGAGACCAATTATCTAGAGAATTTAATGTGGCACATGATTTGAAAAAATATTAAGCAAACCAGAAGAAAAATCATGGTGATTTTCTTGTGAAAGTCGTTGGGTGAATATACAACATGATAGACTGTTAAGTTCAGAAGCAATATATTTTAGAGGCCTAAATGCATGATCATGTAAAACTTAAAACACAGAAGTAATATATTAAGGAAACGAAGCATTTTTTTCAAATCTTCTGAATAGAAATGGTGATGGTTAATCCACAGTAAGCCTTTTCCAGCCATCGGTCTTAAAAAAACATGCTATACCAATGTTCATCTTTGTGGCTTATATTGTTTCAACAATGATTATAAACCATGGCTTATTTTTTCCCCCAGCCTGTTTTGTGAATCCAGCCAACTCTGGTTCACTCAATAAACTGAGCAAATCTGATTAAGACAATATATCTTTTACACACACACACACACACACACACACACACACACACACACACACACACACACACACAGTGTTTTCAAAGTTTCCTCACCTTTGATGAGATAAAAATGAGACAAAATGTTGATTCTTAAACTCGATGGTTACCCTACTGTCTCCAAATGTCAAAGCATGTCTACAAACCTAAGCACAAATTGTCAGAAAATAAATGTACACAGCATATAAATGGCAGCAACGTGCCTCTGAACATTTATAGCATTCTTTGTATATACAAAATTCTGTTGTGTTCAAAAGTTGCAACAAAACATCTTCATTACTATTATAGAGAAAAGTTCCCTTCATGTAGTTTGATCTTTCCTTGACCAGCACCTGCACAACAACTATATGACCATTTCACCTGATGTGAACATTCAGAACCCAAATGTTTCATTCCCAGTCTCAAATGGAAGTGAAAAGTTCATTCTTTCCAGTCACCACTTATGTACCTCTGGTGAGAGTCTCTCAATATCATAGATGTTTTATAGAATTTAAAGACATCTTTTGACCCATGAGATTTTACCAAAAAGTGCCTGATTGTTCAACCCAACTGACACAAGCAAGAAAAGATAACACTACAATTCATCAAAAACATATCAGAAACAAACAGCAGACTGTTATAACCACACAGCCTCAAAGTAGCACACAAACCAACTAAATACCTCTCAAACATTTTAAATAAACCGAAAAATCCAATAGCCTAAGAATTTTTTTAAAAACCATAAGATATCTGCAACATATAATGTAAGGACTGGAGCAGCCACTACATAGGATTGACAAGCAGAAAACTAGCCAAGTGCATCCATGAACACTAAGTAGCAGTCTGAAAACACTGTGAAAACTCCTACTGTAATCTTACAACACATGGACAGATTCAAATACAATTGCTGACAATACTGCACTTTTGTCAACCTTGAAGCTGACCTGATCGAGGCCATTTTGATGCTTCACACTGGAGCTGAGGGATGGGGGTGGGGGATACGAGTTAGCTGGGATTTTGTAGCCAAAACAAGATACTTTCTCTTGGGAACCAAGGACATTCCCACTGATGGCTGGAAGGAGGATGAGTGAAGTCACCAGGTAACCGGACAACACCTTGATTGACCATGTGATTAATTAATTGATTGATTGATTGATTGGAAAGGGGATGAAAACTTTTTCTTTTAATTAGGTGAAAACCGCGGGAACATTTAGAGTCGGTTTTCACAGCCTATGCCAACATGATATGTCCAATAAAACTGATATTTGAGGAACCTGCTTGCCTTGGAGTCCTGCTTATTACTTGGAATCCTGACATTTTAACCATGTGCCACCAGAGCTCTATAACATTGCCTCATTGGTAGTAGAACTTGAATCTGAAACCCAAGTAGGTCTCCCCTAATAATGTAAGGATTACATTGTCATCATCAGACTCAACCACAATTTCACTAGCTAACTTTAAGCATCCTAGACCAAACTAAATCCAGATATGTTAGGGAGTTCCTAGAAACTTGGTATTTAGACAAATCAGAAATCAACAGATACTGTACATAAAATAAACCATATTTATAAACCATTCAAAACAGACAATTTTAGAAGCTAAGAAGGAAAGAAAAGGAGCCATCCTTTGCAGCAGCCAACAGCCAAATGAGCAGGGATTAACACCAGACAAACCAATAAGCAGAAAATTATAATTTAACCAAAAACTAGAAAGAAGAAACCCACACACACTCCATATTGAAAGGCAATACTGTATATAAAGAGGTAGCAAACTGCACACATATTTGCACTAATGATTTTACCTAGTCAATTAATGAAACATCTGCAAGCAAACACCAAGCTATGGTTCAATCCTGAGCTACAAATATTGCCTTGTGTTGGATAGACCATGGCTACTCTGAAAAATGTAGCAAGATCATATTTGGATAGCACTTAGATGGAAGACTACTAAGTACTACTAAGTATTAGATAAAACCATTTTGGAAGAACGCTTATCTATTTTTTTCTGGATGTTTTACTACATATAGTAAAACATGTACATGGGGATATACTCAAAGCATTACAGAAAATGATATTTTCTGTAATGCTTTGATGGATATTTTTATGTGAAGCCGGATTTGTTGTTTTTAGTACTCTGATCCTTCCCTTCCTCTCTTTCTTAGCACACTGAAAGCATTACTTTTCATTCAACCCTCATGTTTTGAAGGAACCTCTGACTTCTCTCTCTCCCTCCCTCCCTCCCTCCCTCCCTCCCTCCCTCCCTCCCTCCATATTTATGAGACCATATAGAACATAACTATTAGTTAGTTGAATGTGTATCAAAACTGTATTAATGGATCCCCCACATCTAATGTTCTTCTCTAATGCATAAAGATGTTATTTCATGTCCTTGCTAATGTGAGACAATATGCTGCTATTTCACAATGCACTGTTTTATGGAGTATATTAAAGTATGCCATAATGACCAGAAAAGCATGATGTCTTTTCCCCAGATCTTTCCTTAAACAAACCAGGCCTCCAATCTGTCCATGGAAATAACAATTGCTAAACACATATTGGAATAGGCACCTTCCTCTAATTAAGTTGTAAACTCAAATGATTCTGAAATCCTCATCACTAGAACAATTCTTTTTAATATACAAACATTGTCCATATGGCAAACTATTCCTCAAATGCTGGGAAAGGGAAAGGGAAGGGAAGATATATACCTTTTCCGTATCTGAATTAAATTATACCCATACAATTAATGCTTAACATTGTACACTTTCACAGTGTTATTGTTTGTTCAATATGTATGTTAGTATGAAAACTCTTTAATCAATCCTCATAGATTCTTCTTACTGAATCACTTTTCTCCCCAAAATCATTTATTTATCTTTTTATTCCAATGATGTTTGACCATCCAGTCTAGAATATAAATGCATTATTTGGCTTCTAGGAAAAGGTTTCTACCAGGCAATTTCCAATGTCAATAAAATAATCAAATAAAATAAATAAAATAGCCCATTTAGTCTGTGCCTGGTTATTAATTGTCGCAAATCTGTTCAGTCTTAATTTTGTTTTGTTTTCAATGTACAGGTGAAACTCGAAAAATTAGAATATTGTGCAAAGGTTCATTTATTTCAGTAATGCAACTTAAAAGGTGAAACTAATATATGAGATAGACTCATTACATGCAAAGCAAGGTAGTTCAAGCCGTGATTTGTCATAATTGTGATGATTATGGCTTACATGAAAACCCCAAATCCACAATCTCAGAAAATTAGAACATTGTGAAAAGGTGCAATATTCTAGGCTCAAAGTGTCCCACTCTAATCAGCTAATTAAGCCATAACACCTGCAAAGGGTTCCTGAGCCTTTAAATGGTCTCTCAGTCTGGTTCAGTAGGAATCACAATCATGGGAAAGACTGCTGACCTGACAGTTGTGCAGAAAACCATCATTGGCACCCTCCATAAGGAGGGAAATCCTCAAAAGCTAATTGCAAAAGAAGTTGGATGTTCCCAAAGTGCTGTATCAAAGCACATTAATAGAAAGTTATGTGGAAGGGAAAAGTGTGGAAGAAAAAGGTGCACAAGCAGCAGGGATGACCTCAGCCTGGAGAGGATTGTCAGGAAAAGGCCATTCAAAAGTGTTGGGGACTTTCACAAGGAGTGGACTGAGGCTGGAGTCAGTGCATCAAGAGCCACCACACACACAGACAGATCCTGGACATAGGCTTCAAATGTCGTATTTCTCTTGTCAAGCCACTCCTGAACAACAAACAACATCAGAAGCGTCTTACCTGGGCTAAAGAAAAACAGACCTGGTCTGTTGCTCAGTGGTCCAAAGTCCTCTTTTTTGATGAGAGCAACTTTTGCATCTCATTTGGAAACCAAGGACCCAGAGTATGGAGGAAGAATGAAGAGGCACACACTGCAAGATGCTTGAAGTCCAGTATGAAGTTTCCACAGTCTGTGTTGATTTGGGAAGCCATGTCATCTGCTGGTGTTGGTCCACTGTGCTTCATTAAGTCCAGGGTCAAGGCAGCCATCTACCAGGAGATTTTGGAGCACTTCATACTTCCTTCCGCAGACAAGCTTTATGGGGATGCTGACTTCATTTTCCAGCAGGATTTGGCACCTGTCCACACTGCCAAAAGCACCAAAACCTGGTTCAATGACTGTGGGATTACTGTGTTTGATTGGCCAGCAAACTCGCCTGACCAGAACACCATAGAGAATCTATGGCGCATTGCCAAGAGAAAGATGAGAAACATGAGACCGAACAATGCAGAAGAGCTGAATGCCACTATTGAAGCATCCTGGTCTTCCATAACACCTCAGCAGTGCCACAGGCTGATAGCTTCCATGCCACGCCACATTGAGGCAGTAATTTTTTAAAAAAATACCGCTTCATAGGGCTTTCAGCCCTCTCTAAGCGGTTTACAGAGTCAGCATATTGCCCCCAACAACAATCTGGGTCCTCATTTTACCCACCTCGGAAGGATGGAAGGCTGAGTCAACCTTGAGCCGGTGAGATTTGAACAGCCGAACTGCTGAACTGCAATCAGCTGAAGTAGCCTGCAGTGCTGCATTTAACCACTGCGCCACCTCGGCTCGTCTTTTTAATTGCTGCAAAAGGGGCCCAAACCAAGTACTGAGTACATATGCATGCTTATACTTTTCAGAGGTCCGATATTATTCTATGTACAATCTTTGTTTTATTGATTGCATGTAATATTCTAATTTTCTGAGATAGTGGATTTGGGGTTTTCATGAGCTGTAAGCCATAATCATCACAATTATGACAAATCATGGCTTGAACTATCTTGCTTTGCATGTAATGAGTCTTATCTCATATATTAGTTTCACCTTTTAAGTTGCATTACTGAAATAAATGAACTTTTGCATGATATTCTAATTTTTTGAGTTTCACCTGTATACAAGCTGATTTTGTCCAGTAGTAAAATGGGACTATAGAAGGTACAACCACATCTGAGCCTCAGAAACTCCCCACTAGCAACAACAGAAGTCTAAAATTCATTCAGGGAACACTGAAATATCCGACACCAGTTATGTAGTGCTAACTCTAGGAATAAACTACCCCTGTGATCTCCAATAACAGCTCCACACATCTTGTATAAATTCTCAAGTAACTGGAAAATTGTCCTAAGTCCCATCATTATTAGCAAACTTTATCTAAAGTTGTGAATAGACTGTATTTGTAAATAGATGGGAAGAGGTTGTGTGGCCACTTAAAATTTCCACACAATCCTTGATTGCTCTCTGGGTTGTGTGGCCACTTGAGTTTTACACACAATGCTTTGTTGCTCTGTATTACTCCCTACCATTTTTCTTCATCTGCTGATACTATCTCTCCCACTTCCCAAGAGCTGTGGTGGCACAGTGGTTAGAGTGCAGTACTGCAGGCTACTTCTGCTGACTGCCTGCAATTTGGCAGTTCGAATCTCACCAGGCTCAACATTGACTCAGCCTTCCATCCTTCTGAGGTCAGTAAAATGAGGACCCAGATTGTTGGGGCCAAGATGCTGACTCTGTAAACCACCTAGAGAGGGCTGTGAAGCAGTATATAAGTCTAAGTGCTATTGCTATTGCTTTATTACTGGTTTTCTGTGATGCATGCAACTCACTAAAACTCTCCCCCATTGTAATTTCTTTTACTGTGCCATAAGATGAACATCATTTAACACATGACAGGTAGCTATCCAATTATATTTAATTGATTGAATTTAAATTCCTATTAATGAAATCTTTTTTTGCTTTATCTCCACTTACTCTTTTATCTGGGCATACCCCCCCTTTTTTAGTATGGCCCTCAAGATGGTTCTCAACCTGAAGAAGGTTGCACACTCTTTTGAGTAACTACTAAATGAAGGTTTGGAAATGATCACACTTCGAATACAAGTGCCGGCAATCCAGGGATCCTAAAATTACAGGTTCCTATTATAATTGATCCAGCAGGTGCAGCTCCTAGCACATCTAGGCTGATCTTAAAAAGCAGAATCAGAACTAGTTATTATTGAAAAGGCAAACAACAGCAAACTGCAAGTTGTAATCTAGACGTGGAAGTCTATCTTATACAGTATATCACTTAGGGCTGTACTCACTTTTGTTGCCAGCAGTTTAGACATTAATGGCTGTGTGTTGTGTTATTTTGAGGGGACAGCACATTTATACTGTTATACATGATGCATACTCACTACTTTACATTGTAGCCAAGTGTCATTTCTTCAGTGTTGTCACACGCAAAGATATACTTAAACAAAATGTGAGGGGGTGTATATACTGTATATTGCAGTAAGGAAAACTACATGGTTGGATATCCCAAAGGTGCTTTTTCAAGAGGCAACCAGACTTTCTGTTTTTTCTTTGAAGATGTTTCACTGAAGAAGTTTCTTGGATGAGAAGTGAAATGTCTTCAAAGAGAAACCAGAAAGTCCAGTTGCTTCTTGAAAAATCACCTTTGGGACAACCATGACCTGGATGACTGAGAATCTCCATAGACATACACGGTTGGGTCCATGTATGTATTTATCAGGAGTCCAGCTCAATCCAAGAGAGATATTTGTGCCATCTCTGGCACAATATATCTGCACTCAAACTATTTAATTTTAAACAGGCAGTTGGCAATCATTACATGTTGGATATTTCTAGCACTGCTCGTTTGGGGCCATTTGGAAGAAGTTCTTGCAAGGCATTATTAGCACAGAAAATGATTCTGAAAAGCTGAAAGCAACGACAGCGAAGCAGGTTCATTTCAACAAACAAACAAAGCCCAGTTTCCTTTCAGTCTTAGAAGCCTATTCTCGCCAGAGCTTTTATACTACTTAGCTCATCTGCGAGGCTCGTCTAAAAATAGTTGTAATCTTTTTCACACCCTTGAAGCATGAATATAAAGATTTCTCTTTTCTTTCCAAACCTATTAAGCCCTGTAGTCTTAAAAGAAAGCTGCACTATTTATGTGTGTATGTGAGCGGGGGCCTGTTCTCAGATCTTTGATTTCTGAGGAGGGATAAACTAGAGGTGACTGTTCTGATGAGTCATCTGGAAATGACTGCAATTTACGGATGAGTGTCTGATTACTTGAATTGTCAGTCTGGGCAGGAGGTGCTCCATTGTTTGACTTTTCAACAAGATCATTATTCCCTGCTTTTAAATTAAGCACGGTAAAAAGGAGATGGGGAAACATCAATACATGGTGCTCCAACAAGTTGTAATATCTAACAAGTCAGGAGTCGCTGATAAAGAGCATAAGGCTATCTAATGTATATGTGCCCAGTCCCAGCCTATCCCTTATATTCATCTAATCAGGAAAAGCAAACTCCACAACTGGGCTTTTACCTTCTAAATCAATGCCGCATGACTTATTTATTTATTTTATTTTATTTAGTTTATCAAACATGTACAAGATAAAAGGTATAAGAATAAACATGGACATGAACAAAGGATATGAGTACAAATAAATGAGGACAGTAGGACAGGGACGGTAGGCACGCTAGTGTACTTATGCACACCCCCTTTACGGACATCTTAGGAATGGCATGTGGTCAACAGTAGACAGTCTTAGGTTAAAATTATGGGGGTTTGAGGATATAACAACGGAGTCAGGTAGAGCATTCCAGGCATTGACTACTCAGTTGCTGAAGTTGTATTTTCTGCAATCGAGTTTGGAGCGGTTTACGTTGAGTTTGTATCTATTGTTTGCCTGTGTAGTATTGAGGTTGAAGCTGAAGTAGTTGTTGACAGGTAGGATGTTGTAGCAGGCAATTTTGTGTGCTATGCTTACGTCAGGCCGTAGGCGGACTAGTTCCAGGTTGTTCAAGCCCAAAATTTTGAACCTGGTGGCATAGGGAGTTCTGTTGTGTAGAGGAGTGGAGTACTCTTCTTGTGAATTACCTCTGGACCCGCTCAATCATATTAATGTCCGACATACAGTGTGGATTCCAGACAGATGAGCTGTATTCAAGAATTGGTCTGGCAAAGGTTTTGCATGCCCTAGTTTGCAGTACAATGTTACTGGAGAAGACGCTTTGCAACATTAAGTTAACAACTCTTAATGCCTTTTTGGCAATTCTGTTACAGTGAGCTTAATTTGCCTTAAGGGCTAAATATTTCTTTGAGTTTCAAAAAGTGGGGTGAGAACCAGAGCGTGTATTTGGGGAGGGGAGAGGGTTCAGGCATTTTGAGGACTGCACCCACTTGGGGGATTTCAAAGAAAAATAGAAAAAAATTGTATTCCTGTGAAAGTTAGGATAAGAACTAAGGTGATGGCGACTCCCAACAGATCAGGAGCTAGAATTACCTAAAACAGGGGTGTTAAATACAAGGCCCGGAAGCTGGATCCAGATCTGGCCTGTGGGGCCACCCTGTAAACAGCAAAAGACTGGCTTGTGGTGCCTCTGCCAGCAAAAACAGAGCTTGGGAGGACCACGGGTGACCTCAAGAGCTCCATTTTAGCTGGCAGAGGGTTGCAGGAGGCCATTGCAGCTGAAAATGGAGCTCTCAAGGACTGTGGGTGGCCCTTCCAGGACCCATTTTTACTGGCAGAGGGTTGCAGTAGGCCGTCACAGCCAAAAATGGAGATCAGGAGCCTGTTTTCACTGGTAATGTTTCACTTAGCAACAGAAATGTTGGACTTAGTTGTGGTTGTAAGTTGAGGATTATTTATGTAAGTTGAGGCATCCCTACTCATAAAAGTTAAACAAGACAGAGCAGATCACTTGCTCATCTCAGCTTTTAGAAGATGAATTAAATTCTTTAAAAAACCCAGGATTTAATCTGGCAAACTCTGATCCCAAGTACCATTAACATTTGCTGGATTTTAAAATTTGCTCCCAAAAGGAAACAGTTAAATGGAACCAATTTTCTCTTCTTTCTCATGCTCATATGGCACAGAAATCAGATGGAATATTCTTCTGTTTCAGAGTAAATAATTCCACCCTTGTCAACCTCTTAAAATCTCTGCAGGGTTTAAAAATGAACTTGCTACGATGCCGGTCATAATACACGTCTATCTTCTTTCACAGAAAGTAGAACAGGGTGTTTCTGTCAGACCTGTTTCTTAGACAGAAAAGTTGTTATTGTTGCATCCAGTAGAAATGTTGCATTTTCTTATGAGGAAAAAAATAGCATAAAAGAGCGAAGGGATCTTAAAAATCTAGCATAAGGGAAACCGGAAATGTACAATCCCAAAATTATGCATTCTGACTGAAAAATGGCACTTGCTTGTCAGAAATGTGCTAGGTAGCCAAGTCTGTTCACTGGGATTGCAATTATTCCCAAATCTTCATTTCATGCAATCTTGTGCAAACATCAGCTAGCGTAGATTGTTTCAGGTAATCCTGATTTACTAAATTATTGAAGTTGGAGGAAATAAGTATGCCAGTAGTACTTACAAAGCCTTATTATTTTATTTTATTTTATTCTATTCTGTTCTATTCCATTCCATTTTACCCATATATGTGAGGGGAACATTTAACTTTTACTCTAAAAATACAATGAATAATAAGAATAATTATAATAATAGAGTAGACCACCTGATTTACTGATGCAAGAAAATTGCACAGACTGACTACAGACAATGGTATGACAAAGTAGCAACAATGGTGCATTGGAAAATCTGCATGGAATGTCATTTGCCTGCAAGCAACGTCTCCATAGTGGACTAAAGTTTGAATATCTGGCTTACTTTGCAATGAACCGTACTAGATACAATTCAAGACTGATTTCATTGGTGGTTGGATGGTCAACCACCAATGGGAGCAGCCTTGAATACCTGGGTAATATCACCACTAGCCACTTCATGTTAGGACTAGGGACTGGCATGGAACTCTACAGGCAACCCAAAAGATAAACTAAACCCATCAACTTTCTATCATTTAACAACCACTTAATGACCTTCCCAAACTTTTATTGACCTTCTTTTGACCTGCAGGCATTTATTGACCCATCAGCCCTTACCAGTCAATATTGACCACTTTTAGGAATTCCAATTTAAAGGTAAAAAGCAAAAAAAAAATTGCCAACTTTTATGTTGATTTTGAGCCTCCTATTTAAGCCAAGGAGAATGATACCTTAGATAGTAAACTACTTTTACTGAATACATGTATAGTATTTATGCATACACACTTTCTGTGCTTTTCTTATTTTTCTAATGTTCAGTTCAAAAGAGGCTAAATTTTGAGGTCATGGAATAATTTGCGATGCTATTGTTGGAGTGTTTTACATTGTGATAATATTCCTAAATCTGATCTCTGCATCAAAGCACTTTTGTTTGGAATAAACTCTAAGAGATGGACCTTTTGGTAGAATCTCATTTTCCCCCCTTTGTTGTCATCCCAGGAACCTTCTTTCTTTTCTTTCTTTTCTTTTTCTGCTTTGTACCCATCTGATACTTTAGCAAAGATTTCACAAATTCAGTCAGTCAGAAGTGAGTTTTGTTTCCTTTTAATTTGCTAAATTCCTGATGAAGGAATAAAAGCTGTTCCAGGAACAAACACCTCATTTTTCCCCTATCTGTCTTCAGAAGAAACCAAGCCAACATCCATCACACCCAAGCCAGAAAAATGGACAGGCTTGCTTTCCTACAATCTCCTGTTTCTTCTAATTGATTGGCAAATACATTAATCTCCTTTTCAAGTTTTCACTGAAAACTCAATCTCTGGAAATCCTCCTGAGGCTTTTATCTGATTTTCTTCTTGAATCCCTTCCAGCTGGACCTGTTCCAGTTCAGCATTTGGGGCACTTCTAGCCTTCCCTGTCCCCCACCTTTTGTAGTAAAATGCTTATAAATACCAATGTTATTTTCACAGAATCATGCCACCATGTTGCATCTTCATGTTTATTGCAGTCTATGTTTGATTCCAATTCCCCTGACAGAGTAGCATTCTCAGCTTATGCATGATTCAAATTCCCCCAATGTATGTTCTCAAGTCATTGTAGTTTTTCTGCAATAAATAAACTATTACTTTTCTAAGCTTTGCCTTTGGCCTTTTGAAGTATTAGATTTTCTTTAAGGTCTCGTAGAATAGAATAAATAAGATCCCGCATATGTGTGCTCAACTTGCACATACATCAGAAACCTTGGCAATAGGTGATTGGGGAAGGCTATTCAAAATATTAGATGATGATTAAAGTCAGAGGCATCCTTTCATATTTCTACAACAATCACTCTGGTATAGATTCAAGGTTTTATTCCTCTGATGAAAGTATTTCCAGATAGCATTTTGCTCACAAATCTATTCGCAACAAAGAAGAGAAAACCTGGTTTTTGGTGATTCCACTAGCCTTCCAAAACATATTTTAGAAATGTTTAAAGAGGAAAAGGAAAAGACCAAATTTCTCTTGTCCTATTCAACTATCAGAAGAGGGTTTTTGTTGGCTTCTGTTGAGCTTTTTTCATCAGCAGGATGTTTATCCAACAACAATATCAATTTTTGAGACTGGACAGCCATTTACAAAGCCCTAGTAATACCACATTTAGAATAGTGCATCCAGTTTTGGTCACCACAATACAAAAAGTCTGTTGACACATTGGGAAGAGTGCAGAGAAGTATGATTAGAGCGCTGGAGGTTAAAACTTATGAAGAACAGGAATTGGCTATGTATAGTTTAATGAAAAGAATTGGCTATGTGTAATTTAATGAAAAGAAGGACTCAGAATGACATGATAGCAGTGTTCCAATATTTTTAGGGGCTACCACAAAGATGAAGTGGTCAACTAATTTTCCAAAGCACCAGAAAATAAAAGAAAAACAATGGATAGAAACTAATCAAGGACAGAAGCAACCTGGAATTAAGGAGAAACTTCCTAACGGTGAGAACAATTCACCAGTAGAATGCCATATCTCCTGACGTTGTGGTGCCCTGTCACTGGAGGCTTTTAAAAGAGACTGGATAGCCACCTGTCTGAAATGCTCTAAGCTTTCCTGCTTGGACTAGAAGGCCTCAAAGGTTCCTTCCACCTTATAGCATGACAGGGTTGGAATGAATGTCTTTTTTCTCTTAAAAATGCTTTGCTGCATATTCCATTAAGGTGGAAGGCTTAAAGCACGTTTTATTATAATTAACTGTTTGTTGTTATTAGTTACAACATCATATCCAACCCATCGCGACCCCATGGACAACATTCCTCCAGGTCTTCCTGTCCTCTACCATCCTCTGGAGTCCATTTAAGCTCATGCCTACTGCTTCAGTGACTTCATCCAGCCACCTCATTTCTGTCATCCTCTTCTTCTTTTGCCCTCAATCTTTCCCAGCATTAGGCTCTTCTCCAGTGAATCCTTCCTTCTCATTTGGTGGCCAAAGTATTTGAGTTTGATCGCACCATAGTTCAAAGTCCTCAATTCTTTGGCCCTCAGCCTTTCTTATGGTCCAACTTTTACAGCCATACATTGCAACTGGAAAGACCATAGCCTTGACTATGCACACTTTTGTTGGCAGGGTGAGTTCACTGTACTTGTTGAAGAAAAAAACAAAGCCTGGATACAATTCAATTTACTGGTTTATAAATATGAACTGGGAAACAGGATTTCAGTAATATACCAAGCCTGATAGAGAACCATCACGCACCTAGTTAAATCTTTGCTCTATCTTACATGGAGATAAATAGTCCATAGGTCAGAGAATGACCACCGGGGCAGAAGATACTTCCTTCTTGGATGGAATCAATGAAAATCCGGAAGCTGTAACACAAAGAAAAATACTTCCTTTGGTGTGTAGAAGAGAAAGTATTTCCCAAGATTTCCTGATTTCAAGTGTTGAGGAACTAATAGATAAATATTATGACTTTAAAACTTCTGGTTATTTCAACTTCTGGTTATTGTTAGCCATTGCATTTCATATAGTGAAATATAATGGGGGGAAATGTTTTTATTGCATCAGTAACATTTAGAATTACAAACAAGTGTCTCGACTAAAAATAATAATTTAACAATGGGCTTTGAAATGCCCTGCCAGGAAATATTAAATTCAGTTGAATTCAATCATCATTTATTATCTAATTGAAGATTGTTTTTCCTAATACTATATATTTTTCCTGTATAAATGTCATTTTGGACAGAATTATTGCATATAGGAATTTAAAATGCTGTTGTTCTTCTCAAGATTACATTATTTAATTCTGTTTTGTTGCTTGCTTGCACACTCCTAGCTAAAATGTGGATTTTAGGCTTAATTGAATCCTAGACTAACTTAGAAATTTATAACTTTTTGTATCACGATAGTTTCATCTATTTTATCCTTCCTTCCTCCTTTCCTTTCCTTTCCTTTCTTTTCCTTTCCTTTCCTTTCCTTTCCTTCCTTCCTTCTTTCTATAAAGCTCATGCTTCAAAGAGAAATTTTGCACTAGGGTGGTGCTGACATATTATTAATTCCTTCTTAATGTTACTTCTTTCTGTTCAGCTCTACTGTTTTGTAGGATCAATTACAGAAGGTATAATATAATGTTATTTTAATGAAATGCTAAGTAGACTAGAGAGGCCATTAGTTCAAAGAACCTGAGGTACATTCTGGTAATCTTCTCTCCCCTGTTTTGAATGGTAGATGAAGCCTTTGAAGTGAAGTGTGATAACTTTAGCCTTTTGTAGAAAGCTTGATTTTAACTCCCTTTAGAAATAAAACTTCTTATAGATGTATTATAAAATTCTTCTTGCCATTTGTTCAAGCTTGCAAGTGCATTATGATATTACACTGGTATAATTGATATGGGATCTTGTTAAGCAATAAGGAAATTTCTTTGGCTTAGCTTATTCTTCCAATGATTCAGGAAAGAATTGAAAAATATATAGTTGGGCAACTGTAAGCAGTTACTCTATGATGATTGGGAAATGTGTGAATTGGTCCCAATGTGATTTTTCAGCAGCAAACTACATTTCATTTCACATAATTCTGAGCAGCTTGCAAGGGTAAAAGAAATAAAACTGTGTGTGTGTGTGTGTCTAATAGCAATAATAATATACATTATGATTAAAATGTATGCCCCTGCAAAATTCAGCAGTGTCATAGATAGCCAACCCACTTTGAACAAAGAAAGGCCATGTTAGTATCTGAGTGGTGGGTTCCTTATCGCATTCCTACTGGTACGGTTGGAACAGGCCTGGCATTGCCCACATGGACGCACGCCCCATGTGCGCACATGCGCACACCACACGCATGCATCGTACCTGCCAGCGACACCTCAGCAAACCTCCGTAATGCTCCAGCTGTTCGGCAGAGCATCACACAGGCGCTGTACACACCATGTGCATGCGCGGAAGCACCAAAGGCTTTAAAGGACAGGTAAGGAGCTGGGGCAGGTGGGTGGGCCCTCCAGAGCACTGGAATGGAACGGTACCCGGTGCTCCGGGCAGGCTCCAGTACGCCCATACCGGGGCGTTCCACCTGCAACCCACCACTGCTGATGACATAAAATGTAGATAATAGAGGCACATCTTCTCTGTCATTGGAAATCAGATGCCAAATGGAAGAAGAACCCTCAATGAGATGCTTTTTTGACTCATAGGCTAATGGACATAGAGGGATGGTTGTACAGTGAAATGCAGAATATGCACTAATTCTTCTTGGCCACTTCATAAATAAATAGGCATAGGCACCTTATTCCATCATCAGAATTGACCTGAAACTTCTATAGAAAAGAAATTCTGGAGCACAATTCTTTCATCAGATTAAATGAACACATTTTTTAAAATCAGGAAAATATTTCCCTGCATTCTTTTTTAGAGCTATCTTCCAAATGAAGTCAGTTCTCTAAGGGGACACAGTCAACAATCTATAACAATTTGCCATGGTCAACTTGCCACAGCCAACTGACCATGGTTAACTGTATGCAGGACAAGTGTTACACTAATATCAAAGAAATGGTGGAATAAACTAATTAAAGAAAGGTTGCAAAAGGAAGGGCAGAATGAAATGCAAATGGCAAAAATTAAAATATTTTTTAGTTTTTGTAAATACCATATTTTTCGGAGTATAAGACACTATGCAGTATAAGACGCACCCAAGGTTTGGGGAGGAAAACAAGGCAAAAATATCTGCCTTTGCCTCCCAGCAATTTGCCTCCTTGCAACAAACAGCAAACAGTACAGAAAATATACACTTTGTAATGTTACATTTCAGACTATACTTGTACAGATGCTGTTAAAATTGATGTGCTTTCTGGAAGTATAGTTATTATTTGCTATTTAAAAGATGATACAATAGCACTGGGCCTCTTCAGATCAAACATTTATTTTAAAAAGCTTCTTCCTTCTGTTAAGTTGTCTAGAACAATAATAAAGCAGTCTTTAAAAATAAGTTTAATAATTTGAGCATTCTATAGGCATTTATAGTTATTGATTTATCTCCTTGCAGCAAACAGCCTGATTAGCACAAGAAAAAAAATCTGCCTCTGCCTTCCAGCAATTTGCCATGTGGATCAAACAGCAAGTTTCACTTTCAATTTCTCACAATCATCAGCTGTTTCAGGCTGCAGGGATTACTCTAGCCTATTGCAACCTCGCAAGCCCCGTTTGCTGCAAGGAGGTAAATTTCTGGAATGCAGAGACCAAAGGGTTGGGGCTGGTTGGGGCTACATTCGGTGTATAAGACGCACCCACATTTTCATCATTTTTTAGGGCGGGAAAGGTGTGTCTTAGACTCAGAAAAATACGGTAATTAAATAGAATGGTTAAACTGTCCGACAGCGAGTTGACCATGGCAAGTTGTTCCACAGCAAGTTGGCCATGGTGAGTTGGCCATAGTGAGTTGGCCGCAGCAAATTGGCCGTGGCATGTTGTCCGATTCCCACAGTCAACTTTACATGGCCTAATTTTCCCTTTGTAGCTCAAAGAGTTGTCCCAATCTGCTCCAACAATTTATTTAAATCTCATATTAGATCTTTTTTTTAAATAACAGAGTAATAGAATTGAAAGGGACCTTGGAAATCTTTTAGTCCAATCCCCTGCTCAAATAGGAAACCCTATACCATTTCAAGCAAATGTGTCTAATCTCTTTGGGGAAAAAACCTCTAGTGTTGGAGCACCTACAAATTCTGGAGGCAAGCCATTCAACTGATTAATTGTTCTAAATATCAGGAAATTTCTTCTTAATTCTAGGTTGCTTCTTTCTGTGTTTAGTTTCCATTAATTGTTTCTTGTCCTGCCTTTAGATGCTTTGGTTAATAGGTTGACTCCCTCCCTCCCTGAGCTATTGGAACACTGCTATCATGTCACCCCTAGTCCTTCTTTTCATTAAAATAGACATGCGTAATTCCAGCAACTGTTATTTATTTAATATGTTTTAGCCTCCAGTCCCCTAAACATCTTTGTTGCTGTTCTCTACATTCTTTCTCAAGTCTCAACATCTTTTATTTTATATTGTGGCAACCAAAACTGGATGCAGTATTCCAAGTGTGGTCTTGCCAAGACATTATAAAGTGGTACTAAATGAATTCATGAAAGAATCACAAGACCCTATTTCTATCCCCTTGTTAATGCAGTCATTTTGGTGTAGCCATTCCATCAGTGGATATACCTCATTGGAAGTTATTTGTAAGGCTGTTTTATAGGGCTATATGAGGCTTCATAGATCAAATTAAGAACTTTCAAGTTACATACATTTCAAGAAGAGCATAAAGGAGCAGATACATTTCTTCCATGGAAACAACTGAACTTTAAAGGTGTTTGCTGTTGAGTAGTTCATGTTTGTATAATTTTAGAGAAAAATTGGACAAGATCTTTTGTTGTTTTTAATCCCTCTGTTGACATTTATGATTTGTTCAGTCATTTGTAGCGGTAATTAAACTCACTAAAATATTTAAATCAAGAAAAACGAGGAGGGCAGGAACTCAATTGGGACATGATTATAGATGTGGTTTGATTGGGAAGCATTTAAAAAAATTGAGCATTTTTATTTTTTTTTATTTTTTTTAAAAAAATCTCATTGCAAATATTAATAGAGCCGACATTTTCTTCCATTTTCATTTCAGAGCTTCTGTTGCACTCCAATAACTTCTATTATTATTTTTTTGACATCACATTAAAACAAACTGAAAAATACTTCAATAATTAACTTTTTGGCATTTGCAGATGACTATTGTTATCTGGATGGCTTATATATGATAGGGCTTCATGAAAAAAATGGAATTTCTTAAACTTTGGCTTACTTTGCTTCAGAATGGAAATACGTTGTCAGGACAGCTGTTATAAGGTATTCATAAAACCATGATTCTAATTAATAGAAGAAACAAAACATCAATAATAATACACATTGCCCCATTCCACTTCTCACTGCTGGTGAGAGTTTAGCATTTATAATAAGGTTTGCAACCCTAGTGTTCCAATTCTTTATCTAGGATCATTGTGTGAGTTTTAAATAGCTGGCAATGCACGGCTTTGGCTGATTTTGACATACAGAAGATTACTTGTTTATGAGTATGCTGCCAATCAATCCAGAATTTAGTCTTGCATATAAGACATGTTGTTGAAGTGTGGGTCAGTTTATACACCCTCTCTGAGCGAGATAAGCTCCACTCATGAAGAGGAGATTGAGATATTTTTTATTAAAAGACCATAGCCAGGTGTTTCAAAGCAAAATAGCAAAATGTTTATCTACAGCCTTAGCTTATGAAGACCTTTTGGTGCCTCCAAAGAATTGTTAATTTATTGGATTTCCCCCTCTTATACATGTCTGCATGATTTGTATGTAAATATTAATGGTGTGTTGTATTTTAAATTTTGTGACTTGGTCTTAGACCGTAAATAAATAAACGAATAAATAGTTGCCACAACTGAATCAGTGGTAAGATTCAATTTTTTTTACTACTGGTTATGTGGGTGTGGCTTTGTGGGTATGGCAAGGGAAGGATAGTGCAAAATCCCTGTTCTGAAAGGAGACCTGGGGGGACAGGACTTAGGCAACACGGATCGTAATTCAAACAGGTTTATTAACAGCTAACAGTAAGCTCTGAACCCACAGCAGGGAAAGCTTCTGTCTGACAGCTATTTATATACATGCTGTCAGACGGGACAACCAATCGGGATGCTCCATTCTCCCACCCTGGCTGTCAAACCTCCAGGCAATCAGGGACGATTTTGCTTTGGCATGTTGGCAAAGCCATGGACATAATACCCTTCTCTTTCATGATGGCGCATACATAATCTTGCAAATACGCTGGATGCCTGCGCAGTTGACCAAACCTCCTTAATTCAGTCCCAACTGCTGCAGGAGAATTCTGTGGTTGCTTCATACACAGAACTCCCTGCGACAGCGGCAGACCCTCACCTGGAACTTCATCCAATTGCGGCCGGCCTGGTTCACAAGGTAAGTCCGACACCTTGGCAGGATGCAATATTGAATAGAATTGGGTATGTTTGCTACCTTGAGAGAGAGATATAGTCTAGGCCAAGCTGTCCAACCTTGGCCACTTTAAGACTTGTGGACTTCAACTCCCCAAATTCCCCAGCCTGCCAAGGGGAATTCTGGAAGTTGAAGTCCACAAGTCTTAGAATGGCCAAGGTTGGTCATCTCTGATCTAGGCAGTTACCAGAATCAACAACGTCTTGAAAGAACTAAAGAAAAAAAAATCTAACCATCTAACCACCATCATCATCATCTTGGTCACCACACTATAAAAAGATGTTGAGACTCTAGAAAAAGGACAGAAAAGAGCAATCAGGATGATTAGGGAACTGGAGACAAAAACATGTGAAGAACTGTTACAGGAACTGGGCATGGCTAATCTAGTTAAGAGAAGGACAGGGTACACATGATAGCAGTGTTCCAATATTTGAGGGGCTACCACAGAGAGGAAGATGTCAAGCTATATTCCAAAGCACCTGAAGGTCAGATAAGGAATAATGGATGGAAACTGACCAAGGAGAGATTTAACCTAGAAATAAGGAGAAATTTTCTGACAGTGAGAACAATCAACCAATGGAACAGCTAACCTTCAGAAGTTATGGGAGCTTCATCACTGGAGGCTTTCAGGAAGAGATTGGACTGCCATTTGTTGGAAATGGTGTAGGATCTCATGCTTGGGCAGAGGGTTGGACTAGATTACCTACAAGGTCCCTTCTAACTATGTTAATCTAATCTAATCTAATCTAATCTACAACTGATGAAAAAAAATGCGTCCATGGAATCCCAGCATTTGCAATCAGAAGAATTAAATTTATAATGAACCACCTCTGGGCTAGAGACAAATTGTGTCCCAGACTTGTTGTGTGGGACCATGAGGAAAAAAGGTCTGTGTGGAATAATTTGAGAGAAGCAATGCACCAAATTTGGCTGCAACTGTTCAGCATATTTCTGTAATAGCAAAATAACAGGGAATATAATGTTGGATAACTAGGTTTGTTTGTAGGAAGCACTCCATAGCCTTGGATTCTATTTATAACAGTCCAAGACCTTTGATTGACAGAAATGTAGCCTCCTTCTCACCTCCTTTTACCGATAGGACTAGTAATAGCTTTTTAAAATGAAATTTGCCCACTGTCAGGAAAAAAAGCCAGCTGGGGAAAAATAGAGAAAGAGAGCACCAATGAAAAATTATGTCACTCTTATGCTGATCAAAGAAAAAGGTGAATTTTGTTTTTAAGCTGCCCGCATGGGAGGAACTAGAAGAACGAGCCAGGACCAAAGCTGGCAAGATAGGTAGAGGGGCTGCAGAAAGCTGGGAAGACTGGCATAGAAACCAGGTTCAGGATTCCTGTTGAAACATAATTTAGTCTTAAAATTATCTGGGTAGTGGGTTTTCACCTGGGTTTTTTTCTCCTGCTATGTAGACATGGTCCTTTTAATGGACAAAAAAAACCTTTCTGCTTGTGAAATAACCCCAGTTCTCTTTGATTGTTTGAAGTTTGGATTACCATCCAAGATAGTTTAAAGGAGGGGTGTCGAACTCAAGGCCCATGGGCCACATGTGGTCCATGGGGCTGCCCTGAAAACAGCAAATGACTGGCCCACAGTGCCTCTGCCAGCGAAAATGGGCTCCCAATCTCTATTTTTGACTGGGACAGTCTCCTGCAACCCTCTGCCAGTGAAAATAGAGCTCATGGTCCTCCCGAGCTCCGTTTTCTCTGGCAGGGGGTTGCAGGAGGCCATCTCAGCTGAAAACGGAGATTTGGAGCCCATTTTCACTGGCAGAGCACTCAGGCACCCCGGACATCAGTGACATCAAGCTGGCCATGCCCCCCTGGCCACACACCACCTCGAGATCAAACAGAACCTTGACACGGCTCTTAATGAAATTGAGTTTTATACCCCTGGTTTCAAGGCACAAGCCTTTTATCATGATAAATTATAAGAAGAAGCCATCTTATACAGCTATGATGGCGAACTTATGGCACACATGCCAGAGGTGGAATGCAGCGCCCTCTCTGTGGGCAGGTGACTGTCGCCCCAGCTCAGCTCTGCTGTGCATATGCCTCCTGCCAGCAGCTGGTCTTTAGGTCTTTGCCATGCATGCGGGGGGTGCATTGCATTTGGGGGGTTCGTGTCCGAGCTTTGGGCACTCGGTCTGGAAAAGATTAGCCATCGCTGGTATACAGTATAAGATGAGGCTTATGTTGTTTTATTTCCATGATGTTTACTCATAGATTACTACTTAGTTTGTACAAAGACAAAGGCTCTTCAACAAATGAAGCTGAAATAAATGCCTGGGATGGTCCAGGTTGTAATGCTCTGTCTGTGAAAGCAAAATTAGAGAGGAGCTAATGATATATGTTAAAAATGAAAAACAGTGGTCTTAGTTGGTACATTACACAAAACTGAATAATCTTAAAAAACGTAGATGAAACAAAGATCTAGGGAAGATTATAGGTGTCTAACCTTGGCAACTTTAAGACTTATGGACTTCAGCTCCCAGAATTTGGAGCTGGCTGTCTGGTAACCTACCCAAATTGAATACTGCATAATATCTGTTCATCTGAAATATATCTTTAAAAATGGCTGTGCAGGCACAGGACTGTGAGTATGAATGTGTGTAGATCTAAGACTTAATCATATTGTCCCTTGTTTCATTGGAAATAAAACGGTCAGCCCAGTTTTTTTTTTCCTGATTGACTAGCAACCCTGGCCTTATACTCCCATTAGACTTTATGTGCATAACCTCTTGAGAAAGACATCAGCCTTCTAGAATAATCAGCCAAATATTTGAGCCTGTTGATTAATTTTAGTTGGATTTGCCTCATTTTGTATGACTAAAAAAAGGATCAATGAGGCAGAATCAAATAAGTTGTTACATTGCATTAAAATGCGGAGGAAATGCAGTTTTGATTAAAAACTACGAAAAGTACAGACTGTTTTTGGCAAGAACAAACACTTCCTGATGTAGGAAATTACAGTGTGAATGCATTATCATTTCCTAACTCATCGCTTGGAAAATAATATTACCTTCTTTCAACAAAAGAAAGAGTGGAAAGAGTTAGTTTGGTCTACTGGTTAAGGCACCAGACTAGAAACCAGAGAATGTAAGTTCTAGTCCCACCTTAGCCATGAAAGCCAAATGGGTGACTTTGAGTCTCTCTCTCTCTCTCCCTCCCTCCCTCCCTCTCTCTCTCAGCCCAATCCACCTCACAAGACTATTTTTGTGGAGACAATAAAAGGAAGGAGGCATATTAGTTATGTTAGCTGCCTTGAGTTATTTATAAAAATAATAATGCCAGGCCACATGGCTCTGCGGGCCACTTTGGGCACGCATGCCATAGGTTCGCCATCATGGCCCTGGATGTTCAGAACTTCAGATCGGAAAAAAAGTTTGTTGAAGTAATGGAGGTTGACTGGAGGAGATCAATAAATATGGAATTGAAGAATAAAATCTAGTAAAATCTGGTAAAACAAGGGAGATCACATCCTCCCATTGCCACCTCATTGTTGACATCTACAGATGTTTATCACTGTGATTTCAAAGGAACTCCCGCATAAAACCTTCAGCATGTTGGAGATCCCAACTGCACCTGTGCAACCAGTGAAAGCTTTGTATCAGGAGAGGCAAGGCCAGATGGGGTGTTCCCTTGATTGTTCATCTTCCCCCATATTTGGGCGTTTGTAGTGATATTTACAATCTTTTTCTTTACTGTGCTTTTATTCTCCTTTTATCTTATATTATTTTCCATGTCTTAAATAGCGAAGAATTTTCAAAATAATTGTTGTACAAATATTTTCATAGATGATAATAGCGATGACAAATGCTAATGGTTAGTTTGTTCCAGCCCTTGGCCCATTCTACAAGGTAACAATTAAAACAGTTTTTCATTTGTAATGCTAACCTGCTTTGGACATGCATCGCTGCATATTAGAATACAAGCAGTATATCCAGCTACAAATATGCAGAACCAAATATTCTCATCTACAAATATTCAGACTGCTGCAAAATTGCTGCAGTCATTTAAATAAGGTAATGATTTTGTGAAGTGACACTGGTAAAATGGTAAATGGATGTTACAAAGTTGTGGATTCTCTGTCACATCTAAGGCCACATTTGATTTTTTTAAACTCTTGGAACAAGAGTATATTCCTAAAAAGCAGGCAGAAACAGAAGAGCATAGATGGAAGGCAGAAGGAAAATAATAATATGGATCTGACTTCTGTTTCAATATACTTAAATTGCAAAGTGTTGCCTTGATAATTTCCTCGTATAGTTAATTTCTCTTTCAATCACAATTAAATTATGATTTAGCAACAATTAAAGGGCTTATGATCAAGCCACAAATAGTGATAGCTAGCACATAGACTTATATATTGCTCCACTGCAATTTAGAGAGCTCTCTGAGGGGTTTACAAGTCAGCATATTGCCTCCAACAATCTGGGTCCTCATTTTACCGACATCGAAAGGATGAAAGGCTGAGTCAACCTTGAGCCGGTCAGGATCGAACTCCCAGAAGTTGGCAGAATTAGCCTGCAGTATTGCATTCGAACCATTGCACAGTTGCATGTGGCCCTGGTGCACCAGCTTCTGGTGAAATAGCTGCCTATTTCACAATCTAGGTATGAAGCCCTGCTGTGTTTTAGTAGAACTATTACATAGCCATTTGATCTATTTGCCAGCAATGGACAATCCTGAATGAATTTGCACCTCACATAATATCTGCTGGGATTTGCTGTATAAATGGAGTATAACCAGTGGTGGGATTCAAATAATTTAACAACCGGTTCTCTGTCCTAATGATTTCTTCCAACAACCAGTTCATCAAACTGCTCAGAAAGTTAACAACCGGTTCTCCCAAACTAGTGTAAACTGGCTGAATCCAAACTACTGGGTATAACATCCTTCTCCTGTGTGGTTCCACATCAAACTGTAGATTGCATTGTGACCAGCTGTAAGCCAAGGGCATATACCGATCCAGTATCTGATTTATTTCAGGTAAATGATACTGTGCTTAAATGGTTAGATGGCCTAGACATTGGTATCTGAATATAGATCTTTTTAACATTCATATTTTAAAAAGGTAAAAATTCCCCTTGCATATATGTGCTAATTGTTCTCAACTCTAGGGGGCGGTGCTCATCTCTGTTTCAAAGCTAAAGAGCCAGTGCTGTCCAAAGATGTCTCCGTGGTCATGTGGCCAGCATGGCTAAATGCTGAGGCGCATGGAACATTGTTACATTCCCACCAAAGGTGGTTCCTATTTTTCTATTTTTACATGCTTTTGAATTGCTAGGTAGGCAGAAGCTGGGACAAGTAACGGGTTATGCAGTTACACGCAGTTATGCAGCGCTAGGGATTTGAACTGCCAAACTGCTGACCTTTCTGATTGACAAGCATCTTAGCCACTGAGCCACCACGTTCCTTCATTTTTACTGTGTTTTTAATTTAGGTGACATGTTCACCTACATTGTAAGTTCATGTATGTTATGCCATACACTAAATAAACATATCCGCTCCAATATAGTGTCCTGATGCCACCACTACTCAAGAGAGCCGTATCAATCCTTTACCTAACTACTCTCAGGTACAGAAGTTGAGAGATATCTTTGGGGGCAGTCACTTCCTTCCAGCTGAATGATTACACGAGGTTGTTGTGAGGAAGAAATAGGAGAAGGGAATACTTTGCCTGCACCTTGAGCTTCTGAAGGAAAGGCAGGATACTTATGCCACTACTTGGTGCAGTGGTTAGAATGCAGTATTGCAGGCTAATTCTGCTCACACTGCCAGGTGTTCGATTCCTTCAATTCTGACCAGCTCAAGGTTAACTAAGCCTTCCATTCTTCCATGGTCAGTAAAATGTTGGGGGCAATACAGTCTTTGAGTTAGAACCACAACTGAGCCCAAATTTATGTTGCTAAGTGGAACATTTGTTAAATGAGTTTGCCCCATTTTATGAAGTTTTTTTGCCACAGTTGTTAAGAGGATCATTTACTTAACATGGTTGTTAAGTTAATCTGTCTTTCCCATTGACTTTGTTTGTAAGAAGGTCGCAAAAGCGGATCACATGATCCCGGAACACTGCAGCCATCAAAAATATTAATCAGTTGCCAAGCACCTGCATTTTGATCATATGATCATGGCGATGCTGCAATGGTTCTAAGTGTGAAACACAGTCAATAAGTCACTTTATCCAGTGCTGTTGTAACTTTGAAGGTCATTAAATGAACGGTTGTAAATCGAGGGCTATTTCTATGCTGACTCTGTAAACTGCTTAGAGAGGGCTGCAAAGCACTGGGAAGTGGTTTATAATTCTAAGTGCTATTGCTATAGCTATATATCAATCTAGAAAATGACAATAAAGAGGTTTTTTTTTTCAAATGCTTTTAAAGTCAGAGCTACCAGATCGGAAGTATAAAGATCCTACTGTGGTTAAGCATCTTATCTCAATTGGTAGTTATCTGGTCTGAGACCTTGAGTGATTGGAAGAAACCTGGCTTAGTTTCTTGAAAAGGACAGCATTGTGTGAATAATAAGATATTATTCACACAATGAATAATAATATTGAATAATTACTATTGTGAATAATAAGACCAATCTGGAAAAAAATGCAAAAGCTTTATGTTGAAAGGGCTTTTGTTTGGGTAACCTTTTGAAATTGGTGCCATGCCTCAATGGTCACAATACCATCCTTGTTTGAGGCCAAATACAAAATGAAGGAAATCAAACTAGTATGGGATGAATGCATAAGAGCATACAAACCAGGGTTGAGATTTAGCCAGTTCGGACTGCTTTAGGTGAACCAGTAGCTCCATTGATCAGCTGGGGAGCAAACCGATTCACTCCAACAATCAGGTGAGCCCACCCACCCCTGCACTTTACTTACCCATATCCTCTCAGCTGATTTACACGGTAGAGCGAATTGTCGTGCCTTAACTGCTGTGCACATGTGCAAAGCATGCGATCACGAACTGGTTGTTAAATGGGCAGGATTCCCACCACTGATACAAACACGTACAGAGTCTTAAGACTCTGAAATTACTGGTTCGTTTAAATTAATGTGAAAATGTGGAGAATTGATGGGGGGGGGGAGCCCTAATGGAAAACATTAGAAAGGGAATGTTAAAAATATACATATAATCAAACAAATTAAAATTCAATACGCACATTTCCCTGGTAAAATATGACAATATTTAAGCCACATAATTAAATTAATATTTAGGAGTAATCTGTAGAAAGGATAATTGACTTACTTAAAAGCTGATTCGATTAATGCTATTGTGATGTTAATAAAGCAGTTCTAAGCATTTCTGCCTTTCTAAAGTGCACTTTACAGGGCTGCATTAAACAGAGTACGCAGATATCAAAAGCAGAAAATGGTGACTGTTGAATTGTCGTGAAAGCAGAGAAATATTAAAGGAAACTTAATTGGGTGACTAAATTAAAAAAAAAACAATCTAACTGAAGTGATCACTGGCAAAATATTTTGTTGAATGTCAAACTGATATTGGAGCCTACAAAATTTATTTTGATGGACTAAGATCCTTTTGAGAACACCTAAGCCATGTTGTTCTCTTACAGAATGGTGTTTAGAGGTGCAGCGAGTACGTACCACACTTGAGAAAGTTTGTTGTAGGGATATACACCATGAGTAATCTGGATTTGAATCATCCTAAGCAAAAGGGAGAACAATCAATCAATGGAACGGCTTGCCTCCAGAAGTTATGGCTGCTCCATCAGTGGAGGTTTTTAAAGAAGAGATTGCAGAGATATTTGTCCAGAATGCTATAGGGCAGTGATTGCTAACCTTTTTTGAACCGAGTGCCCAAATTATGTGTGCACCCCCAAACCCCCAAAATGCAATGCGCCCCAACCCCTGGGCATGTGCGTGCTCCTCATACGCATTGCCCCTGCACATGCGTGCATTCCCTCTGCACATATCCCACTCTTGCACATATGCGGCAGAGACCCGAAGCCCAGCTAGCTGGCAGAAGGCATGTGCGCATATGCAGCAGAGCTGGACTGGGGCGATGGCTCATGTGCCATTAGAGAGGGCACTGCGTGCCACCTCTGGCACGCATGCCATAGGTTTGCCTTCCCGGCTATAGGGTCTCCTACTTGAGCAGGGGGTTGAACTAGAAGACTTTCATAGTTCCTTCCAACAACTCTGTTCTTCTGTATTCTAAGTCAAATAACTTATCAGGATATTCACCCTTCTCAAAGCTACCCGTTTTGGAGATAAGGTACCATTTCTTGGTGTGTGTGTTTGTGTGTGTGTGTGTAAAGTGATAGTGTGTTTTGTTTCAGTCTACTTCTTGACTTTTATGCAAAATGACTGCCTCAATGACTCACCTGTTTACTATGCAAGCCAATGATTCCATGACAGTAGATAGCCCATTCATTGTTATGGGGAAAGCATTGTCAGCTATTTCCTCCAGCAGTTCTTTTTATCTAGAGGACACCCCTCATTTCCATTGAATAACTCCCATAAGGAAAGTCTACATACATGAGATTTTATTCACCGGGACTGACTTTTCTCCTTATTTACATGCTCCTTTTGCAACAACAACCAAGGGGAAATGAGGAAACAAAGGAATTGCTCTATTTAAAAGCAGATCTGTACCAATTTTTTTGAGAGAAGGAGGAAGGAGCAACCTAAGAGAAATAGTACAATTGACTTAACATAAATACCGTATTTTGGAGTATAAGACGGACCAAGGTTTTGAAGAGGCAAATAAAAAAAGTTTTTGCACTCTGCAAACCTCCCAAAAGTGGCTTGTTTTTCATGAAAACATGTCCGTCCGTCCCCCAAAGGCATGAATAGGTTTTAGGTGGCTTGCAGAGTGCTCCTGGGGGGTTGGGGTCAAAAACAAGCAAAAAATGTCCCGTTCTTCGTTTAGAAAAAGGGCATGGAGAACCTTTAGGAAGCTTATAGAGTGCTCCTGGGGGCTGGGGGGGTGGGTAAAATTGAGCAAAAACCAGGCCGTCTTGTGCTCATTTCTGACCTCCCCAGCCCACAGGAGCTCTCTAAAAGCTTCCTAGAGGCCATGAACGACCATTTTGGTGAAGGGGGCGGGGTTTCAGGAGGCAAAAAAATGCTGTATTTTGTGTATAAGACGCACCCAGATTTTCAGCCTCTTTTTAAAGGGAAAATACGGTAAGTATGTGATGCTGCAAGTGTTCAGTCAGAAATGAACACTCGTTAAGTTCAGAGGACTTATTTACTTAAGAATAAGACGAACGTTGAGTTTTCAGAACATACTAAGCCAAAAAGCTCAGCCAAAAAGAAAGAGTGTGTGTGTGTGTGTGTGCACCAGCTGTGAAACTAAATTGCATACTTTATTTTAACTAAAGTTTGACATTTACTAAGTCATTCAAATCTGAATCAACCACTATTATAGTCTGTGCAAATTGGACTTTATAACTCAATCATCTTGTAGAACAGAAGTCAATATTGTAGAAATCCCAGGAAGTCTTCATTTTGGCCTTCAAATACTATGTTAATACTCCAGCTCTAATAAAGGTCACTGAGTTGGAAGGGCATAAAATGGTGGGATTCTGATTGGCAATTTAATTTTTTTGGGAGGTCCTACAAAAACAATCATCATAAAGTAAGGGAAAAGTTTTATTTTCGTACTTGGTTCCAAGTCCTATCAGACTGTAACACCAAACAGCCTGGTCTTGAATTGAGCTTGGTAGCTCATTTGATGTTTTAAGCAAAAGCAAAGTAGATTTCAAATAACACTGGAGTATTTCAAGGCATAAATCAAACAGGTTTGCTGCCTTTAATTGACTAAAATATATATGTGATATACCTATACCTATCCCTCCATCCCTCCATCCCTCCATCCATCCATCCATCCATCCATCCATCCATCTATCTATCTATCTATCTATCTATCTATCTATCTATCTATCTATCATCTACCTACCTACCTACCTACCTACCTACCTACCTACCTACCTACCTACCTACCTACCTGTACGTACGTACGTACGTACATACATACATACATACATACATACATACATACATACGACCAGATTTTCAGATTGGTAAAGAGGGACACCTTTGACCGGGGCGGGGGGGGGGGGTGTTGATTAAAAATTTTATACGGAGCAACAAAAATTTTCATATAATGCAAAAATATTATTGTAATTTTTTTTTATTTCAACATAACTACAATTTACAAATATAAATTGTAACTGTTGCCAAACATCAAAATTTTGATCACGTGACCATGAGGATGCTGCAATGGTCACTAAGTGTGAAAATGGTCGCTAAGTGTGAAAAATGGTCATCAGTCACTTTTTTCAACGCCATTGTAACTTTGGTCACTATACCACCTTTCTTGGCACAGTTCTTAAGTGAATAACTGCAGCTGGTATTTTGTATTTTGGATAGAATCTTTTTTTAAATAGTCTAAGACAATTTTAAAAAAGAATCCACAGAGATTTTAAAAAATCCTATGCACAATAAATAAAATATTATTTTAAAATACATTAAAAAAATAAAAGAAAAAAACCCAACTCACTTACCAGCAGGCAAGTCAATCCAGAATGATGTAGATGTTAATACAAAGAACTGAGCAAATTAAATGGTGAAATTAGTCAGGGAAATATTTTTCAAAGAAACTTTGCCACCATTTTTTCCACACGAGCCGACCTCCAACCTCCGTGCCCCTCCCCTCCAGAAAATCCAGGAAGTAACACTCGCGGCTTCTCTAGCCAAGTATTTCCTGCAGCTCTATGGTACTTGGACATTTTTTCTTATAAAATGAGGTAAAAGGGGTGCGGGGGGTCCGTTTTGTTGCTTTAACATTTTAATATCTTCAATGAAAGTACTGAGACAGAGAGAGAGGTTAGTTAGACAGGGTGTCTTTTGTCTTGCCCTGGTTAAGCAAATCCACTGGGCTTTCAACATGAAGCCAGAAAATTGGGACTTTTTAAAAACGCCCCGGGACATGGGACAAATTGTTATAAAGCGTGACTGTCCCGCTGAAATCGGGATGTCTGGTCACCTTTACATACATACATACATACATACATACATACATACATACATACATACATACATACATACCAGAGGTGGTATTCATGAGGTTCTGACCAGTTCTGGAGAACTGGTAGCAGAAATTTTGAGTAGTTCGGAGAACCGGTATATACCACCTCTGATTGGCCCTGCCACCATCTAGTATCTGCCTCCCAAGTCTCAGTTGATCTGGAGGAAATGGGGATTTTGCAGTAACCTTCCCCTAGAGTGAGGAGGGAATGAAGATTTTACAGTATCCTTCCCACCCACCAATCCACACCACACCACGCCCACCAAGCCAAGCCCACAGAACCGGTAGTAAAAAATTTTGAATCCCACCATTGATACATACATACATATATTGTGTGTGTGAATTTAAAATTATATATTAAAAAGATAAGCTAAAAGGAGGGATTCTTGATGCTCTCTGAGTTTGTTTGTTTTCTTGCATAAGATAAAAATATAATGACATTGATAAGGACAATAATTTTGTTTATGCTTGCTTATGCAAGTCTCCAAGATGGGATCTGAGTTGGGGTGGAGAACCTGTGGCCTTCCAACTATGGCTGCCCTAGAATTTTCAGTCATCTTATCTGAACTAGCAAATAATGAGGAATACTGAGATCAACATCTGGGGTGGCACAGAATTTCTCTACCCTGCTTTAAAACATCTGCTTTCCAGACATTTTGGACTATGACCACATACAAAGACCCCCCCCAAAAAACAACCCAATATGAAGTGTACCTCAAATATCAGGAGAGCATTATGTTGGCTATCTTTGATTAGGGAATATTGAAATGTGTGCACTAAATGTTCCAAATGTTTGTTAAGACCTGTACTGCCCAAGAGGTTTGTAAAGATATGCAATGTCAAGAGTTAAATCAGGTTGGAAGTCTTATCCAGTGAGGCTTATTAATTCTGTTTCAGGTTATGTTCCCTTAAATAGTGTGTTTATTTAGAGCTCACCTGAATCCCCTTTACAAGACATGCATTCATTTGTTTTATCTTGAAATAAGATGGAATTTATGTATTGCATTAAGAATGCAGGTGAGTGGGTATGAGCACACAGTGCAGGCTTATAGCATTAGCCATCTTTCACCTTCTCCAGGGAATATTGGGCACTCTGCGAAAGGCAGGGGACGGGAGGAGATGTGACTAACAGAGCATTCATACTATTAATAGAAGAGCCCATATGTAGCTCAGGATTGAACTGTGACGTTCTTGATGCTTTTTGAGCTTGGTTGTTTGCTTGCAGAGATTTTGTTACCTGTTACCTAATAACATCTTCAATACTAGAAGGGCAAACTTAGAGAACTAAAAATTAGAATGCAAAGTAGAAGGGAGAGCAAACCCCCCTCCCTTCTAGCACTGAAGATGTTATCTGGATGGGTAATAAAACATCCTCAAACAAACCAACAAGCTCAGGGAATGCTGAGAACTTCACAATTCTATTTTTAGAAGGAAGCTATGAGAGTTAGCATTATCTAAAATCAGCATTATTCACCAACCTGTCTATTTGCTTGCTTGATTTAAGAAATGGGGCCATGCTTGGCAGAATCTTGGGGTTTACAACACGGCTGCCTTATATTCCAATCCAAATGAAAACAAAATTCAGGCCAATGGGGACCTAGGCATGTAACTGCAGGAGGAAACACAATGCTGAATATCAGTTGGAAAAGAAAAAAATAAGATAAAATAAAGTGGAGAAACCACAGCTCTGTTTGAGCTTCGTAATACCTTAACAATATCTCAGTGGTACACTGATTGGGCTGCTGAAGAGACAATAATCATTCAGCCAGAAGGAGATACATTGCACCACTTCCTTATCCCTTCCTTATATTAAAATTGCTTTATTTTTATATCCTGTTTTCTATATCCATGAAGATCTTTCATAATTTTTACCCACAACTTCACACTGAAATAATTGAGCCGAGAGAGAAAAGAACTGACCCAAAGTCATCCAGTGAATGCCATAGTCCCAATGACGATTTGTATCTGAACTTCCCTGGCTGAGGTCCAACACTGTAACCATTACATTACTTTATGCTAGATTTCTGTTGTATCCTAATTCAAATTACATACATTCAAATTACACTGGTATCTTAAAGGGCCAAATTTCCTCAATTCAGTGTATTCCAGCAGTCGGTAGAAATTATGTGAAGCTTTATAATCCAACCAATCTGAAGAACATCAGATTGGGCAATCTGGTTACTAGTAGCTACTTTGTTAGTAGCTATTAACAAAGAAGAAAGGTAATACAGGAAGGCTCAGGTTCTACTCTCTTCTCAGCTATGAAGTTCCAAAGTGACTTTTAGTGAGCCGTTGTCTTTCAGCCGAGGCTGTCACTCACTCCTGTCCAGTTCTGCAGGGATGGTCAGATGGACTGCAGAGTTAAGTGCCAAATAGTGTTACTCTTAACCCCTGCAAAATATACTGCATCTTGGCTGGCATCCCTTTCTTATGGACCATGCTGGACATTGAGATATTAAACTGTGAAACCTGGCATTCACCTTGAAGAAGAGCCTGACTCTCGCCACACATTTATCTTGGATGAAAAATTAGTCTCACTATTAAACTCCCAGACATTTTATTTGAGGGGCAGCAAAGCCAAAAGGCAGCAGAATGGATAGTGGCAAAAAGTGTATGTTTTAGTTTATTTTTAAGTCGGATTATTGTCCAATATTGTCTTTCATCTTGTCTTCCCACTGGGCAAATTCAGGATCTTTAAATTTCAGGAAACTTGGTGGTTCATTTTGTCCCTAAAACTAAAGTACATCAAATATTTCTTTATGTGTATATAGGGAAAAGAAAACTTTTTTTTTCTCCCCTGACCTCAGAGTTAACTTGATTCTTAATATAGGTTTAGTTCAGAACTGTAATACTTAACAGAAATACTTTTTTTCCTATTTTTCCTTTCCCTCAGATAATCAAATCTATTGGTGCTATATAAGAAAAATTCCACCCTGATAATCCTCACCCACCATTAATTGCTTCCTCTGTCTATCTTCTCTTTATTGTCCAAAGAAGAACCCACTTTTTAGTCAATCTCAGCTGGATTTGTCCACTAGCATCAAAGCTCTGCAACCATGGAACCCCAAACAATTTCCCAAAGTTAACCAACAAGAGCTATATCCAGTCTGGCCTTAGCATCTACACCAGAGGTGTCCTCCAATTTTGTCAACTTTAAGACTTGTGGATTTCAACTGCTAGAATTTCTGAGCAAGCCAGCATTGCTGGCTGAGGAATTCTAGAAGTTGAAGTCCGCAAGTCTTTAAGGTTGGACAGCTGTATTCTATACTAGTGATGAGGAGCTTCCCAGGGGACATGCATGAGCCAGAAAATGAACTTCTGGTTTCCAGTGCATGCATGCACACTGGCCAGGTAGTCTTCTGGTTACAGGTGAGTATGTGCATGCGACAATCTGCTGGCCAGTTTCCGGCACTACCACATGCACAAAGGCCAGCTGATTGTCTTGTGCACATGTACGCCAGAATCCTGGAAGAGGAACAGGCAATGCCACATGTATCAGGCAACATGGCTCTGTCTGACACACGCAATTCAGACACGTGTGCCATAGTTTCACCATCACAGTTCTATACCAATGTTTCTCAACCCCAGCAACTTTAAGATGGGAAGACTTCAATTCCCAGATGTTCCCAGCCACCTAGCTGGGGAATTCTGGAAGTTGAAGTCCACCCATCTTAAGTTACCGAGTTTGAGAAACACTGCTCTACACAATTATGCCTGAAGCTGCTCCCTGCAATTCTCTTTTCTTCTGTATGGTTTTTTTGAAATTTTCTAAATTAAATTAACCAAACTGACATGAATATGATTATGTACTTCTACTTAATCTATGTATTTCTAAAAAGTATATTCTGTTTCGTGACAAAATGATGTTTATTCCCAAGTAGCTTCTCTTCAGGCAACAGAAGCAAACACCATTTAATTCTGGTAGCCCCAAGGATGTTTTGGTGTCAGTAAAGTTAATATTCAGAACTATACATGCACAGAATACTATTTCTTCTTCTTAAAATCTCAGTGTGTTTGGCTGCTTGTTTTGACCTTAGAGGAAAATAGAAACACATGGAAAAGCATGAAATGGAAAGGCAGATGCTAGCTCTGCGCTTCACAGCTGAAGTAATGATACACATGACTATCTAAAGGCAGACAGAAACTATAAAGCCATTGCACAGATTCTAAAATACGTAATTGCATCATTGGCTAGAAGAAGTTAGAAGATGAAAAAGATAAAATCTGCAGCAGCTGAGGGAAGAGCTGACATGTTTTAGGCATTAACTCTGTAAGGGTATTACAAGCAACTTTCTCTCAGCTTTCCTTCCAAATTGTACATTGGCTATAAGTCTTGTGGGCTAAGGCTGGGCAAACCTATGAATGAAGTCTTCTGAAGCTGTGCCATACAGGTAGTCCTTGACTTACAGCAGTCCATTTAGTGACCATTCAAAGTTACAACAGCACTGAAAAAAATCACTGGACCATTTTTCAATTTACGACTGTTGCAGCATCCCCATGGTCATGTCATCAAAATTCAGATGCTTGGTAACTGGCATGTACTTATGACGGTTGCCATGTCCTGGGGTCATGTGATCAGCTTTTGCAAGCTTCTGACAAGCAACGTCAATGGGGAAACCAGATTCACTTAACAACTATATTACTAACTTAACAACAGCAGGAAACATGGCAAGAAAAGTTGTAAATGAGGCAAAACTCAATTAATGTTTCATTTAGCAACAGAAACTTGGGGCTTAATTGTGGTCATGAGTCGAGGACTATCTATACTTTGTCAAAGGGTCCATATTCTTGGAAAGGCTCACTGTGAATGTGCACACCAAAAACACTTCCATTATAACTGGTTCTGTGCAACAGAATCAAGTCAGATCAGACTGATGGATCTAATGCTTTCACATAGGTTTGGGTACTTCCATTTTTATTTTATTCAATATTAATTTTGGAAAAAACCCTACCCAGTTGTTGAAGCTCTCTGAGCTCTCTGAGCAGTTTAAAATGCAATATAATAAAAACACCCCATCCCCCCCAAAAAAACCCACACAATAAAATACAGCTGCAGAGTAGTCATTCAGAGAATACAACAATACAAATTAAGATCAGAGGCGATATTCAGCCGGTTCTGACTAGTTCTGGCAAACTGGTAGCAGAAATTTTGTGTAGTTCGGAGAACCGGCAAATACCATCTTTGACTGGGCCCCCCTATTCTCTGCCTTCTGAGTCTCAGCTGATTGGCTGGGTCTTCTTTTGCTGTCCTGCACAGGAGAACAGAGCTGGAAAGCATGTTAGTGGGGTGGGGAGGGAATGGAGATTTTACAGTATCCTTCCCCTAAAGTGTGGTGGAAATGAGGATTTTGCAGTATGCTTCCACCAGGAGTGGGAAGGGAATGGGGATTTTGCAGTATTGTTCCCCTGCCATGCCCACAAAGCCACACCCACAGAACCGGTAGTAAAAAAATTGAATTCCAATTCCAACAATTAATTTAATTGCTAAAACATAATTAAAATGCATTAAAAAGCCAGTTTAAAAATCTGAGAATACAAAGACCTTTTCCTGGCATTCAAATGATGCTGGTATGGACATAAGTAGAGCCTCTCTGAAGAATGAAAGAAAAAGTTATTTCTCTCATTGAGGTCCATCTTCTTGTGTGATGAAAACAAATTAGGAGGAGGACCTAATTTGATAATCTTAGGTTCTTAGGTTTGTGTTGGATGCATATGAAAAAAAGGAAAGTTGATCCTAAGCCATTTAAAGGTAAAAAACAGCATTTTGAGTTAGGTCCAGAAATGGATTGACAGCCAATGCAGATGGTGAAGTGCTGGCATCATATCAGCCAGTCTCAAAGAACAGTCTAGCTAGCTGATCCACTCTGAGATAACTGACATTTCCAGGCTGTTTTCGAAGGCAGCCCACCTGCAACACATTGCAAAAATCAAGCTAGGTGGTTACTAGAGTATGAATAATCGTTGTGACACCGATAAAAGTCCAGGTAAATTGATAAATTAACCAAAGCTGACAAAAGGTACCCCAGACTACTAAGGTCACCTGAGACTTTCATGATAGTGATGGATTTAGGAACATCTGCAAACTGCAAATCTGCTTCTTTAGGATGAGGGTAAGCTTTCTTGGAAAGATAGGATGCCATTAATTGGACAGAAGCATAACCCAAAACAGTATCTCTGTCTTGTCTGAATAGAGTCTCAATTTATTGGCCCACATCCATTCCATTAACCCACTCAAGGACTTGCTCATTACCAGTCTGGCTATCAACTATTGAAGCTTTTTATATCAAATAATATGCAAAAAGGAACAAACAGTTAAATGTGGTGAAATTTTGAATGCAGAGGGTGAACTCAAATCTAGGCAAGAGCTGAAACATGAAGGAATAGAAATGAATTGGTTTTCATATGTGCAAATACAATCTAGATTGTAAAATGGAAGGTTTTTATAATAAAAAACTGAGTTAGATAAAATTTTGACAGGTACTGATGAAAAAGTAATTAAAAAACTATATGGACATTTAGTAGAGGTTCAGCTAAAAGAAGAACAAGTTAAAGAACCTATGATAGCTTGGGAGAGAAATTTTGGACATGGGATTGAACTAGAGAAATGGGAGAAATTGTGGTCCCAAAATTATAAAATGACAATTTCAACAGCTTGTAAGGAAAATTTGTATAAGATGTTTTACAGGTGGCACTTACCCCCAACGAGAATAACAAGAACGTCCAAAAACAAATCGGAAATGTCATCAGACACCGGGATCATACTACCATATGTGGTGGACTTGCACAGAAGCTAAAAGGTGTTGGACTAAAATCCACATGTGATTGGAAAAAATGACACAGAAATGCATAGACTTTAAACCAGAGACTCTTTTATTGGGTATTATACCAGATACATACAATAAAGACTTGAAATATTTGATCGTAAATATTTTTTTTTTTCGGTTTAAATGTTTTATTCATTTTCATTTTCAATTTTATACATTCACTTATATACTGGATATTTGCAATAATAATAATATAATAAGAAGAAAAGAAAAACCCCAACCTAAACACAACTCATCATAAACCCAACCTATCACTTTCATACACCCCTTCTTCTCCCCCTCCAACTTTCCTTTCTCCCTCCAACAATCACCCCTCTTACTTCCCTTTCCCCTCCTATCTTCCTTTCTCACCTTCCTCACCCTCCTTCCCCTCTCATCCTCCTTACATTCCCCTCTTCCTCCCCCCTTACTTCTCCCTCTTCCTTTCCTCTACTTCTCACTATGGTGCATTTCTCTATTCCTTAATCTATTCAGTTACTAAAAATTACGCTAAAAAGAAAAAAGAAGGGGAAAAAAAAGAAAAGAAAAAAAAGAGAAAAAGAAAAAGAAAAGATAAGGACCAACAGTATACAAGTGTATTCTTCTTATTCTATATATTGAAACTATATCTCCACCCACCCACCCACCCCCAATGAACCCCCCTCCCTAATCCCCTCCGACTTCCCAGGTCCCACACCCGGCACAGTTCAGTACCATTCACCTTCTAAAATATCTTATTAATAATAACAATGAAAATAAAATAAAAATAAAAAAACACTCCGAAAAAGAAAAAAAAACGAAAAAGTAAATAAAAATAAAATAAAAATCTCTTGCATTATGCTCAGCCTCCCATCATTCTTAAAATTTAAACAGTATAAATCATTCCATTTATATTTTATCCTCGTCCCTTACTTCTTTGATATTTACCCCCATCTTCCTGTAGACTCTCCAGATAGCCTTTCTTAACCTTATATTCAAATATTAGTATATACAAAAATCAATTTATCTTCAAATACAGAGCAGTCTAATCATACTTTCGCTACTCATCTTCCTACCCTTCGTTTCTCATCTCCATTCCTCCCAAGCCCAAATTCCATAAGATTAGGATCTCGCTCTTCACTTTAAAATCCTGAGCTTTTTATGTTATACTTCAAGCATGTAAATCCGTAAAATGTGTGCCCAAAATCCATACCACTTCATTCAATCCCAAGATCCCTTCATCGATATCCCGCTCCACCTTCCCTTCTGCCCCACTCCTCCCGACTCCATTCATCCCAAACCGCAATTCAAATAAATCTTAACCCCCGCTTTCCTCACAGAAAACAATTCATGCACAGTTTGGATTGAGATTCAAATAAATCTTATAAAAGTCCCGTATAATATCTGTCCAAAATAAGCAATGCTTCTTTCCATTCTTCATCGGTACACAGCTTTACCATTTCATACCAAACAGAAATCCTAAAATTTTCATCAGTCCAAGAGCTTAGAAAGTATTTTAAAAACATCGCTGGATCTATATTCTTTACTCTTCTGCACTTCCGGAAAGAGAAGGCAACCCTCTGCCTTGTAACCACGTGTCCCGCTGCTTTAAAAATATGACTAAGTCCTCAGTTTCCGCTCTTCTGCCTCTCCAGTAGGGGGAGAACAACTCCCTCCTTCTTGTAATCAAGTGAATTGCTGCTTGTCTTTCCTTCACCTTGTCCTTCCGCATTTCCGAGTGAGTCAAGAAGCCCCGCCTTCAGAGTTTTATGATAAAAGTCCCGAGCTTCCGAAACAGAATTAATACGAAATCTTTGATTTTCGAGTGTAACTATGATTCCAACTGGAGCTTCCCATTTATACTGTATTTGACGATTTCTAAGTTCTTGGGTTAAAAAAGTATAGCCTCTCCTTGCTTGCAGCATCTGAAGCGGGATTTCTTTAAAGACAAACAAATCATGGCCATCGATTCGGAGCCTATTATTGTAAAATTTTTGGATGATCGCATTTCTGGATTCTCTTGTGAAAAAGTATATAATTATGTCTCTTGGAAGCTGTCGTTGTTCTGCTACACACGAATTCTGGCGATAGATTTTACGAATATTCCAATCAAAATTGAATCCCGGACCTCCCACTGCTTGGCTGAAAGCTTCTACAAACGTCTGTTTCAAGTTCTCTCCTTTCTTTTCGGGCAGTCCTCTGACTCTTATTGCAAACGTCTTTCTGTTGTAATTTATCATTATAAGTTGTGTTTGAGTGTCTCTAATCTCTTGTTGTAATGCTTGGATGTTGGAAGTTAAATTAGAATTAGCCTCTTCCAAAGTTTCCAGTTTAGTCTCCATTTCTTCGATATAATCTGTCAAAGTAGACGTAACTTCAAACATATCCGCCTTTATTTGGGCAATTTTAGTCTGTATTTTATCGCATAAATCCAGCACAAATTCTTTGATTTCTTGTTTAAAGTCATGGAGTATTTGAAAAAAAAGCTCTTGCGTCAAGGAATCTCCAGTAGGGGGTGTAGGAGGCAAAGGCAGCGATTTACTAACAAGTTCTTTAAGCACATGCGGGGGGGATTTTTTTGCCTGCTTAGACCTGGGAGGCATTATAGATAAAAGCTGAGAATAAACAGATAAACAGTATCTTCACCTGGTCAGTTCTCAATAAATTATTTGTAGATTTTGCTTGTTAATGAGTAGCAGTCTCCGGGGAGATAAAGCCGGTTAATTACGTCATCAATCACCAACACAGTAAAAACGCCATTTTGAAACCCGGTTGCACAAAGAAGTTTCAAAAGAAAAACCAGGCTGGTGTTTAGATAGTTATAAAAGAAAAACTTCACAGGAGTAAGACCCGCTCGTGTTAGCCTTAAGTTGCTTTAAGCAATTTATCATTGTCCTGAGTGGGGGGATCGTCTGTCTAGGGCTGCAAAAAGGCAGCTGCGAAGAACTGGCTGGAGATAAGAGCTCAGTTACGCTGGATCTCTTCTCCGTTCGCAGCCCAAAAAAAAAAGAAAGGGGGCTGTGAACTACGAATAAATCCTAGCACCTGAGCTTCTGCCTGCCCCTTTCTGCCAGAAAGGGGTGATATCTATTGATCTTAATTAGATATACAAACCAGAACTCGGAGAGGGGCTCCGTTGAGCTCCTTTGGTGACAGGCTCCTCCCCCAGACTCTGATCGTAAATATTTTAACGGCAGCCAGAATTGTATTTGCAAAAAAATTGGAAAAATGAGAAAATACCAACGCAGAAGGAAGTTTTTTTGAAAAACAATAGAATCTGCTGAAATGAGTAAATTGACATTTGAAATCAGAGAACAAGAAGATGAACAATTCTATAAGATTTGGGACTTTTTTTATCAATGGATTCAACTACCATAATTTTGAATTGTAATAATAGAATGTGATAGGAGATACTATAAAGACATATTATTTCTATATAGATTTTATAAATTTATAACACTGTAATGGAATATTGGTATATACATGAATTGAATATATAGAGTCTATAGATTTATAACAAAGTATTGGAATATTAGTGTATATATGAATTGAATATTTAGAATATTTTATTTAAAATGAAGAAATAATAATTGTAGTTTGAATATATGAGATACAATGATAAAGATATATTTATATTCATTTGATAGATATTTTATGATTTTACATAATTGAAAGTAATGATACACAAATATAAAATACATACATACACACATACACACATACACACATACACACATACACACATACACACATACACACATACACACATACACACATACACACATACACACATACACACATACACACATACACACATACACACATACACACATACACACATACACACATACACACATACACACATACACACATACACACATATACTGTAAGAAATACCAGAATAAGATAGATGATACCATAAATATATGTTATTATTAAATAGATTCACAATAATGTAACAGATAGTTAGCTGTTCTGACCCACCCTCCTTTGCTCGTTCAAAGACGACAGGCAGACAGACTTAAAAGGAAATAACTTTATCAGTCCTGGCTTCCGCTGGCTGCGAGCCAAAAATTAAACATAAATAAAGTCTCGGGCAAGAAGATAACAGAATGTCAAAACAAAGATCTCTTACGGCCAAACCAGGTGTACAGAAAGAAAGCAAATCACTTCTCCAAGTGTCTCTTTGAATCAGGGTTACAGAAAGCAAATCATGTATCCAAGTGCTTCTCATAAACAAACCACGACCGATGAACCATGAACCATGAACGAACGACGAACGTTGACTTCTGCAACCAGGGCGTGGCACCATCAGTCCTTTTATCTTCAGAAGACCACACTAACGAGCCCCAGCTGCATTGTTATTCCTGCATCCCGACTCAACTCACAGCAAACTTCTGCTGAGTCACAACACTATCCCCCACCGCAGGCCCCTTTCCCCAGGTCTGACGGTCTGGATGCAGTCGGAATGGTTGTCCATAACATGGCCCGCAATCATTTCCTGTGGTGCCTCTGTCATGATTCCCCAATACCTGCAGGAACAATCACCTTGAGCCAAGACTCTCCAGGTATCCGGTGGCCACCACGTCTCCTTCCGCCCTTCACGGCATCGACACCCCGTCCAGGGTCCTCCATCCTCTGCAAGGCTGACCCACCAGCCCCCGCACTGTCGGAGGTTGACGGCAGCTCTAAGAGTTTCGGCCGAGCCCTAACACCCTGTCCATGGTCCTCCACCTCCTCCAAGGCCAACGCACATGACCCCTCGCCGTTGGAGTCCGGCGGCAGCTCCACCGACTCCTGCCGAGCCACCACACACTCCCCTCCTGCAGGGCCCTTCCCCCGGTTCCGACGATCAGGGTGCGGTCCAGAAGGGTTGGTGACAGCCTCCATGGAACACAGTCCAAGACACGGGTACCCCGCCAGAAACCTAGAAACAAAGTCCAGTGCTGCGGGGACTGGGGTTGACACAAGCTGGAATCTTGGCAGAGCTCTCCTTGCAGACCTGGCCCACTGGCACTGGGCACATGACTCCACGCACCTCCGCACGTCATTTCTCAGATGGGGCCACCAAAATTGATGGGAGGCCAGGTGCAATGTCCTGAAAAAACCCCAATGTCTCAATGCAGAAGCGCAATGAACCTGCGAGAGCACCCGTCGATGGATGTGCCCTGCGGGAACATAGAGCCAGCCCTGATACTTCAAAAGATCCCCTTCCAAAGTCCATGGGGACGCCGGCCCTACTTCCGCCTTTCGTCGCTCCACCCAGTCGTCACCGCGCTGCACATCCCGTATCAGAGACTGCATGCTCATGGGATGACAAATGGCAGCGCAGGATGCAACGGATAGAACAGTCCAAAGTGGAAGTGAGTTCTCAGGGTCAGAGTTCTCTACTTTACTAGGCAGGGCATCCGCCCTGGGATTCCACACACCCCGAATGCACGCTACCTTGTACGAACGGGGTATCACGGCCGCACAAACGTGCTGGTTGTCCATGATAGTGCATTGCTGAGGGATGGCTGCAGTCCGCACAACCCCTCTGTTCTTCTTGGGGCAACTCCTTCCAGGTGTCCAAGATCCCCACAGTAGAAGCACAATCCCTCAGCACGTCGTCCGTCCATCTCAATACGTGACACTCGAGGTCTGACAGGACCCAACTCCATGGGCTCCTCCCAGTCCACTGCAGTCTCTTGCTGAACTGGCATGCTGGTGGTCTCCTGGAATGCATGGCGAGGCCTTCGCCTCTGCAGCCGGGCATCTATCCGGAGGCACAAGTGGATCAATGCGTCAAACGTCGGTGGCCTGTCCACCCTCGCCAGTTCATCCTGCAAGGCCTCAGACAATCCATCCTGGAACGTGTCCATTAGAGCTGGTTCATTCCACGTGGAATCCTGGCTACGCAGCCTGAATTCACTAACATAGTCCTTCAATGAACCATTCCCCTGCTGCAGTGACTTCAGACTTCTAGCTGATGTTTCCCCCTTGATAGGATCTTCAAGCATCCATTTAAACTACTGACAAAAGCCCTGGAAGTCATCCAACAAAGGGCTTGGCTGAGTTAACAAGGGGGTAGCCCAATGGGCAGCTGTGCCTGAGAGCAAACTGATAATGAATCCCACCTTCATCTGGTCAGTGGGAAAGTCCTCCGCTCTCAAACTCAGGAACAGCTGGCATTGTCCCAGAAACGCGGCAAACATGGCCTGACTTCCATTATATTTATCTGGCATGGCTACTGGGCACTTCCTCCTTAGATGGGGGGGGGGGGTTTGCAGCTCTCTGCAGCTGTGCAATTTGATCCGCCAACACCGCTATCTGTTGAGCCATTTGCCTATTTTCAGCAATTAATTGCTCCATAATTAATCAAATGGAGGCTTGTTTTGGCAGAAGTCAATCTGTTCTGAACCCCCCTCCTTCGCTCGTTCAAAGATGACAGGCAGACAGACTTAAAAGGAAATAACTTTATCAGTCCTGGCTTCTGCTGGCTGCGAGCCAAAAATTAAACATAAATAAAGTATCGGGCAAGAAGATAACAGAATGCAAAACAAAGATCTCTTACTGCCAAACCAGGTGTACAGAAAGAAAGCAAATCACTTCTCCAAGTGTCTCTTTGAATCAGGGTTACAGAAAGCAAATCACGTATCCAAGTTCCTCTCACAAACAAACCACGACCGATGAACCATGAACCATGAACGAATGACGAACGTTGACTTCTGCCACCAGGGCGTGGCACCATCAGTCCTTTTATCTTCAGAAGACCACACTAATGAGCCCCAGCTGCATTGTTATTCCTGCATCCCAACTCAACTCACAGCAAACTTCTGCTGAGTCACAACAGTTAGCATATATGTTATTAATCTTTAGAGTTCATGTTTAAAAGGAGGAAATTATAAGAGTAAACTGAATATATGATCTACAATGATAATACTTACGTTTTTGCTTGTTTTAAAATAAAAAAAAACTTTCTAAAAGAAAAAGGACTTGCTCAGAATGCAAACCTATCATTTATGTTAGACAGAAAGGACAGGTAAACCTGGGCATCATCTACATATTGATGGGATTCCATACCACATATATATGGACTTCATAACCCATGGGGTGGGGTAAATGGAGTCCTAAGGGATTCCATAACCCAACTGACAAGAAGAATAGTACCCTAGAATTACTTTTTGGAATAGCCATCTAAGTAGGAGTGGAACAGAGCGGTATTCAGCAGGTTCTGACCAGTTCTGGAGAACCGGTAGTGGAAATTTTGAGTAGTTCAGAGAACTAGTTGATATCACTTCTGACTGGCCCCACCCCCATCTATGCTCTGCCTCCCAACTCATTGGGAGGAAATGGAGATTTCTTTGGAGTGGGGTGGGAATGGAGATTTTACAGTATCCTTCCCCTGCCATGCCCACCAAGCCACGCCCACCAAGCCATGCCACAGAACCGGTAGTAAAAAAATTTGAATCTTACCCCAGGAGTAGACCCACTGTAATTCAGTACTCCTACATCTCAATTTTGACTGCCTATCCTGGAGAATATCATGGTAAATGAGATCAAACACCTTCAGGAAGACTAAAAAAAGTCCTGAAATTCTTAGTTTCTCACCTACGGTGACCAACATAATTAGCCAATCTCAGAAGCATCCCTCACCCATATATTAAGAAAGTCAAATCAGATCAACCTAATTCAGTGAATGATTCAAATAGTGAATTGGATCAACTTTTTGAACTAAGTCAATGATTCAAATCAGTTCAGGAGTCATTTTCATGCTTCTCACATCTTGAGAATCTGAGCTGGACCTCCTGAGGCTTGTTCTTCTCTTTTCCCCCCCACCACATGTAATTTCAATAGCTCCAGCCAGATGACAGCTTAAATTGAATGCTTAAAAATATCTGAATGTTGATTGATGGTTGGTGTTTGAATGGAGAAAGCTCCATGCTTGACTGTCCACTAAAAATGCCTCTGTCTTTGGTACATCAAGTATTTTTTCCTTCAACTCTGAGAGATCAGTCAAAAGGTAATTTCAGGGCCAGGACTTTGATTGTTTATTTATCTATTAATCTAGTTTACATAGTCACTCATTTCAATATATGACCCTGTGTGATTCACATACTTTTGAAAACAGAATAAAGCACACAAAGCAGCACAACAATAAAAAAAACAATATAAACCATAAAAATTGTATCACAAAATCCATGTTTAGGGCATAATAGGAAAATGATGTATACATTAGGGGGGTCCTTGGTGCTCTCTGAGTTTTGTTATTTTCTTACAGATGTTTCAATACCAAACCACTAAATCTGTTTGGGTAATGAAACATCTGCAAGAAAACAACTAAGCTTAGAGAACACCAAGGAGCTATATATATTCAACCTTGAGCTACAAATATTCTCCTTTCTTGCTAATGTACTGTAGATGTTCTTGATTTTGTGAACCTAAATATCCACCCTACCATAAACCCATACAACATTTTCCTAGGACAGTTTCTCAGTCTTGGTCATTTTAGGATCTGTCGACTTCAACTCCCAGAATTCCCTAGCCAGTTGAACAACACTGTCATGGAAGAAGCAGCAATAAAGAATTATGTGACCTTGACAGATCCTTGAATGCTGCTATGGCAGCAGTGTCTTAGCTGTTGGAGATCCTAGTCCTATTTCCTGGAATTTCTGAAGTCTCGGCTCAAGAAATTACAATTTTCAGAGAACCTGGCCTCAGGATATTAATCTTGTTCAATGGAACTAACAATCTTAGGTAAAGGTAAAGGTTCCCCTTGCACATATCTGCTAGTCATTCCTGACTCAAGGGGGTGGTGCTTATCTCTGTTTCAAAGCTGAAGAGCCAGCGCTGTGTGAAGACATCTCCGTGGACATGTGGCTGACATATGTAAATGCCTAAGGCTCACAGAAAACTGTTATCTTCCCACCAAAGTGGTCCCTATTTTTCTACTTGCATATTTACATGCTTTCAAACTGCTAGGTTGGCAGAAGCTGGGACAAGTAACAGGAGCTCACTCCATTACGTGGCACTAGGGATTCGAACGTCCGAACTGCCGACGTTGTGAGAGTAGCGTTGGAGAACACACAAACCAGCATACAGAGACACTGCAGTTTAAATAGGCTTTTACTTTCATGGAAATAGAGGTATCAGAGTCCATCAAACAGTCCAAGTCATACACGGTTAAAGACAGTCAGTCATCAACGTCTTTCAGTTAAGGGATAATCCAAACATAGTCCATAATCATACAAACAGTCTGGTACTCAAAGTTTGCTAGCAGTTGCAAAACTTACAATAGCTCACGCTGATCACTATATGACACTTCTAACAGCCAGCTTCCAAAACACTCAGATCAGATCAGCATCTAACAGTGATTCTGGCTCCCTCTTATGGCCGATTGAGGTAACAGCACCCAATCACATTTACCGCATGATTTAAAGAAACAGGTACAGCATTATTACATGATTTCTATATTGCCAACCCAACCGTTAGATTATATTCCTAACATTAGCCACTGAGCCACCACGTCCCCTAACAATCTTGGTAGGGATACTTAATAAATAACATAATAAACAGCACTGACAGCTTGAGAGGAAGAACTTAGATATTTCCAAGTCCAGAATGCATTGCTAAAATCTGCACAGATACCTTTGGGGTACAAAACTGCAGGAAATCAGTACAGACAACTTGCTGTGTCAGATCAAGGACCCATCATCCTTTCCCAGTAACTGGGGGAAATATGAGAACCTGGGGAAAGATCAGAACCAGCCTATAATGTTTTCTTCATTGTCTTTCTGCCAATGTTAAAGGCAACCCATGTCACGAACAAAGGGAGTGATGTAAACTTGAGAAGCTCAGTGAATATCTAATAGGAAGGGGAAAATAATACATAGAATTCAGTTCCTTAGAGGACACAGGTGTCTATGTCTGTGTTTGAATGCTTTGTATTGTAACAAACAGAACAGAACAAAAAGTCTCACAGTGGGCAGATTGTGGATATCCAAGAACAATGGCAGATACTTGAGTAAATTTTCAGATTCCATGCTTTCATTTGGGTGGGAAGTCACTAAAATCAATCCTAAAGGGCCAAACACGATTTAAGCAACTTTAGTAATGGTATTTATACATTACATCTTAGAAAAATGACTCCCCGTCTCCCAATAATAAACAAAGCACAGTTTTCATGCCTTTGGCAAAGCATTGGGGGGAAAAACTAGTTATCTGTTCTGAAATACACAGAAGTGAAAATTAGCAATGGAAGACTTTTTTTTTCGTCCTTGCTTTTGTCATGTCACCAATAACTTCCATCCTCTTAGAAAATAATTACAAAAACAATGTGTGTGAAGATCTGTCGGCCGTAAGGCCTGCTTATAATGCTGGAAGACAGCTATAGCTTTCATTGGGCTTTCCGTTCGAATTGAAGAGGCTGTCATTCCCACAACTACATTTTTGAAGGTGTTACCACTTCAGGAAATGCCAGCATCTGTAAGATGAGATCCTGTCTCACAAGTTACATTTTATTCTAGTAGAAAGGCAAGTGTTAAAAGGCTTTTGAAACACTTTTGGGAATTAAAGAGTGATGTGGGAATGTAGCAACTTGGGTGATTTTTTTTTTATTGTGATTTTCTTTGTGCATACAACTAACAAGAGTTCAGATATTCTTGTCATCTAAATCTGTTACCTCTACTCCTGTCCTCCAGGAGCAGCAAATATGCGAAGACAATTTTCACTCTCCGGGACACTCTAGGACTGGTTCACATATTGCAATAAACCATGCTTTGCTCAGCTAGTTTGTGGATTAAAACAGCATGCTAAACTGTAAATAGTGGTTTATGATCCATGGTAGCTGGGTTATAGAAAATCTAGACAGCATACTAAAAAGCAGATACATCACCCTGCCAACAAAGTGTGTATAATCAAGGCTATGGTTTTCCCAGTTGCAATGTATGGCTATGAAAGTTGGACCATAAGGAAGCCAAAGAATTGAGGTCTTTGAACTATGGTGCTGGAGAAGACTCCTGCAAGTCCCTTGGACTGCAAGGCAATCAAACCGGTCAGTCCTTGAGGCGATCAACCCTGATTGCTCTTTAGAAGTATTAGTATTTAGTATTTATTAATACTTATAGGCCGCCCTTTTCCCTGAGGGGACTCAGGGCGGCTTACATAAAATGAAGGGAGGGGGTATACAAACAATAGACACAAACAATACATAGAAGTAAAATAGTAAGCAACATTCATTCATCATTCGGTTGGGGGCAATTATCTTTGTCCCCAGGCCTGACGGGCTAGCCAGGTCTTAAGGGCTGTGCGGAAGGTCTGGACGGTGGTGAGGGTACGAATCTCCACGGGGAGATCGTTCCAAAGGGTCGGAGCTACTACTGAAAAGGCTGAAAAGGCTCTCCTCCGTGTAGTTGCCAGTCGGCACTGACTGGCAGATGGAACTTGGAGGAGGCCTAATCTATGTGATCTAATTGGTCGCAGGGAGGTAATTGGAGGTAATTGGCCAGATCCTGAAGATGAAATCAAATACTTTGGCCACCTAATGAGAAGGAAGGACTCACTGAAGAAGAGCCTAATGCTGAGAAAGATTGAGGACAAAAGATGAATGGGACACAGAGAATGAGGTAGCTTGATGGAGTCAATGTAGCAGTAGGCATGAGCTTAAATGGATTCCAGAGGATGATAGCAGACAGGAAGGCCTAGAGGAATGTTGTCCATGGGGTTATGATGGGTCGATATGACTTCGCAACTAACAAACTGGGTTCACAGATGCCATGCCATTTTTTAAAATTGTTTAAGAAATGTATGATAAAATGGTTGGGCCATTTGGAGACCTAAGAATGAATGACAATGGTGATTATTTTTTGTGTTAAAATAACCTCAGTTTTGAAGGTGGGCTTTAAATGTCAGTCTAGTCATGCATTCATGCATACTCCTGGGAAGTATTATGCAGTGTTGTCATCAGTGAGAATTCAGTTTTCAAGGTCAACTAGTAGAAAGGAACATGGGAAACAACATGTCTAAAGAATGTGTTGGTCTTTTTCCAAGTGCGGTATATCCCATAACTATCAGCATGACTGGTTTCAGTAAAAGCCATTTCACCTAAAAGAAAATTAGAGCCAATATCAGTAAAGGAATCTAGATTGATTAAGTTACTGGGAGCCAAGTAGTTGCTATTGCTATACAAATAAATTCCGAAGATTAATTTAAATCATTATCCCTCAGCAAATCTGATCTCAACATATATTCACAAAGCCAAGTCTTTTATATAAAAGAGTAAAGACTATATCCAAGTTGAAACATTTAATCAATAGCAAGTCTTTAGCCAACCATTCTAAATTAGACAATAAATGACATCTTATTTTTATTTCTAAACATTGCACCGTTGGTTGAGTTTATATCACATTTTTCTTATTGCTTCACAAAGTCATGTCCAAAAATAAATATAAAGCTTCCAGATCTGAAGATCTGGTGGTGGAAGTTATATATATATATATATAACTTCCCAACATGCAAACGTTTCAAATGAGAAAGATGGCATTGCACTTCCTCAACAAGTAAACAAATATCTTTTCTAGTTCATCACTCAAGCAAGCAATATTAGTTGACTTTGATTAGTTGCATTGTTTCAAAGTTGGTAGCAGCTAAGATGACCACAGATCAGTTTCATGTTGCTTCTGAGTAATTAGAAAGTAGATGTGAAAGTGCCCCATTTCTCTGGGAAAAATATTACTGTAATCTGTTGGCTATTAATCCTTTAGCTCTTCCTTCACCCATGCCCCACCAACAGTAGCTTCACATAAAATATGTAAAACAAGAGCCAACAGTCATCAGATGATTGTTTCAAGGCTAATGCAGTGGTATCATCTTTTCATGCATAACATTTAAATGTTCTTGTTGCTAGAGGAGTAAATATGTCAGATGTACTTAGAGCTATGACAGTATGTTAGTTGCAAATAAAACAAAAGCTATATTTAAAATAAATGCAGCAGATAAATAGCCTGCTGTGAGAAGAAGGTTCAACAGTGAAGCTTAAGGCTATTGGGACAGATCACACTTTATCATTTTGTTTTGTTTTCTTGTGAAGCTTCAAAATAAAACCAGATAATAAATGTATGCCAGTTGCTGTTACTATAAGTAATGTTCAATTGAGTGTTATTCATTATTCAAATTATGATAATTATTCTGGTTCTTAGAAATCATGGAACAAATAAGGCTATAGAGATGTAAAATTCAGAGTAAAATTGAAATGTGGGATAACTGTGATTGTATCAATATAAATAAGATAATCCTACACTGCATTGATGTATTTGCATGCTTATATTTAATAATAATGGAACACATGTATATACATATTGATGCACAGATACATGGGAAGTTACCTGATATGGTGTTATTGATCTACCTAGTGCCTTTTTTGATTGGAAAAGATTTCCCATACTGGTGTGTGGTATTGTAGGAGAAAGACTGGCAAAACCTGGGGACAGGGTCAAAAGAGGGAACAACCTAGAATCTCTATGTAGCCACAAGCATACTAAGTCCAACCCACTATGAATTCCATTGACCCTTATCTCATTTCTAGCAGATGGTAACCATTAGTTGAAAATATTCCTGTGCATAGACATAGGAAGCACTAAATCTATTTAATTCTTCACAAGTGGTCCTGCTCTTTAATGCCTGACAGGTATTTAGTTCCAAAGTAGATAAGGATGTTTCCTATCCAGCATGGGGACTCTTTCAACCTCTCAACTAACATATCAAAATAAGTACAAGGCCAAATCTTATTAGAAATGATATGGGAACTATTGTAATTTCAGAATGAAGACAGAGGCTCGTTGTAACGGTAACATTGTAACCACTTTAATTCACTATTAACTTTGTAACTAGTAACGCAAGTAGACCGGGCTGGTCGCGCGGTAAACAGAAATGAATATAACAGTAGACTGGGTAGTCTGTGAAGTAGATAGGATATAACAGTAGACCGGGTAGTCTGTGAAGTAGATAGGATATAACAGTAGACCGGGTAGTCTGTGAAGTAGATAGGATATAACAGTAGACCGGGTCTTCGGCAGCTCTGAGTAGATCGGTATGTTCGGCTGCTGCGAAGTAGATCGGGTGGCGGTTGGAAAGAGCCTGCCTTTTATATTCCAGCAGACTCGCCCTTGACAGCTCGGCAACTGACAGGCGCGTCTGATTGGCTAAGACGCGCCTGGCTGCTACCGAGCTGTCATTCGCAAGAGCGAGGACTTTCTTTAGCTATACAACAGGAACAGTGCTAGTGGCACCTGCAATCTGATCTCATGGTCTGATTCAGGCACTGTTAATGCCTGAAAATACTGGAAATATTTTTTTTTAATCACTGAGTTCTATTATCTACTATTAATTCCTTCTGCAAATATTTCCAATGAATTTTAAATCCAAGATGTATTTCCTCCAGTTAGTTTTGTCCATCTATAGACCAGTGTTTCTCAAACTTGGCAACTTTAACATGTGGGAACTTCAACTCCCACACTTTGTTAGCTTGAATAGGAATGTTGATTGGGGAATTCCGGCAGTTGACTTTCACACTTCTTAAAAGAGAGAGTACAAACCAGAAATACTATTCTGTCGGTCTGGTCTGGTTCACCGCAACCGGTAGCGGAAATCACGGGTGGCCACATCCACCCAGCCCAGCTCTATGGCATCCCATTTAGGCCCTTTTTAAAGCCATAGTGCATCCGCAGAAGGCTGAGCGCATGCAGAGAGGGGCGCTCGCACGTTAACATTGGCGAACAGGTAGAGAAGGTAAGTGAATACCACTCCTGTACAAACACTATTAAAGAGGGTATTAACTCTATAAAACAATATTGGATAAGGCTGAGAACAGAATATCTCCATTGGAATATTATGGCATGTCAGTAGACATATTTATAATTGATTTATTAAAAATGGCTACGATTCTTCAGTACAGCGTAACATTGTTGGAATCTCATTCTCACTCAGCCAATTTTTGTTTGCTTGAGATTTTTTGGGAGGGGGGAACACTGAGAAAGGCCAATGTGTTTTCATTATGGAAGCCCCAACTTGGGATGAATTGACTTTGTCTCAAGAATAGCAGCTGAGGGAAGTCATCACATATCAGCTTCTCCTTTCCAAACAACAGATAAACCTTGGCCATTCACTGTGTGTTCCTTAAATGTGCCATAATGAAGTTTTATGGAAGCCAGTCAAGTGATTGAATTCAGGGTTTAAAAATGAGTCTCATTCCCTCCCCCCGCGAGATTACTCCATAGAAGTTCAACACCATGGGAAGATGTTCAACACATTGAGAAATATTGCTCAAGATAAAAATCTTCAATATTCATCAGACTTCTAAATGTCTGTGTTGTGAAATGATCAAACGGTATTCATACATCATTTCATAATAATGTGGAGCCTGAATAATATCTTATCATGTTAAGTTTTAGTTGAAGGAGGAGGATTAAAAAAAAACTCTGATGTTTTGCTACTGTGCTTTCTTGTAGCCAGGCTGTTAAGTATCTTTATCTCTGATTCTTAATTATACTTTGCTTGTTATATCTGAATGTCCTTGGCAATAAGGAAACATTACAAATTGCAGTTTCTTTTACAACTGTATTCTCTCTCTCGCTCTATCTCTTTAATTCTCTCTCTCTTTGTCTCTTTGTCTCTTTCCCTCTCATTTTTTCATTCTCTTTTCCTTCACTCCTTTCTTCTCCATTACTTCTTTCTTTTTTCTTCTCAAAAATCTAGCTTCACTTAAATTTCACTTAAATTAATACATTTCTCCCTTTTTATCGTCCCCCCAGTTTATATAATATTACTAATAATCACCCCATTAGTTTCCTAATTTGTATATCTTAGCACCAATAGGTTTTGCAGATGTCTTCTTTAATACTGCATTTTATGTCCCCCACCCCCACCTTTTGGTGATGGTTTGAGACACTTTGTATATGGCATGAAAGCAAAAGGCACACAGTATATCTTTTCTCTACTTTTCTTTCTTTCTTTTATTTAATATCAACAATATTTTGAGTGATTTATAGTATGGAATGCTGAAGAATTAAGTTCTTCACCCAAGAGTAGGTAGGAGCCAAGTTTTAATATATTTTTTTCAGAAATGGAAAGATGCTCACTTCCCACTTGGAAGGCTGACAGTTCTATATGTTTGCTGTCTTGAGTTATTTGTAAAAATAATCAAGTGGGAAACAAACAAACAAATAAATAAACATCTATATCATTTCTCTTTCTCTCTCTCTCTTTCTCTCTCCCTCTCCCTTTCTCTCTATCATCTATCTATCATCTATCTAACTAGCTATCTAATTAGACTCTGTAGGTTCCTTGATTTACCAGGTTTTAACTCAAGCCCAAGGGAAAATTTTATGAACAGCCCTTCCATTATAATTTATTTGCCTGTAAATTTAAATTATTTTTAAATAAAACATCTATTCAATTCTAGTTCTGCGTAGCCAGCGTCTTTGATGTTTAAGGAGTAAAGGACCACCTATTGTTTGCTGCACATGTGCTGAGCTGCCTTACTTCTCTCAAATTTTAATGTGTCGGTGGGAAGCCTGGGCTTCGTTACCTTATGTCAAACACTGAAAGTCTACAAATGGTATCTGATAAATATATAAGTGGATTGTCCTCAGGCACCTGGGAAGTCATCCATGCAAGTATACTCAGGTTGTAGAGAAACAAAGCAATTCTGTGTGATAATGTGATAAAGCTTGTCAAGTGCATGTATGTTAAACCAGAGCTGACCTCCCAATTAGTATCCCAGATGAATTTAATCCTTCCAATGTGGTGGTTAATGTGGTAGCGTGGCTTTACAAAGTTTCTCATACCAATCTAATATTGATAAAACTCCACTGGCCTTATGGAATTATTTGAAAATTATATAGGTAAAGGTTCCCCTCGCACATATGTGCTAGTCATTCTTGACTCTAGGGGGCGGTGCTCATCTCCATTTCACAGCTGAACTGCCAGTGCTGTCCGAAGACATCTCCATGGTCATGTGACCAGCATGACTAAACGCCAAAGGTACATGCACCTAACGCTGATACCTTCCCACCAAAGGTGGTCCCTATTTTTCTACTTGCATTTTTACATGCTTTTGAACTGCTAGGTTGGCAGAAGCTGGGACAGGTAACGGGAGCTCATGCTGTTATGAAGCGCTAGGGATTCAAACTGCCGAACTGCCGACCTTTCTGGTCGACAGGTTCAGCGTCTTAGCCATTGAGCCATTGTATAGTGGATTAATTAAAGGGGGGGGAGAACCACTACATATTGCAAGACACTCTCTTCCACCCGCCCATCATCAAGATGGTGGCTTTAATAGGACACAAAGGGAGCGGGGTTTTACATCTTCTTCTAAGGATTTCCTATTTAGCGGTAATTATAATTTTGTGCAATGCAGTGCTGCTGCAGAACACAGCAGGGACTAAGCTATTATTTATTATCCAAGCTCAAATTGTAAAGCAATTGGGGGAAGGGGGAAATCCTTTTGTCATTTTTGTTATACATCTAATTAAATTTTTAAAACTGCACCAGCCTTCTTCTGCAAGGTTATATTTAAGATGTCCTTTATTTTTATTTTTTAAAATGCAATTGGAACAACATTTGTTTTGCGTGGTAAACAGAAGCCTTTTGGCAGTGGAATCCTTTCATTTTGAAAAATGCCAAGAATTATTTGCTTATCTGCAGAATTTCAACTGCTCTCTGCCTGTAAGTCATACGGAAGCCGAGCTGGAATAAACAAGATTCTGTAGCAGCATGGCTGGGTGTACTGTAACGTACATTATTATGTTCACAACCTAAGCAGTTTGCATTTCCCTATTATTAAGAGCGGGGGGAGAGAAAAAATAAAAAGGGAGGCGAATGGGTCTGTTAAGTCAAGCCTGGATATTCTAATGTAATTTTGAAGGGCTGCAGAGTTGTCTAAATGATAATGGTATTTGACAGTTTGATATGTATTTATAGCTGTTGCCAGCCCTATCTGAATACTATATAGGATTATCAGGGATTTTCTGGGTTTATCACTACAGGCATGCAGGATTAACAGCCAGATGAAGTCAAACAGAATTACTCAGCCAATCCATATACTTATACTTATATGGCGCCCTTCACACAAGGTCCCAGAGCGCTCTCTCTCCCTCTCCCTCTTTCTCTCTCTCTCTCTCTCTCTCTCTCTCTCTCTCTCTCTCTATACATACATACATACATACATACATACATACATACATACATACATACATACACACACCTAATATACACCCAGTTGTCTTTAGCCTTGGCTTCTAATCCGCAAAGTTGCCATATGCCATTGAAAGTCTCCCAGCCCAAAGAAAGCTCAAAGGAACATTGCAAATTCTACAATGGATCACAAATCAAAGTGCAAAACTTGATCTAGTAAGACTATAAGCTAGGAATAACTATCCTCAGAAGAAGGAGTGTTTGTGATAAGAACAAACAATTTTTCAATCCAGCAAATTAAACACAGACAAGCAAAACGGGTGAATTATTGAAGTGGTTATGCTAAACTTGATACAGCTATCAAGAGGTTACAACTGTTTCTATGCCAAGATCTTGGAATGTTGTCCAAGGCCTGGGCCAGGGCAAAAGTTAATTCGGTCTGATTTAGACTTGAAATTAAATCTAAATAGAATTCCTCTCCAGTCATGCACATAATAATTTTCTCCATCCAACCACAAGAATTTCGTAATAAATCTTTGAGGACTTGGAGGGCACAGCCAAAGTTCGGGGGACCAATAGGTCCTTCAGATATTTGGAGACCTCCGTTTCACAGCAATGGTTTACGTGGTAAGGGGAGTATGATAATTTGAAATAAGTCTATGGGAGTGGCCAAATCAGAAAGTAGATGTCAGACATCATTCATTGAATTTTCATTAACAATCTTCGAAACTCTGCAATCATCAAATGAGGAATGGAGCTACCTTTTCAGGTACGCCAATTTTGGGGGAAGGGAAAAAAGATCATATCTCTGAGCCCTTCAAAAAAAGATCCAGCTATCAGCCAGGGTGTCTTATGTTCATATAGCAAACAGGTGCTTCAGGGTTGCATAAAATGGGCAACTCTTTGGAAGTTTTATAAAAAAGATAATGACTTGTGTATTTGTTATATTTTTATAATGGGTTAATTTTTTTGATAATATTATCATCTTTTATACTGTTTTCTTTTTGTATCATATCCATCAGCCACATCTACCGTCCAATTTGTACATTAAACTTTGTGGTGGGTTCGCTATGTGTTAAAATCCCTCATTGCAGATCATGTGCCTGAATGTACCAGCAACCAAAGATATTTTGCACCCAGTGGAGAACAGCACATAGAAACAAAGCATCATAATAATCAAGATCATCATCACTGTTTAAGAAGATTTAGCTGCCCAAAGTAATGGACTCAGCGATTCTTTCCAATAATACAGCCTTTTATTGTCAGTCCAATCCTTCTATTATCACTGATTCACTTTTAATGGGGCAGCAATAATGATAAGGACACATTCACACAGACCCATGCAAATCTCTACTTTTTTAATCATATGAGAACTTTCTGCAATAGGAAATTTGTCATAAAACAATTAAATTAATATAAATAACTTCCGGGTTGATAATGCACTATTGTACTAATATTACCAGCTTATTTGTTCTACTTGGTAAAAGTGTTCTTTTTCAAAAAGTGTGATACACACAGAGGTGGTATTCAGCTGGTTTGGACCAGCTCACGGTAGTGGAAATTGCGTGTTGGCCTGCCTACCCGCCCTAGCTCTGTGCCATCCTATTTAGGCACATTTTTTTAGGCTGGGTGTATAGCAATAGCAGTTAGACTTATATACGCGCAGAAGGAGCATGTGTGAGCAAAGTGTATGCACAGAAAGCCAGGCGCATGCATGGAAGGGTGCCCACAAAGCATACACATATGCGGGTGGGTGTGTGCACAGCTAACCAATGGTAAAAAAAAATGTGAAACCCACCGCTGGATACACAGATTTATATTAAAAAGGGTGGGGGAACAAAAGGCAAATTACTGCAATTATTATTTAAGGATCAACATGCCAATGGACATGGCCTCTATATTTAGATTTTATCATATCAAAAGTTATTTTGCTTGTTTTAATCTTGCAAGGGCATCTCTGTTAAACTTTTAACAGAGGTGGGCAGCTGCCTTATGTATACATTTTAAAGCTAATGGCATATCCAAGATGGAACTGAAGAAGCTGTAGATGGTACAAGCATCATGGGATGAATAAATTATAAATGTCACAGCAAACGGGTTGCTTTGCAAAAGATATTTGAGGTGACATTATTGCTGACAGAAGGCAATTCTCTTTCAGCTGAAAAGGCAGTTACTACTTTTGGAAATGCGAACTCTCGGTCACATTTATGATGCTTTCAGGAAAAAAAATGCTTGTTTAACGCTGTGACAGCTGAAAAGATATTTCCTTTGAATGCTTTGTCGATTTGATATTGAACGTATGAGACATTAGGAAGAAAAAAGAGGTAGAAAGAGACAGAAGGGGGATCCAAACAGGAATCACCTACTGTGTTGGTGGGTGGTAGAAAAGCTTATCTATCATGTCTTCCTTGTTACTGTTTATCTTATCGTATATTTGATTTGTTCTGATTGTTTGGATTCTCTGCTATTTTATCTGACAAGTAACTGGTATTATTATGTCCTATCTGGAAAGATTTTTCTTTCTTTTTACAATCCTTTAATCCCTTTATTTAGGGTGGAATTGGGGCGAATGAATGGAGCTGATCATTTACTGGCTGGATGCCCTTCCTGATACCTATGCAGAGTCCACAGCAGACATTTTCTCTTTGCGCCCTGATAAACATCTGTCACTGCCTAGCATTGAACTTTTAACTATCCAAGTGAAAGGTGAGTGTCTCACCTCCAAGTTACCACCTAGAGATTTTTACTTTACAATACAATACAATACAATACAATAGCAGAGTTGGAAGGGACCTTGGAGGTCTTCTAGTCCAACCCCCTGCCTAGGCAGGAAGCCCTATACCATTCCAGACAAATGGCTATCCAACATCTTCTTAAAGACTTCCAGTGTTAGGGCATTCACAAGTTTTGGAGGCAAGCTGTTCCACGATTAATTGTTCTGTCAGGAAATTTCTTCTCAATTCTAAGTTGCTTCTCTCCTTGATTAGTTTTCACCCATTGCTTCTTGTTCTACCCTCAGGTGCCTTGGAGAATAGTTTGACTCCCTCTTCTTTGTGGCAACCCCTGAGATATTGGAACACTGCTATCATGTGTTCCCTAGTTCTTCTTTTCATTAAACTAGACATACCTAGTTCCTGCAACTGTTCTTCATATGTTTTAGTCTCCAGTCCCCTAATCATCTTTGTTGCTCTTTTCTGCACTCTTTCTCGAGTCTCCACATCTTTTCTACATCGTGGTGACCAAAATTGAATGCAGTATTCCAAGTGTGGCCTTACCAAGGCATTATAAAGTGGTATTAACACTTCATCTGTTTATGTATCCTAGAACTGTGTTGGCTTTTTTGGCAGCTGCTGCTTACTGCTGGCTCATATTTAAATGGTTATCCACTAGGATTCCAAGATCCCTCTCACAGTTACTACTATTGAGCAAGGTACCACCTATACTGTACCTGTGCATTTCATTTTTCTTGCCTAAATGTAGAACCTTACTCTTTTCACCATTGTATTTCATTTTATTAGATAGTGCCCAATGTTCAAGTTTGTCAAGATCCTTCTGTATCTTAAGTCTGTCTTTTGGAGTGTTGGCTATTCCTGCCAGCTTGGGGCCATCTGCAAATTTGATGAGTTCCCCATTTATTCTCTCATCCATATCATTGATGAAGATGTTGAAGAGTACTGGCCTAAAATAGAGCCTTGGGGTACTCCACTGTATACTTCCCTCCATGTAGATGCAGTTCCATTGAGGACTACATGTTGAGTGCGGTTGGTCAGCCAGTTACGAATCCATCTGGTGGTGATGCTGTCTAACCCACATTTTTCTACTTTATCTAGTAGTAGGTTATGGTCTAGCTTATCAAATGTCTTACTGAAGTCCAAGTAAACTATATTGACAGCATTTCTCTGGTTCACTAATTTTGTCAGTTTGTCAAAGAATGCACTTAGATTAGTCTGGCATAATCTGTTTTTGACAAACCCATGTTGGCTTTTGGCAATTACTTTGTTTACTTCTAGGTGTTTGCTAATTCGTTGCTTGATTATCTTTTCCAGAATCCTTCCTGGTATTGAGGTCAGGCTGATAGGTCTATAGTTTCCTGGATCTATTTTTTCCCCTTTTTTATGCATTTTAATGCATCTGAAATTCATTTACAATACATTTATATAGCAAGAGAGATCTGCAGGCATAGGTCCATTCCCAAGTTTTCTAGAACTTAATTCTCTTAAGATCTTACTAAACTATACATGTTGTCTGAGCTCAGATCTCTTGAAACTTTCATTCTTACTTAAAAGTTGCCAGACTCTAAACTGGGTCTCCCCCCCCCCCCTTGTTGTTATTTTATTCATCTGAATCCTTGTATTCTTGTAGTTGCTGTCTGCTAGGCTCCCCAATATATTCCCATCACTAGCCAAAGAGCATCTTGAGTGAAAACTGGAAAACTCTGAGCAGAAGATGGGGTGGCACAGGTGGACAACCTGTTGTGCATCTGTATTCCCAATTACTGCAATGTGCATTTTTTTAAAGAGCCCACATAAACATTTGCACAGATTTAGATGTAGATGTTTACTACAAAATAAATAAAGCTTCTCTTATCCATTTAATAATGATGAGGTTATCTACTCAGTTGTGCCTGATTCTTGGCAATTCTATGACTTTCCACATCTTCAAATCTTGCACTAATTCTTTGAGTTTTTCTATGGTCTGGCTGGTGTCAGCTTTGATGGTTTCCAGCCATTGTGTTATTTGGCGGCCTGGTTTCCTTTTACCACTACCTCTTCTAAACAATTGCTTTCTCTAGTGAATTCCCCTGCATGACATGGCCAAACTAAGTGAACCACAGTTATGTGATTTTCCCCCTTCCAGTGGCTTGTCTGGTGTTATGTGCTCCAATATTTGTTTGTTGGCTACTTTTTCTGTCCAAGGAATATGCAGGAGTCTTCTCCAGCACCAGTGCTCAAAAGAAGTCAATTTTCTTCCTTTCTAAATTTTATTCAATTTTAGATTTTATTCATTAAAAATAATTCAATAATAGAGAGGTAGGCAGTTCATTTTCCCTTTTCCCAACCAACCTATTTGATCCTGACATCATTAATGTATCTCAACTGAATGGGATCTACATTTCATAACAAAGTGTCCAGCAAAGTGGTAACTCAGACATGACTAAATCACTGGTGTTTCAGCCTGGCCTAATTCTTGGATTGAAGCCATTCTGGAATTCGGTCTGTAGTGGCAGGACTGAGCTTATTGGGTGAAGATTGCGTTGTGGCCCGCCGATTCAGACAGTGAGGAGGTTGGGGAGGAACATGGGCCAGTCCTGGAGTCTGGGAAAGGCTCTGATGAGGGCTCTGTTTTGAAGGCCCAGAGCGGTATGCCAGTTATCAGGTGCCTTCAGAGTCAGGCATCAGTGAGGCAGATGAACAGCTGGAGCCTGTTCCCAGTATGTGCATGCGCAGAGTTGCTAGATGAAGGGAACAGCTAAAGAACAGGCCACAGGTGGGTGATAAATGGCCACTCCCAGAGGAAATAAAAGAGGAGTAAAAGGGGGTGGAGTTTTCAGGAGACAATTAGTTTGCTAACTGGTTATTGACTCTCCTTGCCACGTTCTGTGGATATTGGCCTGTCAGATAAGGTGTGTGACCATAAATCCTCTTTTGAAAGACTTTGCTGGCTGTGAATAAGCAGAATCTACTGTAAATTAATAAAAAGCATTTTTGCCGGGACAAGGAGTTTGTTTCATGCTCTTGGGAAGCCTCTGTCAGAACAGACTGAAGGAATCAAACCTGTCCCAGAAGTCGGTATATCGCCCAGACTCTGCCTTTCTGCTTTGAGATAGCTGCTTGGTAATTCTACTACTTACCACCCAGAATTCTCTTATCTGTGGGTAATCCTAATATGTGGAATAAATAGTGATCCATCAGCTTGTGCTATCAAGGGAAGGGGGGGGAACTCAAAATAATAAAGGCAAAATTCTATCACCATCTCCCAGTTCTGGAGCATTGAGGCATGTGGCTCCCTGTGTTTGGAAGTGGATTAATCAAACAAGGAATAAATACATCACTGGGTTAAAACATTTGTTAACGTGTATGCTTGGGGGTTTAACTTAAAACTTTGGAATTTTATGCATAACAATGGAAGGACACTTTGATTCCTAACATGAACAAATGGCTGCAGAAGTTGATGGAGTTGACTGAAATGGCAAAATTGACTAATTTTGATTAAAGAAAATAATATAAGTACTTTTATTTCCACATGGAGACTGCTTCTGAATGTTGTGCTTAAAGCGTAAAAGAACAAAACTTTGATTTTCAGTTTTACTGATTAGATTGATAGATCTTTATAGAGCATATTATTATGAAAAAACAAAAAGTTGTGATTTGATGTTAATGCCTTATTTTACTGCAGCAGAGAGAGTCAGAAGTCAATGTTTCTTTTTCTCTTATCTTTCCCTTATTTTCTCCCTCGCTTTTCTTCTCCCTCTTGCTCCCCACTGTTTTCCTATTTACTTTCGTATTTTGTATCTTATTTTATCTTATAACCCAATAAAATATTAAATTGAACAAAACTTCGGAATTTTAGGCCTAGGCTCTGATGCTGTAGGAAAAGTAAACAATTATTCAAATGAGTAATTCTCCTTTCCTTTATAATTACACTGAGAATAGCTACAATCATTGTATTAGGCAAAGATTATACTATCTCCTGCCTATCTGGTTAGCATTATAGTAGTCTATCTTTTCTAAATGGTGGTATATTATAACCAGCAGTAGCTTTACCCATTCACACAATTGTATCAATGGAAACAAGAAAAAGTAGCAAAACTATAAAGATTCTCACTCAGTTTACTATTATATAGAGAATTAAATTAATAAGAACCCTATTTTGACCCTGATAGCTATTGCATGATCTTTCTCTTTTCTTTTCAAGCCCTCCGATGCATTTTAAATTAACTGTCATACTGATATGCATTATTTATTGTCATTTCAAGAATCTGCAGCTAACTTTGAGAAACTGGGCTTGCCACTTTACTGACCATAACCTGTTTTCTCTAATTTAAATACACAAAGAGAATAATATTAGACACGTTATATCAAGTTCAAATGAACTTTAATCCTGCAGTTGATTTGGTTTATAGAAGAGCAGTCACTCGGAATGTATCCAAATAACATACAATATCAGGAATTAGATAAATGGGAGGAAAACCATGTGCTGAAGGTTTCAAATCAACATCGTCAAGAAACTTAATGCTGGGCTGACTGGGTTGATCGGGGGGGGGGGGGGTAAATGTAGCTAAAATAGATGTGCAGTAGTGACAAATATCTATAGCTCAGGTGTAGAATGAGGGTGAAGCTCATTCTCCAAGCTTGTGGGTTGGTTTCAGCTGGGGTGGGTTCCAGTAGGCACTACTGCCAGTTTGCTCATGTGCAATTAAAATTGTTCTGTGCATGCACAGAACTAAAAAACAAGATGGCGCCACCAACAGCACAACCCGGGGAACCAGGTCAGGGATGTGGCATGCCTGGGTTGCTGCTAGTTCCAGCGACTCAGGCTGCCAAACCACTACCAGCCAAATGGGGCTGTAGGAACCCATCACTGGTTCCATCTTCCAATGATCTTCACCTGATGTATCTTCCCTATCACAAGACCCATTACAAGACTCACTGATGACTCATATCTGATCCATCACTAGACCCTCACTTGATATGCCCACACTTGAAGCCCTTATAAACAGAACAGTGACATTCCCTAAACTCTGCTGAAGATGTTACCTAGCCTGGTAATGAAGGATTGGGTGACGTTGAGTAGAAGGCGCCTATTGGCTATAGAGGGACACGACCTCCCCCAGGGATGGCATGCCTGCCTCTGGCAAGAAAGAGATACCCCCCATAGGTACTTCATGGGACATTATATTCGGAAGATTTTGATGGGGGTGTGGGAAAAGATGAGGAAAAAATACTATCTTAGGGTTCCGTGCTGGTTGGCACCGTTAGAGGCCTTAATGCATCCCAGTGTATTTAATTGGACAAGAAACATAACATATAAAGACATTATGACAGAAGATGGCAACATGAAAACAAAGATGGAATTAGAGCAGCAGGGCAGGAATCTGGAACGGTGGGAATATTTACAGATCAGAAATAGGTTTAAAAGCGATAAGGTACGGTTTGGGATCTACCCAAACCCTCAGAGGCTAGATAAGACTTTGTTTGGCAGAGATAAGAAAATGTTATCAAAGATTTATCAATTTTTGACCTGTCAAGATGCTAAAGAAGAGATGGACAAAAGCCTTCTAATAACATGGGAGAGAAACTTTGGCTATGAGATTGAAATGGGCAAATGGTGGGATTTATGGAGTAAGACTATTAAACTTACAATGTCTACAGCATTTAAAGAAAACATATACGAGATGGTTTATAAATGGCACTTCCCCCCAACGAGGTTAGCCAAAATGTTTCCTGGGTTATCTCCACTGTGTTGGAAATGTGGAAGAAGGGATGGCACATTCTACCATATTTGGTGGTCTTGTACTGAGGCCACGAAATACTGGAGAAGGATTCAAAAATGGCTAAAAGAGGTTACCGGGGCAAGCATGGAATGGAAACCCGAGAATTTTTTACTAAGCATAAAACCAGAAAACATGAGTAAATCTATATGGCATTTGAGCCTACATATAATTGTGGCCGCAAGAATAACTTATGCACAATTTTGGAAATCTACTACCATACCGTCAGAAGATGCTATAATTAAAAAGATCTATGAATGTGCAGAAATGGACAGAATGACGGGTTGGTTGAGGGACAAAGGAGAAACGGAACATTATCTTAGCTGGAACCTATGGTATATGTGGGCGACAAGGAGAACAGCAGGGACTTAAAACGGGGAAAGTTAAATAGCAGTTGTTAACAATGGGAACTAAAAGTGAACATGGGTATTGTAATAGATCCCTGAACTTTGTAACAAGAAGATGCTGCTTAGAGACTAAATGAGGAAGGGGGAAAAAAAAGTTGGGCTGTGAATGACTGTCACCGCGGGGGGGGGGGGGGTTGTATGTTTGTATTTGTAATTGTATGTTTTATTCTTTAAAAAAATGTATAACCAATAAAGATTATTTTAAAAAAAAGAAATGTTCGGAAACCAACCCAGAAGCTCAGAGAAAGAACTTTCACTCTCATTAAATAGGTGTGCTAAACCTTTTTTCTCCTTTCTTATAGAGCAGATTCCTTGTATATTAAAGACTACTTTGGAAAGTCTCCTCAGTGGTCAAGTGGCCTGCCCTGAAGCACTAGAGATATTTAGGGGAGCCAAGAAGAATGCTGAACAATAGCTTCATATACAGTATGAATATACTGTATATTCATATACAGGTAGTTCTTAACTTTCAACTTTTCATTTAATGACCATTTGAAGTTACAATGGCACTGAAAAAAGTGACTTATGACCATTTTTCACAATTACAGCCAGTTGCCAAGCATTCAAATTTTGATCATTTTCACTGGTGTTGCAACAATTGTAAGTGTGAAAAATGGTCAAAAGTCACTTTCTTCAATGCGGTTGTAACTTCGAAGAACAAATGGTTGTAAATTGAGGAATTTCTTATTTGCTTTTTTCCCCCCTTCACATGTCTACTTGTAAGAGGAGCAATGTTACAGGATAAAAACAGAGAACCTTAGTGTGCTGATCCTAGCAGGCTCTAACTTTATCTGGAATTTCTTAACGTTCGGTGAAACCTCTCCCAGCAGCACAGTATGTGCAGAAATGAGATGAGATGAAACTGACCTTAGCATAAATGTGGGTGGGGGCAGACTTCTGAGCACACGTACAATCCAACTGATATTTGTACCCAGAGGGGAAAAAAGAATAAAAACAAAAAAGAAATTGGTCTTCATTTTTTTGTCAAGCTTAGCTGTTCACAGGGTCACCCAAGCTAATAAATGAAACATGCATAATTCATCACTATACATAGTACTTTGGATCTTTTAAATCACTACCAGTGAAATGGTGGGACAGGAGGCCACTAACACTGCCTACCAAAACTTTTTATATTTCTTAAAGGGGAGAAAATCTCTCTTTCTCTCTCTCCCTTTACCTTCTTTTTCTTTTCTTTGGTTTTAATTAACAAACATGTAAAATACACACACACAAAACTTAGACATACACCACATTTACATGATACAATACGAATAGGAGCTTCCTGTTCTTTCTAATAGCAATTGCCAATTGATATCGCTCACCTTATATTATTTCCCCTTCTATTATATTTCATTTGGATTTCACCATTCTTAACCCTCTTATTTTACTCATCTATTATTTTTGAGTTTTGTTGTATTCCTTCATTGATTCTTGTTTCTTTCCTCCATCCACCTATACCATTTATCCCATATCTGGTAGAATTCTGATTCTTCTTTTCCCTGGATTTCTTTAGTTAGTTTGTCCATTTCAGGACAATGCATAACCTTTCTTATTATTTCATCTTTGCTTGGAATTAATTTGTTTTTCCATTTCTGGGCAAAGCCAATCCTTGCCACCGTAATTATATGTAGTATTAAATACTGGAGTTCTTTTTTGTATTTCGCAGACATTATTCCTAATAAAAAAACTTCAGGTTTCCATTCTATTTTAACCCTTGTTATTGCCTCCAGCCAATTTTTGATCCTTTTCCAAAAAATTTTTAGCCTCCTCACTGATCCACCATAAATGGTAGTATGTTCCGTGTATTGATTCGCATTTCCAACATTTTGGGAGGTATTTGTTAAGATTTTAGCTAACCTTGTTGGTGCCAGGTGCCATCTGTAAAACATTTTGTACTGGGTTTCCTTGTATGCAACCGATAGTGTCATTTTTAAGTTTGTTCCCCCAAATTTTTCCCATTTGTCTAATTCAATATTATAGCCAAAGTTCTGCACCCATTTTCTCATTTGTTCTTTCACAATTTCCTCTTCCATTTTATACTTCAGGAGGAATTTATATATTGTCCCTATCATCTTTCTATCTGAGCTTTGAATAATTTTATCCAATTTGTGTGGTTCTGTTTCGATGTCATATAATTTAGTATCATTATTGTATTTAGTTTTGATTTGGAGGTAATTTAGCCAGTCAACTTTCATGTTCTGATCTGCCAATTCTTCAATTGTTTTTAAATTTCCCTGTCTATCAATTAAGTCTCTGTATCTTAGCATTTTGTTCAAATCTATAAAATTTGGGTGAGTCGTCCATTCTGTCTGTGATAGCCAATTCGAGATTTTCACATAGTGGATTTTTTTGATTTTGAGCCATTTTTGCAATAATGCTCTTCTGATTAAATGATTTTGAAAGTATTTGTGCATTTTATTTTTATCATCCCATAGGAATATATGCCAGCCTGCTTGCAAATCATGGCCTTCTAAGGACAAAATTCTTTTATTCTTTAGCTCTATCCAATCCTTCACCAATGTTATTGTTACTGCTGATGCGTATAAATCCATGGTAGTGGATCTGACTATCTGAGAGACCGCCTCCTGCCAATAACCTCCCTGCGTCCCATCAGATCGCATAGAGCGGGCCTCCTCCGTATTCCATCCGCCAGTCAGTGCCGACTGGCGACCACCCGGAGGAGAGCCTTCTCAGTTGCTGCTCCGACGCTATGGAACAATCTCCCCGTGGAGATTCGTACCCTGACCACAGTCCAGGCCTTCCGCACAGCCCTTAAGATCTGGCTAGCCCGTCAGGCCTGGGGATAAATTCTCTTGCCCCTCCCGAATGCTGAGTGAATGTTGTGTTTTAGTACTTTTTAGTTATTTCACATTTTTTTCTGTATTTTGTCTTTCACTCCCCTTCCCTTACTATTGTAAGCCGCCCTGAGTCCCCTCAGGGAAAAGGGCGGCCTATAAATGCTAAATAAAATCTAAAATCTAAATCTAAATCTAAAATCCCAATTCGGTAATGCTAAGCCTCCCCTCTGCTTGCTGTCTTGCATTGACTTTAGTTTAATCCTCGCTTTTTGGCCCTGCCAAATGAATCTAGTGGTTATTTTGTTTAATTCTTGAAAGAATTTTATACCCACATTTATAGATGTGGCTTGCAACAGGAATAAGATTCTTGGTAGAATATTCATTTTAATTGTCGCTATACATCCCATGAATGATAACCGAATATTTTTCCAATTTTCTAAATCTTTCTTTATTTGTATCACTGATTTATTATAATTATCGTCTTTAATTTGGAACATTTAATGTGGAACATTTTGCCGACACCCAGATCTCCAAGTATTTCACTTTCTTAGTTATTTGCATTCTGGTTGCTACTTCCAGTTCCTCTTCTTGCTTTTTTGTCATGTTGTTGGTTATCATTTTTGTTTTGTCTTTATTGAACTTTAGTCCTGCCACTTCGCCATATTCTTCTAATTTTTGAATTAATTTCAGACTGGATTCTAATGGGTCCTCTAGAACAAATACTAAGTCATCGTCATAGGCTTGGGCCTTATAGTCTTCATTTTTGAGTCTTAAACCTTTTATACCCTGGTCCTTCCAAATTTCATTCAATAAAATTTCCAAAGTTAATATAAACAGCAAAGGAGAGAGGGGGCATCCCTGTCTGACTCCTTTTTTATTTCAATCTTCTCTGTTAGATCTCCATTCATCAGAACTTTGGCTGTCTGACTGTTATAAAATCCTTCTATCATTTTTATAAATTTTTCTCTGAATTTCATCTCGTCCAATAGTGTTATTATAAATTTCCAGATTACGTTGTCAAATGCTTTTTGTGCATCAAGGAAAACCAGTACCATTTGTTTTTCGGGATGCGCCTCATAATACTCTATTATGTCTAGGATGATTCTCGTATTATTTTTAATGTCTCTGTGAGGTAAAAATCCCTTTTGGTCCTGGTGTATTCATTCATTCATTTAAAACCTCTTTAATTCTTCCTGCCATAATTGCTGCAAATATTTTATAATCGGAGTTTAGTAATGACATTGGCCTTTAATTTTGAATTTCTTGTAGGTTGGTTTCTTCTTTTGGGATTAGCGATATTATTGCTTCTGTCGATGATTCACACAAGATGTTTTTAAAACTCACAGCCTGTGCACAGCACACACTCTTTCAGCCCCTCTGCCTCTTCCCTCTTCCTGTGAGTTTTAAAAACGTCTGCGTGAATCCAGGAAGAGGGAAGAGGCAGAGGGGCTGGAAGTGTGTGTTCCTATAGTATCTTCCATCCCCTCTGCCTCTTCCCTCTTCCTGGATTCACTCAGAAATTTTTAAAACCCACAGCCTGTTCACATGGACACACTCTCTCAGCAGCCCCTCTGCCTCTGCCTCTTCCCTCTTCCCTCTTCCCCAACATCCTCCTCCCCCACCCCAGCCACTCACAAGTTCTTTCTTTTTCTGAGAACTTTTTGGCAACATGGTGTGGATGGGTGGGGCAGATGAAAGAGTGAACAAGAGGAGGGAGCATTCCAGGAGGGGGCTCTTGTCCAACGGGTATGGGAAGGCACGCGCTAAATTTCACCATTCGATACAGCCCTACCGGTCCGTACCGATTGAAACCCACCCTTGATTCTCACTAAATCTTCTCCCATTCCAATGCACCAAGATGGGGACAGACAGTCCCAGGAAAGTGATTGTTAAGACTTAATGCTGATTTGATGCCACATAAGTCAATCACCCTATATATAATGATCTAATCGTAATGTTCATAGCATACCTTACCAAGGATAGTCCTTTGTAGGCATACTGTTATTTGAAGACTCCCTAGTCCAAGTCTAATTTATACATAAAAACATGGACAATATGGACCTATTTATCAATAAATATCACAAGAAGAGCTTACTTAACCAAAGGGCACCAAAATAAGTGAACTGATCACTTCCTCCTTTTGTAATGAAGTTGTATTGTAGGGTTATTTAAATGATAGCATTTTAATTGTGTGATATAGTCATTAATAGATGACTATTAAATTTATCATGTCACTAGGTAGACTTTTGACCAGTTAATTTTCTTAACCCAACTTTTTTCACAAAGTTGTTTTTAGAAAGAGAGAGAGAGACAGCAATAGGTATATCACCTTGAATTCCTACGTTAGCCTTTAACCACTGTCTGAGACTAAAAATAAATGTTTCCAAGCAAGATTAGAATAGTGTCTTTCATCAATAAGACTGGGTTCAAGAGGAAAGAATTACATATGTGGCAGCAACTGAATTAGTAGACTTACAGAACCAATTCATCCTCTGAAATATCTTCAAATAGAGACTTATCCTGCTTCTTCTTGCTAAACTTCCTATGACATGGATAAGAGACGGGTCTCTGCAGATAATGGAAAACCTTGAGCTGTGTGCATCCTTTTGAACAGACCATTATTTGATAATGTCTAAAATGGATTTTAGGAAGAAAATGGATCTGGAAGAAAAGAAAAAGAAAATAGGACAGTGGTTCTCAACCGTTTCATTACCACAAACTCCCTTTAAATACTTTTGTGGCCACAAACCATGGCCATGCAACCCCAAGACTTAACTCAAGATTTAAATCATAACATTTCTTCAAGCTTTCATAGACCCCCTGTGACCACATTGCAGCCTCCCAGGGGTCTGAGGACCACAAGGTTGAGAACCACTGAAATAGAGTGAACGTAGGAAAAATTACAAGAATAAGTAGGAATTCGTATGAAAAAGTATTAAAAGAAAATTCGCAAACAGAATAAATATAAATGGATGTAAACAATTTGGAAGCTGCATGGAAGAGAATGAAAAAAAAACCTGTTTTGCAGCGTACCCCAAGAATGTGGGAAATTATGTTAATGGTATATATGTAAAAGAATGCTTTCATTTGTGATAAAATGAAAAATGCCACAGCTAAGAAAAATGAATAAAAGGATTGCAGCAAAAAAGGAGGATGTGGGTGGAATGGAAGATACTATATTGTGTGCACGTTGAGAAAAAGAACAGAATGTAAGAATCTTTGTATCTACATACAAAGAATGTAATCAGCAGGAGGAAGAATTAAAGAAGGCATGGAAAATGCTGAACAATTTGATGAAAATAAAAACATATTTTGAGACTGGGGAAAGAGGGCTAAACAAGGAGCCTTCAGCAAACTGAAAAGAATTTAAAAATGAACATGTTTAAATGATTTTCATTGAAACTGAAGCAAGGAAGGGCTAAAAGCAGCACTATAGAGATTGTACAGAAATGATAGTGAGATGTCAAAGTGAGCATTGAAACGAATGCTTCCAGCTGGCATGAAAAGTATTAAGTTTATGACTTGGATCATCGCTGAGCTCAGTAGAAATCTCTTTATCTCTTAACTCCTATATTGCTTGTTTGATTCTTTTATTGGCCAGTGATGTCTTGCATTTGATTTAGCACAAATCCAAAATTAAGAACACAGGGAAAATAAAAGCTTTACTCAAGAAAGAGCAGAGCAACCATCAATCTCACAGCACAACCAATTCAGTTGAATCCAGTCCAGAATCTGAAGGGGTGGGGGGGGAGAAGAACCAAAGTGAGCTTATCACCACTTGAAAAATATATTTCTCGTGCTATATAGATGGTTAGAATGTCTGAATGGATGCAGATAAAACCTTTAGTGAGTAATTGAAAAATGGAGGGTTTAAATCAGAGGTTAGATATTTCACATCAAAAAATGGCAGAGCTAAAAAGCCTGGTGATCAAATCACATGAAAAACACGAATAACTCAACTTGAATACTCTGATAAAACAACTTGCAACAGATGGTGCAGCTGCTTTGAAAGTGAACAAATCTCTCCAGGATGAAGTTGCTTGCACAAATAATGAAGGATGCAGTTACTTGTACAAATAACTGAAAAATTGCATATGAGATTAATATCACTCCAGACAGAGTATAAACATGAATTGCTCAGTGTCACATATTGAAAAGAGGAAGGGATGGGAAGAGGAACTAATTGAATACTGAAGATAAAGGTAAAAATTCTTTTACCAAGAATTTCTATCCTCCTGAAAGCAAAAATCAAATAGGGCAGATTCACAGATGGAAAACAGAACAAAAATGTTGTAAAAAGAGCAATAATTGACCCAAGGGAACAAATAAAATGCCCACCCTATTTCATTCCCATCCTAAAGTGGGCTGGTTTTAGAGCTCATCCAAAGCTAACTTGGGTTTCTTTGTTGGATTTTTATCTTGTCTTGTGAACATCACTCAGGGTTAGTTCTGAAGAGACAGCCTTACAAGTTCTGTAATAATCAAGCTTATCTGCATTTCTGTTTCCATTTGGTTCAAAACCTCAGTTCCATTATCCCAAGATTCCATAACATGGAACTATAGTCAATATTTGTCTCAGCAGCTGAGAACAGATGGATGAAAAGCAAAGAAGGTTATGGTTTTTACCAAAACGTCTATTACTGTAGATTGGAGAAAGCTGAAGCGATTCACAGGAAACCACTAGGTTAAAAAAAAAATCTTTCTTTTCCAGTTTTTGTTTTATTGTTCATTTATCTTGAATGCTGGCCAGTTCCAATGAGAGAACAGTATCAAATTTTAAATGATATTATCAAGCCAAGTGTCCAACTTGAATTGCAAACTGGATTATATAATTTATGGCTTGGACAATTCTGTTGACCCAGATGGTTTGCATAAATATCTTTGCCTGGAATGAATAGAAATGCACTACCTATAAGAAAATAATCTATCATAAATAGCGTGTCAAAAGTATGGGATAAACACAGGGAGGAAAGTTAATCTTATGTACGTATTATTCCTCAATACTAAACATTTTCATGAAGGGGAATATACAGAAACAATAAGTTGATAGATAATAATTTGCATAGATTGGAAGCACGGGTGGGTTCCAGCAGGCATTACTGCTGGTTCACTCATGTGTGCACCTCTCTCTCTCTCTCCCTTTGTCCGCACTTGATGTGGACTATGCACTCATGCGCAGTGCAATTAAAATTGTTCTGCGCATGCACAGAACTGAAAAACAAGATGGTGGCACTGGCACTGCCACCCAGTTTGGGGATGTGGTAGGCCTGGGTCACTGCAGGTTCCATCGACCCAGGCTGCCAAACCACTACCGGTTCGGCCAAACCAGTCCAAACCAATAAAAACCCACCCCTGATTGGAAGACTTAAAACAAAGACAAACTCTTTTGAGACTTTCTATGTAATAGTCAGAATCGTCTCATTGATTTCAACATCTTCATATAAGCAGCATACTCCAAATGATTAAAAAAAAGGCTGAACACACTTGTCAGAATTTGAAAAAAAAAGTAATTATAACTCAGATCTCTTGGGACTTATTTATAAATTGTTATTGAAATACAATTCAGAAAATGAACATGTTAACAATTAAATGAATTTCGGAGAACACATTTTTCCACTGAGTTCTTTAATAATAGAAATCAATCACATCCTTTCACTAAAGCACACATTCTTTTTTCCGGTAACAGATCTAGTAGTACACCGACTTTATTCAGAGTTAGGATACTGATATGATCAGCTATCGGACAGTGGCAGGTGGCTCAATGGTTTAATGACACTGGAGATGATCTCTGCTTTAGTGGTTCAAGTCCTAGTACCACATGTTGAGATGAGTTCCACCCCTCACCTCAGTTTCTGTCCACCTAATAGTTCAAAAGCATATTTTGTACGCGGAGGAGAGCCTTTTCAGTAGTAGCTCCGACCCTTTGGAACGATCTCCCCATGGAGATTCGTACCCTCACCACCCTCCAGACCTTCCGCACAGCCCTCAAGACCTGGCTATCCCGTCAGGCCTGGGGATAAAGATCGTAATCTGTCCCCACCCGAATGATGAATGTTGTGTTTTATTTTTACTTGCACTGTTTTCATGTCTATTGTTTTATTGTCTTGTATCCCCTTCCCTATAAATTGTAAGCCGCCCTGAGTCCCCTCAGGGAAAAGGGCGGCCTATAAATAATAAACTAAACTAAACTAAACTAAACTAAATTAAACTAAACTATATTTTGTACAAATAGATAAATAGGTACCACTTTGGTTGGAAGATGAGTTGGGGTTTTGTTCAGGCAGTCAGATTCCTGCTGGCTCTGAACCTTTCCGCTTGCAGTGCCCATTTACAAGGCGGCTCTAGGGAAGGGAGTGGGCCTAGGATGACACTTCAGAAAGATCTGCTCATCTTTCTTTTAGGTGTGAAGCCAACTTGTCCTCCTGTGGCGCACCTTGGGAAGCATGTGAACATGTCCTACAATAGAGGTGGTAAATTGGCAGCCAAACTATTACTCTGCAATAGCTTTGTGGTCTCCTGGCTAATGTAATAATGCTGTACACTAATAATAATAAGCTATTGGATAGAGCAGAGTAATTCTGTGTTTAATGAGCGCATATATGAGATATATTCTACAAAGTAATGGGATAGAACTACAAAAGCAATGGCTTATCAATACAATACAGAGGTACTCTTTGAACATAAGCCATTTCTAGAGATTTATCTTATATGGTTCTTGCTTTCCAGACCATATGCTTGCTTCTTAATATATTTTCCCAGTTTCATCAACTTTCCTTAGCCTTCCAAACTCATGTCATCATGGTGGTGTCACGGGACGTTTCAGTACTTTTTTCTCCTTCACTAAATTGGATATGGGTGTGGCCAGCACATGATGCATCCGCGCTGTGGGTTTGACAGCCCTGTTCTAAATGTTTTGTAGTTTCTAAAATAAAGCATTGGAAAATGTTTAAAAAATGAATTGCTAAGGGTTTTTAAATAATATTAAGTATATCTCTTACGATTTTAATGTGAGATTAATTCTTTTTTTTTTTTTACATCTATTGGCTACCCCATAAAATGTTTTTAAAAGGTTAGCTGCCCAGCTTGTAATACTGGAGAGTAAAAATGGGTAAGCAGATACTTACTGATATAATTTCGATTTGTCCCAGTATGGTCACATTTTAATATCCATTAATTTATTAATATAGTTTTTAAACAATCACTTTGATGCAAACATGAATATGACTTTGAATTATATAACAAAACTTGAATTTTACCACTATGTGAAGTATTGTGGGATTTTTTATAGGAGGTCAGCAAATATGTCTCCCCTTTGAGATTGGAAAGACAATGCAAACCTATATTCATAATCTTGGATCAAAAATATGAGATCATTTTCAGTTCATGAACTGAATCTAATGGAAAAATAAATCAATATTTCATGTAGCTGTGGATTAAGGATCCTTCCACATACCTGTTTGGAAAATAAAATAAAGTAATCATAAAGTAAATCATAATCTTCTGGTGTTGAATGAGATTCAGATCTTTCTACCTGAGTCAGCTATCTTCTCCCTCTGGTCTTGCATTCAGTGGTACAGAATTTTGACTGGCAGAGTCTAGGAAGAGAGCTTTATCACTGCCCATGGATTATGGAATATCTTTCCCCCAGAGTTAAGACAATGCCCCCACTTACCTGGACTTCTGTAAAGGAGTCAAAATTTGTCTCTGCAACCTTCCAAGGGGGCGGGGGACACAAAGGACCATGAAATCAGGGAGTAGGCTGGCACCATGAAATCCCTCCCTCCACCTTTATTAATCAATGTTAAATGGCCATCTTGTAATTTTTTATTTCTTTGAAATGTTATAACCTCATAATATTAAAATCTGTAAAATCTTAAATTATTTTTAATATTCTAATGTTAACTTTGCATGCTGTGTTTTATGTTGATTCTATTGTATTGCATTGAGCCTCTCCTTGAGTGAGATGGGTAGTCTAGAAACATGAACCATAAATAAATAAATCTATATAAATAAATAAATAAATAAATCTATATAAATTATAAATAAATAAATAATCTAATATCACGTAAGCTTTGTTAGAAGAAGCTGTTATAAGATCCTCCTTATAACAATAGACCGTTGATTGGATGATGCTAGAAGACACCACAAACCACTAGTGAAGAATTGGCCAGTTTTAAGCAATGTGGTGAGTGACATGTAGTAATAGTTACAACAGGTAGAATCGGAAACTGTAATATGATCAAAGCAGCATGCCAGTTGCTGTGAGAGTGGCTTGTGGGGGAAGAGAGAACTTTTTAAACTGCTCACAAAAACACCAATGCTAACATTTACTTTCCTGTCACATTAGGTTTGTTGCATTAGACATTAGTGCCATTTTTACCTACCTGTTAAACAATTTTAGATTATTATTTCACAACACATCATTTATGTCTCTCTCTTTACTAACACAGAATCATTATCTTGCCAGTCAGCGATGACAGATGATTTAGTTAAGATTCCCTTATTCCCTTTGTTATTGGTTAATGGGGAAAAAAATCTAACTTTACTACAAAGCAGAATATCTTCTTCGCCTCTTTCTCACCCTCCCTCTCTCTCCCTCTGCGCACAAGGCTACTCAAATAGTTTTGGTGCCTAAGGTTAGGAACAAGATGGTGCCTCTCATTTCACATGCAAAAATTATCCCAGACTGGCAGGCAAACTGTATTTCAACACTAGGAACGACATTGCATGGGGGAGGGAGGGGGGAGGATACGGCAGTTTAGTCCATGGGTAGTCAACCTTTTTATACCTACCGCCCACTTTTGTATCTCTGTTAGTAGTAAAATTTTCTAACCTCCCACCGGTTCCACAGTAATGGTGATTTATAAAGTAGGGAAGTAACTTGACTTTATAAAATTTATAAAGCAGAGTTACAGCAAACCCCTACCGCCCATCATGAAAGCTGGAACGCCCACTAGTGGGCGGTAGGGACCAGGTTGACTACCACTGGTTTAGTCCAACAGAGGAAAATAAGGTATGTGAATGCAGGTCATTTTGACTGTGGCAACTTCTCTGAAGCAGATGAAGAAGAGTTAAGTGGCCTTCTTTGTAGATAGCACAGCGCCTCAAAAATAGGGGAAAAAATTACCTGTTTATTTGTTTATATGTCACATTTCTAAACTGCCCATATCCTTTGAAGAGGGACAATAAAACACTGATATTTATGTAGTTACTTAACCAAGCACACCTAAATTACATTAAAGCAACGAGAATATCTTTACAGTCTCTAAGGCAGTGATGGCTAACCTTTTCCGAAACAAGTGCCCAAAGCATGCCCGTGCATGCCCAAACTCCCAAAATGCAATGCATGCATGCCCTTTGCAATGCATGCATGCCCTTTGCATATGTGCTTGTGGCCCCTGCATGCGCCCCAGGGCCCATACATGCACCCCAGCCCCCTGTGCATGTGCGCACATACCCCACCCCCATGCATGAGCTTTGGTTCTCCTGCATGTGCCCCCTGTGCATTCATGTGTGCCATCCCCGCACATGCCCCACCCCACACACATGCGCAGCAGAGACCCGATGACTAGCTGGCCAGCAGGATGCATGTGCACATGAGTGGAGGAGCTGAACTGGAGCAACGGTTCATGTGCCACCTGTGGCATGTGTATCATAGGTTCATCATCACAGCCCTAAGGCATGTCACAACTTTTGAGCACCCTAATGTATGGAAATTGAAAGTTGAAAAATTTGACGCCCTAAATTTTCCAATCTCACAACTGTGTGCTACTTCGGGCTCCGCCCGCAAAGCTGCAGGCTGTGTTTATATTGCTCTACATCATTGAGTGATTTCTATAATTGGTTGGCATCTTGTGTTGGTTTTCCAGTGGCTCCCGCACCCAGACCCCAAACAGATTATATTTGAAATGTAACATTTTGAAGACATCGTTTCTGTAGGCCATGCATTGCTTTGTAGCCTTCTGGTGAGGAAAATTTTTACAAATGAAGAAATGCTGGCCCTCATCCAATATTTTCAGCCAAAAATAAGAGGAAATAGGAATGGTCATCAACCATATAACACTTCCTCAAGTCAGCAGAGGAACCATATGCCATACTTAATCAGTATTAGGATTAAAAAAAAACCAGGGATTCCAGATTCTTCCAGTATCACAGATATAATTCTTCAGTGTTGGCTGAGATTCATACATTCTGGCTCCTGTCCAATTGTCACTACTTTTTTAGTTAAATGTAGTAATGTTATTAGAAATGGTGGAAAGTATTAGTAGTTTGGGTAGTAGGTATTGGTGCTGGTTTGTTCTCCATGTTTGTTTTTTAGTTTCCAAACATTTCGTCCCCAGGCTAAATAACATCATCAGTGGAACTTCGGTTAAATCTTCAACCATCGTTCTGCTGATGATGTTACCTAGCCTGGTGATGAAATGTTTGGAAACTAAACAACAAGCTCAGAGAACAAACCACCACCATTAGAGTAATGAATATATAATGCATCTTTTCTTCCTGATGTACATTTTTTTAAAAAAAAAAACTTCCGACCTCACAGAAGAGTTCCAAAGTATTCGTTTTTACATCTAATTAAAGCATCTCATCAATTGGCTCCCCCCACCCCACTCCAAAGCATCTAGATGACCCATGATCTACTCTGGTGGGGGGAAAAAGTCATCACAGTAAGAAGTATTCCATTCTCCCCCAGGAATGAAAACTGACATCCGTAGCTTTCCTTCCTCCATTTATTTCCCCACAACAGCAAACTTGTAAGGAAGCTGTGTAGAGAGAAAACGAACTGACTCAAAGTCATTCAGTGAGCGTTTGTGGTTAAGGGTAGATGTGAATCTCAGATGTCTTAGACAGTCCTAGGCCAACACACTGGCTACTATGCACACTCAGTAGTGAGATTTTTTTTTTTTACTACCGGTTCAGTGGGCATGGCTTGATGGGCATGGGGGGGGGAAGGATACCCTAAAATCTCCATTCCCACCCCACTCCAGGGGAAGGTTACTGCAAAATCCCTATTCCCTCATGATCAGCTGGGATTCAGGAGGGAGAGAATAGATGGGGGTAGGGCCAACCAGAGGTGGTATTTACCGGTTCTCCAAACTACGCCAAATTTCTGCTCCCGGTTCTCTGGTATTCTGCTGAATACCACCTCTGACACACTAGCTATGAAAAATGTTTCCACATACAGTAGATGTCTATGGAGATTCTCAATCATCCAACTTCTGATTTTCCCAAAAGTGCTTTTCCAAAAGACAACTGGACTTTCTCGGGTTTTTTTCTTTGAAAGTGTGAAGTCCTCGACTTGCGACCGGTCTTAGGTCCTCAACTTATGACTGGCGCAAGTCCTTGACTTATGACTGACAGTCTGGCAACCAAAGGCTCACACCTATTGGTTTAGACACACCGGGCTGAAAGCGAGATTTTAAAAGGGTTTTTATTGGCTGCCCTGCTTGACAGCTTCTGTATAAACAGCTGTCAAGCAGGGCAAGGTGCTGAAGTTGCTGTTCTTGTTCTGAGCTTGTGTTCTCTGTTAAATAAAGCCTGCTAAAGTACCTCAGTGACTAGGCCTATGTTTGACCTAGTCTTCAATAGAAAACATTTCGCTTCTCATCCAAGAAGCTTCTTCAGTTCTGAACTGAACTGAACTAAAGAAGGTTCTTGAATGAGAAGTGAAATGTTTTCAAAGAAAAAACAACGAGGAAGTCTAGTTGCCTTTAGGGAAAAGCGCCTTTGGGACTCCACATTCAATTTTCAGTGGAAACCCTAGGTTCCACAGAGAGTCACAATTCTTGAAATATGTGAATGCTTCTATCTTTTACCTCTGCTCAGCCCTTCTGAGTCATGGCTTTTGGGATGAAAGAATAATTGCAGACGGTTGAATTTGTGACACTGAAAACTGTTGACATTTATTGGAGACTTTCAGTCTTTTGCTTTAAACAGAGGTGAGAGTACAGATTAAATTTTCCAAACATGCCATCATATCATCATACAAGCCATATATTTTGAAAGTGATGAGTCATTGAGATTTATCTCTTCCTTGCCTCAAAATGCTTCAGCATTGTTGTGTGCTGTGGATCTGTTTAGATTATCTTTATAAAGGAAAAGTCAACATCATGAAGAAAAGGTGTTTCAGTAGCGATTATTAAGCACAATAACAATAGAGAAACACTAACTCAGTGGCAGCATCTTTCTACTCCCTGAAACAGTAAATATGGCCTTATATTGAGCTGAACTCCTGGTGACTGAATCCATGCACTTTTCTTGGCAGCATTGATTTACCATTTCATTGTTCTGGTATTTTCCCCCTCCCACATGCTGGGGTAAATGTAAAGGATTTGTCTCTGTACAGCTGGTGGGATAAACGTCCATCTAAACATGCATTTTGTGTGAGGCAACACACTGGAGTGATGGAGCCAATCTAATGGGGACATTCTTATCCTATTTTTGTTAGTGAAAAGCCTTGTGAGCTTTCCAACAAAGATGTGGGCAGGAAAATTGGAAGGGCAGGTTATCTAGAGGTCTTCAGAGATTCTCCAACCCTTTCTCAAGCAGGACTCCTCCTTTAGGCTCACTGCTGCTCAAAATCCCCCATGGAAGAAATTCCATCACAATGCCTTCCCCTGAGAATTAACTGAAATGTGGGAAGCCAGGAAATGGTAGGTCTCTGGAGTGATAATTGTTCAATAAATGACATAAATAAATTGTTCAATAAATGACACATCATTCACACATCACTAGCCCAGTGATGGCTAACTTTTTCCAGACTGAGTGCCCAAAGCGTATGCGGGAAAATGCATGTGCGCACCCAAACCCCCAAAATGGAATGCACAGGCCTGCACCCAAGCATGCGCACGCCCCCCACATGTTCCCGACCCCCTGCACATGAGCACATTTTCCCCTCGCACATACCCCATCCACTGTGCATGCACATTAGAGACCCAAAGACCAGCTGGCCAGTGGGAGGCATGTGCGCATATGTGGCAGAGCTCAACTGGGGCGATGGGTCATGTGCTCAAGTAGGAAAGAAGTCCCTTTTGCTCATTTGAGGTATTTCTGTAAATCATTGGGGGCCATTACAGAAATTATTAGTATTGCCTTTGTTGTAACTGCTGCTTGCAACTCCCCCAAACACAAGCACATTTCTCTAATGCTCCATCTATCAAAAATGGGCCGAAAAGGGCTGTTAGTAGTTTGTGAAGAAAATGCATGTTCTTTTGAGTCATTCCGAATTTCTTCGTATAGCATTTTGAATGGTTCCAGGACACCTCTAAATATGATATTTTGGCTGGCATGGTAGGGTTCCACATCTGCCCGGCTATTTATTCTCCATACAAGTAAAATTCACCCCTTGCTTCTACCATTGTGATTATTTGAAAGTAGATTCAGATGAGTTTTCCTGTGGTGGTAATAGCCTTTCACCAGGAAGAAAAATAGAAATGAATCTATTATAGGGATGGCCATGGGAAGAATATGTAAGATTATCAAGTAATCAGGGGATAAATGTAATGGTTCAGCAACTAATCTGGCCAATCTATGTAATTATCCTATTAACATTCTTCTAAAATTAGAAATATAGCAATCTGCTTGTGTAAAAGAAAGGAGTTAGCTGAAGGGCACTTTTTTGCATCACAGGTTTTGCTAGTAGCATGTTATTAACCCAACAGGACCCAAAGGATGGGTTTTTTGACATTCCTAAGGGAAATGTCAAAAAAGTAGTTCCCAATATGGTAGGATAGCGACATCCATTGCACATGAGATAATAGATGAGTTGATGGCCCATAATGGACTTTTGTCATTCTTAGCTCTCCACTCCAAGAAGGGGAGGCAGCTGGAGAAGGAAGAAACTGAAGAGCTTCAAACATTGCCCTGCCAACAGTAATGGTTTTCTCTTATCTCCGCTACTGGTTCAGAACCAAGAACGTGCACGCGCTTGCACACCCGTGGCGCTTCTGCACATGCACAGAGCGTCCCTGATAATGTCTGGGTGGATGGGCGGAGCCTCCCACCACCACTGCTACCCATTCATCCGAACCAGGATGAACTGGCAGAATACCACCTCTGCCTGCCAGCATGTCTCATCTGAGATGACAGCCCATCCTGCTGAAAGGTAAGTGAAGTCCTACTTTTTTATTTTCATTTCCATTTCCATTTTCCATATTAGAAAATTGGTGGTGATCACTCAGTCTTAAAATTTGTAAAGGTCAAGCCTGGTCTGAATGGAATAATAAGGAATAATTTACAATAACAAAGCAGTGTACAAGCAATTCTTGTTAGCACAAAGAATATAAAGTCCATATCTGATACCACTTTATACAATGCAAATGTCTGCATTGAACAGACAATTTACACCTCACATAAGGTCTTTCTTTCTTTCTTTCTTTCTTTCTTTCTTTCTTTCTTTCTTTCTTTCTTTCTTTCTTTCTTTCTGTGTTGGTCATATGAGAGCTGAAATATGGCATCCAATATAGGGCAGTACATTTTGGGAAGGATCAGAGGTTCTGATCAGTTCTGGCAAACTGGTAGTGGAAATTTTGAGTAGTTCGGAGAACCAGCAAATACCACCTCTGGCTAGCCCTACTCCTGATTTATTCGCTGCCTCCCAAGTCCCAAACGTTCAGCTGGGTCTTCTTTTATTGCCCTGCCCAGGAGAACAGAACTGGAAAGCAGGTTAATGGGGTGGGGAGGTAATGGGGATTTTGCAGTAACCTTCCTCCAGGAGTTGGTAGGGAATGGGATTTTGCAGTATCCTTTCCCTGGGATGGGGAGGGAATGGGGATTTTGCAGTATCCTTCCCCCAGGGGTGGGAATGGAGATTTTGCAGTATCCTTCCCCTGAAGTGGGGTGAGAATGGGGATTTTGCAGTATCCTTCCCCCAGGAGTGTGGAGGGAATGTGGATTTTGCAGTACCCTTCCACTGCCATGCCCACCAAGCCACAGAACTGATAGTAAAAAAAAATTGAATCCCACCACTGGGAAGGACATTGACAAACTGGAGTACAGAAGGTCTAGAAGCCAAGATGAAAGGAAAAGCTAGTGAGAATATATTGGAGCAGAAGTGGGTTCCTACCAGTTCGCACCTATTCGGTAGAACCGGTTCGTCAAATCTACCGAAACGGTTAGAAGAGGTTCCACCAGTGGACCCGGAAAGCAGGCCACACCTACAGAAGAGGTTCCAAAATTTTTTGAAACCCACCACTCGTCTTGGATATGATTATTCTACACTTTCATGCTCATATTTATAAAACTCAGTGCCTCTGGGAAAGGTAAGGATGACTACTGCGTTTGTGGTGCAATCAGAACATTGCGTGTGTTGAAGTTGTTTTAACGCAAATCAAAGATGCCTTTTAAAAAACAGGTTTACATCATATTCTTATGCATGCCAGTGCTGTGTGTGAGGTAATTTAAGGTGGTCCTGACAAGTGTCGTCGGCATCTTCATATCCGGTCACATGGGTGGCAAGCCACTCCCATCCAGTCACATGGGTGGCAAGCCACTCCCACAAAGGAGGCCACACCCACAGAGTAGGTTCGAACAATTTTTGAAACCCACCACTGTATTGGAGGTATTGAATATATCTAGTCATGGAAAAGAGAAGACTACTTCAAGAAGTAGTAGATACTCCTTCATTGAAAATGTTTAAATAGAAGATGAAGAGCCATTTGTCAAGGTACTGCAATACTACAAATGATTCCTGTACTAGACAGGTATTCAAACTTAACTATCTTTGAAGAGTTTTCGAACTGTTTTAACATTCTATGATTTTAGGAGTAAATTAAATATGCCAGAGCAGCTACATTCCTTTATTCTTGTATCTCATGTAAAACTGTGGGCTAGAGTGGATCTAATTTGTAGCATTTATCCTGCTGTTACTATTGTAAATACTTTTCTCCAAATCCGGTTCTCATAACTGAAGTATACTAGGATTCTAGGAAGATGAAAGGAAGCAGTGGCATATGGTAGGCTATGATAAGGCATAGTTAAAACTTAATATCATCAATCTGGATTTTAAAAGTTAAGCCTCCCTCAACCAAATGTATACAAGAAGAAAGTCAAAATCTGCTCCAGCTGTGGATAACCCTGGAGATGCATTCACATGGATATAGGGTCCTTTTACATGCAGTGTTTCTTCTGACTCCACATTGGTTCTGAACTAAGGATTTCACAGACATGAGCTACTATTAGAGTTTATAAATTTCTGGCTTGAAGTACCACAGATATAAATGTATTTTCTACAGCTGAAGCATTAGAACTTGAAAGTTTGCGATTGGTGGGTCATGTTCAGTTGTGGGATTCAAAAATGTTTACTACCGGTTTGGTGGGCATGGCTTTGTGGGCATGGGGTGGCTTTGTGGGCATGGCAGGGGAAGGATACTGCAAAATCCCCATTCCCTCCCCACCCCACTAACCTGCTTTTCAGCTCCGTTCTCCTGTTCAAGGCAACAAAAGAAGATCAGTTGGAAGGCTGGGAGGCAGCGGAGAGGGGGGGGCAGCCTATTTGCCGATTCTCTGAAGTACTCAAAATGTCTGCTACCGGTTCTCCAGAACTGGTCAGAACTGGCTGAATACCACCTCTGGTCAGGTGAATGGTTCTGGTAGGACTGGTAGGTGGTTCTTTGGTTCTATTTTCTTCTGTCTGTGGGCAGGGTCCTGTGATAGCAGAAACCGTTCTCCAAATTCTTTGGAAGGGAAGAGAGCATTATCCTTTCATTTTCATAGTGGCTGGCCATTTGTTTTAGTTTTTTGGGGGGGAAAACAAATGAATTTGGATGGGAAAAGAACATTGGAGGCAATGCTGGTTGGCACCTGAGCAGTTCACAGGATTGCAAAAATGGCAGCAGTGTGAGCATTTCAGGGAAGGTGTAAAGATTGAGTCTGGCAAAATGGGAATTAAACATGTCCAAGGGATAAGACAAGATCACTTCACAGTGTGAAAACAGACCGTCCTCAAGAGTGCTGCAGAACATGCAAAAAGGAAAAAAAATTCCACCAGGTTGTGTTATATGATAGTTGAACCAGACATAAATTGACTCAGCTGTTGAGCTCAGCTGATACAATCAGGCAACAGAGGACCATAACCAGTTTTGAACTGGTAGAGAAGTCTTGGCTAGAAATACCCAGATACTCATTACTTATGGACTCATAGCCACTGCCAGATATCATCCTTCACGAATTTGTCCAATTCTTTCCTAAAGCCGTTTAAGCTAATGACCATAATTTTGTATTTGTTGCAATATAATTCTAAACGTAGTTTTAATTGAGAGTATCTCTGCAATAAGAATAATAGCAGAATGTGCCCCATCAACATTAAATAATTGGTGTTCAGGCAACTGGTCATTTAACGCTCATACTGTGTGTCATATTCTGATGTATGTAGTCCATATGTAGCCTTCTCCAACTGATGTGTTGGGACATATGCCAGAAATTTGATAGCATTTTAAGAATCACAGTCCAATTTATTGATAGCATCCCCAGTTACGGAAAAGCTACTAATATCTCTGTGGCCAAACCATCCACTGTGGTTAGAAACATTTCTCTAACTACAAAAGCACAATACCCCAAACCTCTGGGACAATGTTTCTTTTTTTTTTGCACCTAAGCCTTGTCATAACATTTTTTTTGGCGACTATATACTAGCTAATGTCTGCTGTTATACTGATGGCCAGCTTGTACGGTACAGTACTCTGCAGAACAGTTGATCTTGAAAGATGGCATTTCCCTCCTCATTCGGACTTGCTTTGTTATAATGGTGTTGATTTATTTTTCCCTCTTTGACACATGGAGATTTTTTTGAAAACTGCTCATGTCCTGGAAATGTTAAATTAGGCAGCTAGATGCTGCCAACAGTGGAAATAAACTGCACACAGACATGCTCACACAACACAGTTGCAGAAAATGTAGAAAGGCAGAATAGACCAACCTAGATAGACTAAATTAGAATAGAATAGAATAACAGAGTTGGAAGGGACCTTGGAGGTACTCTAGTCCAACCCCCTGCTTAGGCAGGAAACCCTACACCACTTCCGACAAATGGTTGTCCATTCTCTTGTTAAAAACTTCCAATGTTGGAGCATTCACAAGTTCTGGAGGCAAGCTGTTCCACTGATTAATAGTTCTAACTGTCAGGAAATTTCTCCTTAGTTCTAAGTTGCTTCTCCCCTTGATTAGCTTCCACCCATTGATTCTTGTCCTACTCTCAGGTGCTTTGGAGAATAGCTTGACTTCTTCTTCTTTGTGGCAGCCCCTCAGATATTGAAAAACATCATGTCTCCCCTAGTCCTTCTTTTCATTAAACTAGACATACCCAGTTCATGCACTTTTCTTATTTTATTGTCCATATTTTCCACCAGATACTTGCCTTCAGCTGGGTCCAACAAAATAAGTATCTGTTGTGGAAACTGCAGGAAAGTTCAGTTCATGGGGCAGTCACATTACTGCAGCCTAACATCACATGTAAAAAAAGGGCAGGATTAATTGACATGTTGATTACCACCACCTTCACTTGTACCTATGCTGTAGGACACATTCATTACATCTGAATAATTAAATCGCAGTTGCCTGGCTTTCTGGATAAAAAAGTTGAGTTGAGACTGTTGACTGAAGCCTCTTTCCTGTCTTTCTCCTCACCCCCTCCAATCCATACAAGTCTCATTAGAAAATCTATTCTCTATTTCTCATTCTTACAATAGAGCTTCCTAGCTCTTTCTCTTGCTTGTCCTATTGTGTAAGTTGAGCTGAAACATGTATTGGTCATGTGTATATTGTATTTTCACTCTTCTGTGACACTTTCATAATTAGGATTCCATTTTGCTATAGTTGATCCCAAAGTTTTACTAAAACTGCATTATAACAGGCACAAAAAGATCATTCTAGAATTGGGCCATGCCATTATGGCATGCCTTCAAGTATTAATCCTTCCAGATGATTTTTTTGAAGAATTGACATAAAAACCAATTTAAAAATATCATACATACATTTCCCTCCCACCTATAAGTAATGTGATGTTTCTGGATTGTATATATACAGCAGCACATATTTTTTTCATTATAAATGTCTCTTATGTTTTTTTCTTTGGTATGCGACTTTCCTAAAGGTTGCCCATAACTTCCTAAATGTAAATACAATATACAGTTTTTGAACTGATAACTTATCATGACCTTGGCCGATCTTGAAAACATTAAGCAGGGACAGATCTGGTTGGTGTTTGAACAGGAGTATCATGCACACAAAAAAGACAAATCACTTCTGTATTGTCAATATGAAAACTAGAGGTTTCATCAGGGCCTGAATTCAACTTAACATTATATTAATTTTACCTCATGCCATTATAGATTGCATTTTAGTGGGCTATTATAATTTCCTATGCCACTTGCATATTTCTACATATGTGCATGGATCCTCTTTGTCCTAGAAGTTGTAAATATAACTAGGACCAACCCATATATCAGATGGAACAAGTTACTTTTGATAGTTATTATTTGCTGGCACACTTACATGCATGACCTGTTATGATCATGGGCATTAATCTTATGCACCGTCTACTGACAAAGAGATGATATGGTACTTTTTAAGGATAATAGACATTATTGTGTCAATGGCACAGACAAATGGGAGGCAAGCCTAAGAGCCCTCTGAATAAGTTCCTCATGAAGAAAAGAACAAATGAGAACTGACATCATTTCTGTCAAGAGAATTCATGGAAAAGACCAAAGCTTTGCCACATTGATGCAGGCTAATTACTGCTGAAGGCATGGAGAATAATGAACACGTGTTGGATCTGCTATTCCCATTTAGCCATTACAGAAGCTGACCAAATATAAAAATGAACTGGACTGTCCTTGCCACTGCTCATTTTGACTGCCAATTCTTCAGTTGGCAGAGTATTTTAAGAAGGAATTTAGTGACCATTATCCAGTCAAAAATAAATCCCTTCCAGGAAGTTAAGGATTTGATTAACACTTCCCCTATAATGTGTGGGATTTATATGTCCTTTATTTGTCTAGATTGCATCATTGCACTCATGTTCCTAATTGTTGCTGCATAAAAACATGTTGAATCACTAGGAGTTTTATTTATCTGTTTTATATTCAGCCTTTCATTCAAGAGCTGAATGGAATATTTCCATAGCTCTGATTCGCTTTTTGTAACTCTTCTGTCAGGATGCCTGGATTTCTGCATTCTGATCTATGTATTAAACCAGGATGTTTTTACATACAGTCTCAACTGAATATAATCCTGGAGCACTAATGTATTTTAGATTTAATTGTTATTGTCTTTGTAATTCAAAACTAGCTGATCCTATGGGTTGGGATTAGCTGAAAAGGATTGGGAATTATGATTTCTGTTTGAACTTGAGCAGATACTAACAATTTGGTGGAAAATGTAGCTTCATATTATTCAGCAAGGATACTGTTTTTATCAGAAACTTCATGTTATTCTTTATCCTATAAAATTCAGTTGTAGAAGCTGATGTCATTTTACAGCGATGGTTCTTACAGTGCAGCTTTTTAGTTTGAGAAGAAGTATATTTAAAATGAAATTTTGCCCTAATGATTCTGATGTTACAGTGATTAAATGGTACTTATGACTACACATACATTATCCAGTATATTATCCTGGCTAAACCTGAATTATCTTGCATATTTGTGATGATTTAAATATAAGAGATATTTGTGAGCAAGCAGGTAAAGATTGTGCTTTGAGGCACTTCTTGATACACCAGTGTTGGTCAGAAGTCTGCTAAAGGCAAATAGATAATTGTGATTTTCTGAAGTAATTTACCAACAGTCAATTTATGTATTTCTGAGCTCTCCCGCAATGTACAATCTGACAGTGTGACATTGTGAAATAATGGCAGTGTGTGCCTCATGTATCAGCACTGAAGTGCATCTGCTCTCTCTCTCTCTCTCTCACTCACTCACTCACTCACTCTGTGTGTGTGTGTGTGTGTGTGTGTGTGTGTGTGTGTGTTAGTTTAGATATGCAAACAGTTTGGTTACCCAGGGTGCTTGAAATTTCCCTTCAGGCAATCACACAGGGTAGGAAGCCCAGACTGAATATTGTGCTTGTCTAGTAAGTAGAAGAGAGTGACATTTAAATGTTGACATTTGCTTCTTTTCCTTTCCTCCATCTTAAGAAATTATCTACTACCAGATGGTGTATTTGGCAATAATAGTAACAAGAATGAAGGAAAAAGCTAGCAGCTGAAAGGTAAGGCTGTGGTAGAAACATCTAATGCTCTCACAAGGACAATCTTGTCTTTTTCAAATCCTGGACTTCCTAGGATGTATTTATCAGGACATCCTTCCATACGTAACCATTCTTATAAGTAGATCAATATTTATTGCATCCATGCTTATCCCTACTTATTAGTACATCTATATTTATTTCATGTATTCTTATCCATATTAAAAGTACATCCATATTTCATATCTAGCCTGATCCACTTGTTCACACTTATGTACTTAAATGTCTACTTATACAGGTAGTCATAGACTTACAACAATTTGTTTAGTCACCATTCAAAATTACAATGTCACCGAAAAAACTGACATGATCGTTTTTCACGCTTATGATGGTTGCAGAATCCCCAGAGTCATATGCTAAAAATTTAGATGCTTGGCAACTGATTCATATTTATGATGGTTGCAGGTCATGTTAACAGTTTTTGTGACCTTCTGACAAGCCAAGTCAATGGGGAAGCCAGATTTAATTAACAACCCTGTTACTAACTCAACAACTTCAATGATTCACTTAATCATTGGAAAACTATGGAAAGACATAAAATGGGGCAAAACTCATTTAATAAATGTCTCACTTAGCAACATAAATTTTGGGCTTGATTGTGGTTATATGTCAAGGACTACCTGTATTAATTGAGTAGGGTACTTTCCTACCTACATAGATTCCCCTTCTGTGCAGAAGGGAATTCAATTTCTGAAAGTGTATATTTCAAGGAAATTTGTTTTACTTCCCCAGAATGTCCAATATACACTTCCATGGATTATTGTGCATATCTTAACAGGTTTCTAAGTTATATGTTCCTTGAGGGTATCTATAGAAAACTGCATTACCAACAACCGCTTGTTAGATGCAGTAGAAAAATTTACACTATCCTTCTTTGGGCAAAGAATTTTACAAAGGGGACAATGTACCTGAATGGAAAGAGGAGATCTTGAGAAATTTCCTTTGTCCAGCTGATTTCCCATTTGCTGTGGTTTCAAATCCACGTTGCCATCACAATTGTATGTCTAGGTTTGTCACTATGCAATAGCAGCAGGGGAATAGCAGCTGCATGGATGATGCAGCGGGAGAGAAGGAAGAAGACTTTTTCTTCTTTTACTCAAGTGTCATAACTCCATGGGGGGAGAGAGAATCATCCTATTGTTTGCTTCAGGCAGCAAAATATCTTGGTCTGGCTCTTCCCACATTATCCACCAGAAAGTTAATTTAGTTCTAAGAGTACTTTTCTTTTGTATCCCCAAAACTACGCAGTTGAGATGCATAGAAACTTACTGCCCGCAGTTGAAAGCTCTTAATTCAGATAATTAGCACAAGATATCTGTGCTGGGGGAAAGAGAAAAAGGCTTAGGAAGATCATGATTTTCATCCCTATAGTTGCCAGACTTTTTTCATGCTACAACAGAGAATTTGATTTCTTATAAAGCCTTGGCACAGGTTTGCAACTCATAAGCCCAGAGGTGAACTAAGACAAGACTTGTAATTTCTCTCTGAAACAACCCAAGCAAAATTTGACTGTTTATTCCATGCAAAGTAGGATCTCCATTATGAAAATGATACTAAGTGTGAAAAAGTAATAGCACTTAATTTTCTACGGGAAGCTTAAGCTTGCTGCTACTGGTGAAGTTGTTATGATAAGGAAAACTTGAGGCATGTTGTACTTAAATATGCATTAATAATTTCCTTTTCTGCAGCCTCGCAGTCAGGAATAAAACTAATAAAACCATAACTCTTGTGCATCTGGGCAAGAGAATATTTGATAACAGTGTGCGAATGCCATATGGCCGTTTTAATGGAAAATTATGGGAGATAGGCTGTCATATTTAGCATATGTGTTAATTTCTTGCCTCCAAAAGTTTTTCACAATGAAACATTAAAACAACATATGGTATGTATAGGCTACAGGGACAACTAATGTCTGCTTTGTGGGGAGAACCAGGAATGCCTAATGCTTTCCCACAAGCTGTGATTGCCATATCAGAGCTGCACCAGGGGACAACAAGGAAATTGTACACTTGCTCAGTTGGCTTGAAAAATATAGGCCATACATTTATTAGGAGCTGAATAAATTTAATGTTGTGGTCCTACAGTTAATTGGCTTTACCTGAAAAGAAGGAGGTTAGAGTGTGAGCGATACAGATTGAATAGTATTTCCTTCAATTGCTTTCCAGAGATTGCAACTGATTCTTTTTTCCACTTTCTAACAGTAATTGAAAGATTGCTTTAGAATCAGAGGTCCGGGGAGAATTAAGCTTCTTTGAAGAACCTAATCTTTTGCAAAGTTTGCTAAAAACTGACCCAATCTAGAATAAAGTATAGGTCAGCACTTAATTGTTCCACAGTTTTCACACTTGCATTTCATCCCTGGCTCCAAAATCAGTCCAAACAGATTTGAAAAGCTGTACTTGGAGAATAGATCCACCAAAGTAAGATTTATTTCAGCCCCTGCCCAGGAGGATAGAATTTAACAACCATTCACAACCACAGAGCCATAGAATCATAGGTTGGAAAAAGGCTATTTAGGCCTTCAAATACAAGCCTTGCTCCACAAGGGAATTTAAATTAAAAGCAACCTGGGTAATTGGCTACTCTGCTTTGCTTGAACACATCCAGTGATGATATTTGGAAATGCTATTAAAGAGGGAATTTATTTTAAAGTAGTGATTAACTAGATATTAAAGGGTTGGTTTTGCTGATGAACAAAGTTTCATGCCCAAATAAGACAGAGCAAACATGGGCAGACAAATGCAAAAAAGGCCAGGAAAAAATCTTTTGCTATCACAGTCTTTAAAAATATATATAATCAATTTAAAAATAAACCCTCCTTTGTGGGGAAAAAAAACACCCAACAGCAACTTGTCTTTCAGGAAGTACAATATGCCACAAGGAGGCACATGTTTTCTACAGAGAGCACAATATGATTGATTTATAGTTTATCTCATGTGCTACTTACGATATATATGCTTCATTCATTCATTCATCTAAAGTATACTGTCTTCAATTTTTGCCAAAACAGCTGTGGGAAGACACCAATGATGAACCACAATTAGAATTTCAAATGTGATGGTTTCACGTCAGGAGAAATAGCAAGTTGTTTCTCTTTCCAAGATCTGAAAAAGAATTTTAGCATTCTTCTGCATAAAATTCAGTCCACCCACTGTCTCTCCATATCCATATTCTTTTACTGAAGACTTGGTACTTAAAATCATAGAATCATGAGGCTGAAAAGAACCATGGAGGTGTTCTAAGTTCAATACCTTGCCAAGACAGGAACAACAAAGGTGATAATCAGTCTGGGGGCCAAATCCTATCAAGAAGAGCTAAAGGAAGTAGTTACTGTATGTTTACTTTAATGAAGAGAAGATTGAAGGGATACATGATAGCAGTCTTCCAATACTTGAAGGCATGGGTGGGATTCTACTGGTTTGAACCTGTTTGGGCAAATCAGTAGGTCATATCAGCTGGGAATGAACCGATTCACTCCACTTGCATGTGGGCCTACAAGCCCACCCCTGCGCTTTACCTGCCTTTATCTTCTCAGCTGAGTCACAGAGCAGAGTGGATGCCACGCCTCAGCTGTTTTCCTTCCCAAGCAGCAATCTGGAAGGTAAGTATTCTCTGAACTATGCACACATGCACTTTGCGAACTGGTTGTTGAACTGGTAGGATCCCTACCCCTACTTGAAGGGCAAGGGAAGAGAATATCAATTTATTCTCCACAGCACCTGAGGACCTAAGAACCAGAAGTAATGAAAGGGAGCAAGCTCATCAGAGTGGGATCTGTCCTGGAAATAAGGAGGGATCTCCTGACGGTAATCCCAGAGTTTTGCACATCCATTTGCACCACTCAGGTGACCCTGGTGACACAGATAAACCTCCAGGTGGCCTTAATGACTTGCTGAAATAATGCAAACAACCAGCTGTCTACAAGGGGTATAAATCCTTCAATTTACCACCATCCAGTCAGAGCTGAAGAAGTTTCCTGGATGAGAAGTGAAACATCTTCAAAGAAAAACCAGAACGTTTGGAAAAAAACAGAAAGTTGCCTCTTGAAAAAGCACCTTTGGGTTAACCATGACCTGGATGACTGAGAATCTCCATTGTCTCCTGACAGTGACAACTATTAAGTGGCGGAACAGTTACAGCTTGCCTCTCAGAGTTTTGGTTGCTCCATTGCTGGAGGTTTCGTTCAGACTTTTTGAGCTGTGCTGTAAAAAGTCAATACACCACCTTTGCTTCAGTTTAAAGTAAACCCTTCTTTTCTTCATTTTCAATGTATTGACTCCTCAATCAAACTGCTCCATCCATTTTAATGACTGTTCCTCAGCATTACTATCCTTTTTTCCCCCTGTGGATGCCAATAGCCTAAAGGGTGTTTTCCATCAGCCAATTTATATTTCCTCACCCATGGAGAACTTGATGTGTGTCAACATTCTAGGTCTGGTAGCTTGCCCCAAGCAATCAGAACACCAGCAAGCACACCACGACATCATAATGGTGTGCCCAATGTTTCAGTTTCCTCTACTATTGTAATGTAGGCAAGATTTTGGAATGGTATATTGAGAAGTCAAAACAGATTTCTTGATATAAGTTTTTCACTTTCTTTTTGTAGGAAGTATTCAGATCTGAATTTGACAGGTTTTTAGACCCAGCTATTCCTGTTCCAGAATGTGAGAGAAAACTCATTCTCATTGTTTTTAAAGATTTAATTCATAATATGAATTAGTTTTTCAGAAGCTTGAATTGCGCTCTGTAATTGCATGCCATTTTGCATGCATTCATGCGAACAATTAAACATTCTGACTTCGTATTCAATTGGCACATTTGCTGAAATATGTCCTTTTTGTGTCTTATATATACCACCAATCCATTTTTTTAAAAAGCTTTCCATTAATAAACAGAATCTACAATTTGCAAATTCTACAATAACAACCCTTCCCCTGCTATGGAACATTTTAAATGGAATGGATGATATTTACATTCTTGATAAGGTCACATCTGTCAGGATAAATTGTTACTTTCTGCCAATTTCCAACCATTTCAACATGCTCTCAGTTATAAAACTCAGATAAGCCCATTTAAATAAATCAGAAGTATATCTCAAGTACAATAAATACAACTTGACTCCTTATTTTAAGGAACAATACCTTGTTTCAAGCAGAGTTAATAAAACATTAACTAAATATCAATAATACTTTCTTTAAAATATAGCAAAATGTTTGCTAGAATTAAATAGCAGTTGCTATTGTTGCTTTTATGAGATGGGAGCATAGAATTATATGTTTTGTGGACATTTAAACCTTAGTGGATACTGCAGTTGAACTACAGGATACATTGGATAATACAGTTTTGAACGCAATACTTATTCAGAGTATCAGACTGTCTACTCTAGGCAGTATTATTGCTGCTGCTGCTGCTGCTGCTGCTGTTATTATTATTATTATTATTCTGACCAATTCTACTTAAAGGAAAGGTTAAAAAATATATTCATCTTTTGCTAGTACATGATGAATGGAGATTAACTACAATTGTATTAAGTACTCATCAGTTAATCTGAATGGGTAAGACCATAGAAAGCAAAAATAAGTGTTAATGGAGAACTAACAAAATCTTGAGAGATTCAAAAAAGGAGAAGGCAAGGATGACTGCTATTTCTTGTTCATTTTAATTCAAACATCATTGAACAGAGATTTAAGAAAACATGACAGAATTATGGGAGTTAACATTTAAAAAGAAATGTATAAGTGAAGGGCATTTGTGGGTGACCTGACCAAAATTTCAGAAAATCAGTTAAAGAGAGTAGAAACATTAATGGGAAAGTTAAAGGATTTTGGTACGCTAGTAGGTTTAAGATTAATAATAATAAGACAAAAATGCTAACAAAAATATTAAAATAGAAGATCAAACAGAACTGAAATGAAAAAAAATAGTTTTTAAAGATTGAATGAAAATTAACATATTTTGGCATTGTGACTAATATGAATTGTATGTTAATTCAAAATAATTATGTTTAGACATAGAATAAAAATGAAAAAGACATGTTAAAATGCAATATATATATAATTGTTAGGGAGGATTTATGTGATAAAATTGTATATTGTATATGATGTTTTTGTTCTGACAATGGATGTACCATTTAAGCAATGGCAATAATAATATCTAAATTTGTATGCCAAAAGAGAGAGAAAAAGCAAGTTAAATATAAAGTATTATACAATGCAAAGGAAAGAAATGGATTGGTTTACCAGATTTGAAATTTGTTCTTTGCAACTTGTTGCTTGGGTTGGGTGAAATAATAGGTATTGATGAGAAACAAAAGACTTTTAGAATTTGAAGCCTGAGGTCTGGATGGTATATTTATGATATAATAAACTTAATATGGATTTTAAAAACCATTTTATTAGAAGAGCTATATTGAGAATATGGAATAAATATAAACCCAGACTGTGTCTAAAACATCTTTATGGATTTCAGCATAACAGGCAAAGACAAATGGTTAATGTACCAGGAATTATTGAAAAATCACTAAGAAGAGCAATTAATGGCAGAAAGATATAGTTGCCAATTGCTTTCCCATTTATAGTTACCACAAAGATTTAAAATGAATAAAAAGATTTATGCATGGAACAAAGTAAGACACAATATGAAGTGCTGATGAACATAAAATTGTAAAATGTAGAAATTGTGGTTGAAATTTGAAGGAGGAAGAAGATGGAAAGGAAGAAGAATTGATATAATACAGAGGTGGTATTCAGCAGGTTCTGACCAGTTTCTGGAGAACTAATAGCAGAAATTTTGAGTAGTTCAGAGAACCAGTAAATACCACCTTTGACTGGCCCTGGACTAGGGAGGGAATGGAGATTTTACAGTATCCTTCCCCTGCCACACCCACCCGCCCACAAAGCCATGCCCCACCCACCAAGCCCCACCCATAGAACCAGTAGTAAAAAAAATTGAATCCCACCACTGGTTTAATATAATAAAGAATAGGACTATAAAGAATGGGTGAAGGAAGAACAGAAAGAGGAGCAAGTTAAAGAAAATATGAAAAAGTGGATTAACCAAGACGTAACTTCATTTTAATGAAAATGACAAAGACATTATTTTATTCTCCATTGGAAAGACAGTGATGAACTCTCGTATTTTACCAAGAAAAGCACATAGACAGGCAATGGAAACTGATTGATGAATACGCTGAATATATACTGAAAGAAACGAAATTGAAAGAAGATACTGTGGTTTCAAAAAATGAAGGAAGTAACATCAGTACATTATGCTCATGATGTTACTCTAATAACTGAAAATGTAAATGATTTGCTCTAATAACAAAAACCAAGGAGCATAATGGAAAAAATGGAATTAATATTAAATAGAAGACCAGGTTCATGACAGCTAGCGGAATCAGTCTTAAAATTGACAATAAAGATATTACAGTGAATAGTTATTGCCTTAGATCAACAGCAAAGAAAAGTGCAATCAAGAAACACATCACAAACTATTGATAGAGTAGAAATGAAAGCTTTGGGGAAAATATTAAAATATATGTATGGATTTAAATATTAAAAATATTTAAATACATGTGTTTATATCAACAAAAATCATAATCATGCCAGCAATGGTATTCTTTGTCACATTCTATGGAAGTGAAAGTGGGACTTTGAAGAAGCAAGAGAAAAAGACATATTGAGTTTTGGTTTTGGACAAAACTCTGGAGAATAATTCGGATAACTAAGAAAAGAAACAAATAGATACTTGAACAAATTAACCATGACTCTTACTCAAGGCACAAGTGAACCAATATCAAATTATATTATACTTTGGACATGATGTCTTATAAAAAAACTTACCTAGCTGTAGAAGTCTATAGTTGTTAAACCTATAAGTCAGACCATATTAAGAAATCAATGTCTTATAGATAAGAACTACTTTTATTATAATAGCTATAGTGACAGAATCTTGCAAACCTAAATGTTATTTTCCCATCCCTCACTTTATCTCTTTCTGAACAAGGGAGGGCTTTGTCTGGCACATTTTCTCAAATTAGTTTCTTGGAACTGGCTCAAAGCCCAGCTTATCTGACCTTGCTTGTTAGCGACTTTTCCTCCTGTCCTTTAAGGCCACTCACTATGTCCTCAATAATAATGCTGGGAAATTTGGAGGTAAAGAGAAAAAGAGGAGCAGGATCAGAATCAAGGCAGGTGGACTCAGTTACAATAACATTGAGTACACCATTGGAAGACTTGAAGGACCAGATTAGAACAGTTGCTATGGAAGAAAATCTTTCTATGTGGTCATCAAGAGTTGACATTGACTTGATTGCATCTAATCTTTCAATGCTTTAAAATGCATTTGCCTGAAATTATTTATTTATTTACTTTCTGAAACTCACATATGCTATTTGGGGTTCTTGGTGCTCACTGAATTTGATTGTTTTCTTGCAGATGTTTCATTACCCAACTAGATAACATTATCATGAGCCACTGATGGTGTTACGTAGTTGGGTAATGAAACATCTGCAAGAAAACAACCAGCTGAGAGAGCAACAAGGACCACACAGTTCAATCCTGAGTTACAAATATTCTCTTCTATTGCTGCTATTCTATGCTCCACCTGTATAAAAATTCTAATGAATTTATATTTTGACCCTGTGCAGTACTGAAACCAACCATTATGGGAATCTGCAATCAATTATAAAAGGTAAAAGTATATCAGTCAAAAGGGTACAAAAGGACAATCCTCAAACCCAATTTGCAGAATAAGCATCAGGTATTGTTACTCATTTTAAATGGTGTTTCCTAATAGCGATGTTTAAAACAGAGATAAGCTCCAATTTTCTCCTGGAAAAACTTCCCTTCCCCTTTTCTCTTTTTGAAATGAAAAACAGAGAACATGAGATAGGGTGATGGGGCCAGGAAGAAGAAAACCTTGAACTTTTTTGTAGTGATGAGACTTAAACTCTCTGATACCATAAGAGAAGATGAAACAGCAGTCCAAATGCTGACTTGTTATCACAATTTCCTGTGCTTCCAAAAGCATGTTTGGTGGGACAGAACAGACTGCTAGGCTGCAAACTCAGCGCTCTCTCTCTCTCAACTGAGGAAATTTGGTTTTAAAAGTAAAAGGCTTAAAGCTGCTTCTGCTTATCTCCAAGAACATCTGTTCTCTCCTGATGTCTGAAATCTCTGTCTCTCTCTCTCACTCTCACTCTCTCTCTTCATACACACACACAAAAAAACAAACTGCATCCCTCGTTTTCCAGTTTGGGTATCCTATGTTATATGCAGCATATGTTAATATTGGTTATACACTGTCACTGTTATGAGGTAACCCAATATTTACCTCACCAGTAATGACTAAAGTCTTTTAGTACGTTGTTAACAACATACTGAAAACAATAACAACAACAACAACAACAACAACTAATAAGGAAAATGAGCTTTTGGCTACTGTCAGAAACACTGTGAAGCTGCTCCATTTGTGGGGTTTGGTTCAGGCTCCTGGACTGAGCACTAAGAAGAACTCATTTTGAGCCAGAACTACAGGTAGTCCTCAGCTTACAACCACAAATGAGACCTGAACTTCTGTCACTAAGCAGGGCATTTGTTAAGTGACTCCTACTGGATTTTACTATCATTTTTTGCCACTGTTAAGTGAATCACACCGTTGTTGAACAACTCTAGTTTCTCCAAATGACTTTGCTTATCAGAACCTAGTTGGCAAGGTGATGATATAGTCCTGGGATACTGCAAGTATTGTAAATACATGTCAATTGTGAAATGGGTCAATAGCAGGGGTGGGCTTCAAAAATTTCAGCAATGAGTTCTCTGTCCAGTTGCTGGGTGAGCGTGGCCTAGTCGGCCTCCTGCACCCCACGTGTGGCATGGGCACTTTTCGCCTTCCACAGACTCTGGAGGCTTTCCTTGGGCACATTCAGAACTTCCGGGAGGTCCATTTTTCCCCTCCCCAAGCCTCTGTGCGGGCCCTGCACTTACCTCACGTCCAAAATGGATCTCGTGGAGACTTCTAGGAGGTGCGGAGTGGGGTGGGCAGGGCCAGTCAGGGGTGGGATTTGGAGGTTCTCCGAACTGGCCATAATGATAGTTATGGGTTCTCCCGAACCCGGGTGAACCCATAGAAGGCCAGCCTTGTTCAACAGGGATGCTGCAATGGTCCTAAATGTGAGGATTGATTATAAGTCACTTTAAGGACTGTCATAGCTTTGAATTGTTGTTAAACAAATTGTCATGACTTGAGGACTCTCTATAGACCCATACCCTTCCCCTCCTCATCTGACCAAGTCCGCTAGAACCTGAGCCCAAGTCACAATGAGGTAGCCTCACTGAATCCTGAGAAATGGTCCTCAGAAATGGTAAGGTTGAGCCCCTTAGAAGAAACGAGAGCCAATCGTCAACTACTCTATTAAGCCCCAACTGGACTTGTCTTCTATAATACATTTTATTTATTTCATTTTCATTTTCATTTTATACAATCACTTATATACTGTGCATAAAAAAAAAAAGGAAAAAAAAAACCCAACATAACACTTCATTCCCCCATACACCCTCTCTTCTCCCCCTCCAACTTTCCTTTCACCCCTCCAGCATTCCCCTCTTCTACTTCCCTACCCCCTCAGACATCTCCCCCTCCCTCCATCTCACCCTCCTTACATTCCCTCTCACTCCCTCTTTACTTCTCCCTTCTCTTTCCCTCTTCTCCTCACTTTGGTGTATCCATACAATTCAGTTTGTTTTTAAAATAAAAGTAGAAAAAGAAAAAAAGAAAAAAAAGAAAAACGAGCCGCAGTATACAAGTGAATTCTTATTGTTCTAAGGATTGAAACTGTAATTCCACCCTCCCCCCTCCCCCCTATAATCCCCCCTCCCTAACCCCCTTACGGCTTCGCAGGTCCCATACCCGGCATAATTCTTTAACAAGCATTTGAGTATAATAAGGCCAGCTAACTTTAAAATTAAAAAAATAAGATAAAAGTAAAGCCAAAAAGAAAAAGGAAAAATAGTAGAAAATAAGAAATTAAAAAAAAAACACACACTCACACACAAAAAGAAGAAAGAAACAAAAAGGGTCAATAAACCCACTACGTTAACACAGCTTCCCATTATCTGTAAATCTTAAACAATGTAGCTCATTCCAAATTTCGGTTATTTTGCTACTTGCAGGGTTTCAAACTGTATTAGAGCCAGGTAAGTTGATCAATTAGGATTCCCCAACTAAAAGTCTCATTGCTTTGTCTATCTATTCAGACCTTTAATTTATCTCTTTTTTATCCAAATATCCAAACCTTTCTATAACACCATTAAACTCAAATACTTCTTTCATTTTTCCTTTCCAACACCTCCCTTTCTATCCTTACCCACCTCCACATATAAATTTTTTACCTTCCACCCTGCCTTTATCCATATCCACATATATATTTTATCCACATTCATTGCTCCTCCCATGTTTACTCCACTTTCCTGAAGATTCTCCGACCAATCTTTCTTAACCTTATATTGAGATAGCAACTCAAACAAACATCAGCTTGCGTTCTAGCCCCAGGTAATCTAGTTAAGCTTTCGCTACCCCTCCCTCTCCCACGCACCTCCCAACTCCGTTCGTCCCAAACCACAACTCAAAAAGATCACAATTTCCGCTCTCCTCGCCTAAGAAAATAGTTCATGCGCAATTTGAGTTAGAGTTCAGACAAAACTTATGTACAATATATGTCCACAATCAGCAACGCTTCTTTCAGTCTCCATGTCTCATCATCGATATGCCACTTTTCCATTTTATCCCAGACGGAAATCATAAAGCTTTAAAAACAACGCTTAGTCTTTATTCTTTAGTCTTCTGCCCTTCCGGAAGAGGAAAGCAACACCCTCCGCCTTGTAGCCACGTGTCTCGCTGTTTGTCTTCTCCTTCTCCTTGTCTCTCTCCAGGTCCGGATGAATCAGGAAGTCCCGCCTTCAGGGTCTCGTAGTAAAATTTTCGGGCTTCACAGACAGAATTAATGCGATGTTTTTGGTTGCCAAATGTAACTGTAATACCAGCTGGGACTTCCCATTTGTATGGAATCTGAGAGTTTCTGAGTTCTTCGGTTAAGAAAGCGTACTGTCTCCTTGTTCTTAATATTTGAAATGGTATCTCTTTAAAAACAATCAAGTCCTCCCCATCAATTCTCAACCTCTTTCCGTAAAGCCTCTGTATTATCTCATTTCTAGATTCCCTTGTAGTAAAGTATATTATTATGTCCCTCGGAAGCTGTCGCTGTTTTGCTACCCAGGAATTCTGGCGGTAAATTCTTTGAATCTGCCAATCAAAGTTAAGTCCCGGACTTCCCACCAAGCGGCTGAAAGCCTCAAAGAAGGTCTGTTTCAAATTCTCCTGTTGGTTTTCACGCAGTCCTCTAACTCTTATAGCAAAGGCAGTCTTATCATAATTTATCATGACAAGTTCTTTTTGAGCAGTTTCAATTTCCTGTTGCAACGTTTGAATTTTTGATATCAGATTAAGGTTAGTTTCTTCCAAAAGTTCCAATTTGTCCTCCGTTTCAGCAATATAATCTGTCATGACTGTCATTACTCCGATCATATCCTGCTTTGCCTGAGCAATTTTAGCATCAAATTGATCACATAAATCCGATATCAGTTGATTAATCTCCTGTCTGAAATCATTAAGCGTTTTGAGAAGAAATTCTTGTGTTAGCAAATCTCCCGTGGAGGGTGTAGGAGACAAGGGTAGCGACTTCATAGCAGTTTTTGGAGATATGTTATTAAGGAAGCGCTTCTGTTTAGATTTGGGAGCCATTCCAGAATAAAAATAAAAGACAAGCAATCAAGCGAGCCAAAAATCAAAGTCTCTGCTCCCCTCAGTTAATCTTTTAGCAATTAGTACGGAGAAGCCTTCAGGAGGGTAGGGCTAACTAAGTACGTCACATCAAACACAAAAGCTATGAGATCGCCATCTTGTGACGCAGCTAAAAAAGAAAGGGAGCCTTTTGCGAAATTGAAGCTGGTATTTTAAATAGTAATGGAAGAAATTCCTCGGGAATGGTCCCCGCCCGGATTGACTTTTAAATAGCTTAGCTTTGTCCTGGGGGGGGAGGCAATCTGCCTAGGCTGCAAAAAAGGCAGCGCGGAAAACTGGCCGGAGTAAAGGCTCAGCTAATGTTGAACCTCTTCTCCATTCACAGCAAAAAGAAAAGCTATGAATTACAAAGAGATCCTAACGACTGACCTTCTCCCTGCCCCTTTCTGCCAGAAAGGGGAGATATCTATAGATCTTATAAGATATACGAACCAGAGTCCTGGCAGGAGCTTTGTTGAGCTCCCGACGGCGGCAGCTCCACCCCCCGAAGCCCTGGACTCGTCTTCTAATGAGGAGGAGGAGGACATATACCAGTGGTGGGTTTCAAAAAATTTTAGAACCTCTTCTGTAGGTGTGGCCTGCTTTGTGGGAGTGGCTTGCTGGCCATGTGACCTGGTGGGAGTGGCTTACCGGCCCTGTGACTGTGTGGGCATGGCCAACTTTTAAAATGTGGTGAAACTCACTTAACAACGCTCTTGCTTAGCAACTAAAATGTTGGCTCAGAAACTCTGGCATTTGAAGCATGCAAGTCTTAAAGCTGTCAAGTTACAAGACCCTTGCACCCCTAACCCTTTAGAAAAAAACCCCAGGGGTGTTCAAACTTGACAGCTTTAAGACTTGTGGACTTCAACTCCCAGAATTCCTGCTCTCGGTCTTCATCTTGATGACGGACGGGCGGGGGAGGGGAGGGAGCTGGAACCGGTTCTAAACATCAGTGTAGATTTGTGGAACCTCTTCTATAGAAAAGGTTAGAACTGGCAGGAACCCACCCCTGACATAAACCCATATGTATCTGGTGCTAAGAGTTCTTACAAGAAGTGATTACAGCAGCCTACTCCATTCTGGTTGATGTAGATTCAGCAAGGTCTCAGGATTCTGGGCCTATACTTATCAGCAACCTGTCAGAGTTTGAAGTCCAGCTTCTTAGGCCCAGCTAAAGCATATTTTAAAGCAAGGCTCTCCAAACTTGGCAACTTTAAGTCTTGTGGACTTTAACTCTCAGAGTTCCCCAGCCAGCATGGCTGACGAGATTTCTGGGGGTTGAAGTCTTAAAGTTGCCAAGTTTGGAGAGGCCTGCTTTAAAGAAACAACAGCAGAGGATTGAACTCAGAAGTCAGATCGACCAGGCAAAAAGCAGACCAGCAAGAGAATAGCCTTTAATGAGTAAGGTGCTTCAGCTGTGCATCTGGGTGGTGGCTCTGTTGGCTTGTTTATTTCTCTTCCTTCCTCTCTGGGAGAAAATGCTGAAAATAACTTTTCAAGCTTCAGCGCTGTTGCATTTACCTTGCTGTAAATTGAACTATGAATTCTATTTCTCCATGTCTCTTGCTTTTATCCCTTCCTCTTGTGGATTTGTCACTTGTTTATTTTACTCCTGATCTTGGCCTGTGTTAAGCCTTTGACTGTGTTAGAATTGCAGTTGTTAGGCATAGGTAAAAAGGGCTCCTTGCTCCCAGAAGTTCTGCCTGGGTTTGCACATTAATGGAGGGTGGCAGGCCCCCAGCTTGCTATCTTGTTGGTTGGCTTCCAGCAGGGCTGGCACAGAAAATAATCAGCTCTGACTGAGCTAGAGAGGGTCTCAACTGTGCAATGTGTAAGACCACCACAGAGCATCAGGTAGCTCATTGAAAACACTGTTAGGGATTGGTCATGTTGTTCTGCATGTAAAAGCCACAACTTTGCTACAAATATTTGGACTGCTTGACTCCTGCTAAGCCTGCAGCTGTATCTTCTACCCCTCTGCATTACTTTGATTTTTTTTTATTTTTTTTAGGTAAACATTAAAAACCTTGGGCAGAGTGTGACATTTCTGGCATAGTCATTTCCATGGAATTTTTTGATCTTACAACAATAATGGTCTGTATCCATTACATAGGTATGTGTGGTCAGTCAAATTATCCACACATTAATCCCTTTCATGATGTAGTTACTATCAGTACATATACATATCCAATTCGTATAATATTAATACCATATTTTTCCATTCTTAACTTATGCGTGTTTCTCTGTCCCGACCTTTTCCCCTCATTTCTAACAATTTGTCCCAGATTTTGTGGTATTCTGTCTCACCCTTTGAGTTCTAGAGTCAGCCTGTCCATTTCTGCATTACTTTGAATCTTAAAATCCTGCAGTAGATGGCATTTTGGGAGGACTGGTTGATAGGTCATCCAAGGATGTAAGCATATTTGTTTCTTTTCCCGCCCTTCTCTTCCTCTGAGTCTGTAGCAGTGGTGGGTTGCTAACTGGTTTACTACCGGTTCGCTCATGTGCACGCGCTCACGCAACGCTTCTGCACATGTACCTCCTGCCGCCACCACTACCAATTTGGCCAAACTGGGCTGAACCAGCAGCAACCCACCTCTGGTCTGTGGGATAGAATAGCATCCTGTAGGAAGAAAAATCTATCTGGCTCAGTTCCGAACTGGAAGAAAGGTGCTAGAAATAAAATAAAATGGAGGTTAGCTGCTTAGGAAAGAAGGTCCATTTATTGATGAGCAGAACCACAGTGTACAGTTCTGGGGCAGTTGACAAATTAGCTTGGTGAGTGCAGGAATTTTTATACAGTTTCTGAAATGCTGCAGGGATTGTGCAATGTAGTGAGCCTGGTGTCTTTTGCTATTCTAATGGTGGTGGGTTAGTCCTATTATGTCCTAAAAGATCATGCCCTGTCCTTAGAATTTGGGTAGGGGAAGGATGTAAATTTTAATCCCATCGTTGGAGGTGAAAGTGTTTTATTTGTGAATAGGCTGGCCCAGGATTTTTTTTAATGGACATCTGCTGTAGTCTATTAAGAAAGACTGAAAGCTGCTTTCTGCCTCTAAGAACATGTTTCTCCATTATTCCTTTGGGAGAAATTTGCTGGCTAGTTGGCTGATGGCATCAATCTACCTTACATCTATCAGTCTTTTATCTATCTTTCTTTCTATCTATCTATCTATCTATCTATCTATCTATCTATCTATCATCTATCATCTATCATCTATCATCTATCATCTATCATCTATCATCTATCATCTATCATCTATCATCTATCATCTATCATCTATCATCTATCATCTATCATCTATCATCTATCATCTATCATCTATCATCTATCATCTATCATCTATCATCTATCATCTATCATCTATCATCTATCATCTATCATCTATCATCTATCATCTATCATCTATCATCTATCATCTATCAATCTAATTTATTTGCTGCCCATCTTGTCTGGAAATGTCCAGTAAGGTTACACATTCCCCCAATACCAGGCCAATGGGATAGGCGAGATGCCATCAATAGATGATAGATAGATAGATAGATAGATAGATAGATAGATAGATAGATAGATAGATAGATAGATAGATAGATAATCTGCAGAAGGCTGAGGCTGTGTTGTTGAGATTTTCTTCTGCTTTGCCAAGCAACCACTCCCTTTGCAGCTTATCTTCTAGGTGAGTTGCAGGTGGCTCCAGGTTTAATAGGTAGCTAACTCTCAGCAGTGCAATGATTGGCAGATGGTTTCCCACCAGCTGGTAATGTTCCAAAAGGGAATTGGCAGAAAAGCTGGAGGGTTTAACAAATCTCTTTGTTTAACATGCTCCAAACTTCCCAATCGGAACACTACCATCCGGCTGCAAGCAAGAACGGAGGCAATAGACAGGATATCAATCAAAAGTGAGGACAGCATAATCTGCTAGCTGAAGGATGGCTGGACTTTGACTCAATGGCAAGGAAACTCCCTAAATGCACATATTTTGACCTTTAAAATCTCCCTATAACTGAATTGGAGCTGTTGTTTCTCATAATACTATCCCATCTCTGGATGAACCCTTCCATAGGCCAAAAATAAATGTTTTTTAAAATGAAAATGTGACTTCCATACCAAAGAACACTGTTCCATACTAAGCTGAGAGATAGACAGTAGGGCTTCTATTTTATTTCATTTTTTCCCTTCCTTGTAAAACTCCAATGTTCTTCTTACATTGCTGCCACATTAATGCAGGTCTTGCCTCCACAGTATCTAGCTACATATCAGTGCATCTTAAACATGTCTGCAATGGCAAGTGGCCATCAGCAACATAAATTTGGCGATGTGTTTGTTTATAGCTTCCCAAGCTGCTTGACCTCCAGGAAGGAAAGGATATTCTTCCCTTCTTTTATTCTTATTCTGGAATGACAGCAAATATCAAAACAGCCAGCGATTGCTTTGAGGTATATTGAGCTGGAGGTATGTCTGAACTGCAGAGCTTCCCTTATCTTTTTAGCTGTTTCTCCAAACTGCTCCCCAGTTTTATTTTCCACAGCCTGCTCTTTATTTGTAATGACTGTATCAGCGCAGAGATAAAATCCGTCTTTTCAGCTGTCCTATTCCTAGGCTAAATATTTTAGCCTGCAATTCAATGTCCCTCCCAGCCTCAGTCCTTTTATTGTCTGCTGTGGGTCTTTTCTCTTGTAAAATAAACAAAGTGCTAGAAAGCATTTGTAGCTTTTCTTCTGCTGCAAAGTTATGGGGATTCTTTTTCTGTCCTTTGTTATTGGAAGGACAAAATCCATTCGCTGTTGTCTCGTGTCACATTAAAGTTTGGCGGAGTAAATCAACTTGAGCACAAGGGTTGTGATGAAGGATTTCTGATAAGGGCCCCGTCTAGGTCAAGTTGACCCCATGACAATAAAAATGTGTAAGTGCCATAACTGTGATTCTTGAAATTTCCATTGGGTGAATTTTAAGATGGTGACTCTTCTATGTGCATTTACTGGGCCACAGGATAGGATTTTAAATGTATTCAGATTGCTACCCTGAAAACAAAACCTCCACGGATAATAAGCCTAATTGGGCTTTTGAGCGCATGCGCTAAAATAAACCCTCCCCCAAAAATAATTGCAACAGCAACAATAGCCATAAGGTGACCACACTCACCGCCTCCTGCACCTCAAAAATAATAAGACCTCCCCAAAAATAAGGCCAATTACTTATCTCAAGGTGTGTGTGTGTGTGTGTGTCAAAAGAAAATAAGACCCTGTCTTATTTTCAGGGAAACATGGTATGTCTGATGAATATATTTTAGGGATGTCAGCCAGGTAGATAATAGCTACTGTCCAGTGACATATGAGCAGATTTGCATTGCTACTCTGTGAGTTTTCTGTTCTTCCCCGCACTTCTTCTGTACCTCTCACATCTTCTGCAAGTTTCCTAATTTTCTGGAACGGAATTAAAAAGGGGGACTGCAGTCATCTGTTCCGGTAGTATATTATGTGATGGATAAATACCAGAATTACCTCCAAACCATAAGGGATTATCTGCATTTTATATCAGAGGTTTTAGGTGTCCCTTTCTAAAAACCATATGTACCACAGGGTCATCTACAGGTAGTGGTAAAAAAAAAATCACATGGTGGACACAAGGCACAAAGTCCCATTGTTTTCCAACAAAAATTAAATAATATTAAAAGGGGGCAATACCACCATTTTGTTCATTTTTATCTCTACTGTGGACACCCATAATTTTTAAATATAGTGAAAGGCTTTTGTAAAAGGAAGTATGAGTCCAGAGATTTATTGTACTGTTTGTGAGAGATTGTTTTTTTTTGTACCTTTAAGGCAATGTTGGCAACTGCCTGAACAAATCCCTGCAGCCTTTTTTTTTTTTTGGCTAGATTTCAGAGTGCTTTGCAATTGCCTCTTTCCTAAGGCTGAAAGAGAGTGACTGGCCCAAGTCCTCATAGTTTTGTAGCCAAGGCAGGACTAGAACTCATGATCTCCTGCTTTCTAGCCTAGCATCTTAACTAGTACATCAAACTGGATTTTGTGAGTTATGTATGTATAGTATTTTATGTATGTATGTTCTACATGCTCTTTATTCCCTTTTACAGATAGGCCTCAACTTACGGCTACAATTGAACCCAAAATTTCTTTAAGTCATTTGTTAAATGGGTTTTGCCCCATTTTACCTTTCTTGCCACAGTTGTTAATCACTGCAGTTGTTAAATTAATAATATGGTTGTTAAGTGAAACTGGTTTTCCCATTGACTTGCTTGTCAGAAGGTCACAAAATAGAATTATAAGAGCCCAGGATACTGCAATGTCATAAGTGTGGGTCAGGTGCCAAGTGTCTGAATTTTGATCATGTGACCATGAAGATTGTAAGTATGAAAAATGGTCATAAGTAACTTTTTTCAGTGATTTCGGATAGTCACTAAATGAACTGTTGTAAGTAGAGGATTGCCTGTATAGATCACCATGGTTTTGTATATAGTTACAACTTAATCCTATGGGCTTTTATGGGTTTCTATGTCGGTATGCCATTTCAGTTGTGCCATTTCAATTTCATTTCACCTGTCTGTTGGGCTACATTTTATGGCCAGTTATTACCCCAAATTTAAAGTTTATTAATTTGCTTCTCACTGGTTTCTTCTGGCATGCTTCTAATAATGTCAGAGTCACCTGGGTCAATTATAGCAAGTGTACATACTCTGTACTACCCTGTTTCCCTGAAAATAAGATCTCTCCTGATAATAAGCCCAATCGGGTTTTTGAGCGCGTGCACTCAAATAAGCCATCCCCAAAAATATTGCAACACAGCAGCAGCCATGAGGTGACCACACCCACCACCTCCTGCACCTCAAGAATAATAAGACCTTCCCGAAAATAAGGCCAAGCACTTATTTCTGGGGTCAAAATAAAAAAAGACCCTGTCTTATTTTCGGGGAAACACGGTACTTCCCACAAGTTGTTCCCAGTTCAATTTTGTTGCCACTGTATGATGCACCCTAGTTTTGGCCAACATAGCATAGTACTCAATTTCTGATTTTCTCAAAGTAAGACAGTTATTGGCTAGGATAACCAACTTGGCTTTGCCCTGCTAAATCGTTTTCAGAGTTTGTTTGTATCCAAGGTTACATCTAAGTTTGCTTATTGCCACTTTTCATAACCAGTTGAAGTCTAGAGTTTATGGAATCTAAAGACTTTTTCGTCTTCTTGGCGGCCACCATCTTGCTGGCTTATGTCAGGCAGAGAAGTGCCTCCAAAATGGCTGGGCAATGAGGAAAAAGCTTATGGCCAGTTACAAACAGCTTAGCATGAGTGATGACCACAATTTGTTATTTTTTTATTTCACAAAAATCAAATATATTAACGATAAAGAATGAAGTACAGCCCTAAGAGACACACATAACAAAATGTATCTTGTAATTACTAAGTAAATCAGGCACAACAGCTTATTTTCCCCAATATTTGGTCCTAATGTTATGTGACACAAAAATGTTTGAAAAAAACAGAATAATGACACAATTGATTAAACCCTTTTAAGTTACAGTAACACTCATTCTGGGAGTGGCGTTAAGCACATGCTTCTCTTTCCCCATTAAATCAATGAGCCACTTTTTACTTAATTGGTTGCGGGATAAATTTTTCTGTTTGATAAATTGCAAAATATCTCAAACTGCAGTGAGCCTATTCTGAAGATAATTAAAAACAGTTGGACAACTAGTACCACCTTCAGTGTTGCTCATGGGTGCAATTAATTGCTAGTTGGAAAGAGAGGGTAAGCCTGCCTATTGATAATCTAACATAAGACTTCTTTGAAAAGCCACACCTCACTAGATAATGGTATAAAAGTAACGTAATACAGTAACCTTATTTCAGATTTCTTTTGTAGTTATAATCTTATTTTTCCTCTTCAATTTCGATGCAGCTCCCACCAGATTTTGCGGAAGTCCAAGCTCAAGTATTAGTGAAAATTTGGTAAGCATTTTACATTCCCTGATTTAAAAAACTCATACACACAAGTGCAGGAATAGACATAGAGATGCGTGCACAAATACACATAGATATACACAGAAATTTTAAAAAAAATACTTCTAAAGGTTACATATACAGTGGTTATGATTTTAAGGGGAACATAGAGATGGAAAGTTAAAGCCTTGTAAAATGCATGAAAAACATCATATCACAAGAAATTCCAAAAAGCAAAATCATCTGCATTTTAAAAGGCTCATATGTTAGGAAAGGATATGATTGTTTTTTGTTGTGAATATAAATAGTTGTTCAAATAGTAGATCTGCTGGATCGGATTTCTTCTTCTTGTATACAGAGAAATAAACAGTAAATTAACTAATTCCCATATTCCCAAAAAGGCATTTAGTCTACTACCTGGTTATTTGTGGAAAGTAGGCTGCCTAGTGTCTAGCTTAATTTAATAGTCTAATTTAATAATCAGAATTTCTTCAATTTTTTTCCCTAAGTTATTAGAACAGTATGCACAAGAAATAAAAGCCAAAATATGCCTCAGTTTAATAATATACAAAAAAAATTGATACAGTGAAAACAAATCAATGGCATTAAAAAAAAGTATCAAGCAAACAAATACAAGTAAATATAAATCTTCCAAATGTTCCCTTTGAATATAGTCTCCTCTGCTTTTTATGTCTCTGCTCTGTTTTTATTGGAGCAATTTTAGGTTTCTGTTGCATTATATTTAGGATATACAGTATTTCATTTTATTTATTCATTTTTTTATTTGCTATCCTAGTATTTTAGATTAGTGAGCTAAAATGCATTAAATAAAAATTGCCAGGATGCCACTGGATAAGGTCCATAATACATTGAAAAAAATCCATAGTATCTACGCAGATAGTCCTCAACTTATGACCACAGTTGAGCCCAAAATTTATGTTGTTAAGTGAGAAATTGATTAAGTGGCTTTTGCCCCATTTTTCAACTATTTTTGCCACATTTGTTAAGTGAATTATTGCAGTTGTTAAGTGAATCGGATTTCCCCGTTGACTTTGCTTGTCGGAAGATCGCAAAAGATGATCACATGACTCTGGGACCCTGCAACAGTCATAAATTTGAGTGAGTTATTCAGCATCCAAATATAAATCACATGACCATTGGGAAACTACAGAGGTCATAAGTGTGAAAAATGATCATGTCACGTTTTTTCAGTGGCGTAATGCACTGTTGTAAGATGAGGACTATCTGTACACAGTTGTTTCCCCAAAATACCCTTTATATGATATCACAGACTCCAGGATCTCCATTCTGATATTGACTTCAACCAGATGTAACAAAACCAGATATAACAAAATATTTCATTTTCTCTTAGTAGGAATTATAAATGCTCAAATCCAATCCTTGAAATAGAATAGAATAGAATAGAATAGAATAACAGAGTTGGAAGGGACCTTGGAGGTCTTCTACTCCAACCCCCTGCTTAGGCAGGAAACTCTATACCATGTCCAATCTTTTCTTTAAAACTTCCAGTGTTGGGGCATTCACAACTTCTGGAGGCAAGCTGTTCCACTGATTAATTGTTCTAACTGTCAGGAAATGTCTCCTCAGTTCTAAGTTGATTCTCTCCTTGATTCGTTTCTACCCATTGCTTCTTGTTCTACCCTCAGGTGCTTTGGAGAATAGCTTGACTCCCTCTTCTTTGTGGCAGCCCCTGAGATATTGGAACACTGCTGTCATGTCTCCCCTAGTCCTTCTTTTCATTAAACTAGACATACCCAGTTCCTGCAACTGTTCTTCATATGTTTTAGTCTCCACTCCCCTAATCATCTTTGTGCTCTTCTCTGCACTCTTTCTAGAGTCTCCACGTATTTTTTTACATCATGGTGACCAAAACTGAATGCAGTATTCCAAGTGTGGCCTTATCACCTTATAAAGTGATATTAACACTTCAATTAACTAACTTCTTTTGATTCAACATCATATATAACCGGGATGGCAAATCTATGGCATGTGTGCCACAGGTGATACGCAGAGCCATCTCTGTGGGCACACCAGCTGTTGCCCCAGCCCAGCTCCACCATGCATGTGCGCACGGCTCCTGCTGGGCAGTTGGTCTTCGGGTCTCTACCACGCATGTGCGGGGGGAAGTGTGCATCCGCGGGGCACTCACATTGCATTTTGGGGGTTCGCTTGCATGTGTGCATCCCTTGCACCCCATTTGGGCTTGGAAGTTATCCTGTACCAACTTGGAAGCCAAAACGGGGGTGAGCGACCCCCGTACCCGATTTTGGGCCTGGAATGCCTCCTGCACCAACCTGGAAGCCAATAATGGGTGAGGGGTGGGGCATACCTGCAGGGGATGGGGTGGAGGGGCAAGGTGCATGCACAGGGGGCGTTCGCATTGCATTTTGGGGCTGTGCGCATGCTTTGGGCACTTGGCACCAAAAAGGTTAGCCAACAGTGATATATAAGCCTGATCTTCAGCTGTGGAAGAGAGATTTCACAGATTTTTGATTTCCAACCTATGTTGGTTTGTACACTGAGATGAACAGAATTGGATATCAGTAAGAAACTCAAGATTCATCCAGTTTGGTTCCTTCGTCTGTAATTAAGTTATATATGAAACTATTTTATTACAGGGTGACCTGGCCATAATCAGGAATTCTAATAAACTGAAAACAAATAGAAAATTACAGGTAATCTTTGACTTACAACCATTCATTTAGTGACTGTTTAAAGTTAAAACAGCACTGAAAAAAGTGACTTATCACCATTTTTCACACTTACAACTATTGCAGCATTCCCCATGGTCATGTGATCAGAATTCGGACGCTTGGCAACTGGTTAGTATTTATGATGGTTGCGTTGTCCTGGGGTCATGTGATCACCTTTTCAGACCTTCAGAGAACCAAAGTCAATGTGGAAACCAAATGCAGTTAACCACTGTGTTACTAACTTCACAACTGCAATGATACACTTAACAACTGTGGCAAGAAAAGTCATAAAGCAGGTCAAAGCTCACTTAACATCTTTCTGACTTAGAAACATAAATGTTGGGCTCAATTATAGTCATAAGTTGAGGGTTACCTGTAATGCAAAACGGAATAGCATTAGCAATAGCACTTAGACTTATATACCGCTTTACCATGCTTTACAGCCCTCTCTAAGTAGTTTACAGAGTCAGCATATTTCCCCCAACAAGCTGGGTCCTCATTTTATTCACCTCAGAAGGGTGGAAGGCTAAATCAACTTTGAGCCTGGTGAGATTCGAACTGCCAAACTGCTGACAGCTGGCAGTCAGCAGAAGTAGCCTGCAGTACTGCATTCTAATCACTGTGCCACCATGGATTTTTGGATTGGATTTTTAAATATATATTTTTAATTTATCATTAATTAACACTTTGAAGAAAGTGTATAAACCAACAAGGAAAAAGGAAAGGATAAAAGGTTAAAAGTCATCTCATGCATTTCCCGTAGAAGGGGAAAATTATTCTTTGGACAATTCTCTTGTCTCTCTACGAAAACATCCTATTCAATGTGAACTGTGCTTCTTTCCAGTGTGCAAACTCTGAGAAGGGAAAGGACATAATTCTCCATGAAAATGTTAGCATTACTTTTTTTAGCTGTTCCAGGGAACTTCCTGAGAGTCTAATTTGTTTGAGAGTTCAGATAGTTAATCTTCACAAGCCCTGGCTCTTTGTTCTGCTTCGTTTGCCAGTATCTTTTTCTTTAATTTCTTTGAAGTCACCTTAGGTATTGAACTATTTCCCTTTTAGACTATCCACTTTATTTACTGTCTCCTTTACCTTTTGATTCACCTCCATTAAATCTTTCCATGAAGGCTACATGGCCATTTTGGCACCTAATTCTTTGCTCGGTGAGCAGACTTATATTCCTCCACCCTCTTCATATTTCCTTTTTTGCGCCTTATATTTAAAGCACATTTTGGTTAAATTGCTGCTACTGATTCCATTTGTCTCTATAAAAAAGAGTATCTTTAGAACCTAATTTCACATCTAAGCTCTTTCTCATTCTCTCTCTCTCTCTCTCTCTCTCTCTTTGTACAGTTATAGAGACACATAAAACTAGAAGGTTGGAGAGTAAGGTGTTGTTTCCATAGCCGTAGACCTTGGGACACTTATATAACATATAATTTACTTAGGTTTGGGAAGTCTTGATTGCCACAGTGAACTCTCAGTGACAAATATGACATTGTGTTATGTGAAATGGCCCTTAAAAGAGTGGTGGGATGCAATTTTTTTAACAACTGGTTCTCTGCCCTAATGACTGGCTGGGTGGGCGTGGCTGGGTGGTCATGTGGCTGAGTAGGCATGGCCAACTTGATATCACTCATGGCAAGGTGGGGCAGTGCAGACGGGCCGATGCTGCAGAGACAGGGCAATTCCCTATGTGCCATTGTGAGCCCCTCCCCACTCTTGGGCTGACAAAATAAAAAACCCATCTAAAGATCACGACTGCCTGCTGAGCACATGCTGGTAAAAGGAGACTGGTGGGGGGGAAGAAGAGGAGGGCCAATAGAAATACCATGTTTTCTGCCTCCATTTGGCTGGCTGCGCTGCGCTGGATCACAATGGGGAGGTGGGGGAGCAAGAAGCCCACTTGGTCCGTATTCATGAGCACAATGGCAAGTCTCTCTTCCAGCTCATTGATTTGGGCATTAGGAGCTTGAGAGGTAGACTGTGTGCCCTGAAGTCCATCTTATGCTCCTCCAAGCCCAACTCTGGCAGCAGCTGACCATCGGCCAATTTTCTTCCAGTGCTTGTGCAAGGAACCCTGGAGCTTAGCAGCAGCAGATTGCATTCTTTTTATTCCAAGCAGCCTGGGCTGGAAAACGCATGGCAGGGGCAGAGCAATCCTTCTTAACAAGTTCCAAATGAACAATTGCTGCTGCTCCAAGCCTGGGTTCCAGTATTCCTTCCCCTCCCAGTCATCCTGCGCTTCCCTCATGCTCCAGGCAGCAATTCCCCCAGCCCCCTATGTACATAACTCCCCCCCCAAAAAAAACTTTTTAAGAATTAGAGCCATGGGGAGACAAGGCCCACTGATCTCTGTCTCCCTCTAGGACCAGCCTTGGAAAAGCCTGCCCTCACAATCGGACTCCCTTTCTTCCAGCTTGTGCGAGAAGCCCTAGAGCTTAGCGGCAGCATATTGCATACCTTAACAAGCCAATCCCAATCTAGCGCAGCACAGACAGCCGAATGGAGGCAGAAAATGGGGCAACTCCATTGGCCCTTCCCTTCCCCGCCCCAGCCTCCTTTTGCCAGCATGCACTCAGCAGGCACTTGCGATCTTTAGATGGGCTTTTATTTTGTCAGCCCGAGAATGGGGGGAAGAAAGGACTCAGAATGGTACCTAGGAAATTGCCCTGTCACTGCAACATCCATTGTTTGCCAGCGGCCAGGCAATGAGGATGAGGCAGTGGTGGTGGCAAGCAAAGCGGGCTGGGCTGTGGGGACCATGGGGAAGGCAGCAAGGAAGACAGGCTTGCATGGCTGGGCTGTGTGGGCCATGTGGGACGTAGCTGGACAAGAAGTGAAGGAAGACTCGCCAGGCAGAGGTCATGGGGAAGGCAGCAAGGAAGACAGGCTTGCATGGCTGGGCTGTGTGGGCCATGTAGGACGTAGCTGGACAAGAAGTGAAGGAAGACTCGCCAGGCAGAGGTCAGCTGGGCAACGTGGTCGAGGCAAGCGAGGGAACCAGAGAGCAACAGCAGCTATGCTGCGGGCATGACTCTAGGCATTGCCCAAGGCAGGCACGGTGTCATAAGGAGTGAGTTGTGGGGAGGGGCAAGTCAGTGGTGCAATTTGCTGGTTCATCAAACTGCACAGAATCGTAATAACCAGTTTACCTGAATCGGTCCGAACCAGCTGAAGCCCACGTCTGCCTTAAAATGCTTTTTAAAATGAAGTTATTAAGCTGCTTACCCTACTAGAATTCAACTGATTTTGAAATTCTGCTGCAGAATGAGATGTCTAATAATGCTTTAAAGGGATATTGTTATTGTGATATTTCTTTTCTCTTTTCTCCTGCTTTTAGCAGCGAGGATTCTCTGATTTGATTGCCATGCAGTTGACTTTTTTGGCTGGTGTGGATTTGGTCTGATCATGACCGAATTATATGTAACATAATAATGCTCTAGGCTCTAATCTCACACTACTTCATAAAGAATATTCTTCCCGCTCAGCTTATTCAGAATATTATGAAACAAAGAATCAATAGCACGGCACTGCACATCTAATTAACATCTGTTTCTTTCCAGTAAGATGGAAAAAATATGCAAGATTTGGTTTTTCTGAGAACACAGCATGCTGAGGAACACACCCTTCATAACAACACAGCATATTAAGGTAGGATAGGCACCAGCAAGTTCCTTCCTTCATGCTCAACATTCCCTCATCTCATTGATTCATTTTTAAAGTTGTTTGGTTTGGTTTGGTGGCTGCATTTGTTTTTCCATGCCCTCTAACATATCCTTCAAATGCAAAGATGGGACAATTCTAAGCCTGAAGGATCAGGATCAGTGGTGAGATTCAGCCAGTTCGCACCACTTCGGGAGAACCGGATGTTAACTTTCTGAGCAGTTTGGTGAACTAGTTGTTGGAAGAAATCATTAGGGCAGAGAACCAGTTGTTAAATTATTTGAATCCCAATGTCAGCATTCCAAATAACATCCAAAATTAAATCAGAGTCCAAAGCAAAGTATTGCTCAAAGTTCCAATTTATTAAGAGAGTCATCTGTGGCACATCTGTGAAAACCCAAATCTGAAAGCTTCCCGGGTTTTCCCATTCAGTTGAAAGTTCATGATCTTTCCCCCACACCCACAAGTCCATCATATGGTCCAATCTTCCACTGCCATGCTGGCAGTTCCACCCATCTAGTTCTGGTCAGGTGCAGAGGTGCAAAGACAAAGGATGACCTTGGACTCTAGAAAGGAATTTTATTTTGACAATATCACATTCTACTCCTTACTATTCCCCCTCCCAATTCCCCACTATTGAAACAGCATAGTAAAATAAGAGAGAGTGTGGCAGGCCAAAGATCCAGAAAGAAATATGACTGCAGGCCATCACTGACCAGGATCATAGTGTCGGGTTGCTCTTTGACAATGTATTATATCTGAGTTTGTATCTGGATGGTCTTGAAGAGTGTCTAAGGAGATTCTTAGTCATCCGGGTCATAGTTGTCCCAAAGGTGCTTTTTTCTAGAGGCAATTGGATTTTCTGGTTATTCTTTGTCTTCAAAGAAAAACCAGAAAGTCCATTTGCTCTAGAAAAAAGAACCTTTGAGACAGTCTTGAAGAGTGCCATGAGGCATTAGGCAAATTGCATGGCACCTCACTCCTAACTCCAGCATTTTGCTGCAACCTTTCAGAATCTATTACCTCATTTTATCAGTTACTATGGCCAACTCTAATATGTTCTGTGACATCCATGATCTCTATTACTTTTTATGGAAGGGATGCAGATCTGCAGCAGCTATTTAACACATGTACATTTTGAACATCCAGCTTGGTCCTCAGAACCTACCAACCAAAAGTTAAGTTAACAGGGATATATTTTAATCATAACCTGGGACAATTGTAGGATTCCTCAACCTCCTCCTTCATCCAACTGAACAAAGAGAGAGCAGAATAACAAACTCAGTTGTTTTATGACTCTGCTTTCATTGAACTGTACGTGCAGCATTTTTATCCAGGTTATAAGCCCGATTGCGGAGAAGAGCCAAAGGCATACCACAGCTTGGATTTTATTATCTACATGGTGATGCACTAAACTGTTACCATCTTGACATGCCAAGAATCATGTCACTGCCTTGGCAACTCTGGTCTCTGCCTTCTTCCAATATGCTTTTTTTCAACATCCCAGGAAAGCCTGAAGTCCTGGAATTAGTTGGTAGTCTTCCATCTAAGTACTAAGCAGGGCTGACCCCCTTTAGCTATTTTTGAGATCAGCCACGTTTGACCAGCTGCTGCTACTCTGCTGAGTGCTCTGAAGCATGTAGAGATTACACTAAACCCAGCCACAGCACATTTGTGCCTCCTCCAAGGTACACTCTAAGGCTGCGCATAAACTAAAGGCTCAAGGAAGAAAAGGAGGCATAATAATTAAAGAAGCCCCAACCATTGCATTGTTCCCGTTGTTCCAAAGTTTTTTTCCCCCTCAGAAAAGATGGTTGAACACAGGACCACTTCTAAAAGCAAGTTTTAGCACCTTCTCTGAATAGCCAGTGGAAGTAGTTAGAGCTGAGGTTTTAAACTGTATAGTTTTATTTTTCTTCCTAGTGTTTTCCCACAAATATAGGATCTTCTTCAGTGGTGGGCATGGCTTTAGGGGTGTGGTGTTGTTTTGTGGGCATGACTGGGGAAGGTTACTGCAAAATCCCCATTCTCTCCCCACCCCACTAACCTGCTTTCCAGCTCCGTTCTCCTGATCAGGGCAACAAAAGAAGATCCGCTGGGAGGCTGGGAGACAGCAGGGACGGGGCCAGCCTATTTGCCAGTTTTCCAAATTACTCAAAATTTATGCTACTGGTTCTCTAGAACCTGTCAGAACTGGACCAAATACCACCTCTGGTCTTCTTTATTTAATTCTGGATCAAGCAAGTATTGATCCATTAATTGTGACAGGAATTGACTGACTGCATTGTCTCCTGAGCCTTACATTGTGAGTTTGGAAGAAAGAGTGTGGCCAAAAGTCACCCAGCTGGCTTTCATGCCTAAGGCAGAACTAGAATTCACATCTCCTGGTTTCTAACTTGGTGCCTTAATCACTAGAGCAAACTGACTCTCTTTTAAAAGATACAGGTATTTGTTCTCCCCCCTCTTTTATTTCATTTAAAGAACATTATTTCAAGACACTTCCTGCTAGTTATTTCCCTCATTGCACACAGTTTATGGTAACTTGTTTGCTTTTTCTTCCTCCCTCACTCTCGATATCCTTCAGACCAGGGGTGGGTTTATCGCCCCGTTCCAACCGGTTTGGTTGGAACGGGGCCGGCGGCATCCTCGTGCACGCACGCAGTGCACGCATGCGTACTAGCGTCTGTGCGATGCTCCAGCTGCTCCTGGAGGATTGTGCAGGCGCTGTATGCATCCTGCGCATGCGTGGAAGTGCAGAACTCGTCAAAATTGGGTAAGAAACACGGGCGGCCGGGTGGAGCCTTCGGCGTTCCCAGAAGTTACTTACTTCCGGGTTCGCCGACCAACCGGTTCGCAGGGACCGCCGCGAACCGCCGCGAACAGCCTGAAACCCACCCCTGCTTCAGACTGTATTGTGTAGGTAGGCAAAAAAAAAAACCTCCAAGTTGCATCAACTGGAACCAATGTTATACTTCTGTGTTTGTCAATAAATTTGCACTTCCTTCATTTTTTCTGAAGCAAAATGAGTTGGACTCATTTATTCTGTCTGCTTCATTCTCTCTCCCCATGTGTATTATAGCTGGATCAAAAAGGTCCCCCTTTTTTCCTGGGATTACAACTGGATGGGTTTTTGAACTTTGTTGTTGGAGAAGACACTTGAGCCTCTGCGGCTAGCCAAAAAACAACAACAAAAAACCAAGTCGATCACAGAGACAATCCATGATTCACTGATTTGAGGCACAAATGACTGAACTCAAATTGTATTTCTTTGGACATATGATGCAAAGGGTCCTTGAGAAGTCCATAATTCTGGGAAAGGTGGAGGACTTCAAGGTAAAGGTACTCAATTTCAGGGGTTATGGGTGTACCTTGGGAGACATGAAGGGCCTGCTGGAGATAGATCATCCCAGAGAAGCTCTGTCTATGTGGTTACTGAGAGTTGACAGTGACTTAGTGTCATATAATCAATCAAAATTGATTGGATGATTTCCTTGGATTTTTTCTCAGAGGAAGAAACGTTTTTCAGATCCTTTTTAATAGCAGGGAACTCCTTTAATGATAAGTGTAAAATGTCCATGTATTATGTAATATTGAATATCTGCATATTCAATTTGGAGCAGATTTTATTGAAACTGTGAACTGCATTGAATTAAACATAAAGGGTCATGTCAAAATATTGCATTGATTCAGGTGGCTTTGAATTAGTTTAAATTATCCAAGTGGATCAGATCATCCAACTAATAATCAATTGGAATCAACCAATCAGCTCGGAGCTAATTGTCATGCTCTGGAGAAAAGCAACATTAATAAGTGTTGCTTATATTATTTAATCATTCAGTTTAAAAAATATTCTGTATGTTTACCAAACATATCTTTATTTGATTGGTAGGTATGACTTTAGTGTGCAAGAAAATCACATTTTAATCACATTGTTGACCATAGTCACATTTGGCAGGAAATACTTATCAAACACGGTGTCTCAGTGGCTAAGATGCTGAGCTTGCCGATTGAAAGGTTGGCAGTTCAAATCCCTAGTGCCACATAACAGGGTGAGCTCTCGTTACTTGTCCCAGCTTCTGCCAACCTAGAAGTTCTAAAACACATAAAAATGCAAGTAGAAAAATAGGAACCACCTTTGGTGGGAAGGTAACAGTGTTCCTTGCGCCTTTGACATTGAGTCATTCCAGCCACATGACCACGAAGATGTCTTCAGACAGTGCTGGCTCTTTGGTTTTGAAACAGAGAAGAGCACCGTCCCCTAGAGTCAGGATCAACTAGCACATATGTGCAAGGGGAACCTTTACCTTTACCTTAATTATCAAATTTGCTTGTTCAAATTATTCCTTTTCTAGGTGACAGAGCAATAAAAAAAAGCTGGAAACTGGAGGGCAGGAATGACGTCGCTATGACACAACATGCAATCTTGGAACTCCAGGATTGCTGTTGATATCTCTGCTGCTGGATGGTCCTTTTGGACCTAAACTATCCTGTAGAGATGGTGATAGAGAAGGGCATGTCCTGGTGATCTCAGGGACATCACAAGGTCCCTGATTGATCCAGGAGAAGCTCTTTTTTCCAGCAAAAGAGAAGCAGTCATTGAAGCTGCAGAAGGTTGGGACAGCCCCTGAACAGAAGAAAAGCAGGAGAGAAATGGTGAGACAAATTTTTACTATTAGAGAAGAGAACACCCAAAAAGACTTAGAGTAAAATTAAAATTGAAGACAGAAGAGAGCAAGCAGTGAATTAATGCTGTATTAAACTTAGTGTGTTATCTTTTTTAAAAATTTTCCTTTTTTATGGATGGAACTTTTACAAATGCCTCTTACTTTTTAAATTGGACTGGTTTCTTTTTTCCCTCTTCTATTTTTCCTCTTTTTTCATATTTGTGGATTATGATCTTCTTTCTTTTCTTTTCTTTTTACAACGCTCAGCTGGATTGTTTGCTTTTAAACACTTTTCCTAAGTTTGGAATTTAAAGAGTAGGGTAGAGGCAGAGGAAAAAGAAGCAACATTGCCATCTAGAGGCTGGAGGCTTGGAAACATTGTTTTTTAAATTTCCTTTGAACATTCGACTCATATCTAATACTTCAAGGCTCTTGATTTTGTTTATTGAAAGAGATAGTGGGAAGAGTATGGATTGTTTATGCAGGTGCTCTTCTGGAGTACTATGGACTGGAGTGAAGAGAAAACCTTGACTTGAAAGATTATAGTGAACTTGTTTGAAACTTAACAAAAAAGGTTTGGATGTCTTAGTGGCAGTGTTTATAACCTGGAAGAATAGCGCAACATGAAGAAGAAAAAGAATTAACATTGCAAATGATTATCTTTGAAATTCAAAAGATATAAATAAGTTTAAAAAACATTGAAAAGAGGATGGAGAACATAGAACAAAAAACAGAAAAAATAGAGGGAAGAGTTGAGAACATTTATAAAACGATGACGAAATTTGAAGATAGACTTCAAAAATGGAAGAAAAATATGAACAAAGTGATAAGAAAATTGTTGATATTGACAGCAAATTGAGCGTGGTTGGAAATGACAGAAGTGGAATGTTGAAAGGAGAGATTAACGAACTGGAACCCAAAAAACATGGAAGAAGAAAAGGGAGAAAATTTGGGAAGGAGGAGCCAACGTTGCAATGTCACAACATGCGGTCTCAATACTCTGAAACTGCCATTGATACTTTTGCCGCTGGATGGTCCATTGAAACCTAAACCACCCCGTAGAGATGGTGATCAGGAAGACGAAGCCTTGCTGGTCTCAGGGACATCACGAAGTCCCTGATCGACCCAAGGGAAGCACTTCAAGCCGGCGGTAAACAGGCAGCACCCAGGCTGATGAAGTCGGGACGGCTCCGGAAGGAAGTAAGTGAAAAGAGAAAGTGAGTCCATCTGGTGAGGTATTTTTTCTCTATTTTGCGAAATATTGCCCAAAGAAATTTTTTTTAAGCCAAATTAGATCCTTAAGCAAAAGAATTAAGCAGCGAAATTAACCCATATTGGATTGCTTTGGAAAGCTTTTTTTTTCTTTGTAACTATTCTTTGGGGATTGAGGTGCTCGCAACATTTCTTATTTCTCCTCTTAAAGTAAACGGATTGATTTTTTTCTTCTGCTTTTTGTTGCTTTATTTCTTGACTTCTGGATCAAAACCTTCCTTCTTATTTTAACAATTCTTCCTATTACTTGTTATTAAACAAAATCTAAAGAACTTTGTTTCCTATAAGCCAGAGATAAATATTATAAAGTGAAAAGTAGCAACACTGCCACTCAGAGGCCAGAAGCTGGAGTTTTTGAAACAACGTATCTCTTCTCTTTTCTTCTTTGATTTCACTGACTTTGTAGCTGAAGGGTTTGCAACTTGTTTACAGAAACTGATAAAGAGCCAAGGGCATGAATTGTTTTCACAGGTGCCTTTGAGAACTATTTTGGCAGGGGAAAGAAAGGGGGGGAAAACAGAACCCTTCTCTTTTGAAGAGCATAAAAGAACTTGTGTTCAAGTCAACCTAAAATTAAAAAATAAAAGAGGCCTGGAAGGCTAGAGTGGCAATGGCTATTAGTTTTTTCTTTCTTTCTTTCTTTCTTTCTTTCTTTCTTTCTTTCTTTCTTTTTTATTTATTTATTTATTTATTTCTTCTTTTTTGGAAACATGGATCAATATTCAGATGAAAAAATCTTAAAATTCCAAAATATCTTGGCTGGAATTCAAAATCTATTGGAAGGATATGGGAGAATTGAGAAGAAGTTGGAAAGACTAATCTTCCTCACAGCAAAAGATTATGGGGTTGGAGCCCCAAAAATTAAAGGGGAGAATGAAGATATAGAAGATAAAGACAAGACAATAGATGAATTTATTAATGGAGCAAATGTGGGTGAAAGTGGAAAGAAGGGAATATGGAAAAGGGAATTCGATGACTTGGAGCTTTACCCCAGATTCCAAGATACAGAAGAAGAAAAAATGGTAATGAGGCAGAAGGGGGTACACAGGTAAACCCACCAGGGGTCTGCCAGGCTGAGAAGCCTTTAATATGCTGAAAACTATAACTTCATATTAGCTTGATATTTAGCTTTGGTGCACTTTACTTCAAACTTCCTCTTAAGTATTACACATTTTACTGGAACATGTCGCAAGCTACTGCACAAGGATGGCACCGGAAATCAACATGAGTGTAAGATACTGAGAATAGCAAAGTTACAGAATAATGTGGGCATAGCATCAGGAGTTTGCTTTCCTGTTTTTAAGACTTTTTGTATCGATTTCTGCTTTTGTACTTTTCCAAAATGTACTTCCCTGTCCTAAGCCGGGGCTTTGACGTTTTGTATGAATACGCCTCTTGTAACGCCTTCTGATTGACGAAGTTTGATTAAAGGTATAAAATCACTGCCCTGGGCGTAGCCAAGGCAGTTCAGATTTTGGTGTGCGAACACGCTGAACTCGATGCATCAATAAACCTGTTTCTCTCACACCTTTGTGGTCTCGAGTCCTGGTCTTTCGTAAGTAGATTGATCAATAAAACCTCAATCTGCTTCAACAGTAATGATGATGGACTTAAGAAAAGAATTTTTTTAAGAAGCAAGATTGACAACCAAAGACAAGCTAATTTTAGTAGCAGCTGGAAGGCAAAGAGATTACCTGAGAGATCCTTCAAGCAACAAAGTGTGGAGAGAAGTATAAAAACCTTATATAGGAGATAAAAAGAAGACTGACACCACAATTGGCAAGAGAGATAAGACTGTTTTGTTACTGGAAAGATACAGGTTGGCAATGAAAGTTGATAATAAAAAATTAGTTGATTTTGGTGATCAATAAGTAGGAATTTAGTAACTCTTAGATTGTTTTAGATTGTTATTAAATGTTTATTCGTTAACAAATAATTAACTATAATAACAATAATGAAATGATAATGGATACAGCCTAGTGATATATACATGTACTGGCAAACTAGTAAAAGCAATTTGGATATAAATTGCAAATGATGACTTGGGAAAAAGACCTATAAATTTTATTAACAAATTTTTATTTAGATCTTGTCATAAAGGTGTAAGGTTTTTTTTCTTTTGGGGGGAGATCTGACGAGAGGAGATGGGACATAAATAGTAAATGATTTTTAGCCAATAATAATAACAACAATTGACAAGGAAATGTCAATGGACATTGTTTAATAATATATACATGCTATGGTATTGGCAAAAGTAACTTGGATATAAATTCTAAACAGTGAGGTGGGAGTAAAGTGGGGGAAGGTTTAGAAACTGTATTAATTGACTTTTACTTAAAAGATGTCATAAAGGTATAATGTTATGGAGGATTTTTTGAAATAGCTAATGAATGCCATTATGTGGTTGTATCCGAGCTGATGGACAGAGAATGGAAGCAGTGGACTTCCTCCCATATTTGGGCATACCAGGGGTTGTAACTTTAAATACATACCTATTCCCTGGGTCAGCTGATAAGGAGAAGAACTCTGTGGCTTAGTGGTTAACACATCTGCCTAAGATGCAATACAGCAAAGGTTCTAATCCCAGTAAGGGTATGGCTAGCTGATGAGAGCTAAATAGCTTGAAATAGATCTATACTAGTCTCCCTTTATTTATTTATCAGCACAAATACAACACAAATGTAACAAAGGCAACAGTAAAAATATTGGGTTTCTGTCTGGATGGTCTCTTGTGACGAGCCGATGGACAGAGAATGGAAGCAGTGGACTTCCTCCCATATTTGGGCATACCAGGGGTTGTAACTTTATATATATTAGATTGATAATATGAAATTTTATATAAATTGTAAGTGAGGACTATGGAGATGATGCTTAAAAGCTTTGTTATAAAAGATAAATAATTCTATATAGAATAGAATATAAAGATGTAATACTATTGACTGAATTCAGGATGATGTAAATGCCGTAATATAAATTTATCTTGAATTTAGAATATTTTACATAATAATAGCTATAGTCAAGTGAATGTTTAATAACCATAACAATTGTATACATATATATTAGAATGATGTTATGAGTTTTTATATAAATTGCAAGTGAAGACTATTGTGAGAAAGCACAAAAGTTTTGTAACCAATCAACACACTGTAAGTAATTGGAGAAGGGTTTTTATTTTGTGTGTGTTTATGTCTGTAAGTTTTATGTTTGTCTAAAAATAAAGAAAGAGCTGGAAACCTTTCTAGGAAGTAAAATAAAAGTTCACCAGGGTGAACTCAAGCACATTGGCTGCATGTTTATGGAATTTAAAACCTACTAACTTTGGGTAGCAACAGGAGAATTAAATGTGCTGCCCTTGCCCAAGAGCTGTGGTGGCACAGTGGTTAGAATGCAGTACTGCAGGCTACTTCTGCTGATGGCCAGCTGCCAGCAGTTTGGCAGTTCAATTCTTGCTGGCTCAAGGTTGACTCAGCTTTCCATCCTTCTGCTGTTGGTAAAATGAGGACCCAGCTTGTTGGGGGCAAGATGCTGATTCTGTAAATTGCTCAGAGAGGGCTGTAAAAGCACTGGGAAGCAGTATAAAAGTCTAAGTGCTATTGCTATTGTTAATTGTTGGGAAATCTTAATGGAAGGTTTCCTTGGTTAGGGCTGCTGACAACCCTTTCATTCAATATTTGGTCAGAAGGGAACAAAAGGCTAGAGGACTCTTTAAAGGTTTCAGTGGCATTTTTGACAGGAAGGAAGAAGCTCAGTATGGTATTGGCATAAACACTTCAGAGAAATCAAGTGTTTAAATTTACAGGCTTCATAGTTCTTAAATATAGAAAGCCCCAGATCCTTAGTGTAAGTTAATCATTCAAGTACTAACCACACTGTTATCTGTTTTGTCACAGATAAGATCTTGGACTTGCATGAAGAGTTAATACTTTCCCTCTGCAGCATCAGGAGCTGCATTCTTTCTTTTTCCCCAAAGAAAAGGCTACAGATAGGTCAAGCTTTGGCAGAATGGGAGTGTTAATTCCTCTCAGTGTCAGCTGTGAATGTGATCACCTGTCCTATGTCTCCACAGTCTACACAGAGGGTTATTCTGCTGCCGGCAGATATTTAAGAAAGACATTGACAACTGAAGCCAAAGTGCAGAACAAAATGCTGATCCTTCAGCTGCAACCTACTTTGAACTGTAAAAATAATAAGCAACTGTGCTTTTTCCTAAAGTGTGTCAGTGCAGTGAATGCATTTACTGTGTGCTCCTTCTTAAACATGCTCTGCACTAAAACCACTGCAATTATTTTGCGGTTGTGACTATTGCCAATGAAAGCTTCCCTGACGCTGATTTGTGTTTTGTCTAAAATCAGGGGTGGGATTGAAAATTTTTAGCAACAGGTTCTCTGCTTGGTTGCTGAGCGGGCATGGCCAAGTTGGGCATGGCCTACTTGGTCTCCTGCGCCACGGCGGGGAAGTGCATTTTCACCCTCTCCAGCCTCTGGAGGCTTTCCTTGAGCCTCTGGGAGGTTGGAAATGGCCTCCCCCGAGCTCTGGAGGCCCTCTAGGGCCCTGAAATGGGCCCATTTCTGGACTTCCGGAACTTCCGGCAAGCCCATGTTTCGCTCTCCCAGAGCCTCCACGCGGGCCCTGCACTTATCTGGCATCCAAAATGGGTCATGTGCAGACTCCTGGGAGGGGTGGAGAGGGGTGGGCAGGTCCAGCCACTCCTTGAAGCTACAGGTTTGGCAAATCAGATGTAAAATTAACATCCGGTTCGCCCAAACCAGTCTGAACCAGCTGAATCCCACCTCTGTCTAAAATGCTGTTTTACAGTATTGTGAACCTCTTAGGGATTCTCTGTGATGGAAAGTAGTATATAAGTAAGTAATGCTAAGAATGAGCTGGTTGAGGGTGGTGGATGAAGCACTATACAACAAACTACAAGACTGAGTTATAGTCCTCCCTTAAGAATGAAAACAGGCTGGGTGACATGGGGCCTGTCAGTATCTCTCAGTCCAACCTCACAGGATTATTATTGTGGGGAAAATAGGGGGAGGCAATGTTAAATATGAACACTGCCTTGAGATGACCAAAAATAAAAGCTGCATAAAAATCTAATAAATAAGATATTCCTTTTAGAAAGGGAATGAGATCTGGAAGGCTAGGAATAATAGGATAATGCTATCCATTCAATCATGTCCAATTCTCAGTAATTGGATGAATGATAGAACTTGAGCCAAATGGATAGGGTTTGCAGGATCTAAATTCCGATCAGCAGATTTTGCCAGTTACAAATGTATTAATGCCAGCCAGGTGCTTGTATTCATGACATCCACTACTATTAGAAGGAGAGACTGCAGCATTTACAATTTTACTGGAAAGTAAGACATACAAGAATCTAAGTGGATTCAGTGTGGGCATAGTACCGGTAGTTCATGGTCCACCTTCAGAGGAGGTATTCAGTAGGTTCTGACCAGTTCTGGAGAACCGGTAGCAGAAATTTTGAATAGTTTGGAGAATCAGTAAATACCACCTCTGACTGGTCCTGCCCCCATCTATTCTCTGCCTCCTGAGTCCCAGATGATTGGGAGGAAAAGGAGATTTTACAGTATCCTTCCCCTGCCACGCTCACAAAACCACACCCACAGAACCAGTAGTAAAAAAAATTGAATCCCACCCCTGTCCACCTTGCTTATGTTCACATATTTCTCTATTCCTTTGTAACTTTATTTTTCACAATAAAAAAACAATATTGTAAGTTGCTCAAAGATGCTTTGGATAGTGCAATGGGAGACATATACATTTAATAAATGATTGAATAAGGTTGTGATTTAGAGAATGGTTGCAGAAGAATCTGTGAAAACAGAATAAGTTGGATGATGGTATTTCTGCCAAGAATTAGGAGAGTCGAATGAACAACTGTTATTTTCATGGGGATTACCCCTTTACCTCTGCTTGTGGAGGAGGCAATGAATAGCAAAAAGTTGCTCTGAATATTCCTTTGAAAGTTCAAAAACCTTTATTCCACTCTCTCAAATATTCAGGTGAAACATTTAATGGGCTGATTAATTTTTATGAGCAGCACCTCTCCATCTAATGGAAGTGATCGCTGGCGAAAAACAAAAAGCAAATTACACTATTATTATGGAGTGATTTCTTATTGTTGAAAGAGAACACAAGATTTAATAGAAGAACTATATTCTTGATGTGGTTTGATGATTTATTCTGGGTAGGCATGGAAGATCTTGTAAAAGTTAGCAGTGCTGCTATAGAAACACCCAATGGAAATAAGGAAAAAAAATAAGGAAGGACTGGCTTAATTATTGTCGTGATGAACAGAAGGAAATAGGCTTTGAGAAATATCAATAAAGTATGGATGCAGCCTGCGCACTCATATTGTGTTGCTGTAATTTGTCCCATCTGATTCTTGAGGCATAAATAGATAACCATTCTATGGCAAAGACTAGATGACACCAAGCAATTAATTTGGGTGTACAGGAAATCCAGGCAATGCGAATTTATAAAATTAGAATAGAATAGAATAACAGAGTTGGAAGGGACCTTGGAGGTCTTCTAGTCCAAGCCCCTGCTCAGGCAGGAAACCCTACAACACTTCAGACAAATAGATATCCAACATCTTCTTAAAAACTTACAGTGTTGGAGCATTCACAACTTCTGGAGGCAAGTTGTTCCACTGATTAATTATTATAACTGTCAGGAAATTTCTCCTTAGTTCTAAGTTGCTTCTCTCCTCAATTAGTTTCCATCCATTGCTTCTTGTCTTATCCTCAGGTGCTTTGGAGAGTAGCTTGACTCCCTCTTCTTTGTAGTAGCTCCTAAGATATTGGAACACTGCTATCATGTCTCCCCTAGTCCTTCTTTTCATTAAACTAGATGTACCCAGTTCCTGCAACCATTCTCCATATGTTTTAGCCTCCAGTCCCCTAATCATCTTAAAGTCAGTGAAAATAATGGTTCTTTTAGCATGGCCATCTTGAGGTTGAAGTTTGGGCTTAGTGAAGGACAAAGAAGGAAATTCTGTGGCTGAGTCTTGTTTTGTTTTTATGTCTGTCCAGACAAATAATAAGCTCCAGAGGGTGCTCTTGCCTTAGTTGTGAAGTCACACAAGGGAAGAGTGGTCTATGAGTAGCATAGCCCCCTGTAACAAGATTTATTTAATCAATTTATACACTGCTTCCCATATCAAAAGGGTATCTCAAAATGGCGTAGATGAAAAATGCAAGATACAAGAAAGATAGACTTACAGCAATTAACTCCTTTCAGAAAACATGCCTAAAGAATATGCAGTCATGTACAGATTGGAATTAATTAAATCAAACAAGAAAGAGTTTGTGTGAATAAAATGCTTTTGTTAATACATAAACAGAACAACAGAGACTATTCCAGAAACATTCTAGCAACTTTAGAAGATCCATGCCAGACAGAGAAAAATAACTTTTTCTTCTCTTAGTTTTACTCTAGATACCCTTAAGTTTTCATGTAATAAATATGTATGTGTCCACACACATACAAAATTCATATTAATGTGATGTCATTTGACCTAACTACTTTACATTTTGCCTTTGTGACACCCTGGAAATGGGCATCAAGAAGAGGAGGAAAAATAAAATAAGTCAAGATGATGACCCAGCTTTGATTGTGTAGATGCGTTTGCCATCTTGGTATTTGTCCCCCTGAAGACGAGCATTTATATATTTATTTAACATAGCTTGTATAATTTGTACACCGCCTGTCCTCACAATTTTAGGCATGCATAGGAAAGCATTAAAAAAAGCTCCTAAGGTCTTGCTCAGATTTCATAAATAATGCAAAGGAAAATTCTTTATTCTTAGAAAACATCTGTCATAAGACCAGTTAAAAACTTCTTAAATTTCAAGTTAACTTTTTAAACATAAGATTCAGGAAGGATTTTCAACCCTGTTGTGTTGGAACAACAGTGGGAATTAATGTGGTACATTATCAATAATGAAACATCAAAAAATACGCTGTAAAAACAGCAAAAAATTAAGTTTATTGCTGCACAGGTTACAAAAATTAACTGCTCAAGCATTTCAGATAATATACTGTCCTACTAGAGAAAAGATGCACTTATTGATAAAGACACAACCAGCTTAATTTTAAACCTGAACAACCCTATTGGTCAAACCTATTGAGAATTTACTTTTGGTCTAGAAGTTTTGTCGGGCATAGATTTGCATGTGGAACGGAGGAAGGGGAAAGGTTTGAGGGACCTTGCATTTATTAGACTAATTAAACAACAAAGAACTTTTAGCAAAAGGGTGGCATTACAAGCATGACTTTTCTTCTTTGACATTTCACATGTTATTCTATAGCTTTTAATCTAGCACTGCAAGTTAATCTGGAAATGGGAGCGGAAATAAAAATATATAAATTAATATTCCAATCAATGAAGAACTGCTTGCGACAGTAATATAGTGGTTTCCCAATTTATGCCCTTGACTTGTAATTTTCTGGCAGCCTTATTAAGTAGGATAGCCTATAAATGGAACTTTAACCAAGGAGAAAGTCTTCCTTCCTTCCTTCCTTCCTTCCTTCCTTCCTTCCTTCCTTCCTTCCTTCCTTCCTACCTACCTACCTACCTACCTACCTACCTAACTACATACCTACACATATACATATACATACATTCATATATACACATACACACACCTTTGTGTGTGTGCATATGTGTTGTGCGCACATGTGTCTGTGTATACTCAATACATTCTCCAATCAAATTTAAAAACTCTATTAATGAAAAAAACGCCAAACTATTCTGATCTAGGCTTCAAACTTCTGATAAACCTGGACTTAATATCCAAGACAGTTAATATCATACCCTGTAAAACTTTTTTTTTAAAAAGCTTTTGAAAAAGCCTATGCTTCCCTATATTTAAATGTTGAAGACTAATTTTTAAGAAGCTGCAAGATGAGAAAACTCTCAGTGGGTATCCTTACAGCCTGCATGAAAATTTTAATAGCACACTCATATTCCTATTCCAACACTTCAGAATTTTCATCTCTATAAAATAATCACCAGGTGACTGATTATGATTAAAGAGATGCATGTCGTGTGATTTTTTTTCTCCTTCCTCTTTTTTAACTGTTATAGAATAATGTTGCTGGAAGTTTTAAAGCAGCACACACACAAACACAAACACTCACATACACAAAAACACACACTCACACGTACATACTCTTGAAGCAATATTTTTCTGATATGACTGCATACTTCTGAAATCCTCCATATGAAAAAAATGCCTATCTCCTAAGTTACAGTACAGCTTGGTATTCACACTGTTTGCTTATAAAACCCTCCTGCATCATTTGTGACACCACTAACTTGGAAGCATGGTGTCAAAGATTTGTAAACCAATTTAAGCCTTGCTATATAGCAGGCTTAAGCAGCAAAAGAAGAACATTACTATTTAATATTTAAACAATATGTTTAATGTTTGAACAGTAAAGTTCATCTTCTGAATACTAAACTCTGAGGATGGATGGCTTAGAAGGCGCAGGAAAAAAATAACTGGGGGGGATGGTTTCAAATACAGCAAAATGGAGAGAAAGAGAGAGAGAAAGAGGGGGGGAGGGGGAGAGATACTTAAAAGGTGAAATGCCCTCCCAATCTAAATTGTAAGACCTTGGGATATTCTCCCCAAGAAAATGGGGGGAAGCATTTATTCTGACTAGTTGTAAACCCTTCCATTTGAAAAATTGTATTGCAAAGCCATGAGTTGGACCACAGACATGTGATATGGATGGGGTGCTAAGGGGACTGTATGTTTTTAAATCATGATTTGGAAAAAAAAATGGGACTATGTTAGCACTGTTTGATACTGCTTTGGTAAGACCACACTTGGAATTTCTGTGTCCAGTTTTGGTCACCATGTTCCAGAAAATGTTGAAACCCTAAAAAGAATACAGAAAAAAGCAACAAAGATGATTAGGAGTCTTGAAGCCAAAACATATGAAGAATGGTTGCAGGAATTGGGTATTTCTAGTCTAACAAAGAGAAGTATTAATGATATGATAGCAGTCTTCCAATGTTTGAAGGACTGTCATAAAGAAGAGGGGATCAACCTATTCTCCAAAGCAGCCAAGGGCAGGAAAAGAAGTAACAGAAGGAAATTTATCAAGAAGAGAACCAACCTAGAACTAAGGAGGCATGTCCTCACCATGACAATTAACCAATGAAATGGCTTGCCTCTAGAATTTGTAGATGCTCCATCACTGGAAGTTATTAAGAGATGTGACAGCCATTTATTTGAAATGTTTGAGCATTTAAAAAAATGGGAGTTGGACTAGATGACCTTGAGAGGGTTGGACTAGAAGACCTCCAAAGTCTCTTCCAACTCTGATATTCTGTTTAAATTAACTACATCTTTTCTTCCAAGCTCCTGTACAAACTAGAGAAAGACTTGCAACTTTTAAGGAACTGACCTATTAATGCAAGCCTGAAAAAAAGATGCAGCTGCTTTAATGAAGAGTCATACTCATGCTTCCCTGCGTTCCAAGGTATGTTTTTCTAATCATTTTTGAAGCAAGCAGGTTTCCACTGCTTAGCTCTTTTCAACACTTTTTTTTGGTTAAAGGAAAGTAACTTGATATTTTGAATGGCAGGAAAGGAAGGAACTGATACTGTCTCCCACTCATAATTGTTCTACTAATTCAGATAATTATCTGAGAAAAGAGACATTGAAAAATCTAGTTTGGTTCCCAATATACTACATTAAGGGGGAAAAAATAGCTCGGCAACTAAATGAGGTATTGCATCCCTTTCAAACAGGCTCACAGGTCCTTCTGCTTAGATTTGCAATGCTGCTACAAAAAGCTTACTCTATATTGTACCATTTTTGGAATGAGGTGGATGTAACAAACATCCTTTCTCAAGCTGGTTGTCTACTAGATGTATAAATTCTCTGGTCTTTTGCATGTATTTGATACTTAGACCCTGCATATATTTGACTGCATGTCGCCACTGCTTAGAATTTTGGGAGTCACAATATGTCCATCTGGTTAGCACCTAGGTTGACATTTAGAAGTTGCATATTTCAAGGCAATTCTTCCAAAAGAACTCCTTTTTGTAAATATTAAAAATAATGTATTAAGGGCAAGATCTCAACTTAACTGAATAATAGAAGAAGGGATGGGTTACTGCTGGCATTGCTTCCAGTTTGCTTTGCACATGCTTTGTGTCACCTGAGTAGTACTCCTGGTTTCTGTAGTCTGCAATGGTGTGGGAGTAGGAATGGATTTCCAGAGGGGGGTGGAACTGCAGACTACAGGAACCAGGCGGACTACTCAGGTGATCCTGAGGACACAGATAAACCTCCAAGTGCTTCAAGGATCCTCTAAAAGGATGCAGATGACCAGCTGTCTGCAAGGAATCTAAATCCTTCCATTCTCCACTATCCTGTCAGAGCTGAAGAAGATTCTTAGATGAGAAGTAAAACGTCTTCAAAGGAAAAACAAGGAAGTCCAGTTGCCTCCTGAAAAAGGACTAGATTAAGAAGCTATGCAGAATACCTAAGTGGGATGGAATCAGGAAGCCTTATCCAAATTAGGTAGGCATATATGATGTGTCCATGTTTGAAATGATCCACTTCAGTTACAAGTCATGTAGACTAGAACGGGATACAGGAAGAAGTACAGGTAGTCCTTGACTTACAACAATTTGTTTACTGACTGTTCAAAGTTACAACCGCACTGAAAAAAGTGACTTATGACCGCTTTTTACACTTACAACCATTGCAGCATTCCCATAATTACATGATCAAATTTCAGACGTTTGGCAACTGGTTCATATTTAGAACCAACCATCGCAGTTTCGCAGGGTCAGGGGATCATCTTTTGCAGCCTTCTGACCAACAAAGTTAATGAGGAAGCCAGATTCACTTAACTTAACAACTGCAGGGGTTCACTTGACAACTGGGGCAGGAAAAGTGGTAAAATGAGGCAAAAGTCACTTAATACATTTCTCACTTAACAACAAAAACTTTGGGCTCAGTTGTGGTCGTAAATCAAGGACTGCCTATACACACATTCATCTATAAGAATCAATTCCATAAGGTTGGTCTGGTACATATACATGTGCATGTACCATTTATCATACATATACCATGTGGGTATTTACATGTACATGCCTAAACAATTTTCTAAGAAGGGAGGTAACCAATAGAAATTAATACAAAGTAAGAAAAAGAAAAGGAAAAAAAAGATACAAAGAAATGCTTTCCAATCATTTATAATCTATGCCCATGACGGTGAACCTATGGCACATGTGCCACAGGTGGTATGCAGAGCCATATTTGCTGGCATGTGAGCTGTCAGCTCCTGCACGTATGCGTGTACCAGCCAGTTGATTTTTGGTCTTCCGGAGGCCCGGGGGGAGGCCATCTGAAAGCCTCTGGAGCCTGGAGAGGTTGAAAAACAGGCCCAGCAGGCCAATCAGAAGTTTAGAAACAACCCATTTCTGGCTTCTGGAGTGCCTCCGGGGGGCCGTGGGGGGTGGTTTTCACCCTCCCCAGGCTTCAGGAAAGCCTCTGGAGTCTGAGGAGGGTGAAAACTCCCCCCACTCATGAAGGGGGTGGGGTCGTGCGTGAATGGGCAGGGGGGGCGTGGTGCATTGCATTGTGGGTGTGGGCAGGCATGTACAATTTCGGCACACCTTTACAAAAAAGTTCGCCATCACTGATCTATCCAATCATCCAAACCATAAAGCAGCATTCATTTCTTGAGTATTTAAAACCTTGAACAGCTTGAACCTAGGATATGCAAGGGACTGCAAGGGCGCTTCATATTTGATTGCCTTTTGCTCACTGATGAATTTTAGCAAGTTTTTTAAAAAATTTGTCAAGACAGCAGACTAACATATGCCTACAATGCCTATTCTTGTTGAGTCAGTTGATAGTGTTATAACATTGTCAAATTGTGATTTTTTTAAATATTGATTATGTTATTATATTTTTACCTTGGGAGTTTAAACTTATGTAAGCTGCCATGTTAAATACATAATGTATGTCTGTTAAAAACTTGCTGTTTCATTTTTATATTAAATCAATAAATAAAATGCAGCCAAACTTTTTTTTCCTGGCTCATTCAAGCACTGCATTTGGCTATTCTCCAAAACAAATTTATTTGCAAATCTCACTAAGCCTGTAAGGAGATTTTGAGGAACTGATTGCTTTAGCCCTTCTTTGCTCTCACCCAATCTAAGCGCTCTCCACTTAATGTACTGTTGAAAATGGGGATACACAGAGGAAAATCTTATCGGTATGATTAAGTCCATTAACTTCAGTGGGACTGAATGTCAGCTAAATTAGTCTAGATCTTGCTGGTGTACTTCTCTAAATATTTGTGTTTTAAGTATGTATGAATGGATGGATATATCTGTGTTTGCATTTCTGTACCGTGTACCCATCTATATAGCTACCATGAATGTTTAAACTTTCTCTGTTTTGGACAAAATGGGAGATAGCACAATAGCACACCTCATGTTGAAACTCTAGAAAGAGTGCAGAGAAAAGCAACAAAGATGATTAAGGGACTGAAGGTTAAAATATATGAAGAACAGTTACAGGAACTGGATATGTCTACTTCAGTGAAAAGAAGCACTAAGGGTAATATTATAGCAGTGTTCCAATATCTAAGGGGCTGCCATAAAGAAGAGGGAGTCAAACTATTCTCCAAAGCACCTGAAGGCAGGACAAGAAGCAATGAATGTAAATTAATCAAGGAGTGAAACAACCTAGAACTAAGAAGAAATTTTACTGACAGTTACAACAATTAATCAGTGGACCAAATTGCCTCCAGATGTTGTAGGTGCTCTAACACTGGAGGTTTTAAGAAGACACCATCTCTCTGAAATATCAGGTTTCCTGCTTGAGCGGGGATTAGGACTGCTGGTGGGCCACAACATTGTGGACCATGGCCCACTACCGGGCCATTGCCTTTTGGCCACTGGGCCACGTGAGTGGATAGCCAGTGTGTGTGCTTGTGCATGCACATGCACTTCCCCCACTCGTGCTAGTGTTGCCATGAGCATCGAGCATTGCAGGCAGGCAGCCCATTTGTGTTGCACACGCTCGTGGCCCCGTTCATGTATGTGCATGCATGTAAAGGTGCCCGCCCCGCCAGAAAGATTGGGGAACTCTGCTCTATGTGAACCCGAATCATCTGTCAACTAATACCACTTACACTATACTCAAGAATTTTACAATGTAATGATGAGTCTTCTGATCAGTTTGAACTTGTACCTTTTCTCAGTACCTGGCAGTGTAAGGAAACTAGCAAGGCTGTGAATAAGCAGCCATTCCCTGGTCCCAAACCAACAAAACATTCCAGTGTTATTCCCATAGCTATTAAGCCTTTGCACTGGGGACATTAAAATCAGGACTGCTCATGCAGCTTTCAAGTATCTCCGCTACACTTACGACCACAATTGAACCCAAAATCTTTGTGGCTAAGCAAGACAGTTGTCAGTGGTTAAGTAAGTTTTGCCCCATTTTGCAATCTTTCCTGCCATAGTTGTTAAGTGAATCATTGCAGTTGTTAAGCTCCTCATAGATTAAGTGAATCTGGCTTCTGCATTGACTTTGCTTTCAGATGGTCGTAAAAGTTGATCACATGACCTTGGGACACTGCATCTGTCACAAATAATGACTGTTGCCAAGCATCCAAATTCTGATCACATGACTGTGGGTATGCTGCAAAAGTCTTTACCTGTTTCCCCAAAAATAAGACCTCCCCGGATAATAAGCCCAATAGGGCTTTTGAGGCCATGCGCTGTAATAATCCCTCCCTCCAGAATAAGCCCTGCCTGAAAATATTGCAACACAGCAGCCATGAGGTGACCACGTTCTCCGTCTCCTACACCTCAACAATAATAAGACCTTCCCGAAAATAAGGCCAAGCGCTTATATCGAGGATCAAAAGAAAATAAGACCCTGCCTTATTTTCAGAGAAAGATGGTAAGTGTGATAAACTGTCACCAGTCAGTCACTTTTTCCAGTGCCGTTGTACCTTTGAACAGTCACTAAATAAATTGTTGTAAGTCAAGGACCACCTGTATTTTGATGTCCTCCTTTCTAATCTTGCAGAAAAGTTGAAAAAAAATTCAAGTTGACCGCAGGATCATGGCTTAACCAGACAGGTTTGTTGCTTGCCTTTGGGCTTAAAATGTAGCCTCTCTTCAAAGCGTCTTGAAGAAAGAGAAAGAGGTTACAACAATCATAGATCAGAGAAGGTGCAGCATATATATAGCTATTAAAAGGAAATAGAAGATCAAGCAGGATGAATTGGTATGTTATGTTCTCTGCTCTACTGTGCCTTCCCCTCTGCCTCTTCTTCATTCTCACCCCAAGAATATTTGCTCAAGAGTTGATTGGTCAATTGCTTGACTGTCAAAGCCAAAAATATTTCAATAGAGAGGGATCATAGCTTTTTCTATTTTTTTCCAAGAGTTGCAAGATTATAACGCTATTTAACAGCGTGTGACTTGTGTTTTCACAATGTTTAGGGTATTTGGTTTTCTTTGAAATAATCTCTTCCAAAAGTTTAAGCACATTTTTTCTTTCCCTTTGGAGCCTCCATAAAAATTGGTGGAAAAGAATACTCTCATTTTAATGGTTTCCACTATATGTTGCAGTGGAAAGTCCTGAAGATCTACTAAAGGAGGGTTTGTGCTCTACATATAGAGCAGTGATGGCGTACCTTTTTGGCATCGAGTGCCGAAAAGGTTGCACAGAAACATTGCACGCATGTGCACACTCTTCAGGGCCATGCTTTGGAAAAGCCACTTCCAGGTTCTACCGTGCATGCACACCCAACTATCAGCTGGCCGGCGAATATGCACAGGCCGGTTTTTGGCACTGCCACATGGACAAAGAGATCGTGCTCTGGAAAGCTGAACTTCCAGGTTCTAGTGTGCATGCGCACCTGAGAATCAGCTGGCTGGTACATATGTGCACACCTCTTTTTGGCACTTCCACGTTCATAAAGGAAGCTGATTGTTACGCTCGCATACGCACCAGAAACCTTGAAAACAAACAGGCAAGGCCACACATGCCTGGCGACATGGCTTTGTGTGCCATTTTGTGCACATGTGCCATAGGTTCGCCATCATGGATATAGACTATGGGATGTCTGCTGTGATCCATAACACCATTCTGAATTGGCAACAGCTCTCCAAAGTTCCAGTCTGGTTTATGTTTCAAGTGTCCATAAAAAGGGACATTACTTTTGTGTGACCTTACTTTTGTCATTAATCAAGTTTTAATCGCTCTCCCTACTACTTTCTCCATCTACCATTAAGCACACATAGCAAAAATTCCATTTCAGTCCACAACTTTCTCACAAGCAAAACTTGTCCGTTGTAAATGAGTGATGGTGATATAAGGTTCCCCCCCCCCTTCTGATGCTATTTAGTAATTGCATAAGGACACTTTGGAGAGCTGTGAATGTTGGGCTGCTCTCCCCCAAACCCTGGGGGGTTGAGATTTTGAAAGAGTTTGATTTTCCCTATTGGTTGCTGCATTAGCCATATACTTCACAGTTTGAATCTCCAAGTCCCGACAGCTTACTATGCAGTTTGTCTACGCGTAAGCAACACCTTTCTAATTATATGCAAACACCAAGCAAACTATTCCAAGCCGAGTTGAAAAGAAACCAATCATACCCTACTTAACCCTGCTGCTGGGGAGAGCTGAGTTACAAATGAAGTGAAATGAATATAAAAATTATGTTTTGTTCGGTAGCGTTGCAGCTAGGAATTAATACTAATATGCAAATTTCTCCCTTTATAGCACCATTGATGAAAAGGGGGTCGAGAAGGAGCGATCCAATGTTTTTCCTTAAAAGGAAGATTTAGGGAAGGCTGCCTTTCAGCAATTAGGCTCAGTGTTTCTGGTGTTTTGGGACTTGTTTGTTGGTAACATAACCTAAGATTAAACCAAGAAAAAACAGAGGTGGCACTAAATGTCTATGGAGATTTTCAGTCATCTAGGTCATGATTGTCCCAAAGGTGCTTTTTTCAAAGACAACTGGACTTTCTTGGTCTTTCCTTGAAGATGTTTTGCTTCTCATCCAAGAAGCTTCATCAGGTTCTAGAAGGAGACTCGATGAAGATGTCCAGATGTCTTTTGAAAAAGCACTTTTGGGACAAGAGGTGACACTAGTTGACCATATAAGCGGTGTGAGGTTAAGGGCATCAAGCCAATGGCTGAAATGTTTTCCTCAGCTTCTGATATGCATTTATTTATTTATTTATTTAGCGTATGGCAAATACATGGACTTATAATGGTTCAAATGTTAATTTCCCATCCACCCAGCCATTCAAGCAGTAGTGGGATTCAGCCAGTTCGCACCTATTCAGGAGAACCGGTTGTTAACTTTCTAAGCAGCCCGGAGAACCGGTTCTTGGAAGAAATCTCCTTTTGTTTTTTTACACTTTACAGGGCTAATCCTGTAAGAAGGCAGAAAAGAAACATTCTGGTGTTTTTTTCTAGCCTGATCTTTATTGTCCTGCTTACAGAAAGTGCCTCTCTGGTTAACCCTTATTACATTGTCACAGCTAAGGCGAAGCGCCCATTGACCTGAGTAACGTTGAGTTGGCCATGCCCATCCAGTCACATGACCACTGAGCCCCGCCTACCCTGCTGGTCATTAGGGCAGAGAACCGGTTGTTAAATTATTTGAATCCCACCACTGCATTCAAGGGTGGCCTATGTTGAAAAAAATCAGTCATTGGGCCGGTGTAAGCTCTTGATAGACATTTGGGCACAATATGGTGGATATTTTGTCAAGGAGCACCACAGTCACATGGAGGGGTAGAGACAACACCCCACTTAAACAATGAGTGTGATATGCAAAAGCTGCCATTACCACAAAGCTTCCAATAAATGCTATTCTATCCTGTTCTCTGGAATCTGAAAGAGTCAGTTTAAGGAAGCTGTATTTTTAGTGATACATAACAGTAACTCCCACTTCTCTCCTTTCTCCATCCTATTACTCATTTCCTTCACAGTCTTCTCTGGGGCAAAACTGAAGTCCCACTTCCTTTGGAAATTTGTGGAGGAAGTCAGTGTTAGGGTAGGAGGGGGAAAAACAGGATAATATCAACTCCTTTCACTGCTTCTCAGCTGCTAAAAATAAGGTGTAATTTCCAGTTAGTAGCATGCAGAGGTTGGTTAGAAAATTATTCAGTGCTTCATTCTAATGAAAATTTATCTAATTCACACCTCCCAAACTGATAGTGAACAGAAAAGCATCTTTATTATATCACACTTCTCCAAATTTTGTCATGATGTCTTCCAATTTTTTAGAAAGGATACAAAACATGTATAATGTGAGAAAGCATACTTATTGAGAGAAGCAAACAAAATATGTATAAAATTTTGCTTCAGCAAATACAGAACACATGCAAAAATGCATACTCCTTTGGGTTCAAAGAGGAAACTGTGTTATTATGTAGTTCATCAGTGGACAAGGACATGGCTCTGCAATCCCAGTTTAGAAGCACCAAGTGGAGAACCTGGAATGCCATTGTTGTATATCTGTGTGTGTTATTTACTATGCCACTCATCATTTTCTATGTTTTTGGTGGTTCCTCTTTTTAAAGTTAATGGCGCTTCATAGAATAGGCCTTGATAGCATATTCTGTCAGCAATTGCAGTTTCTAGTTCCCTTGGCTAGATGTCAAAATGATGTAGGATTTCTTTCTTTCTCTCTTTGTAGAATTTGTGTAGTCAAACTCAAAGTCTCTTCCCAGACTCTGGTATACTATAGCAAATCTAGAAAGGTATATATCAATAGCAATAGCAATATATGGAAGTCATCCATTCTGGTATCCATCTCGTCTGAGCTCTGATAATTAGGGACTCAACAGTGGTGGACCAGAGGTGGGTTTGGCCCGGATCGGCCCAGATCAGGCAAACTGGTAATAGTAGTGGCGGGAGGCTCCCTCTACCTGCCTGGACACTTCTGAGCATGGGCAGACGCTTCTGTGCATGTGCAGAAGTGATGCGTGCATGCATGAGCGAACTGGTAGTAAAAAAATTAGAAGCCCACCGCTGTGGTGGACCTCACCCAATCCAAGACCTCCAGGTTGGAAACCCAGCATTGCCCATGAATACCAAGGATGGAGGTGAGAACACACATGTGAAATTTCTCCAGGTTTTTTAACAATTTGTCTTCAGTACAGAGCCCAGGACTCACATTCATGTAGAGGATAAGTGTAGACTTTTAGCTTTGTGGAGATGTTGCATTGATTGAGCTCTCTAATAGGCAGCCACCCCTGTGCCTGCCTGGCCTTGTTGATCCTGGAGTCAATTACTTTGCCCAAAGACCCATCACTGAAGAAGATGTGTCCCAGGTACTTGAAGCTGTTTAATTTGTCAGTTGGATGTCATCAACAGTGGTGTTTTTTTTTTGTTCTACAAGCTTGGCATAGGTTGGTAAATGCTGATAGGTCAGGAGCATAGCAGCTTCTAAAAATTTGTTCAGCATCAACCATAGATTGCTGTGTGGTGTCAGGAGTGCATAGTTATCAGCAAAGAAGGTTTCTTGAATGACCATATTGACACACTTTGTCCATGCATTCAAGCATCGAAGATCAAAGAGAGATGTGTTTACACACACAAACGTATGTATGTATGTATGTATGTATGTATGTATGTATCTATGTATTTTTATGTCACAACCCTTGGTATGCCCAAATATGGGAGGAAGCATACTGCTTCCTTTCTCTGTCTATCGGCTCACCCTAGGAAACCATCCAGACAAAAAGCCATTATTTTTACTGTTGCCTTTGTTACATTTGTGTTGATAAATAAATAAAGGGAGATTAGTATAGATCTATTTCAAGCTATTTAGCTCTCATCAGCTAGCCATACCCTTACTGGGATTTGAACCTGTGCTTTATTACATATTAGGCAGTTGTGTTAGCCACTAAGTCATAGGTTCTCCTCCTTTATCAGCTGAGCCAGGGAAATAGTTATGTATTTTTATGTCACAACTCCTGGTTGCCCAAATATGGGAGGAAGCATACTGCTTCCTTTCTCTGTCTATCGGCTCATCACAAGAGACCATCCATCCAGACAGAAAGCCATTATTTTTACTGTTGCCTTTGTTACATTTGTGTTGCATTTGTGCTGATAAATAAATAAAGGGAGACTAGTATAGATCTATTTCAAGCTATTTAGCCGCCACTACCGGTTTGTGCGAACCAGAGAGAACCAGCTGAATAGCACCTCTGATTAAAATACTGTATGATTGTAGAACTTGGCTACATGCACCCAATAAATAAAAGACATGTCTTTTATTTATTGGGTGCATGTAGCCAAGTTCTACAACCATACAGTATCTTAATGGAATTAAATATGAATTATGTATACTGATTAAAAATGCTATGTAAGTTGAATATGTCCCCTCAGCAAATACCATATCCTAAATGTGACTCTTTACTAAGATTTCCTGATGCGCACATGTTCAGGTACTGAATATCTATAGAAAAATCTGAAATCAACATTGAAAATCAATTAATTGATTAATTTGACTCTCAAGCTATATAACTTCAAGTGCAATGTACTCTAGAAATGCATTCCATTAAATTCCACTTTAATTAAGTTTCCTAATATTAAAATGCTTCACTGATGAAAGTACATCACCACAATCAATACTAACTTCTACCTGCCTGTAGTTAGGAAGATTTTTTATTTTTTAAAAAAATATTGTTATTTTGGAGTTGACTGCAGTGTTTGATGAAGTGAATCACAACATCCAAAAGTTTATTTATTTTAATAAAATGTGTTAGTTAAAATAGGTCCTAGCAGATTCTTCCTAATTTCTCACCTATTAACATAACTGCAGAAGATGACCAGGCAGAGCCCAAGGGAGGAGTCAAACGCCTCATCAGTCCAGTCCACTTTAAATTCCATTGATTGTTATCCACCGTCAATTAGCTTTGACCGTTAGTTGTTCAGATTCTTATAGAGAGGTGAAACATGCAATAAATCCTTATATTTGTTTGAACTGCCTGGTTTTCCTGATTTCTGTGCTTGAGTAGAGCCTTGAACAAGAAGGCTTTGGTCCAATGATGGCTAACCTTTGTCTTGTTGGGTGCCAAAAATGCAAGCCTTAATGAAAAGCTTGCCCCCACATTCATATGCACGCACCCACACCCACACTCTCTCCCCACACATACTGCACTGCTCACCTTCAAGCTGAGCTTGTTATTTCTTCTGAGAGGAAATGGTCCTCTGAGAGGGCCGTTTTCACTCTCTCCAGGCTCCAAGAAAGCCTCCAGAGTCTGGGGAGGGTGAAAATGGGCCTACTGGAAGTTCAGAAATGACCCATTTCTGGCTTCCGGAGGGCCTCCGGAGGGCAGGGGAGGCCATTTTCGCCCTCCCCAAGCTTCAGGAAAATCTCTGGAGCCTGGGGAGGGCAAAAAATGGGTCCAATGGGCTTACCGGAAGTTTGTTTCTGAACTTACAAAGCCTGGGGAGGGTGAAAATGGCCACACCCAGAAGACTAAAAATCAGCTGGCCAGCATGTGAATGTGCACTGGAGCTGAGGGCTCACGTGCCAGCAGATATGGCTTTGGGTGCCACCTGTGGCACGTGTGCCATAGGTTCGCCATCACGGCTCTAGTCAATTATATTCATTTTAAATGAATATAAGGAAAATCCTTATAATTGTTTGAACTGCCTGGGGTTTCCTGATTTCTGTGCTCCCTGGCTAGAGCCTTGAACAAGCAGCTAGGAGCCCATTGTGAGATCAAATTGCAGATTTCTACTGATTAGGTGTTGGAGAAGGCCCACTACAACTTTTATGAAGTGGTGCTGCAGTAATGAGCTTTCCCCTGCTTGACTAGGGAAAAAAAGCCTACCTGGATTTAATGAGAATGATTAAAAAGGCCATAACCATACCTGATTCCACCAAGATTTTGTATATATTCTGAACACCAACAGTGGGGAACTATCTATTGTCATGTAAAACATCAGCAGCTACAGCCAGCGAGAAAGGATGTCCCTTTTTCCAATAAAGATCTTTCCCAAAGGTAAGATTACAAAAATCATTCTGCATGTGGTAGAGAGGCAATGTTTTCTGACTTACTTTCTGTGCAGAAAGAATATTTTTTTAATAAGAATTCTCTTCTCTCCTCCCAGTTTTTAAAGCCAGTGGGCTTGGCAATATGCAGCTTGTTCCAAATTTAATAATGATGGGGGGGGGATGATTTTGGGGTTGTGTGGATAGGGTGAAACTGTCAATCACCTCCATATGCACAGATTGCCAACTTTGAATTTGCTGGACTAACACACATGGAAACCACATTTTAGTCCCCCCTTCCCCAGCCTGGGTGTTATCTGCATTATTTGTAATTGTAGAAGGGGAAATAAATGTTTTCAGACAAGCATAGCCAGAACCAAAATGGGTATCCTTATAAATCTTTTAAATAAATAAATCCTTTACTTAAGGATGAGTGATCCCCATGACAAATGCATCTCCTGCTAAGGTCATTCCCAATTTTATTGTGGTATGCTTGTAATTAAAGAAAAACCTTGAAATTAATGTTTTCCAAGAAACCGAATGAGCTGTGAGCTTGATAAAAAGCCAATGGGAAGCAGTAGGGCAAGGGTTGCCAATCCTTGATTTACATCCTGGCATTCAGGCGGCTATTAAATGGAAGGCAATCAAAAATATAATCAGTCAATCAATCAATTAATTAATTGACAACCTATTGAATTTGACATGTAAAGCAAACATTTTGCAAAAATACTTTTTTAAAAACCCAACAATAGTTTATAATCCTACAGAGAAATTATCAAATGAGCCACGGTAGCACAGTGGTTAGAGCATAGTACTGCACTGCAGGATACTTCTGCTGACTGCCAGATGCCTGCAATTTTGCAGTTCAAATCTCACCAGGCTCAAGGTTGACTCAGCCTTCCATCCTTCCAAGGTGGGTAAAATAACAAGCCAAATTGTTGGGGACAATATGCTGACTTTGTAAAGTGCTTTGTAAAGTCCATAAAGCACTATATAAGTCTAAGTGCTATTGCTATTAAAAGTTGGTGAGAAATAGAAACAAATAGGATAAAAGAGCAGAGCAAAAGAACAAAGCATTCCAGCCTACAGAATTTCCAATTGTAATTTGGGATGGTCTCTCAGTTTGGCTTGTAGGTGGAAGTAAGGTGCTATTTCTTAAATGTTTTTCAAATGAGTGTAAGAGCCCTTCTTTCATCACTACTGAATTATTTAAAAATATATTTTATTTTAAATATCATGCCTGAGCAAGAAGGGTTTTGCTCTTGGAAAGGAAAGGATGGCGATTCCATAGTATGTTTCCAAGTTCTATGCTTCAGCCAATTACATTTTCTTTTACTTTTCTTCTTTTTTCCCCCTTCAATTCCCCCAACCTATCCTTACGGTACAGGAGATAAAGCTTCAAAAAAGGTAACGAGAGTAAACAAAGAGCAAGGTTAAAAATGGAATTTCAAATTGGCGCAAAGAAGTTAAAAGGAGAACATATTTTAAATAAAATATAGGTCAGACTTCATCTGCGCAAGAATCTGCAATGTAGAAATGACATTGAAGGAAGCTTGATTTGATTTGCTAGAGGCAATAGGTTGCACAGCAGTGGATTATTCATTTCATTTGAAGCTCTGAATGTTCTGGAGATGTCCCCCTAGGAATGTTTTAAGAAATAGAAAGTGGTTCGCTTAAAGTCACAAAGAACTGGTTTTGGAGTCAAATCAGGCTGCGTGAGATAGTTCTCCAGCATGGTTAAATATGGATAAAAATTTACCTTTGATTTCTGGTGGTGACAGTTTTGCAAAACTAGCTGATCAACAGATCTTTACAAGGTAGGGGGGGGGGCCTTCCCGCAAAGTATCATTTATAATCCTGATTGTGTGATTCCATAAATTGTGATTTATACTGGGCAAAAGGTTAATTCAGGTTTACTTTCAAAGGAGAGGGGAAGATGAAAAATATTGGTTTGGTGGTATCTCTGAATCAAGGTAAATGAAACCTGCTGTTGAAGGGTTGGCTTCACACTGGTTCTTAAGTGACATAGCAGTACATACTTCCCCTACATCATGTTGGGGAACAGCCCCAGGCTACAATAAGGATATATAATTATTCATTCTCCATTTCTGAACACATAACATAGCTCACTAGTCAAACTAACTCTGAACTCAGTCAAGCTGCCTCATTTTGTAGACGTGGAATGTCCTGATTTTTATATAATGTTGATTTTGAAGCAAATCCTTTGAAACAAAGCAAGAAGAGAACATTGTACTCTCTCTCTCTCTTTCTCCCCCTCCCTCCTTCCCTCCCTCTCTGCAACTCACCACACAGAAGTATTGTTATGAGAAAATAGGAGAAGAACCAGCGTTAGCTATGTTTACTACCTTGAATTATTTATAAAAGGATGTCCATCTGTGAAGTGCAATGAATGAGATGGCTGCTTCTGCCCCTGTAATGGTAGCTTTTTCCTTATCCCCCTATGTTCTTGAACCTGTGTATAAGTTTTCCAATTCTAATATTTTTTTTAAAAAAAACTTTCATTATTATTCACTAGCCTAGCTATTCTCCTCCTTTTCCTTTAAATAGAAGTATTGCTGCACTGACAAGATATCCCAAAGGTGCTTTTTCAAGAGGCAACTGGACTTTCTGGTTAACCAGAAAATCCAGTTGCCTCTTGAAAAAGCACCTTTGGGACAACCATGACCTGGATGACTGAGAATCTCCATAGACACTGAGAGGATAGTAGGATCTGATAACTTACTGTTATCACAGGTTTATGTTTTTGTACAACATATTTTATCATGTTATTTTATTATTTCCCATCTTTAAATAACTCAAGTAGTCAACATATCTAATTCTAGTTCTCTTCCTATTTTCTCACCACAATATTCCCATGAAGTTGGTTGGACAGAGAAACAGAGGGGTGTGTGTGGGAGAGAGAGATGGGGAGAGGGATAGGGAGAGAGAGAAAGCCCTGAATGTTTTCTTCATGCTTTGTTTCAAAGGTTTTGTTTCAGAATCAACATTATATAAAAATTAGGACATTCCACATCTTTAATGACAGGCAGCTTGACTCTGACTTCACCTGGATTAACCTAGAAAGGCTCAGTGTGACTGAAAAAACAATGACTGGGAAACAGAATGATTGTATCCAAATGGCAGAAGCTCGCACTTTTCTGTTTTTATACCACGTGAAAATCCCAAAAGGAAGTTGAATAGACAAAATGTAAGACTTTGGGATCAGCATTACTAAGCAGTGGTATGACAGAAGGGAACTACCACTATTTAATATGTTGTAGTGAATTTAGGGTGAAGTTTTTTTGAAGGCAAGCAGGGGATATCTGTTTTAACTAACAAAGGGGAGTATTTGTCACATGTAACAGGTTAAAGTATATTCTTCACAACTGAAATGGGAGCATAGGGTCACCCTGGGTTGTAGCCTTCAGGAGAAGAAGAGAATGAATAGGGACTAAGAAAGATGCCTTTAAATAGTTTTAAGAATGAAAAAAACTAAGGAAAGAAAAATGTTTTCATAGCGGCAACTGTGAGAAGAATAACCTATGCTTGGTTGATAGTAGAGGCTGCATTCCTTCTAAGTCAAATATATATTGTGTGCAAGACAAAAACAAGATTCTAAGATATATTGCCATTTTTTCCTGGCACAAATGAAAAAGATGGCGGGTGTGCACAGAATTATAAAATCCTGTTAAGCTACAGATGTGTCAAGTTGCGCCGCTTCCCCACCATCGTACAAACATAAATATTTGGATAGCAGGAAAACAGCCCCATCTCTCAAATACAAATAGTTATTTTAAAATCCAATAACGGCAGACGTTGCAAAAGAAAACACAAGCATAAAGAAATATGCTTGAACAGGAACTTTCAAGTATACCTTAGGTTTGGTTTATTCAAAATTGTGAAAAGGCCTAGCGGTAAATTATTTCAACTTTCCCAGACTGTGAAGACAGAATGCTACCATCCTTGCATTAGTCGATGCAAAGGAAATATAACCAGCATCTGGTAATGCTTTAATTAGGATCACACAAGGTAATACATTGTTTCTTCAAAAGTCATGTCACCAGTCTCTGACCAGGGCTGTAACAAGATGGAGTGAAGCGGGCTCCTTCTGCAGACTCTACCGATGACCTCATTATCTGCAGTGGCTTTTGTCTCAGCCCTATCTCCCTTTCCAGGTCTCAGCTGTCGTCTTTCCCTAAATGTTGAGACGAGAGCAAATTGCCTTTGACTCTGAACAGAACAGATGTGTTGGTTTTCAACTCCCATTAGACCAGCTAGCATAGCTAAGGGCAAGGGATTGTGGGAACAACTGTCCAAAGCTTCAGGTCAGAACCAAACTAGCATTAAGTTAAATATCAGGAATCCTTATCTATGTATCTTATTGCTAAATGTAGATGGATGATTCTGTCCTTAAAAAGAGTATGTATAAATGGTAGCATTTGCTGTAGAATATAACTGCGCATCAAACGAAATACATGGTAATCTACAAATAGCTTTAAAATATTAAAACTCATCTGGTCTACCATGGTGCACATATTTAGCCAGGTCTTAAGCACTGAGGAATTCTTCTTTCTCAGTTAGGTCAGAAAACCTCCTTGCTCTGTCATGCGTACCACTCACTCATATATATATACGCTATCTGGTGTATATATAGTTGTATACTATCTATACAACTATCACTGATGGGAAGAGTCGCAGTAATTAAAATGAATGTTTTGCCAAAAATCCTCTACCTATTTCAAACGGCACCGGTCAAGCTAGGGGAAAATTTTTATAATGATTTGGACAAAATGATTCGAAACTTTATATGGAATGGTAAAAAGCCCAGAATAAAATATATGCATCTGCAGGATAAAAGAACTCAAGGGGGAATGGGCTTACCGGAATGGAAAACATATCATCAAGCAGCAACAACTATGTGGTTAAAAGAATGGGTAATGTTAGCTAATAAAAGAATCTTAACAATAGAGGGCCACGACCTGCAATACGGGTGGCACAACTACTTATGGTGCGAGGGAAATAAAATCCACAATTATTTTAGTAGACACCATTGACACCATTTAAGGGGGGTATTAATTAAGGACTGGCTGGAAATTAGAAGGAAATACTACACACAACTACCTAAATGGATATCTCCGACGGAAGCCCTGATATACCCGAATTTGATAAATCTGGATAAAATTGTTACCTACCAACAGTTGCTAGATGACCAAAATAAACTAAACCCCAGGGAAAATTTGGCTGATAAGGGAATAAACATCGATTGGTGGCCATATCTTCAAATTCAAAACAAACACAAATTCGATCTAGCACAACCCGGCTTCCAGAACAAGAACCAGGAATTAGATAAAATTTTAATTGGACCAGATGAGAAACTAATTTCAAAAATATACAACTGCTTACTGATTCGAAAAACGGAAGCAGAAAGAGTAAAAGAAGTCATGGTAACCTGGGCCCAAAACATCGGCCACACAATAGACCTAGACGACTGGGAAAGAGTCTGGGAATGGAACCTAAAATTGACAAAATCGACGGCCTATAAAGAAAATATATATAAAATGTTCTACCGCTGGCATCTTCCACCGACAAGACTGGCGAAAATTTCTTCAAAAGTTTCGGCCATATGCTGGAAATGTAAAACAGTGCTGGGCACGTACTACCATATGTGGTGGACGTGTCCGGTTGCCAAAGCGTATTGGAAGCAAATACTAGGATGGCTGAATGGAATCTTGTCAATTAAACTATGTCTTAAGCCGGAAACTTTCTTATTAGGGATAATAGATCAAAAAATATGCAAATCTAACCAATACCTCCTAGTCCATATTCTGACAGCGTCAAGGATTGTTTACGCACAGTGCTGGAAGAGTGAAAATGCCCCCACCAACACTATAGTGATGAATAAAATTTTAGAACTAGCAGAAATGAACAGATTGACGATGCGAATTAACGACAAAGAAGATACAGACTTTTATACAGTCTGGGAGAAGCTGTACAAATGGCTTGATGAGTCAGTGAAGACTTAGACACAAAAAGAGATAGCTGACTAACCTAATACGATTAAACCAATAATTCAAATGAACAATATACAACAACCGAGAGATAAGCGAAAGGAGAAATGTATTAGGGGTGAGAACCCACCGTCGAGCAATTTTGTTAGACTACAATGTTGGGAAAACTTAAAAAAGCTGATAGGAAATCCGCTATAACTACCTGCATGGAATTAGCAATTAAACTTCATTTTAGATGAGGCAAGAGGATTTATAATCCTTGCCTCTTTAAGCAAGGAAAGGAAAAGAGAACCAGGTTGTCCTCAGCAGAGGAAAATATGTAAATGTAACAAAGGTTAGAGGGGAAGGAAGGAGGACAGTAGGGAAGTCAGGATGGAGAGGAGAAAGGAGAGGAACAGGAAAGGCAGAAGAAGGGGGGAAGGATAAAGAGGAGGAAGAGAAAGAAGAGAAGGGAAAGGAGGTGGGAAGAAAGAAGGAGAGAAGAAAGAGAAGAAACTGGGGGAGGAAGGAGGGAGGGAAGAGGAGAGGGTAGTAAAGAGGGAAAGAGGGAGGGAAAGAAAGAGAGAAGGAGAGTTGAAAGGAAGGAAGGAAGGAAGGAGGGAGATTAAGAGAAAAGGAAGGAGGAGGGAAAGAGGAAGGGAAGGAGGGAAGGTATGTGAGAAGGAGGGGGGATCGAGGGAGGGAAAGGAGGGGGAAGTGAAGGAGGAAAGGAGAAAAGAAAGGAGGGAAGGCAGGGGAGAAGGAAGTAAGGGGGAGGGAAGAAAAGGGTATGGAAAAGAAGAAATGAGGGAAGAGAAGAGGGAGGGAAGGAATAAGATACCTAACCTTTGATGTTTATAATGATTTGATAGTATGGGAATATCTCGAAATGTAGTTGTATTGTTTTTTACAAGTTATGGATGTTGTATTTTCTTTTTACCAATAAAATCTTATTTAAAAAAAAAAGTGCAACAATGTTATTTTGCTCCTATTTGTTCCTGCACAGTTCTGCAATTCCCTCTCCATGTGGTCCCTGGACATTCCCCCACCACTATTCATTTCTCCTTAGGCAATGGGACTCCCATCATCAAGTCTCTAGTACTGCCTCTATAATGGGGAGTGACTGTTTTTCCAAAGCCTCCAACATTGAGCTGGGATAGTCATCACTAATAATCATCCAGTTGGGTCCAACTCTCTGCCTTTCTGTGGACAAGCCTTCTCCTGTCTTGTATCACCTCCTTCAGATCCACCATGATTATAAGTGTCATCCATTATAGCAGACCATTACTGATCCACGGCCTATTGGAAACTGGTCCCAACAAGTAGCAAGTAAGCATGTGAAGAATGCATGGAATTATATTGCGCATGCGAAACCATCCTCCCCCACCATCATCGGCCATTGCTACTGGTCCACAGAGCCAGAAAGGTAGTGTCCATCCAACAGGTACTAAGGTGACTACTCCTTTTTCTGCTGATCATTTCCAGCATGATTGACTTTTCAAGTGAGTTAGCTCGCACGACAGGATATTAGATTACATAAATCAGATATAGTATACTTGTGACTTGTCCACAATTATCTTTTTTGTTTTTGCTATACATAATCCTAATTACTAGAATACATTATTAATTGGATACATAGAGCGTTGGTTTCAATATAACATTCTGGTGATTTTGATTCCTTTCCTTAGAAAATGCGTGATGGTGTATAAATAAAACAGATAAAATAGAATTAAAGTATTTTTTTTCTGGAACATAAAAATATGAATTGAAAAAGAATGGGAAGATTCCAAAGGTTTTCAGGAAAAAATGTATTCTATCTATGACAGATTTGTGAATCAATTTCATGCTTTCCTTCTGCAGAGAAGAACTGGTCCATTTGGGATATCAACTGTATTTACCTAGCTGACAACATTAATAGTTGGCCCATCAAAAAAACCTTTTCAAAGATGGCTTATAATAACAGAGGTCTTTCCAAAGGGCTCCATCAATTTCAAGAACAGGTTTTACTCACTCTTGTTCAGAGAAAATGATGTCTTTGTTCCATTTCTTCCTCTTTCCCTCCCTCCTCCTGCAATAAAATTTGCTTTTCATTTCTTATTACTTTCTGGCTGAAAAGCTTTTATGGTTTGCTGTTGACAACGTGACTCTTAAAAACAGAGATGGGTTTTTCTGCTGCTTTTCATCTAGAAACATAGGTGATAATTAATCTTCCCACATTCAAACATTGCAAACATATTTCAATTTCAAATGAGATAAAAATGGAACTAGAAACACCTACACTTACAATTGTAGACAGCTTTGTACCACACACAGTGTAACTGGCCTGAATTCATTTCCAAGTACTGACATGATCAGCCAGGAGTCTGCAGAATAGGGAATCAGAGCAGTGTTATCTAACAGGCAATCTTGGCAACAATAGCTGGAGATTTAACATGAAAGCTGCAGAGTTAGAAATGCACAATTGAAAGAAAGGAGAAGTGGCTAATATGATTATGCTTTCTTGAATAGTGAGTCCTGTCATTAATCGGCTTATGCAGTACCTGTAGTTAGGCTAAGGCATTAATGATTGAGTTGTTGGCTTATTGGCTTATTTCATTTTTATCCTGCATTCTGTTTAGTTGGGCCAGGCCATTCATTGGAGCAAGGTGGTCAGTGGATGACTTCAACACACAAAAGGACAGTCATCTTCCTTTTCTATTATTTTGTGTGCTTCTTTCATCCTAATGCAGTGCATGCAATTAAAGTCTTCCTTTCTGTGTCTCTTTGTGCAAGCCATTCATTGGAGCAAGGTGGTCAGTCGGAGATGTTGAAGATGCACAAAAGGACAGTCATCTTCCTTTTCTATTATTTTGTGTGCTTGTTTCATCCTAATGCAGTGCATGCAATTGAAGAGTTCATTTCTGTTTCTCTTCTTTGTGCAGGCCATTTATAGGAGTCAGTTATATTGAAGACTGGCAAGGATAGTCATCTTCCTTCTGTAAGTAGCTCTTTTATTGTTTTGTGTACTTATTTTAATCTTATTTAAGTAGTAAGTGCACAAAATAATAAATTTCCTTTTTTGTATCTTCTTTTTGTAGATCATTCATTGGGGCAAAGAATTCAGTGACATCATCTTGGCCACTCCCAAATGGTCACATGATTGCCAAGCCACTCCCACATGGTCACATGACTGCCAAGCCACTCCCACCCAGTCAAACGGCCAGCAAGCCACTCCCACCAAGTCACATAGCCAGCAAGCCACTCCCACAAAGCAGGCCACACCTACAGAAGAGGTTCTAAAACTTTTTGAAACCCATCACTGGTGGGGATGTGAGCACACAATCACATCTTGGGTGTATGCGTGTTTTAAATAGTACCACCATCACTGGGCAGTTGCTTCTGCCCTCCAAAGCAATCTAAGAGATTAGTCATTGCACTATTTCTTTACAAAGAGCAAAAGGAGGAAAACAATGACTCAGTGCAAATCCATAACAACAAAAAGAGAGTTAAGAAGAAAAGAATAAATCATCACCTCATAGGATCTCTTTTTATAAAAGCCAGACAGAAAAGCCTTACTGTATGTTAGATACTAGCTACAGTTATAATGGTTTCCACCAAGGTCATCTGTTCCAGCAGGAACAGAGTTTAATCTCATTGGTCGAAGGGCCTAACAGCTCCCTATAAAAGGACTCAACCTTCACTGGATTGTTCATACTTGTTGTGTTATAATAAAGAGCTGTTCTTACAGCTTCTCTATGTGTGCTTCTCCATTTCCCAATCTAACTCTGGCGATGAAGTTGGAATTGGAAAGCAACTAGGTGAACCAAAAAGAGCATAGCAATCCAGCAAGTACATCCAGCCCAGAGCTCAGCGTGGCTTCGAGCAGCCATTTTTGAGCGGCAAACTCAAAATGCCCTCAGAACACAAAATGGCCGTGCATGCCCCACCGACTGAGCACTGGGACTCGTATATGCTGAGGTTCGACTGCTTCCTCAAAGTCAACGACCTCATGGGCCTTCCTGAAGGCTGTAAGAAGAACATGATCCTCCGTTACTGTGGACGGGAAGTGTTCTAAACTGCCAAAGACCACTCTGAACCAACGCCGCTACAATCGGTTGCTTGGTTCATGCTCCAGCAGAGGCTGAGGACCCACTACGTTCCCAAGCTGTCTAAGCATGTCCGCCAGCACGAATTTAATATTCACAACCAGAAGGAAGGCAAATTGATCAACGAGTACGTTGCAGTGCTATGAAAGGTTGCAGTGTACTGCAAGTTCTGAGACCTAGACAAACTTATTCTTGACCGCATCATATGCAGTGTGCGGGACATTAATTTACAGAGGAGGTTGCCAAATCTAACCTCACTCTACAAATTGCCTTGGACAAAGCCAGGGAATCAGAATTGGCCATCAAGTCTACAGAGACTTTGCAGCGCCAAAGCACTCTGCAAGACACATGGAAGAGCACATGCATACATCGCAAGGCTGCAGAGGCTGAGAGCTCAAGAGGCGAAGAAGATGACAGCTGCCACATGTGTGCCAAGCCAGCTCACAAATTCAAACCAGGATTCCCGCCTTGCGCTAGCTGCGGAGGAAACCATGCCTGATCAGCTTGCCGTTTCCATGACGCTATGTGTCAGCACTGCAAACGAAAAGGTCACATCACCAAAGTTTGCAGAAACAAGCACCCCACGACGACCTGGCAACCAAGAATCTGACCTAACCGCCAACAGAGGTCCAACCAAGGGGCATGGCAGAAGCCACCATGGCACTCAGAGGGCAACACCAGAGTCACCTACCACACCTCAATCAGCCAAGTCCACACGAGGTGGCCAAAAAAGCTGAAGGTCACAGTCCTCATTGAGGGCTCTCCATGTGAGGTGGAGATCAACATGGGGTCAACACTGATCATCATGCCATGGTCTACACTTAAGTGGGCTATCCCTAGACTAAACAAGCAGCATCTTTGCACCTCTGACATCTGTCTTCGCGATTACCAGGGGAACCAAGTCCCCATCGTGGACCAGGGCACCTTCAAAGACTACAGTGGCCAGCTCCCAGCGATGGTGGTCAGTGGGGACCTTCAGAGCCTCCTGGGGCTTGACTGGTTTGAAGCCCTGGGGCTAGAAGTGACCGGTATCAATGCCTTGAAAGATGAGAGCGCCGAAGCAATATTTAAGGAGTTCAATGACATCTTCAGCCCCAGTCTGGGTATGTTGGGACCCCAATATATTTTAATTTGGACCCCAACATAGCCCCCATAAGGCTAAAGCCCAGGAGAGTACCTTTTGCTCTCCACCCCAAAATAGATCTGGAAATTGACATGCTCGTAAGCCAGGGAATCCTAGAGCCGGTTGATCATGCACGCTGGGAGACCCCTATAGTGACACCTGTCAAATCTGATGGGTCTGTCCACATCTGCACGGACTACAAATGCACAATCAATAAAGCCTTACAACAAAGCACTTACCCTGTACCTATTGTACAGCATTTATTACATTCATTAGGCCTCGGCAAAGTATTTGCTAAATTGGACATGGCGCAGGCATACCAACAATTGCCTGTGCATTCAAATGTTACCACCTGCAATTTGGAGTTAATATCGCCCCTGGATTGTTCCAAAGCATCATGGAATGGCTTTTGCAGGGAGTCATCCCCAATTTTGACGACATCTTGGTATCGGCTGCAAATGAGGGACAATTTTTCAAATGATTATGAACTGTTTTGGCCAGAATTAGAGACAAAGGCCTGCATCTCAAAAAAGAAAAATGCCAAATTAACATGCCAAGGGTTGAATTCTTGGGGTACCTAATCGATGGCTCTGGGATTCACCTGACCACGAGGAAAATTAAAGGAATCCAGGATGCTCCACACCTCACAATCAAACCAAGCTACAGGCATTCCTCGGGCTCCTTAATTTCTACAGCATCTTTCTTAAACAGAAAGCCACCATTGCTGAGCCCTTACACCATCTCCTGGCAAGAATGTGAAGTGGTCCTGGGGTAGAGCCAAAGCTGACGCATTTGCCACAGTAAAAAGACTTCTGTTGGTGGACACATTCCTGGTGCAGTACAGCCAGATCCTGCCACTGGTGTTGACCTGTGGCACTTCCCTGTTTGGTGTTGGAACTGTCCTCAGTCACTGCATGCCCAATGGAACCGAGGCTCCCATAGCCTTTATTCTACGACCTTGTCCACTGCCGAGTGGAACTACAGCCAGCTGGACCATGAGGCTTTGGCTGCAGTGGCCGGAGTAAAAAGGTTCTATGAGTACCTATACGGCCGTGATTTCAAACTAAATACGGACCACAAACCACTACTGGGCTTGCTAGCTGGGGACCGATCTACCCCTGTGTTATTATCACTGCAGATGACCAGATGGACCATTTTCCTAGCTGCCTACTCCTACTGTCTCATCCACTGACCAGGCTGCACTTTGGGGCATGTCGATGCTTTGAGTCGCTGCCTGCTACCAGAACTTCTTGCAGACCCTAACCCCGAGACGCCAGTCCTCCTGTCCTCCTGTCTCATCTAGTGACGTTGCCCACCACTCTGCAAAAGACTCCACCATCAAACAAATTTTGAACTGGGGGTGGAGGGGGTGGCCCAAGGGGCCTGCTGGGTCTGATTTTAAAATGTACTATTGTAAGAGAGATGAATTATCTGTTGTTAATGGCTGGATATTCAATTCATGATGGAGGAGGAGCCCAATAACACCCTGGTCTTCCTAGATGTGCTAGTCAGCTGCAATTCTGATGGGAGCCTTAACACAGGTGTGTACTAAAAAATCATGAACACAGACCGCATCTCACACAACAAGTGCAATCACCCCACTGCTCATAAAGTTAGCTGCATCTGGGCATTGTTCAATAGGTAGACACCCACTGCAGCACACGGACTGCCAAAGCAAAGGAGTGGGCACATCTTTATCAGATCTGCATGCTCAATGGTTATTCCATGGACTTTATCCAACGGTGTATCACACCCAGGGCCTGACAGCCCATTGAGGGTGCAAATGGAACATCCACTTGGAGGGTGCTCCCATATATATGGGGGGTATCCGAAACTGTTGCACACATCCTCTCAACAAATGGGGTCAAGGTGGTGCATAAACCAGATCAAACACTGAGAATGAAAGTGATGCACCCAAAAGAAGCATTACCCAAAAAGGAGGCATCCTCAGTGGTTTACCGCATTAACTGCAACAATTGTGCAAGTAACTATTTAGGGGAAACAGCTAAGTGGCTACAGACTAGAGTGCATGAACATGAACTGGCTTTCCACCGCAAAGAACAGCGCTCTCAGATCTGGACACATCTGAAAGAGCACAATCATACATTCAACTTTCACGAGGTAGACGTTTTTTCCCATGATGTAACAAAAGGGGGACACCTACTGAAAGAAGGCTGGTTTTCCAACAATAACTCCATCAATAGACACATCAACCTGCTACCCGCTTACCAAGCATTGGGACACCAAGAAAGATCCAGCAGGATGAGCAGAGACCAACCTCTATCTGGGAGTAGAGATCGACAGTACACACACACACCACTTTGGACATGCAGATATGCACTACAAAGACATAGCCAGCCCAGCTCGAATTCCAAGGAGCCCTGCAGAATTACCTCAAACTATAATAAATATGAACAATGAGGAACGAGCCAGGCCAGTTACAAGATCACAGGCAAAACAACAAATGAAGCTGGTTAATATATCAGATATAATAACCTGTGAGACAGAAGAAGAGGGAGGAGGTGTGGGAGGAAACCAGAGAGAATGTTGTTAAATCAACATCAGACAGCTCAGGAACAGCCCAAGCTGTGTTCAATAAGGGAGGAAGAAATAGGAGCACCAATTAACATGCCTGATGTAAAAACAACAAAGCTAATTAGAGGCGGGAGGTGGGTGGATGGGCCTATCACGTGCACAATGGCCAAATTGATTAACATTGTATAAAGGCAGGTATCTCTTTAATGGCTTTTACACTCTGACGATGTTAGCAGTGGCTAACGAAACCTTAGTGAGCAATATATTTTAAAGTTCCAGAGATCACAATGTCTGTTTCTTTTATACGTTATTGTGTATGTCTTTTTATATTTTTGTAAATGTTCATTTAACAGGTATTTTACTGAGTTGTTAGTAATTCAAATACTTCTAGAATGTATACTTTCTTTAGATAAACAGTAGAGTCAAGGATATGTTGTATTACCTCTTTCTTTCACAATATAGTATAGCAATCAGCTTGTTAGAATAACAAGTAGAGACTTGGCACCTCTCATCTATCAAATATACTGTATTAAATATCAATATCACCACATTTGGATGATACCTGTGTCTCCCTTTCTATTATCTTTATTGGGTTGTAAGACAATTTCCTCTATAGTTTGAGGTTTTATAGCAACCATCTTTTGGGGCACCAGGGACCGGTTCCGTGGAGAGAGATTTTTCTGTGGACCGGAGCGTGTGTTGCTTTGCACACTGCCTGCATCCCATGGATGAGGCTTCGCTTGTTTGGGTGGTCTGGTTTCTGGCATGCTGTGGTACAGTGCTGGTCCATGGACTGGGGATTGGGGACCTCTTGTATAGTATGCATGCAATACTCACACTGACTTTGAGCAACCATCTAAGTTAACTTTGGAATTCTTGCTCTTGGTTCAACTGAGTACAAGAGACCATTGGCTGAATGTAACTGTTAGCTTTAAAATAATAAAATCCAGTTGATGGCTTCCTGTAGGTGAGTTTTCCAACAAAGTAGATCCTTTTAATAGTTAATAGTTGTATGCTTTGCCCTTTAAATTTATATCAGGGGTGAAGTGCTACCGGTTCTGACCAGTTCACTAGAATTAGTAGCAAAAAATGCTAAGGTTCGCCCAAACCAGTAGTTTAAAAAAAGCTTTAAAAGGGGGGGGGGAGGTTCTGTGACACTCAGCTGAGCTGTGCGATTGTTGGAACCTTTTTTTTTTTTCATTTTTTAAAGCATTTTTTAATTATTGGTTCTGGTGAATAGGTAGTAAAAAAAAAGGCTTTAAAAAGTGGGAACTTTTTAAAAGTGGGAAAAGTGGGCAAGGCACAGCTGATTGTCATGGAATCTCCCCCCCCCCACTTTTTAAAGCATTTTTACTACCTATTTGCTGGAACCAGTAGTAAAAAAATGCTTTAGAAAGTGAAAAAAATGGTTCCGATGACCGTGTGGATCAGCTGTGTGCTGCCCGAATGCCGGACTTTCTTTATTTCACTTTTGAAAGCATTTTTATTACCCATTTGCCTGAACTGGCAGGAAAAAAATGCTTTAAAAAGTGGGAAAAAATAAGCCACACCAATTTTTCACATGATAGCCCCACCCCCACCAAGCCATGTCCACAGAATCAGTAGCAAAAAAAAAGAAATTATATTTCACCCCTGATTTATATCAGAGCCACCCAAGCAGAACCTCTTCTGTAGGTGTGGCCTGCTTTGTGGGAACGGGTTGCCGGCCATGTGACCGGGTGGAACTGGGTTGCCAGCCATGTGACCAGGTGGAAGTGGCTTGCTGGCCATGTGATTGGGTGGGAGTGGCTTAGTAGCCATGTGACTGGGTGGGCGTGGCCAACATGTAAAATGTGGTGAAACTAACTTAATAACTCCCTTGCTTAGCAACCAAAATGTTGGCTCAGAAACTCTGGCATTTGAAGCACACAAGTCTTAAAGCTGTCAAGTTACGAGACCCTTTCACCCCTTTAGAAAAAAACCCCCAGGTGTGTTCAAACTTGACAGCTTTAAGACTTGTGGACTTCAACTCCCAGAATTCCTCCTCTCGCTCTTCATCTTGATGATGTGCAGACACGGGGACCTGGAACTGGTTCTAAACGACACTGTAGATTTGTGGAACCTCTTCTATAGAAGAGGTTAGAACTGGCAGGAACCCACCTCTGGATCATAGGTATAAATGGGTGCATATGAATGAGTCTAAGCTAAATAGGTTTTATTTTTAGTACTCTTTAGTTATGAAATTTATCTCACCACCCAAAATCAGCTAGGCTCTAAACAGCTTCTAGGGTTTAAATATTAAAAGTGGAATGCAAAGTAGAAAAAAAGTGGTGATTGGGAGAACAAATTATGAATTGCAGAATTGTAAAAGTAGCATTATTTTTTTAAGTATACTACAAAGAGCCTCTAGAACACCTATATTTTACTTGCTTCCAGAAGACTATGAGGTGAGGTCCATCCCTGGGTCAGGAAGGAAGCTATTCCATAGGAGGGCACCTGATAGAAAATGCCAGTCCTTGACATTGTCTGGTACAACCCCCCTGGAATGTTCTGGAAAACCAATTGAACTTCTTTGAGAGCTGGCTGCCCATGAAGAACATGTCACCACCATATGACAGACTGTTCCAGCTTTGAAAAGATCATGTCATCAGCAAAATCTACGTAGCTGCAACTTATCCCCATTTTTGATCCTAGTTTTTGTGATATAAAGATTGGACTTGTGGAGGGGAAAACCTTCTGAACTTCATGATTCCTCAGAGTGTGGATGTAGTTTGCAGGTATAAACATACATCTGTCTGGGCCAAGGCAAACTTCTTTGATACGTGTCCCATCCCAACATTAGTCATCAATAAAAGAGCTAATGCCTGCATTTGAGACAACAATTCTGGTGGCCAGGAGTTGTAGAGGAATGGTGGCAGTAGCAGATCAAGAAGGAGTAGTGGGAGGAATGGTGGCAATAGCAGATCAAGAACCTGTTTCAAGGAGAGATTCATACCAGAAGATGCCAATTGTTATGCTTACTTACGTTCCAGTATGAGTTTTCAGCAGACCATGATCAAGTTTAGGATTTTTTAGGACCGAAGGTTGATCCAGACCCCAAAACAGCTACCACCTATTTTGTCCTTATTTTGATCATATTTGATTGAGAACCTTACATCCCTGTGATTTCCCCCTCTCCCCCAGTTTCATTTCTTTTTCCTCTTTGCCAAATTATCCTACTACTTTACTCTAAATGTCATAGAGGTCAATTGTGGCTTTTAATTTGCAGTATTTGTTTACAAATAAATGGGAAAACAAGGGATGCCTCTAACGCCATCTGCTTACATTTTCCCCTGAAGAGGGCTTGTGTGTTTTCACCCAGAAATCAGCTTAAGCGTGTTGCAATTTTCTCCAAAATGCATTTTAATTTTACAGTAGTCCTGCTAATCTTCCTTTATAAAAAGGCAAACTGATTATGAATTGCAGGGAGCACTGCTTAATCTTGTGAAAACCATAGAAACTGTTGAAAGGGAATGCGATTTTCTGTCTTTGGATGGGAGACAAAAAAACCCTGCAAAGATTGAAAAGGGTTTTTCCCAGGCTGGCAAAGCAATCCTATGATATCTCATAGAGTGGTTCAGTGAAAGTGAAACTAGACCAAGTGTTCTACCCCCTTGTCCTCCAATGACAACAGTAGAGACCAAAATGTTATTTTGAAAAGCAACCCATTTAGGGGTTCATTAGACCAGTTAAAGATGCTGAGCTTGTGAGCTGGATAGCTGACAGAGAAGGTTTGAGACCTGAGTGCCCTGCAATGAGGGCACCTCCTGTTACTTGCCCCCAGTGACGTGCGCTCAGCTTTAGCCCCGGTGAGGCTGTTTTTAGACTTGTGGACCAGAATTCCACAGCCAGGCATGCTCAGTTCCGATTTAAAGCGACAGCATTTTTCCCCCTTGCAAAATAAGTTTTCCCGTTCTTTTTCTTCTCCCTCCCCCTCCTTCCTCCCTCTCTCCCTCCCTCCCCCCTCTCTCAAACAGACACGCACACAGAGAACTTCGATCCTTCTCTCATTCACTCACTCTCAAACACAAACACAGAAGTTGGATTGGATATATTTTCCAAAGGCTTGAAAGCAGCTCCTCTGCCATACCCCCCCCTTTCCCTGTTGCCTTCCGATCAAACTTTTTGAATTCCTCCCCCCTCCCCACACACACACCTTTTCCAGCTGTTTCAGAGACAATTTCAACTCTGCTTTTCCCTGCCCCGCCCTTTCCTCTTGAAAAGCCAGAGCTCTGAAGTCAGACTGAGCTAGTCGCTCCCAGAAAACTCTAAAAAGCCTCTAAAAATGCCCTCTACATGAGGCGAGAGAATACTTGCCTCATTTGCATAATAAATTCTTCGCTTGTTAACCCTTGCTTAACTCTTAAAAGGCGAAAAAATCCTTATGCAAAAGAGGCCCCTAGTTCTCTGGCCTCCTCCTAGTTAATACTGAGAGCAGACACCAAGCCACTGTGATTTGAAATCTGGTAGCAACTACCCTGGCTTTAATTATTTTAAGAAAATTATTTAAAATCCTTTTTTTTCCTTGAGGAGACTGGTGAGGCCCCGCCTCCCTTGCCTCTAGTGACTGCACATCCCTGCTTGCCCCAGCTCCTGCCTACCTAGCAATTCTAAAGCATGCAAATGTGAGTAGATAAATAGGTACCACTTTGGTGGGAATGTTAGAGAGTTCCATGTGCCTCAGCACATGGTCATGTGCCGAGTCTGGTCACATGATCACAAAAATGTTTTCAGACAACACTGGCTCCTTTGGCTAAGAAACAGAGATGAGTATCACCCCCTAGAATCTGACATGACTGTACAGGAAAAATATTTACCTTTAGACCAGAGACCTTCCATTGCATCATTTGGGGAGTGTTTCACTTCTGGAGACATTGCCTCAAAGTCTTCCCAAAAGACAGAAGTGACCATACAAATTGACTTTAGAGGGGAAACTAGGATGAATCCTAAACTCTTGAATTGTTGACCCAAGGCTCACAGTACCAGTTTTAGAATGCAAGTGTATAGAGTCTTACAGAAGGATTAGTAACATTGTGTTTGGAGATTTACTTCTAGGTTGTTGAGCTTAAAGTAATCCTGTCAGGAAACAGAAAGAGAGAAATTGTTCTGACCTAGGCTTCCCCAAAAAGCACAAAGAAGATTCCTGGTCCTGATAAAACCCCTTTTATTAAACGAATGTGAATTCCTCTCATTCACATTCAGCAAAATCCTGGTAAACAGTCCTTCAAAGATGAAGTTATGACCACAGACCTTATCTAGCTTGGAAAGCTGCCATGTAAATATTTTCAAAATGTAGTGCAGTGCAAGGAAAGACTTGGCACAGAGTCTCTGAGATTCACGGAAAGATCTTCACACTCCTGAAATGAACGAACAAACGAATGAATTGTTTCCTGCAAAAGCCCACTCCCCTTTCACTCTTCTTTTATTTCCTATGGGAGGTGCCAATCACCATCCACCTGTGGCTTTGCTCCCAAGTCGACCCTGATTTCTTAGCTGTTCTTCTGGTAGCTCTGCGCATGTGCACATTGGGAACAGGCTCCAGCTGTTCCTCTGCCTCACTGCTGCCTAGCTCCGAAGGCAGTTGAGAACTGCTAGATGGTCCCAGGCAGTTATGAATAATGCAGATGGAAGTGTCTCCATCCCTGCAAAACAGCAGGCTGGACACAAGTTGTGTTCATGGGGCCACAAATTGTCCAGTGGCACTCCTGAGGCCTTGAGAGTGAGGGGGAAGAAAAGAGATGGAGGTTGCAGCTTCATGCAGTTTTCCTGCTTATAATGACTGGTTAACTAAAAAGAGCTGTCCCTCATGAGAGGCCACTGAGGGAGCTTCACTGAAAATCAGAGCAGGCTGGCTCCTGCTGATCAGTCCCCAATTTTGGGGACACACCAATTGTTCACTTTTAAAATCCTATGCCAATCTGAACCCCTTTCAGATAGTTGATGAAGAAAAATGTTTAAATCAAAGGCAAACAGGACTGGCCGCATTTCAAAGTTTAGCCAAGATTCCATGCTGTTAATAAGCCCAATCTGCAAAATTTTCACTTGCAAACATCACCCATGAGCCATTTGTGTTCTATTTTGCAGCGTGCCACCTGGTTTCTGTTAAAAAAAGGGAGTGAGCACCTTAAAACACAAGCAGTGAGTGATGAGGATAAACAAGGATTGATATTAATTTCACACAGCATGTCCTTTTGCGGATGCTGAAGGAAACATCCTGTGATAATGTCAGGAGGTATTTAAGGGTATCCATAGGGGAGGAAGGAAAAGGAATATAAAATTACCTCAGAATTGCTATACCTCTTTTAAGGTTTGCCCCTGCCCTTTTGGGGTTGTGGGGGGCATAACCACAGTAACAGCAAATGTGTTTAAATTTTGTAATGGGACTCTACTCTGTAAGGAGTGCCTTCCATCAAGGTACTAATTTTCTTGCCACCAGTGACACAAAAATAAAAACAACACTTCCTTAAATTCAGTGAAAAGAAGAAAAAAATGAGTTTGATGAAAAGTAGGAAAAGAAATAGAAAAAAAATCAGTATCCATGATAAAATGAAAGAAGGTGTTAGGAAAGAGAAATTACAACAAAAATAATTAATAATACTGTACTGAAATGATGATCCTAATTTGCTTTAACCATCTTGACAAAACATGGCCCTTTTCCAGCAATCTGTCAATCATTGATTTTGTCATTCCTTAATAAGAGACCTAAATGATGTAATGCACAGTAGGGTTGCATTGGTTCAGATAAGACAATTCATGTTACTTTTAATTTACAAGATAAGGATTCTGTCACTTGTATTGTTGTTAATTGCAAAGTCATGTCCGACCCATCGCAACCCTATGGACAGTGTTCCTCCAGGCCTTCCTGTCCTCTACCATCCCCTGGAGTTAAACTTACACCAACTGCTTCAGTGACTCCATCCAGCTACCTCATTCTCTGTCAACCCCTTCTTCTTTTGCCCTCAATCTTTCCCAGTATTAGGCTTTTCTCCAGTGAGTCCTTCTTTCTCATTAGGTGGTCAAAGTACTTGAGCTTCATCTTCATCTTCAGGATCTGGCCTTCTAAAGAGCAGTCAGGGTTGATCTCCTCTAGGACTGACTGGTTTGATCGCCTTGCAACCCAAGGGACTCGCAGGAGTCTTCTCCAGCACCATAGTTCAAAGGCCTCAATTCTTTCTTATAGAAGGCAATGATATTAAGTTACTCTTTTACAAAATGTTAAAAGATGACTTTTGTATTCTTTTACAATGTTAAATGTATTAGTCATTATATTCTTGCCCAAAATGTGTAATAAGTAACTGTTTTTGCTAACTACAAAATATGTTAAGTAAACAGGAAAAGATAAACCTTTGTTATTCCAAGTCGTTTAGAGGCACCTACGTACAAGTTAGATAGGAAGTCATCTGCTCAGATGAAAGGCACCAGAAAAACCAAAAAAAAGAGAGGGGCCTCTCAAGAAAATGTCAAGTTGACTCTTTAGAATATGGAATGATGAAATAAACTATGTAAATAAATGAGCAGGAAGGGGGGGAGTTTCTTAGGAGTAGCATCTATAAAATGTATTGTTTGAATGCTATTCTTTGCTCTCCTTATACTTCTCTTTGTGTTGTGAAGATTTGATAATTGGGTTTTTATCTCACATTATGGTCCAATTTTCACAGCCATACATTGCAACTGGAAAAACCATAAGCTTGCACTTTTGTTTGCAGAGTGATGTCTCTACTTTTTAGTATACTGTCTAGATTTGCCATAGCTTTCTGTCACTTGTACTGTCTTCAATTCAAACCTCTGTGATGCCCTGTCTCAAAATAAAACAGAAATGAAAGCAACTCCTTCCAAATTTTATTTGTGATTATTTATTTATAATCCTACTATTATGAAGTGCCTTGCCAAGGATGCACACGGATTTGATTCAGTGACTGTGAGATCCTACACTCAAATCAAATCTTTGCAAGCACCTTACCATCAGCTGCTCCAATCATAGCAACTTGGGAGCAATGCTTGAGAAAGTGAATCCTTTACTTTAATTATTAATGATAATAATTATTAATGCTCTTAAAAGTAAAACATTATTGGGCTGTGCATATCATTGAAGGGTTCCTTTGCTTCAACAAAGCTTCAACCCAAGCCCCTTTTACTCTTAGCTTCTAAATGTGAAGTGAAGCAACTGTATGGCATTGTGTGACATTGTGTCCTTCACAGACTTCCTCAACTTCACATAGGCTCCACTAGCACCTGCGAGCACAAGAAGGGTTTGCAAAGGCGTTGCTCCTGTGCAGAAGACTTTTTCAAATTTTATAAATGCCAGGGAGGCAAAGAAGATGTTGTGAGATGGCATTTGAAATATCTGTTTGTAGTTCACTTCATCAACACTATAGGTTCCAGGTTGAAACAAATAAAAAATGACTTGCAAAGAAAGTGTATGCTTTAGAACAAAATGGAATCCAGTGCGCAGTTCTGTAATTTTTCCTACAGCTCTGGCATTGATTTAGGAGTTACCTTTTTAACCTCAATGGATTTTTCAAATCAATACTTTAAAAGATGTACAGTCGCAGCAGTGTTGGCTGGTCACAACAGGTGTTCGTGGTGGCATCAGGCATGTTGTGCCCAAGTTGATATAATTAGTTTTGAGCAATTCTTCTTTTAAAACTTTGTCTAGATAACAAAATTACCGTATATTTTGGAGTATAAGACGTACCTTTTTCCCTAAAAAAAGAGGGTGAAAATCTGGGTGTGTCTTATACACTGAATACAGCATTTTTAGCCTCCTGAAACCCTGGAAAATGGATGCACAGAGGGTTTGGGAGGCCTGAAAATGTTGCTGGGGGCTGAGGAGGGCAAAATCGAATGAAAAATGGGCCCTTTTTTCACAAAAACAGGGCTGTTTTTGTCCTCCCACGTCCCCAGGAGCATCTTCAGGCCTTCCAAACTCTGCATGCCCCGTTTTTGTTTTTGTTTTGAAAAAAATGGGCCTGTGTTTGTGAAAAATGGGCCATTTTTTGCTCAGTTTTTGCCCTCCCCATCCCCCAGGAGCATTCTACGGGCCTCCCATATCCTCTGCACCCCCTGTTTTTTGCTAAAAATAGGCCCACTGTTCACCTCCAAAAAATGTGTGGGGACATATTGCATTTTTGCCCTCTTCGGCCCCCAGGAGCACTTTGCAGGCCTCTCAAACTCTCTGGATGCCCCAATTTTCAGAAAAAAAAACATGGCATTCAGAGGGTTTGGGAGGCCTGCAGAGTGCTCAAGGGGGCTGGAGAGGGCAAAAACGTTTTTTTTAAATTTACCTCTTCAAAATCTTGGTAAGTCTTATACTCCGGTGCATCTTATAGTCCGAAAAGTATGGTATTTGCCTACCTCAGTAGTGTATCAGAGTTGAAGAAATCCATAAATATAAAAAGAATCCTAGGATATTTTAAAACATTCCAAATACTTGTGACATAAACTTTCATGAAACAACATACATTATCACATAGGAAAACATGCATACATTTTCATAGATGTATCTATGACATCAGAAGAAATTAACATCAAAGTATTAAAAGACATCAAGAAAAGCATGATTTTGTGTCTTGAACCAATTTTGGAAACTAAATACATTCGGAATATTGCCTTTGCTTTGCAGAATTTATTTTGTATTTTTTGTACTAGTAGTCCAGGTTTTAGATTTAATTATGGGGAAAAACCAGAGTTGCAAGATAATAGATACCAAGGTTCTTCTTCAATCTATTAAAAATATTTCTTGAACTATTAAAAAATATTTTCCAATCATTCTTCTAGTTTTCAACATTTTTGAGCAGTATTGTCCAGGTATATAGAGAGATATTATGGTCAAATATAGACTAAAAAGTTTATTCTTAAACTGAAAATCTATCATAAAGAAATGGATCAAAACATAACTGACATTTGATGCCCAACCTGGACATTTGATGTCCAAGAATGATTGTAAACCTCTAAGCCCCAAAATCACCTCCCTTGTTTGCTAGAAGAAACAGGTCCTTCATATTGCTGCATATTGTCTAAGGAGAAGTCAACCAATAAGATTGGAGGAAACATAAGAGAGCTACAGATTTTTCTTAAATCCTAAATGTGTCCATGAGAAAGGGATGATTTCCAAAACGTGAACTGGCAAACCCTAATGAAGAATGAATCATAGCACTTCTCAAACTGAGTTTAGCCTTGGTGACCTCTGCAGCTACAGTCTCTTCTAATGGGTGTGGCTTTGTGGGTGTGGCAGGGGAAGGATACTGAAAAATCTCCATTCCCTCCCCACTCCATGAACTTGCTTTCCAGTTCCGTTCTCCTGTTCAGGGCAACAAAAGAAGATCAGCTGGGAGGCTGGAAGGCAGAGGGGGCGGGGCCAGCCTATTTGCCGGTTCTCCAAACTACTCAAAATTTCCACTACTGGTTCTCAAGAACCTGTCAGAACTGGCTGAATACCATCTCTGGCTAGAAGGTACATTAATGTTGAAGGAGAAAATGAAAATGTTGATACTTTTAATAACAGCAATGGATGAGTTTCCTGGTTAAAATAAGCATACCATCATGACGTCCAATTGGTGAGAAGTGTTCTTTCTTCTGAGTCTATCTGCACCTGCTGGCAGTATGTTCAGAGTATTTTTCGTGTGATTCCAGGAAAAGAAGGGTTCAGAACTCCTTATATATTTTGTATAATAGCTTTGCCTAAATGTCACCCACAAATTAAGGATAAGAGGGTGATAGTTTTCACTGTATGATTTGGAAACAAGGTTGATAGCGATGTTATTTTATAAAGCAAAAGCTGAGGCTTGTAAAAAGAAGCAGAGAAGTCCTTTCGAATGCACACATAGCATATGTAATAAATAGAAAATGTAGAAATATGCCCAAACCACAAAAACATAGCATGCTCTGTCTGAGTAATTACTACCACCTGCCTTTCCCTCTTAGAGAAAACATCATGTTGCCACTTTTTAGCACAAAAATTAATGGAGCCAATCAGGGAGACATATAAACAAAATTGACTCAGAAACACCTGCACCTCATTACATTTTTTTTTTTAGAAAGTAGGGGGGAAAACTCAAATATGAGTATATACATTTGCATTTTAAATACTGCCAGAATTCATTTACTGTTTAACTAGAATTGGTTTTCTGCCTTTGGTTTGTTTGTTTTTTCATTTCATATGGTCCTTAGTGGGAAAGCTGAAAAGGAAAAGAGGCTGATCTCATTATTAGGTGCTTCAAATGTATCTCAAAGTAGATTCCAAAAAACAAAAGAGACATGGGACAAAGGTGGACCCAAATATGATGCCGTGTCCTTCTTAGGAAGGGGGAAAACAATCAATTGCTTCCCAGGTTGCCAGGGCCAAAGAGTAGCAAGTGTTGGTTAAGGAAAAACAGGGTCAAAATCAAGTGAAAGGAAATCAGTTTGTCGTGTTAGAGAAGTGAACCTAGAAGCGCCACAATTGAAAGGCTAGGACGGCATCTGCCAAAAAGCATGCTGTGAGTTGTATGCCACAGTCTGTAATCAAGTGCTCCAGTAGCCTAGAGAAGCAGGAAATTTGGAAGATAAGCAGCTGGCTGCCTTCTTTTCTTTTCTTTTATTCTATTTTATTTTCCCCCTCCCCTCTTTCCATTTTTCTGGGTGTGGGCAAGCTGCTGGGGGTTCGCAGGGGTTTGGGAGAACCTCTAGCTAAGATTCAGTGCAGTTCAAAGAAACCTCAAATATCACTCCTGCCTGGTCCTGCCCACCCCACCCCACTTCTCCCAGGAGTCCCCACATGGCCCATTTTGGATGCAGTTAAGTGCAGGGTGTGCATGGAGGCTTGGGGAGGGTGAAAAATGGGCCTACCAGATGTTCAGGAAGGCCGGAAACGGATCTGTTTCTGGCCACCAGAGCCTGGGGAGGGCAAAAATGCCCCCTCCTGCCATGGTGCAGGAGGCTGCCTGGGGAGGGCAAAAATGCCCCCTCCTGCCATGGTGCAGGAGGCTGATTAGGCCACGGCCACCATGGCCATGGCCATACAGCAACCAATCAGAGAACCTCTTGCTAAAAATTTTGAAGCCCACCCCCTGGATGGCAGTTGATGGAATTAACCTCCATGGAGGGCAAATCCACTATGACTACCATGAATCCATCCTTTTGAAGAGTAACTAAGTCAGACGATAGAAAACACCAAGAATTGGGTCAGTCTGAATGGACAATAATAATCCAAAAGAAAGCCCTATTGGCTATAGAGGGACATGACCTCCCCCAGGGATGGCATGCCTCCCTCTGGCAAGAAAGAGACACCCCCCATAGGTACTTCATGGGACATTATATTCGGAAGATTTTGATGGAGGTCTGGGAAAAGATGAGGAAAAAATACTATCTTAGGGTTCCGTGCTGGTTGGCACCATTAGAGGCCTTAACGCATCCGAGTGTATTTAATTGGACAAGAAACATAACATATAAAGACATCATGACAGAAGATGGCAACATGAAAACAAAGATGGAATTAGAGCAACAGGGCAGGAATTTGGAATGGTGGGAATATTTACAGGTTAGAAACAGGTTTAAAAGTGATAAGGCACGTTTTGGGATCTACCCAAACCCTCAGGGGCTAGATAAGATCCTGTTTGGTGGAGACAAGAAAATGTTATCGAAGATTTACCAATTTTTGACCTGCCAAGATGCTAATGAAGAGATGGACAAAAGCCTTCTAATAGCATGGGAGAGAAACCTTGGCTATGAAATTGAAATGGGCAAATGGTGGGATCTATGGAGTAAGACCATTAAACTTACAACATCTACAGCATTCAAAGAAAACATATACAAGATGGTTTATAGGTGGCACTTCCCCCCAACGAGGTTAGCCAAGATGTTCCCTGGGTTATCTCCATTGTGTTGGAAATGTGGAAGAAAGGATGGCACATTCTACCATATTTGGTGGTCCTGTACTGAGGCCACGAAATATTGGAAAAGGATTAAAAAATGGTTAAAAGAGGTTACCGGGGCAAACATGGAATGGAGACCCGAGAACCTTCTACTAAGCATTAAACCAGAAAACATAAGCAGTTCAATATGGCATTTGAGCCTACATATAATTGTGGCCGCAAGAATAACTTATGCACAATTTTGGAAATCCACTACCATACCGTCGGAAGATGCTATAATTAAAAAGATCTATGAATGTGCAGAAATGGACAGAATGACGGGTTGGCTGAGGGACAAAGGAGAAACGGAACATTATCTTAGCTGGAACCTATGGTATATGTGGGCGACAAGGAGAACAGCAGGGACTTAAAATGGGGAAAGTTAACATGGGTATTGTAATAGATCCCTGAACTTTGCAATGAGAAGATGTGGCTTAAAGACCTAACAATGAGGAAGGAAAGAAAAAGTTGGGCTGTGCATGACTGTCACCACAGGGGGGGAGGGGAGGGGGGGTTGTATGTTTAAAACGGTATTTGTATCTGTATGTTTTACGCTTAAAAAAAAAGTATAACTAATGAATGCCGATACAAAAGGCTGTATATTTACTTTATATTGTTATGTATGATTTGTCTTTCTTATGTTGTTGTATTTTTCTTTCTGTTTTTTAAAGGTAATAATGTTTAATAAAAATTATATTTAAAAAAAAAGAAAAAAAGAAAGCCCTGACTGAACCTGGCCTTTGCAATAGATCAGAGCTGTCTGAAATGGCATAGATTTGCTTTGACAAAGTAATTTAACAATAAAATGGAATAATAGAATACTTTATTTTGCCAAGTATGGTTAGGCACACAAAGAATTTATTCTCTGGTACAGAAGCACTCTGTGTACTTGCAAATAAAATAATAATACTGGAGCACCACTTGAATGCCATCAGCCTTGACAAATTCAATATCAGTCGATTGTAAAAGGTAGCTTTACTTGGAACAGCTTGCATCCTGCATCGATATCTGTAACACCATCAAACATCCACACCTGCCTATCCCAAGTCCTTGGGAAGGACTCATTCAGTAGACAAAAATGCCAAATCCACTCTGAACTGTAAAACAAACCATAATAATATGGTATGGCTGACTGTCCTTCATACCCAAAAAGATTCGAGGCTGTAATTTCTGCCAAAGATGCTTCAACAAAGTACTGAGTGAAGGGTCTAAATATTTAGCCAATGTGATACTTCAGTTTTTTTATTTTTAATAAATTTACAGACATTTCTAAAATTCTGTTTTCACTTTATCATGATGGGGTACTGAGTGTAGATTTATGAGGGAAAATGTCTGTAGAAATGTCTGTAAATTTATTAACAACTGTAGAATCAGGCTGCAGCATAACAAAATTGAAAAAAGTGAAGGGAGTCTGAACACTTTCTGAATGCACTGTATACATAATATATTATCATTATTTTAGCCATTGTCTATACACTGCAGGATGAATACCTCTTCACAGTTGTGGGCTGCTGCTGGTTTAACAACTGGTTTGGTGAGCATATGCTTTGCGCTCGAGCATGTCTAAAGCGCTTGCACACAGCACTGAAAATTTAGAAGTTCAGCTGCTTACCTTCCAAGTCAGCAACGGTAAATAGAAGAGTGATGGGGGGGGGGATCAGCTGGGCCGCATGATTGAGATGAGCCAGAAAGCAGTAAATAAAGGCTAGGGCGGCGGCAGGTGGACTGGGCCAATTGATCGTTGGTGCTACCAGTTCACCTGAAGCAGTCCGAACCGGCTGAATACTTCTCTTCTGCATATTTCCAACCATGGAAACCATGGATCTATTTGGGCCTTAGAGGTGACTTAAGCTCATTTACTGAAGGAAAGGCAATGTGAACCCTTTCAGGTCTGTACGAAAGGAGAAAGCTCCTATCTTAGCTCTTCCCCAGTGGTGGCTGAAATCTTGCTAACTTGCTTTCACTAAAGGTGGCCAGCTTGGAAGTTGCTGAGCACTGTGGAAGGATTCTATCAGCCTTCTTCCATGCTATTACTGAACCTATAAAAAAATGGTCCATTTTCTTTCATTGATCACCACCTAATGGAAGAAGGCCAGTGATGAGAAAGAGGTGCTCAAAAGCCAAACAAAACAAAGCAACATGGTGACACCACTTTGGTCTTACAAGTGTGAGGAGCATTCTTGCTTTAGAAAGTAAATTAAAGAAAGTGCTTTGACAAAGTTAAACCGACTATTGTGAAATTTTGCATAATCTGAGAATGAATCTCAGAATTTTCAAATCTGGTGACTTATATAAACCAAAATGGCCTGCAGAGCTGGTAATGCATCATAGCAGCAACTCCCCTTAGAATAAGCCCACTGAGGAATAGATAATTAGCCTCATGAAGTATTTACCTCAGGACGAAAAGTGAAAAGTTCATTTCCTGGAATGATGGCTGTCTGAGGTTCTCAAAGGAGCCTCTGAGTATATGAGATTAATAGTTGTGTCTGTTTCCTATACAGCAAAGCTTACTTAAAAATGTTTGAGAACCCCACACACAAGAAAGAAGATCTCATTTTGACTTACTGTATACTCTTTTCCAGAGTAGAATATTTGTCTATTAATTGTGGCCAACTAGAATTGTGTGGTTACAAAATTTAACCATTAAAAAAAGTATGTGCAGCTAGTTCAATTTCTGAGCAATCACCAAGCACCAAGATTCACATGATGATTCATATCTGATAATAAGATTCTTATTATTATAATCTAGTTTAGCTTCAGTGATTCCATTGGAAAATGTATTTCTAACACAAAGGATTTCTCAGGGTCTGGCTACTAGAGGATGGATTTAGATTTAGGTCCCCTGTTCACATGTTGAAATGCTCACTGGGCTGATATCTCATTGGAACGTGGGAAAAATTGGAAAGGAGTACAGCCAGCTGAGAGAATTCGGAGATTACCTTGTGGTAATAAATGTATTTTCTGAGCATAGGGAATGTTTGTCAAGACTTTGGAAGATTCATTTGAAAGGTAAATGACGTAAAACAAGGCCTTAGAAAATCTGCCAGTATGATCAAACTCACAATTCTCTGCAGCATAATTTCACATCTTAAGTATCAGATCTGTTGGTGATAGTGGTAGTTCAGATATATCAATGAGGAAGGAAGGAAGGAAGGAAGGAGTTTTAGTAAAAAAAATAGTATTTGTAATGGCAAAAACTTGGTTCATTAATGAAGTTAATCAGTCGCGTGATTCAAATAATTTAACATCTGGTTCTCTGCCTTAATGACCAGCTGGGTAGGCATGGCTCAGTGGTCATGTGACTATGTGGCCGTGGCCAATGCAATGTCACTCAGGTCGATGGGCACTTTGCCTTAGCTTTTGAAATGTAATAAAGGTTAACCAGAGAGGCAGTTTCTGTAAGCAGGGCGATATAGATTAGGCTAGAAACAATACCAGAATGTTTCCTTCCTGCCTTTCTTACAGAATTAGCCCTGTAAAGTGGTGGTGGGGGGAAACAAAATGAGATTTCTTCCAACAATCAGTTCTCCAAACTGCTTAGAAAGTTAACAACTGGTTCTCCTGAATAGATGCGAACTGGCTGAATCCCATCACTGAAGTTAATGGATAAAATGGAATTGTTCTTCACATGGTGCATTAACTGAAATCAATATCCGTTCTAAAATACAATAAAACAGCCTTGTGAAATATAAATCTGGCACTGACTGCTAAAGATAAGTATGGCAGTAGTTTGTTAAATGCCAGTTGCCAAGGATCAGGAGTGGGAGGGCCTACTGTTTTTGCAGGACTACCCTGCTGATATTCTTCAATTGATTTTTGCCATTTTAAATTGGCATTTTATGGATTTTAAAGTAGAATGAGAATCCTACATTGTTTTGGCATTGCTATAGGTTTTATCACAAATTGTATAATTGTAATTTTGTCAGGAACACCAAAGTGACACAGATTTGCCAAGGTAATTTAATTACACGTTTTCCTGGAACAAAATATTCCCAACCTAAACAATTCTATACCAGGTATAGTTTTGTTCCCTGTTCCAGAAAAGAAGAGAATAAGAAAAGAGACACTATTCAATATCAATATTGTAAGATCACACTTCTAAAATCATAGCAGGGAAGGGAAAGGGATATTTTCATCTCCCTATAAATTAAATATTTACTTAAATCTCTGGGTTCAAATCATTAAGCCTATTATTTTATTAATGTGTCACTCTCTGATGAAGCCACCACTATTTTTAAATTAAAAATATGTTTGCGTTCCTAATAAATCTCAAATTATTGATTTTACTGACATCTCTTTTATAAACAATTAGATTTATGCTTCAGTTGCGCAACCCCAAAATGGTCATTGGTTGGTGGGTTTTTTTTCAGTCACTACTTGCCATTCCACAACTGCTTTGACATTTTTTTAGAAGTACATACAACCTGAATTCTAGCACAGTGCATGCTTCTGTGGATAGGAAAGTTATTAAACACGTGGAGAGTAATCATGTCAACTGTATTTCATTAATTACAACTAACTCTCACTCAATTTCCATCTTCATCAAATTAAGTCAAATATAGTTTATCCATTCACTTCCCTGTCTGGGCCAGTCTATCTGCCCCCCCCCACCAAATAGGGGGGAAAATATGGCTTCAGCATTAGGCCAGAAACCCTGGCCCCTTTCTCCTGCCAATGGGTAGGCAACTCTGGCCACTTTACCTCTTGTAGACTTCAACTCCCAGAATTCCTGACTCAGGAATTCTGGGAATTGAAGTCTACAGGTCCTAAAGAATCCATAGTTGCCCACCCACAACTTAAATCATAGCCTCTACATGACGATATATAGAATGTGGATTCTACAAGCGATAAAGGGGCCATATTTGCCTACCCCTGACTCAGGAATTCTGGGAGTTGAAGCCCACAGGTCCTAAAGAATCCATAGTTGCCCACCCACAACTTAAATCATAGCCTCTACATGACGATATATAGAATGTGGAATTGCCATTGAGTTGGGAAGAAGCACTAATTTGTGGGCAAAAACTGCCCAAGACTTTGACTCTAGACATTTCCCCATAGTTTTCTTATGTTAAAATGGTCTCCATTTCCCAGCCTTTGTCTTCTTCCACATAAGGCCAAGATGGAGAGAGATTAAAGTGCCTATTTGCCCAAAGCCTGCAATATTCAACTGTCACTTTCGGCAAAGTTGTCAAGAAGCAGCAACCCGCAGAGGGAGCTGGGGGGGGGAGGGAGACCCATTGTGCAAATTAGATGGGTACGAGCACTTTGTAAACAAGCTATTAAATATATGAATCATGTACCTCATTCATCTCAAAATGTTCAACCTCTGCTGACAGGATTTTGTAACACTGAATAAATTAGGAATGCATTTGGCATGTGGTGCTGTTTCCTTCTTCACTTTCTCTCAAAAACAACACCCCACATCTTCCTGATTTTTCATCTTATTTCTGGTAGGGCTTTTCTTTCCCTTTTTTTTTTTTGTCTGTCAAGAGCGTTCTTTTTTCATAAATTATAGGTGAAAAGAGTATTTAGACAGAATTTAAAGTAACTGAATTATTTAGAGCAGAAATGCCATCCATAAATGTATAATTTATTCTCAGGCTGTATAATGCTACTTCAAGCAGCTAGAGTTGGTGAGGGCAAGGTAGGATATTTTTAATCATTCTCTGCCTGGAAAAATCAGAAATATCAACCTGAAAATGTTTTTTGTAGATCTGGTCAGGATCAAGTTGTGGCACCTAGTTAAGGATAGGAAGTCCTCAATTTACAACCACAACTGAGCCCAAAATTTCTGCTGTTAAATGAGACATTTGTTAAGTGAGTGGTGCCCCGTTTAAGGTCTTTCTTACTTCAGTTGATAAGCTAGTATCCCGGTTGTTAAGTGAATCTGACTTCCCCATTGATTTTGCTTGTGAGAAGTTTGCAAAAGATATAACGTGACCCCGGAATACTGCAACCGTCATAAATATGAGCTAGTTGTCAAGCATTTGAATTTTGATCATATGATCATAAGCCCCTCTTTTCAGTGTCATTGTAACTTTAAATGGTCACTAAACAAACTGTTGGAAATCAAGGACTATCTGTCCTTGTGTATAAACTAGCCTTTTCACCAGCAGTGGGAATATTCTAGCTGCATAATGCAGGGGAACAAATATAGGATTTTCAGAACATTTGGGGTGGGTTAATTTCAGGCTGTTCCCCCCCCCCCAGTCCAGTTCTTTTCCATTCCATATCTTATTGCTCATTTAGCACCCATTCACCCACTAATCTGTATCTTCCACACAATTTAAGAGAGCAAGTTCACTGCCCCTTCTGTTCACACTTACCAAAAGTTCCCACAAAGTTCCCATCAGGATCTAGTTGATAGTTATCAAAATATACTTTAGAATCTATAATTTGAATGAAGTTATATGAAGAAAAACATACATTAAAAAAGCCAGACTTTTGAATTCACTTTTTCATATATATATATATATATATATATATATATATATATATATATATATATATATATATATATATATATATATATATATATATATATATATATATATATATATATATATATATATATATATATATATATATATATATATATATATATATATATATTTGTGCTGATAAATAAATAAAGGGAGACTAGTATAGATCTATTTCAAGCTATTTAGCTCTCATCAGCTAGCCATACCCTTATTGGGATTTGAACCTGGGCTATATTGCATACTAAAAGAAATCTAATATAGATAGATAGATAGATAGATAGATAGATAGATAGATAGATAGATAGATAGATAGATAGATAGATAGATAGATAGATGATAGGTAGGTAGGTAGGTAGGTAGGTAGGTAGGTAGGTAGGTAGATAGATAGATAGATAGATAGATAGATAGATAGATAGATAGATAGATAGATAGATGATAGGTAGGTAGGTAGGTAGGTAGGTAGGTAGGTAGGTAGGTAGGTAGGTAGGTAGGTAGGTAGGTAGATAGATAGATAGATAGATAGATAGATAGATAGATAGATAGATAGATAGATAGATAGATAGATAGATAGATAGATAGATAGATAAAATTTCTGGGGAAATGAGACAAAATTAATTTAAGGAAGAGGATGGGGAAAATGCAACACTGAATAAATTCACCCATATATATATAGGGTTTGAGCCAATTTTGTTTGGTTTGGTTTATTTGGCAACTTCTACTGGTGTCCTATGTTTTTATTTTTAAAATTCAGAGTAATTTTCACTGAACCTAACATTGGTTTATCTCCTTAGCTTGACAATTTGTTCTATTTTTTACCTATCCATTTTTTAGCTTAGATTTACGTAATTCTTATCTATCTGTACTCCTATACTACCGGTATCTACGCTGAAGTACCAGATCCTTTGTATTGATCTCTTTTGATATGGCGCCTTGTTATCAGTGTGTGTGTGTCTGAGTCTGTGTGTGCACATATGTATCAGTGGTGGGTTGCAGGGGGCACGCCCTGGTACAGGCGTACTGGAGCCTGCCTGAACCACCGGATACCGTTTCATTCTGGTGCTCCGGAGGGCCCGCCCACCCACCCGCCCTTACTGGTCTTTTAAGTCTTTGGCGCTTACGTGCATGTGCACAGTGCGTACAGCACCTGCGCAATGCTCCACTGAGCAGGTTGAGCATCACGGAGGCTCGTGGAAGCGATAAGAACCCACCACTGATATGCATACAGGTAGTCCTCAACTTAGCAAAGTGTTCATTTGAAGTTACAACAACACTGAAAAAAGTGAATTATGACCATTTTTCACAACTTCCAACTGTTGCAGCATTCCCATGGTCACGTGATTGAAATTCAGATGCTTGGCAACTGACTCATAGTTATGACAGTTGCAGTGCCCCATGTGATCATTCTTTGCAACTTTCTGACAAGAAAACTCAGTGGGGAAGTCAGATTCACTTAACAAACGTCTTACTAATTTAACAACTTTAGCGATTCATTTAACAACTGTGATGCAAAAGGTTGTAAAAAAATGGCAAAACTCAACAAATATCTCAATCAACAACAGAAAATTTGGGCTCAATTATGGTCATAAGTCAAGGACTATCTGTGTATCATCTAAGGCTGTACATCATTAAAAGTCTTGGTAATTGCTCTGGACACTCTGCATGTCAGATTCTCTCTTTCACTCACTCACTCATTTTCACACTGTTCTCCCTTATCTGGCATTCCTTCTTTCTCTGGCTCCCAGCTGCAAACACAACTGGAACACTGATGGGTGCTTAGAACTCTCTGGACAGACAGAGTAATTGCAAAGGGAAGTGGGATGCAAAATATTTTTTTTTAAAAAATCCCCTCCCCAAAAATTGGAGCTGACGTGCAGAGAATGGGGAGAAAACTAAGGGATTAGCATATTCCTCTTTTCCATTAAAGCTATTTTAGTCCTTAAACTAGTCAGCTAGATAAGAAACATAGGTATTTTCTCTTAAAATGTAGGAAGCAGAGAAATGAACAAAAAATTAAATTAAGAGTATCTTCATTTCTCTCCACTAGTAATTTCTCTTCATCAGCATCCAAGATGCTAGGATTGGAGCAACCATTAATAGTAGGAGTCACTTTGATTTAAGGGAAGATTTCTTAGTCACTAAATATGTCCCTTCCTACCAATGTATTTATTATGCTAGGAGGCACGAAAGATATTATTTTAAAAATTCTTCTCATTATGCTACTGAGCTCCTGAATTGCACGCCAGAGCTGAAGCTCCACAGTAGAATTTGAATCAGGAACAGGATGCATTAGACACCTCCATATGTCACAAGTGAATACCATTCCAAATTATCCCATTTTACTCTGTGTTAGAAGCTGATGCCCAACCCTACAAGAAATATTTTGGGAAAGATCATAATATTAACCACTCTGGCGTGTATAATTTGGTTAAGCCTGCAACAGACCATCTGAAATGAGCCATATTTCAATCCCCATTAATGAACCAGGTTTCATATAAGCTTCACCTGTTCAGGTGAGGACTTTAGCATTTCAACTTGAAAATCCCTGCACTGGTTTCTATGAAATTTGGAGTTTCATCATCTCATAATTATCTAATGCTTTTTGCATATTCTGTTCCATTCCTAATATACCCACACTGTTACATTTTCTCCCTGCTGAATAATGAGATAATGAAGCTGTAAGATTTCCTAGTAACATTCAGGAATTGGGAGCAAATTAGGATAAATTATCATTGGAGTCATCACCAAGTGAGCTGGGCTGCTTTCTGAACTACATATCCAATTGCTCTGTGGATTGGGCAGTTTTTGCATAGAATCTCTGTACTTTTTAGAGTGCAAAAATAGGGGGAAAGTATAAAAAGTTATCTCCAAGCATTTCAAATGACAGGTAAAACTTCAGGCTAAGAAGCTGCCCATGCTAAATTTGTTTGTGGAATACAGCAGCTGTATTTCTTTAGGAAATAAGGAAATGATGGACCCATAGTAAATTATTTATTCTATCTGTTACAGTTCCAATCTCAAAATATTGGAAGGAGGAAAATCTATAGGATAGTCTTTTTATTAGCACTTAGAACTTGGTTTACATCAAATTCTGTCCCACCACAAAAAGGATTTTAAACTGTTGGAGGAAATGTCCTCCTGGGTTCAGTTTCAAGTGGGAAAAAGACACTGGATTCATGGAGGCTAATTGGAAAAATGGTTTTGATGATGGACAGGATAACATGCCTTGAAGATGTTAGGTGAAGAAAAAAGGGGACAGAGATGCTGAGAGTGCCTGAGCTTTATACCCTATCTGGGCTTTTGAATTTGAGCTTGTATTCTGATTGGTTGTTAGACTCCCATGGGGCCATTCAGGGGTAACTCTGTAGGCTGTCCTGAGACCCAGTCTTGGTTGAGCCTTGCTGGGTGATGTAATTTTCCCAGGTACCACGTGGTGAGCAATATTCCCTCTAAGCTGTGCAGCTGTGCGGCTGCGCACATGGCAACAAAACACTGCGCAGCAGTTTCCAACTGCTGTGCAGGGGGTTTTGTGAGACGCCTTGCATGATAATAGGAGAGGAGAGCCAGTCTGGAGACAGCAATCAATTCTAGGTCCATAAGGCAGAAAGTAGCTGAGAGAAGGGGTGTGGGAGTTGGGAACTTCATCTCTCCTGCCTCATCTCTCCTGCCTCTTTGCTTCTCTGTTTGGTCAGTTGTTGGGTGGCAGATCGAAAGTGGGAGCCAAGCCGGGTCATTCCTTCCAAGAGGCAACTTTCCCATCTGCAGTCCCTCTCGTCTGGCCAAGAGAGAGAGAGAGAGAGAGAGAGAGAGAGAGAGAGAGAGGGAGAGAGAGAGTTGGTGGGCAGACTTAGTACTTTGTTAAGTTTGTCTCTCTGTGTGTTGTGCATACATACATGTCTCCATGGGTGCAATTGTGCAAGCATTTTTTTCCTCTTTAAAAGAATTTTTGGATTTCTCCTCACCAAACCTTTAAGACTGAAAGAGTTAAGAGTTGAAATATAAAAAGATTGTCAATTGCCATGCTGTTAGATTGATAGGCAATTATGGATTATCTTGATTATATCCTCCTTAGAAAGAATATGTGACTGTATGGTTGAGAAAAAGATCAAACTTCATTCCATGGAAACCCAACAAAGTTCATAGGGAGGGTTTCTTTCTACAATGGGCTTCTTGGGTCAACAATGAATATCAGTTATCAAAAATGTAGGTAGAAAATTAAGAAGGCAATAGGCAATTACAAAAAGGGAAGCCAACTTTCTGAATTCTGTTTCTTTGCACTTAGTGACTTATAAATAGACTAATGTTCTGAAAACCTGACCTAAATTACTATATATTTTAAGTAGCTGTAAAGTTATGCTGAAAAAGTTGTTCTCAAGGTATTGTGATAAATTCAATAAAAAGAAGGGACTTCTTGATGTACTTAAGGAGAAATTAGAGTATTGGATAATAAATGGACAAATAAAATTACCAATCAAAGAGAATATTTGCACCTCAGGGTTGAAATGAGATGTTCTCTCTTACTCTTTCCTCTTCCTGTCTTCTCTCTCTGTCTCTCTCATCCTCTTTCTCTTTGTCTCTCTTCTATTTCTCTCTCCTTCTTTTCCATTCTTCCATCACTTTCTTTCTCCTTCTCTCTCTTTCTGTCTCTCTTCCCTCTTTTTTCTTCCCCTCTTCCTCTCTTCCTCTCTCCCACTCTTTTACCACTTTCTCTCTACTGCCCAACCTGTCCCCATACTTATCTTCAACTGATCATGTTTGCAATAATTTACCTTCTTTTCTAAATAGGTGCCGTTCCCTTACCGGATCCCTCGCTCACTCAAGCACACACACACACACACACACACACACACACACGGACGCACAAAACCATTTTTCTCCATTTCAATTCGGATCCTATAAATCAATTGCTCTGTGAAACATCTGTGAAAAAAAAATCAGGTTCTCAGGCATGAAAATGTGCCACTCAAACACTATACTTTTACACACACACTGAAGAAAAATTAGGGGGAACATTGGTGGTGAGATGGGTAGAGGGCTAATCCTATCATGTCCCGAGGGCCATATCTTAATCCCATCACCCTGGAGCTGAAGGGGAAGGGCAGGAAGCTGCTTTGTCTTTTAAAACATTTTTTTCCTTTTCTCATCCAGGAAAACATAATATTCTGCCTTTTTAATATTTCCTAGAATATTTCATTCTTCTTGGAGAGGGTTGGGTGCTAACTTCCTACAAAACCATGGATATTTCTGATGTGAATGTGTGTGAATTGGTTATCTACTGCAGCTACATTCATATGGTATTATTTTATTGTAATTACAAATTCCTAATATTAGGTGAGGAAGACACATTGCCAATTAAGCAAGCTGACAACTAGCTACCAGATAATTTAAGGAAGTCTGTCAGTACTGGTGTTGCTCCACAACACTTTTTAACAAAATCTGTTTTTTTCCTGTTTTTCAGTCTACTTGCAAACTACTGGCTCTGAAAATGGATCTGAGATAGCCTTTTAGAGACGGATGGCTGTTCAGAAGCATGCAAAATGACTGAAATTAAGTTCAAAGAAATGTGGATTAATTTAAAGTACACTGATTACCTGAAGTGACACGGGTTCAAAGCCATATATGCCAGATTTATTTTCCTTCCAGAACTATAATCAAATGATTTTAGTACAGATTGCCATCCAAAATGGTGAATACTTTGATCACACAATTTCTTGAAGATCAAAGATTGATATATGTTACAGTTCAATAGGCCTGAGCATGATGCTGAAATAGAATCTGTTCTCTTAACTCTGTTTTGAGTCCTATGCTGCGTCATTTGAATGTGGTAATCTTCCTCACAATCCTTTTGACATGACTTTTTTTCCCTAAATTTTTAAAACTGTTTATAGCTGTACCAAAAGTATTTGAGGGTAACAGAGAGGTTACCCCTCTATGTTTAATTCTTTGAACATTCATTTAGGGGTGGTGGGAATAAGCCATTTAGTTTCCATTGTCCTTCAGAAGAAATATTTGCCCTCAGTGACATAATCAAATCTATATGTACAATGCAGGGGTGGGTTTCAATTTTTTTACTACCAGTTCTGGCATGGCTCGGTGGGCGTGGTGTGGATTGGTGGACATGGCTTGGTGGCATGGTATGGATTGGTGGGCATGGCTTGGTGGGTGTGGCAGGGGAAGGATACTGTAAAATCTCCATTCCCACCCCACTCCAGGGAATGGTTACTGCAAAAAACCCATTCCCTTCCGATCATCTGGGTGGGGGAAGGGGCTAGTCAGAGGTGGTATTTACCAGTTCTCCGAATTACTCAAAATTTCCACTACCAGTTCTCCAGAACTGGTCAGAACCTGCTGAATACCACCTCTGGTACAATGGTTTTGTTGACATTACATAAATCCTGACTGGCTAGGATAATTTCTTACTTATTTCCCTTGATATACTGTATATTTTCTTTATGTATTCATTATTCTAGAAAAGAAAAAAAGAAAAAATAGCATCTAAGAATAACAACAACTGAAATATTTAATAAATAATGTCCATATTAAAGGGTATTTTGAGGAAAACCATTCTACTGCTATCTCTGAGGCCCATGGGAAGGGATTTAAAAAATCAAGATTATTAAAATCTCACCTTGTTTGAACATGCATGTGATATCCCATAGACATACAAAGGGGCAGGATTTTGAACGAGTTGCTGTAACGGCCATCTTGACTTTTTTTCCCCACTCCCTTGGCTACCGCAATAATGATGAATGTTATGATGTGCGTGTCACAGATGACACACCATGTCCTTTTTGGTACTATGCCCAGCCTCTGGCCTCTATGGAAGTTGCATAAAACAGTTCTGCATTCACAAAGCGCATGAAGCCTCAAAAAAGTGTGTGAGAATGGTATATACTTTCTCACTTTTTTCAGAGACTGCAAAGCCATGCAAGATATTATCCAAAATTTCTAGGCCTCATGAGACCTGGAGCTGCCTCCGATATACATTTCAAAAAATATTTACAATTATATAAGTATTTATTTTTTCAATAATAAATTTAAAGTCTACTGGGTTAGTAAATAACTCAAGGCTGCTAATCCTTCAAATAAAAGAGAATATATGTAATATATAAGTCTTTGGATTCTTCGAGTGTGACTGTTGCTAATCCTTACTTTTCATGGCAATAAATATAATCTAGAACATAGAATCATAGGGCTGGAAGGGACCTAAGAGGTGTTCTAGTCCAACCCCTGCACAAGGCACTGGACCTTATACCATCCCAGACAAATGGTTGTCCAGTCTATTTTTGAAAACCTCCGTAATGGAGCACCCACAATTCTAAGAATCAAGCTATTCCATTGATTAATTATTCTTATTGTCAGAATATTTTTCTTTTACTCCTAGGTTGAATCATTTTTTAATAAGCCTCCTTCCATTGCTTCTTGTCCTGCCTTCTGATGCTTTTGGAGAATAAGCCAATCCCTAAAGTTAGTCAGTTTGGCAATGGAGAAATTCTTCTCAGATCCATCCTTGGACCAACCCCTCTCTTCTGAATCACCTCCCTTCTGGAATTTAAACTGGGAGGAGGTACTCTATGTTACCATTCTTTGAGTGACAAGTCTCATGCCTAATTGTGAAACTGATGTCACAAAGGGAGGGGGGAATCAACAACACTCCCCCTGGGAGATTAATTCAATATTGTAAATTAAACTGAATGGATATGACAAATGCAAGGATACACACATTAGCCATAAGATACTGTTCTTGTTCAGAGAATATTGTAAACAGTTGCTAGGTTTTGCTGATTTTTTCAGAAGAACCCTTGCATATTACAAATGTTCAGATTTTATTTTAATTTTGTTCTTTTGTTGTTATTCAAATAGGTACTTCTTAAGAGCCATCCTTTATTATGCAGTTTTATTGCATTTTATTTAATTTGTTTCAATATGTATATTCATTTCAGTTTTTTTACTCCCTGAGCATCAGTTTTTGTTGGAAGACATCACCATCATCATGTTTAGCAACAGCAGTGTCACTTAGACTTTTATACCGCTTCATAATGCTTTACAGCGCCCTTTAAGCGGTTTACCGAGTCAGCATATTGCCCCCAACAATCTGGCTCCTCATTTTACATCAGAAGGATGGAAGGCTGAATCAACCTTGAGCCTGGTGAGATTCTAACTGCCAAATTGCAGTCAGTCAGCAGAAGTAGCCTGCAGTACTGCATTCCAACCACTGTGCCACCACGGCTCAATTTAGGCTGTAAATTGCTTCTCATGGGAGTTAAAGCTCCTGTCACAAGAAAAGGAAAAAAGGAATATGAGAAGGATAACCCTGCAAGAATGTGTAGCAAATGTGGTATCAGGTGTAGGATTCTTAGTACACTGTGCTCTGCCTTGCTGGTTTAATAGGAAAACATTCTATTATATCTGTCAGCCTCTGCAGTTTATAGTTCAGGGAGATGTGATGATGGCAAGCCAATTTGTTTAAACCCAATCCTGTATGAAATTGGGAATGAAGCCATTTTTTAGAATAAAAAGAAAAAATAGATAAAGGACCTGTACTATCATCTCCCATGGCTCACAAGTCTGTATTTTGTTGTCAAAATAGCATTTGTACCTAATTTGACTTTCCTTCCAGAAATATGCTCAATAATAAGAAAAGTCCATGGAGAAATAACTATTTGGGGGGATAGATTCTGCTCCCTTCTCAACACATCCTTTTGCTATTAAAACACTATCATTTTTTTTGTCTGCACTTGACAATCTGTAGCTGAACTTAATTGCTCTAGCAATGAATGTCTGCTTTTTTTTTTCTCTGAGAATTTCATAGGCAAATTAAAGATTTCCTGTTAAAAACCTAATCAGCTAGAATACACACCGATTCTAATTTTACTATTCTTTGGATACACTTTTGCTTTTCTTTGGGTTGGAGTGAGTTTTGGTGGCTATTTCTGGCTCGTGAATTTTGTTTTATGCTCTGATGTGGCGCCAAGATTATTGACTTTGTTATATGGTTTAAAACCTTTAGCCGCAAACAGAACAAATAGTTATTAAATTAAAATAATTTGGGTCGTGCAAAGCATTTGAAAAGCACTTAGAGAAGTGATTGGTGAGGGACATATCCATTCTTCAAATACTGAGGCAATTGCATTCTCCTAAGAATTTGATGGGGCTCCTTTGAGGATTTTCTCAGATTCCGTTTGCATGCCAACCAGGTTATTTTTTAATTTTTTTCTTTTTCAATAGAAATTTCTACAGAAATGTGCATCTGAAAGTCTTCAGGGAAAGAGCTGTTTCTGCACATTATGAAAGCACTCAGGGAGCTACAGTGAACATTTTAAAGGACAAAAATCCCTTAGCATTTCAAGGAGTGATGCCAACCTGAAACTGAAATTATATAATAGAAAGGAAGAATTATGGATAGTTAGAGTTAGCACAAGGAAGACAGGATAAATTCTTGCCCCAGCCCAACAACACTGTTGCCAGGCTGCTATATCAATCTCTGTTAAAAATTAATGTCACCCAAATCAGAAATTTTCTTTGCCAGGCACCAGACATGGTCAATATTTTTAAACAGCAACAAACATCATTTCAAGTATGAAATACCACACCAAATTTGAGTGGAATTGGTTCTGTTGCTGTTTATAAAAATCAACCAATTTGATGTGAGGCGAAGAAAATTCCAAATGTTTGGGACAAGTATACCAGGGGGTGGGGGCACAGGGGGGGGACACCATTTTTTTTTTACCAGAAAGCTAAAATGGATGCCTGGATGAGAATCTGGGTTTATTTGAGGCTAAAAAATGGTACTGGTTGCTCTTTATAACAATCTACCATATTTGGTGCCCAGAGAAGAAAATTCCTGATGCCTGGGGTCAAGGGGGGGGGGGGGCATTTTTTTCAACCCAAATGCTTAAAGGGATGCTGGGACATGATTCAGGGTGGAATTTCATTCTTAAAAATGGTGCTGGTTACTGGTTTTTTTTTTTTAATCAAACATATTTGGTCCCTGGTGAAGAAAATTCCTAATGCTAGATTCAGTGATATATTTTTTCCCAAATTGTAAAACGGATGCCTGGTTGAGATTCTAGGTTGAATTTGATGCTTAAAATTTGGTGCCAAGATAATTGACTTTGTTGTATGGCTTAAAACCGTTAGCCTCCAAAAGAACAAATAGTTATTTGTGATAGTTGCTGTTTTTAAAAATCAACCATGTCTGGTACCTGGCGAAGAAAATTCCTGATTCCAGGATTGTGGGAGGATGGGAGGCCAAATGTTTTATCACCTAAATGTTAAAACAGATGACAAGATGAGATTCTGAGTTAAATTTAATGCTTAAAAGGGGTACTGATTGCTGTTTTTTTTTAATTGACCATATATTATGTCCAGCAAAGAAAATTCCTTATGGCAGGATCAGAGACGTGGGGGCCTAGGAGGCCAACAATTTTTTAAACCCAAATGCTAAAATGGACACTGGGACTAGATTCTGAGTGGCGTTTCATACTTAAAATTAGGGATGATTGCCCTTTTAAAAAACCTATAATATGTAGTTCCTCGCAAAGAAAATTCCTGATGCCAGGGTCAGGAATGTGGAGGGCCTAGAGGCCAAATATTTTTCTACCCAAATGACAAAATGGATGCTGGGACCAGATCTGGGGTGGAATTTAATACTGAAGAATGATGATGCTCAGAGTTGTTTGCAGTTGGAATGTCAAAAAAAAATAGGTATTCAGTTTTGATGTTCATGTATATTTAACTTTAAAACAGGAGACAAAAAATCTACTTTAAAACAGGGGATAAAATATTGTTTTGGAAGCTGTGGTCAGAATTTGAAATACATATTTTAAATCAATTTCTTCATAACGATTACAAGCAGTCCTTCACTTATGACCATAATTGAGCCCAGAATTACAATCATTTAGTTATTACAGCAGTAAGTCAAGACATCATGTGACCAAATCTCATTTTTCAACATTTTTGTGGCTATAGTTAAATGAACACCGTGATCATTACACAAATCAATTTTCTTCAGTGGTTGTTTTTGGTAAAAAAGTGGAAGTAAATGTCAGAATTAGGGGAGGGGGGTTCATAAATTGCAGTCATATCACCATGGAATTTGCAAAGTGTTGTAAATGTGAGCTGGTTGCAAAGTGTCCAAAATACAATCACATTACTCCAGATGGGTACAACTATCATCATTTTGAAATTGGATCATTAATAGATTTGGGCAGGGGTAGGTCTGAATAGGTTCATATAGTCATTAAATGCCCAGTCAAACTAATGTCTATGTATTCAAAAATTTTCTAGACTTCAAATGAAATAAGAATGACTGCATTGGACACATGCGCAAGGAAGATGGCTGCCTGAGCAGTGCTGCTCAGGTTTTGAGAGAGAAAAATGGCCAAAACAAACGGAGCCGAAGCCTAGAAATTGCTGAAAGTGAAGATTGGGCAAGATCAATGCAAGAGGGTTTCAGAAAAGCAGCTACCTGGATGATTACGAACGCATCTTTGCAGGAGGGGTCTTTCCCGCAACCATTAAAGGAAGCGGTGGTAAGACCCCTCCTCAAGAAGCCTTCTCTGGACCCAGCTATTCTTAAGAACTATCGTCCTGTCTCCAACCTTCCTTTTTTAGGGAAGGTTGTTGAGAAGGCGGTGGCGCTTCAACTCCGATGGACCTTGAATGAAGCAGATTATCTAGACTCCTTTCAGTCTGGTTTCAGGCCTGGGTACAGCACAGAAACCGCTTTGGTCGCACTGACCGATGATCTCTGGTGGGCCAGGGATAGAGGACATTCCTCTATCCTGTTGCTTCTTCACCTCTCAGCGGCCTTCGATACCATCGACCATGGTATCCTTCTGCGACGCCTAGGGGAGGTGGGAGTGAGAGGCACCGTTTTATGGTGGTTCTCCTCTTACCTCTCTGACAGGTCGCAGTCGATGTTGGTTGGGGGGCAAAGCTCGACCCCTAGGCTCCTTAAATGTGATGTGCCACAGGGTTTGGTCTTGTCCCCCCTCCTATTTAACATCTACGTGAAGCCGCTGGGCAAGATCATTCGACAGCACAGGGTTAAGTACCATCAGTATACAGATGATACACAGTTGTATCTCTCAGCCCCGTGCCAGCTCAGTGTAGCGGCGGACGTGATGTGCTGATGCCTGGAAGCTGTCAGGATCTGGATGGGGGTAAACAAACTCATACTCAATCCTGACAAGACTGAGTGGCTATGGATGTTGCCCCCGAAGGACAGCCTAGACAGTGCATCCTTGATCCTGGGGGGGTGGGTGAAAACTTACACCCCTCAGAGAGGGCCCACAATTTGGGGGTCCTCCTGGATTCACAGCTGACACTGGAACACCATTTGTCGGCTGTGACCAGGGGGGGCTTTGCCCAGGTTCGCCTGGTGCATCAATTGCGGCCCTACTTGGATCGGGAGGCACTTCAAATGGTCACTCACGCCCTAGTCACCTCAAGCCTGGATTACTGCAACGCGCTCTACATGGGGCTACCCTTGAAAAGTGTTTGGAGACTGTAGCTAGTCCAGAATGCAGCCGCGCGAGCGGTACTGGGGTACCTAGGTACACCCATGTTACACCTATCCTCCGCAAGCTGCATGGGCTACCTATTGGTCTCTGGATGTAATTCAAGGTGTTGGTTATTACCTTTAAAGCCCTACATGGCTTAGGGCCAGCGTACCTGCGAGACCGCCTACTGCCACATACCTCCCAGCGGCTGGTGAGATCCCCAGGGTGGGCCTCCTTCAGATGCCGTCAGCCAGACAATGTCAGCTGGCGGCTCCCCAGAGGAGAGCCTTCTCTCCTTTGGAATGAGCTACCCCCAGAGATCCGGACCTTACCCACCCTCATGGCCTTCAGAAAAGCTGTTAAAACCTGGCTATTCCGGCAGGCCTGGGGCTGTTGACCTCACTGTTGAGGTCCAGCTCCGATCAGAACAAATGTATGTGTGTTGATTTTAAATCTGTCTTTTTATCTGTCTTTTTTATTTTTTCATTATTTCTTTTCTCTCTTTTTTGTAAGCCGCCCGGAGTCCCTCGGGATTGGGCGGCCTATAAATCTTATAAATAAATAAATAAATAAGTAAGTAAGTAAGTAAGTAAGTAAGTAAATAAATAAATAAATAAATAAATAAATAAATAAATATTGAATAGAATAGAATTCAAGTCAAGTCAATTCAATTGAATTTGGACACACAAGAAATTTTTCTCCAGTGCATAAGCTCATAGAGTACATATAAACAGCAAGTCAGAGATCATCATTTATAGTTTAGTGTATCTAATTCACAACATTGGTGATATAATCAATTCAAGCATGATTTAACTCCCCAGCCTGGCTGAGTAACCATGCTGTGCTGGGGCTTGAGGAGGAGCGGTATGTGGTTTGTCACCAACTGGACCATGGCTATCATGGTTGGGTGGGTGATTTGGGCTGCTGACCTTGCTGCCTCAACCTCAGTTGCTTTGACTATCATTATTTGCGTCTGCCTCTGGATTACTATCTTGGACAGCACTTGTTTAATTTCATTCGGACTACTGGTGAGAAACAGAGGGGGGGTTGAGGCTTTGGACTGCCTCCTGTTCTAATTTGACATTCCGGGGACATCAGGGACATCATTCCATCTGCCCTCTATTTTACAATCGTCATCCACTCCACCGTCCACCGGACTGGACTTTTTCTGCGAACCCACCTACAACTTTACTCGAATTTGCACATCTTTAATAGCTGCACAATTTTCTTTTTGTATGGGGAATGCATGTGGTATGTATGTATTTGATTGAATGATCCCATACTTTTTAACTTTTTAATTTGTGTAATCCCCTTTTATATTATATTGTTGTATTTTTAAATTTTTGTGGAGGTGTGAGTGAGTGAGTGAGTGTTTGAGTGTGTAAGCGAGATTGGGATGGGAACCGAGTTTCCCCCACACTGAGTGCTTGCAGAAGTGTTGGGGGGATCTGGGCCTGTTCCAATCTCAGGATGACTGATTCGAAGGGCCTGTTGGGAAATGTGGGGCCTGTGGGGGTGGGTGGAGGGACTACGGACACGGGAGTGGGCTGGAGCATTACGGTCTTAACAGGGAGGAGCAGATATGGCGGGGACTTTAGGGCTGGAGCCTTCTCTGTTGCGGCTCCGACACTATGGAACAATCTCCCCGTGGAGATTCGTACCCTCACCACCGTCCAGGCCTTCCGCACAGCCCTCAAGAACTGGCTAACCCGTCAGGCCTGGGGATAATCTTATTTCGCCCCTCCCGAATGCTGAGTGAATGTTGAGTTTTATTGTCTAATTTATTTTGTGCACATTTCTTTTTTCGTATTGTCCTACACTCCCCTTCCTTTTTGATTGTAAGCCGCCCTGAGTCCCCTCAGGGAAAAGGGCGGCCTATAAATAAATAAATCTACAATCTACAAATCTATTACCGGGGAAGGAGGGCTCGCTACGTTACAGAGATCCCTCCTTCTGGCCCTATGAGTCCCACTCCAAGGCCAGATGGCGTGAGTAATCAGGACCCTGGTCTCAGGCTGCTGTCGCTAAATGCCAGGTCTGTAGTTCACAAGGCTCCCCTTATCTGGGACCTAATTTTAGATGAGAGGGCAGACCTGGCATGTATTACTGAAACCTGGCTGGGCCCGGAGGGAGGAGTCCCCCTCATAGAGATGTGCCCAGAGGGTTTTCAGGTGCTTCATCAGCCGCAACCTCAGAGAAGGGGTGGGGGTGTGCCTATTGTTATCCGAGAGTCTTTAGTACCTCGTAGGATCCCTGCTCTGGAGCTTGTCGGGTGTGAGTCCTTGCTGGTGAAGTTGGACCTCAAGGGTCAAGTGGGCTTGCTGTTAACGTACCTGCCTCCCAACAGCATTGCAGCAGCCCTCCCATCGCTCCTCGAGTCAGTAGGACTCCAATTGCGCAGAGCCAGCCGAGGCACCAGGGGAGAATCTGGATGGACATCACTGGATTGATTTTCAAGCTGTTACCCCTGAGGACGTGGACAAGGCCATGGGAGCCGTAAGTGCCTCCACATGTGTGCTGGACCCATGCCCCTCCTGGCTGGTTGCTAACAGCAGGGAGGTGACACGGGGCTGGATCCAGGCAGTTGTTACCGCCTCCCTTCGAGAGGGGCTCTTTCCCCCCGCTTTAAAGGCGGCGGTGGTGAGACCCCTTCTGAAGAAGCCATCTTTGGATCCAGCCATTTTAAACAACTATCGTCCTGTCTCCAACCTCCCCTTCGTGGGGAAGGTTGTTGAGAAAGTGGTGGCCTTTCAGCTCCGGTGGTCCTTGGAGGAAACTGATTATCTAGATCCCTTCCAGTCGGGATTTAGGCCTGGCTACAGCACGGAAACAGCTTTGGTCGCGCTGACCGATGATCTCTGGAGAGCCAGGGATGGAGATTATGCCTCCGTCCTAGTGCTCCTTGACCTCTCAGCGGCCTTCGATACCATCAACCATGGTATCCTTCTGCGACGACTGCGGGAGGTGGGGGTGGGAGGCACTGTTCTACGGTGGTTCTCCTCTTACCTCTCGGACAGGTCGCAGTCGGTGTTGGTCGGAGGGCAGAGATCGACCCCTAGGCCCCTGAATTATGGGTTGCCACAACTCGGTGAAGCGGTTGACGTGATGTGCCAGTGCCTCGAGGCTGTTAGGGCCTGGATCGTGGTTAACAAGCTTGTACTCAATCCGGATAAGACCGAATGGCTGTGTTTCCCTCCTACTAATTGGCCAAGTTTTCCATCTCTCAGGCTGGGGGGTCAAACAGTACACCCCTCAGACAGGGTTCGCAATTTGGGAGTCCTCCTGGACCCACAGCTGACTTTCAAACACCACCTGTTGGCTGTGACCAGGGGGGCATTTGCCCAGGTTCGCCTGGTGCACCAGTTGCGTCCCTACCTGAACCGGGAGGCCCTCACAACAGTCACTCGTGCCCTTGTGACCTCTAGACTGGACTACTGCAACGTGCTCTACATGGGGCAGCCCTTGAAGACAATTCGGAGACTTCAGCTTGTCCAGAATGCAGCCACGCGAGCGATCGTGGGTGTACCTCGGTTCACCCACGTAACATCTATCCTCCGCGAGCTGCACTGGCTGCCTATTGGTCTTCGGATACGCTTCAAAGCGCTAGTCGTCACTTATAAAGCCCTTCATGGTATTGGACCTGGGTACTTGAGAGACCGCCTGCTGCCAATTGCCTCCAATAGACCGATCAGATCCCACAGATTAGGCCTCCTCCGAATTCCATCCACTGGCCAATGCCGACTGGCGACTACCCGGAGGAGAGCCTTCTCTGTGGCTGCTCCGACCCTCTGGAACGAGCTCCCCATGGAGATTCGAACCCTCACCACCCTCCAGGCCTTCTGCAAAGCCCTTAAAACCTGGCTGTTCCGACAGGCCTGGGGCTAAAGAGCTTTTGCCCCCCTCCTCGAATGGTATGGTTGTTGTGTGTTTTTAAATTGTGTATTTATGTTCGTCTTTTTATCCCCTGTCTGTACCCCCTTCCCTGACCAAATTGTGAGCTGCCCTGAGTCCCCTTCGGGGAAAAGGGCGGCATATAAATGAAATAAATCCTAATCCTAATCCATTAAACATTAGGTGCTTTGGCTATGTTAGAGAAATCAAAGGAATGAATATAGTTGATGGAATCAATGTTTGAAATTAAGCCTACATCTTTTCTATAGCCTTAGTAACATTTTTAAAGTAACTTAAGTTTGATAAATGGTTCGTGGATTAAAGAATTGGAATACCCAATAATGGAACATGAAAGTTGTGGTCTTAAAATGCTAAATTAGCTTCAATAGATTTAAAATTAAAACTGATGCATCAAAAGATCTTATTTTGAGCATACTGGATACCCCAAATAATATATTTGAAAGCATGAAAATCAATGTTGGTGATGTAAAAATGTGGGTGTCATTGACTCATACGATTTGTTCTTGTGAATCATTGATGTTCTTTGAGGATAATATTATAATATATAAAAATTGGTTTATAAGGTAACTTTTTAGTCTTAAATGTGCCAATGTCATGTTAAATTATGTGTCCAAGCTTTAGAAATGTGCTGTTTTTGAAATCTTGTATCAGGCTTGGGGTGCTCCTGAGACAATTATTTTGAGAAATTGAAAAAGTAGTACTATTTCTAACTTTTCAAGAGATGTACCGCTTAATCATTTCTGAAAGGCAATTTTATCTATTGGTAAAAAAATAAATAATAATAAAAATCCACCTCAATGTGTTTTCTCCGTGTGGTGTGTGGATATCAATGGCTTGGTGTGGCTGTTGTTCTTCTGTGACATGAGCCAGCCATTGGAATGACAGAAAGAGGAAAATAAGTTCACTTAATTGTCATGAGGCCTGATGAGCTGACCTGTCAGACACACAGTTATTTCTAAACTGTTTCCTTCATTTCCCTCATCTATTGGCAGACACCTTGCCAAAATAAAGCAATTTTATGTAATTATTTGTATCCCAGCATTATTTTTACAAATAATTTAATGTGGCGAACATATCTAACACAGCTTTCTCCCCCTATTAACTTGTGAGGTGAGTTGTGCTGAGAGAAACTGACTGGCCCAATGTCACCCAGGTGGACTTTCATGGCTACGGTGGAACTAGAACCCATGGTCTCCCATGTTCTGGTGGGTGCCTTAATCTACCAGACCAAACCGGTTCTCTTGCATCATTAAAGATACACTGAAAACTTCTAGAAAAGAGCTAACTTTGGCCTTCTTCCTCTAAATTTCGCTGTCTCCTCTGGAATGCATCCCCTCCTCATGGCAATCCAGATTACATTCAGCCACCAGAGCTGTTGTGGTTGGGATTTTAAGGCAGCTATCCCATTGGTCAACTTGGTCTATACGTTGGGGATTATGGTCCTGGAAGGACACCCAGTTTCTCATTTGGTACGGGACAGCCACAACTTCACCTAGATTCCCAATGGGGAAAAAGAAGATTGCCTGTCAGTGATCTTCCCAGATGTTCTTCCTCCAGTGGAGAGGCAGTAGGGGTTCAGTTGAGCCATTCCAGGAGGAGGTCAAGCCATGTTGAGCACACTACAGGGCGGGGCATAACCTTTTCCTAGGGGGTCACAGCAAGATCGACAGCAGTTTACAACTTCCGCGACACCTCATTTTAAAGCCCATAAAAAACTGAATTGAATGAGCTATTAAATGTTAAATTTGCTTTAAGAATGGCTGGAAAATTCGATTCGGAAGAACAAAGGATCATTGACAGAATAAAATGCATTGCCTTTCGAGAGGCTCGCGATGCTGGAGCGACGTTTATCAATCGAAAATGGATTGCAAACAAATTGAAACGTCATCCGGATTGGGTTACTGATAATTGGAACAAAACAGCCCAAGAATGTTTCACAAAATTTGGAGAAGGGCGTCCTCTGCAACTGTCCCAAGAAAGCAAAGCCATCATTGCAACTGGCAGTCGCAAACAACGAAAAGGAAACCGAAAAGTGGCCCAAGAAATCCTTCAAATTCGTGGAAAACGAGTTGATCAAAGGACAATCGGCCGATATCGAGAACGAGAAGGTTTGAAGCCATTCCACGTCATTTGCAAACCATTGAAAACTCAAACACACGTTCAAGATCGGCTTTGGTTGTGCGATTGGTTGTCTGAATGGACCGAGGAAGATTTTCTTCATTTGGCGCCATCTGACGAATTCTTCATTTATGCCATTCGAAAACCGAATTTCCAGAACGATCGAATTTGGGCTAAAGACGTCGACGACATCGCCAAACATGAACGATATCGACAAATCGTTCGCAATCCGACTTGCATCGGGATTTTCGTCATTTTCACAGCCAAGAAACTGCATTGGGTTTTGAAGGATAAAGGGGAATCCTGGGATGGCAGTTATTTCCGTGAGAAAATTTTATTGGAGAATGTCATTCCATTTCTCAGTGATCCAGACAATGTCTTGGTGGTTGGTGAGGCTGTCTTTCTTCATGACAAAGCTCCTTGCATGCGTGCAAATGCGACTCAGCAATTGTTAAAGGAAAACAATGTCGAATTTTGGGGCAATGACGTCTGGCCGGGAAATTCGCCAGATCTCAATCCGGCAGAGAACATTGGGGCCATAATTAAGGATGAAGTGGAAGCTCTGATGATTCAGGAGCAAGGTCAAAATCGATATTTGGTTGAAACTTTGAGAATGAATTTGGAAACTGTGTTGAAAAATCTGGAAAATCGAACGGAACTGTTTGAAGATTTGTTGTGTTCTTATCCACCTCGTTTGAATGCTGTTCGAAGGGCTAATGGTGGTCATACTGACTATTAAATCATGTCAATAAACTCAGTTTTTGATGGGCTTTCGAATGGTGTATGAATTATTTGTGTTGTTATTACAAGTGTTGCTGTGACCCCCTAGGAAAAGGTTATGCCCCGCCCTGTACACTAGTAAATTCCAGTCTCTCCCTCCCTCCCTCCCTCCCTCCCTCCCTCCCTCCCTCCCTTCCTTTCTTTCCACTCTCTTTCTCTCTTTTTCTTGTCAAACCCAGAAATGGGGGAGGGAAATGGAGACCAACAAGGAGGAAGTAAAAGAGGAGGAAACCTGACATCGAGTAAACGCAAAGAACATTACTGTATATAGTGAAAAAATAAATAAAAACATCTGCTGTCTTGTTTTTCTGTGTCTAATGCCACCCTTGCAAAGCAATACACCTGCAGTTCAAAAAAAACCCCTCTATTACACAATGACACTGTGAAGATTAGATTAATTTTTATTTAAAATGTAGGGGTTTTTTCAGTTTTAACCTCTGGCAACTGTCCAAACTAGTTCCTGGAGTTTCTGTGGCAAAATTTTGGAACGTGATTTTTGTTGTTGTCTGCTTCCTAGGCCAGAGAGAATGACTGCCCCAAAGTCACCCAGCTCGCTTTGCGCTTCAGGCAGAACTAGAATTCACTGTCTCCTGATTTTGAGCTTGATCCCTTCACCACTAACATTACACTACACTAGCCATTTTCTTTCCTTTCCATAACACAATTCATAATTATTATTTCTTTCCTATGATAAATGTCTATGGAGATTCTCAGTCATCCAGGTCAAGGTTGTCCCAAAAGTGCTTTTTCAAGAGGCAACTGGACTTTCTGGTTTTTCGCTGAAGATGTTTCGTTTCTCATCCAAGAAGATGAGCTGAAGAAGCTTCTTGGATGAGAAGCAAAACGTCTTCAAAGAAAAACAAGAAAGTCCAGTTGCCTCTTGAAAAAAGCACCTTTGGGACTTTCCTATGATAGATTTGAAATCTGTTCCTTTGTTGTTGTTTGCTGTTTGTTTTGTTTTTGGAGATTTTTATGTATTTTTCCTCCACTGGTATATTTCTGTGTATGTGGTGTGTGGTGTAGAGGTGGGTTTTGGTTTGGTTGTGCACATACAGAGGCATGCAGAAGTGTCCGGGTGGGTGGGCGGAGCCTCCCACTGCCACCACTACTGGTTTGGCCAATCCGGGCCAAACCGGGAGCAACCCACCTCTGGTTTGGTGTTTTTGTTTAACAAATATATTAATTTCAGTAAAACCTCTTAATAAATAAACAATATTTTAATTTAAAAATAAAATAAAATAAAAACCTCTTTGTACTGCTCCAGGGAGTAAAGCATTGTCTTATCGACAATCACATTTCATTTTCTCAAAGCACAGTGAAATTATAGCTGGTCTTTTGTTATCTAGAGCAATGTTTTCTTTTCAAAGACTCCTCCAGGGCTTGTTTAATTGGTTGGGTTTTGAACTTAGCAAACAATTGTCAATTGCAGCAAATGACAAGGTCTGAACACTGGTAAGCAGTTAGCTGTCATCCATCATACATACTTATGTTTTAGTTTAGGCCAGTGCTAATGTCTTGTTTAATTCTATCCCTTTAGGGCTTAAGAGAGAAGCAGAAAATTGTGCATTAAACAAATCATTCTCCTATTTCTAATTCTGATCTGTTGGTAACTCTCCTCAGAAAGGATTCTTTACCACAGTCTTTGTTAAGAAGTTCAAAAGAAATTGACTACTGCACGTATAAGGTGTTCTGAAGCCCAACAATGAATCTGGATTTCCATCTACACATTTCATACACAATCTTCCTTCATGCTTCCTTTGGGTGAAAGATATAAGAAACAGAGGCCCTGGGCTATGATTTACTGAGTGGCATTTATTGGACTATATAGTGTACAAGAGTCAATAACCCATTGTGTTATTAATCTCTTCTTTGACTTTAAATCAAAACAGTCCTTATATTTCTGAGGTATTTAGGGATACAGGTTTGTTGGAATCAAAACTCATGCATTTTTTTTCCAGCACAGTGAGAAATGTCAAACATTTGAGCCATCAAATACTCTATAGCTCTGGACTGGACACAGTGTTTCAGCCAAAATATGTTTTGCAATTTTTCAAGCATTTTCTTTCAAAGGCTTCTATTTTCTATGTAATTCTCAAGGTGTTAAGAGGATTTATATTGAATGTCTCCTTATTGTACATTTAAGCTTAGTTTACCATTGGAGGGGATAGAGAAAACTACAGATTCCTTTGCTGTCTAATATATTTTGTTCTATCATTTTGAGGTCTCTCTGGCTGTCTATATTTCCCAACGTGTCTGAAAAAACCCAATGTGTCAAATTTTAGATATTATTGAAACATAAGAAACCAGGGAGCTACAGACTGATCAATAATTCACTATCACTCACATGCATATCCCTTGATCAAGCTGTAAATAAATAGGCACAGGGACTCTATAACTCCTTCCCTGAATTTCACTTGTTTTCTTGCAGTCATATATACTTATGAACTGTATGCCCTTTAGGAGTAAGCAACATAATACAAAATGCAGAAAAGGAGTAACCAGCAGTACATCAAACACATTAAAGACATGAGAAACATAAAGCAAAGGAAATATATTTAAAGCCAGTTTACAACAGTACCATTCATTATGCGTTTCCATACCTCAATTCCTTGCAAACCAACCAGAGGTGGTATTCAGCAGCTTCTGACCAGTTCTGGAGAACCAGTAGTAGAAATTTTCAGTAGTTTGGAGAACCGGTAAATACCACCTCTGACTGCCCCCCACCTCTATTCTCTGCCTCCCAAGTCCCAGCTGATTGGGAGGAAATGGTGATTTTGTAGTAACCTTCCCCTGGAGTGGGGATGAATGGGGATTTTACAGTATCCTTCCCCTGCCGCGCCCACCAAGCCATGCCCGCCATGCCATGCCATGCCCACCAAGCTACGCCCACAGAACCAGTAGTAAATAATTGAATCTCACCACTGAAACCAACTAAGCTTCCATCAGGTCAATAACCTGGTTTATATACTGCCTTTTGTTCTTTAAATTTCTAACTTCTCTTCACTGAGCCAAGGTGGCGCAGTGGTTAAATGCAGCACTGCAGGCTACTGCTAGATCAGCAGGTCAGCGGTTCAAATCTCACCGGCTCAGGGTTGACTCAGCCTTCCATCCTTCCGAGGTGGGTAAAATGAGGACCCAGATTGTTGGGGGCAATATGCTGACTCTCTGTAAACCGCTTAGAGAGGCCTGAAAGGCCTATGAAGCGGTATATAAGTCTACTGCTATTTTTCTAAATCATAGCCAGCCAGAACTACAGTATCTTGATCTTCTCTTTCCATTTGACAAATTCATTCTTCCTCTATATTGTTATGAGACTTTCTTCCTCATTCATTCCTTTTGTATGAACAAACCACTTCTTATATTGGCCATTCAATTTATGTTCAATCCATGTTCATTCAGCACCTACTTAAAGGCAGTCCTTGATTTACAACTGTAATTGGAACCAGAATGTCTGTCTCTAAGCAGTGCAGCCGTACAAATAGTCTATTTAGAATTTCTTATGACCTTGGTCCTCTTCTCTAAATCTTTCAATCTTTCCTCATGAACAATCAAATGAAACATGGTTTTAGTTTTATGTCATTCCATTGATATTTGTATCTGTGAATAAAGTTATGCTTAAACTGCATATCTGAAACATGATTTTTTCTAAGCAGATATTCAGCAGTGAGTCACTATCTTCATTTATTCATGGTCTCCAAATGGCCTATTCCGTACTGTCCTATTTATTTTTCATATTCTTTCACAAAATATGTTTGTCGTCCTGAACTGAATTCATTCTGTTTGTCCTAAAGCATAAACGTATCACCAGTCAATGAAGCTGTAAAAGTAGAACTATCATCAATCTGTGTATTCCTACTTTCATATGCACCCAAAACAACCTAAATAACATCAATACATATTTTCTGACATTCATTTTAGCAATTGCAGGAACCCCATAATTCACTCCCAGAATTTTATTATATTTTTTCTTGTGTATATACTATGTATACTTATGAACCCATCATTCTATGCCTTTTGGGAGAAAGCAACTCCCACCATGCAAAGTGCAGAGAGAAAGTAAGCAACAGTACATCAAAGAAATGAAAGACATGAGAAACATATTCCCTTGATGCATTAATCAACTTCACTCTTCAAGGTTGGACTACTTTTATTCAGATCTATTATGTTTTCCATTTATTCTTAGTTTCATATAGACAAACACATAACATGTATACTATAATTCATTCATTCACTCATTCATGGTCTTTATCAGTTATTCCTCCTACTTTCCTGATCTTGGAAGTCAGATAATTAGTTGAGGATTATGTAATTATTTATGGTGGGTGGGTTTATACTTCAGGGATCTGATTTTGTGTTTGTTTGTTTTGTATTATTGTGATGTTATTTTGGTTAATGTTTTTACATGTTGTTAACCACCTAGAGTTGTCTAATAAATTAGTCAAACATTCAACATTATAATCTTTCGGATCCATCTTGGCAATATCTATGATTCCACAGATATTGACCATAATTTTACTCAAGCAAGCTTCCTCATAATGCTTAGATTCAGCAAGAGTAATTTAGATTGCCAGAACTACAAACATATAGCATTCTGCTGTATTATAGATATGAACAACACTGGTCAGTTGTGGCATATTTTGGCCAGTGTACCACAAAAGCAACCAAAGTTTAGTTGTCTCCCAAGGATACTCACACTATGCAAATGGATTCTGTGATATAGAGATTATCTTGCAAACTAAGATGCTATTGTTCACATCCCACCAACTATATTATATCATATACAGATCTTTACGGATTTAATTACATACATTTTGATTTTTATGCAGTTATACTATTATAAAACTAAAAATCTCCTGTTTGTCCCTCAATTTGCTTTTAATGTAGTACATGTTTCCATTTTTTTATGTTTGACACTTTTGTTTGAATTCTCTTCTTGTCATGCAAAATGTCATTGTAGCTTACAATTACAAAGAACCCTTGATTATAAAACTAAAATAATAAGAAAGAATGGGGCGGGTGGAGGCAGCACACATGAAGAGACAGACTGTGGTGAATTTATAATGCATTTAAAGTGTGAAGCTGTCCATTTAACCCTTAACAATATTCATTTTCTTCACAGTGTGCAAGCCTTGTCAGTGGTTTGAAAAGCTATGAATTTAAATTACCTTAAGCAGTCTGAGAAATGAATAATTTGATAGGTATATCTGGCAGATAGTTGGATAATCACCCACCTTTCTTACCTCATTTTGCTCCTGGGAATTGACTTTAGGAGGTGTTCACCAAAATCAAGTTTGCAAATAAGGTCAGTGAAGAGAACAAAAAGTGAGAAGGGATAAGGACTTCCCTTCCCTCTTGATGGTATGTGGTATGTTTTAATATTTCCAGACATCACTTTTTTTACTATATTTAGAAAACCCAGCATCGATTTCCTCCTTCATATAGTAATATTGACAATATATTACAGACAAGAAGCAAAATTCTTCCCAGTCTTCACCAAAAGCTTACTAGTGTCATTATGATAGTGTCACTAGGTCTTCTACACTTTGCTAGTCACTCCTTATTGCTGTGTTATACTTAAAACTGATTTCATCATGCCTTTAACCTCACAATTTCCTTATGATTGACAAATGGAAGAGAGTTGCTAAGATAACTTCAATGACTTTTGAATCCAAGACATTTTTTTTGCTTTAGACAATATTCAAACAGTGAATTTTATCTGTTGATTGGATTTTTATCCAAACTTTATTAATACCTAAAGGTAGCAAACATACCTAATACTCCCTCTTCCTATTTTCTCCACAACAACATTCTGTGACATGTGTGGCCTGAAAAAGAATAACTGGCCCAAAGTCACTCAGTTGTATGTTAACACCTTGGACACCTAGAGAACACACTGCTCAACATAGAAATGGAATGTATGATATAAAACAATAAAAATAGTTTTAAAAAGTTATTTTCTAGATTTGATATTCTACCTTGCATGGAGAGAACTAGTCTACTTAGGATGAAACTGGACATTGGTGAACCAAAGAAGTTTCTGGGATGAGAAACAAAATGTTTTCAAAGGAAAAAACCAAGAAAGTCTAGTTGCGTTTTGGGGGAGGGAAGCACTTTGGGACACTCGTAAAATTCTTTGGAAGTGCTTTAGTTAAAGCACAGTCTCTCTTTCCTATTCATTAAACTACTGGTTTGTTTTTCCCATTTCCATGTGAGCCTGAACAAAAGTTATGGCAGTTTTAAGAGTCACATTAAAGAGTGAGATCCTTCAAACAGTAGCACATTTTCAGGTTCACAGGGAAAAAATTTAAAAAATGTATGTGTTGTAATGTTGTGATGGCATAAAAGCCAAAGTATTTCTTCCAAATAGTTTTTTAAGGCTGCATGGCCTTCTTAACTAAATTTGAAATATTAGTTGGATTGTTGGTAGTGAAGCTCTCATAAACAATCATACAGGCAAACTTCTATAAATTCCTGGGAAATTTAGCATTAGTAAAAGATACTTCAACATCCAAAAACCCAACTGCCAATGGGACAAAAGATTAAAATTGGTTGTAATGTTGAAATGGATCAGTGGAAGAGAAGGTCTCTTCTCTTCTCTTGTATGGTTAAAAGGTCTGAAATTCACATTTTCTTACCATTGAAAATAAAACTTTTAAAAAATGGTCTGCTGTTGGTATATGACACCAGAGAAATTATCTAAGATGCATTAAAGTATTTCTAATCACTGTTGGAAATGTGAAAAGATGAAGGGATATTTTATCACGAATGGTGCACTTCTGAAAAAAGTGAAAAGAGACTGGATACAAAATACAGAAGGTGATTCAGAGATTTTTAAAAATTAACTTTCAGGTGAAAGAGGAACTTTTCTTATTAAGACTTATGGACACTTAACTAGAAATGGTAACTGCAGCAAGGCTATTATATCCACAAAGATGGAAGGCTACTGAAACACCAATAATGGAGGGTGGATTGTGATGATGGCTGAGCTTGCAGAAATGGCTAAACTGATTTGTTTGACCAAGGAGAGAACTATAATTACTTTTATAAAAGACTGGGAACCCTTTATAGCCTTTTTGCTGAAAATGGATAAAAATAAATTGCTGATTTCAGGATTTATTCCTTTAAAGGTTTGTATATGAGAAGAAGGAAACTATGATATGCAATATGGCAGGATGGAGATGGCAATTACTATGTTTGTAACAGCTGCAAAGAAGATTGGAAGTAGATTCTTTGGCTACCTTCTTTTTTCCTACTTTTTCTTTTAACCTATTATGTTTTTTAAAAATTATTCTATGTAACTGTCATTTTTAAAAATCTTTGTAAAATCTTCTGATAAAAATATTTTTTAAAAACCCCAAATCCATATTTGGAGATGGGGAAAAAAAGCTTGATTGACTACTCAGAGAGTAGCAAAATACTGTTTCCTTGTTCTTAAGGTCCTTCCTTAGTTATAAATCAGAGCTGGCTTAATTTCTCTTGCCAAGCATTTGCAGCTGTCTTTGTGAGCAATGTTTGTGGAGCTTCTCAGTCATCCAGGTCATGGTTGTCCCAAAAGTGCTTTTTCAAGTGGCAATTGCACTTTCCAGATTTTCTTTGAAGACATTTTACTTCTCATCCAAGAAGCGTCTTCAGCTCTGACTGGATGGTGGCAAATGGAAGGATTTATACTACTTGCAGACAGTTGATCATTTGCTAAAAGAGCAAATTGTTAAGGCCACCTAGAGGTTTATCTGTGTCATCAGAGTCACCTGAGTAGTGCAAATGGGTGTGGAACTAACCGTTGAAAGGACTGTGTTATAGGACTGGGGATAGATGATGTTGTATCCCTCCCCTTCTGTTGAGAGGGGGCTGTTCAATGTTGATATAGATGGCCTCTTTGACCCCTTTTTCAAACCAGCGGTCCTCTCTGTCCAAAATGTGGACTTTACTGTCCTCAAAAGAGTGACCTTTGTCTTTTAAATGCACATGGACTGCTGAATCTAGTCCTGATGATTCTCCTATGTTGTGCCATGTGATTATGAAGTGGTTGTTTTGTTTCCCCAAAATACAGATCTACACATGGCTCACTGCATATACCAGGTTGCTCAGTTTGTGTATCGGTCGTTGAGGTGGACAAGCTTCTGCCATAGTATATTTTTGGATTTGAAGTGTGCACGTATGTTGTAGAGGCTGAAGATCCTCCTGAGCTTTTCTGATCTTCCTGCAATGTATGGAATGACAATGTTGCTTCATTTATTGTTCTCTTAGTTGTCCATCATCTATCTACAATCTACAACACAGCTCTTTCAATAATTCCAAGAAGGCTCCACACTCATTTGCACTATTAAGGTGACTGATGACACAGATTAACCTCCAGGTGGCCTTAAAAACTCAAAGAATTCAAATGACCATCTGTGTGCAAGGAGTATAAATCCTTCCATTCCAGTCAGAGCTGAAGAAGCTTCTTGGATGAGAAGCAAAATGTCTTCAAAGAAAAAATCAGAAACTCCAGTTGCCTCTTGAAAAAGCACTTTTGGGACTTTGAGAGCAAGGTAATATGATGATGAAGTGTCATTTGGGATAAGGTGGTTCAATTCCATTAGAGTTCCATTTGTTCTCTTGAGAACTGTCCAACTAACTAATTAACAAAGGGATGGATACGTTGTGAGAAGAAAAAAGTACCTGGTCAGCACTCAGCTGGTGGACTCAATTCAGCTTGATGGATCAGCACAAGATATGTTCAGTTTGATAGCTATTGATGTTGAACTATACAATCAAGGATGGATGAATCAGAGGGAGCTATTTTCTCAAGAGTCAAAATAGCTCAGTTTTTCAGAGCTGTTCATCTAGGTTTCAAAAAGGGAAGCTTTTCTTTACATTTCTCTCTGAGTCATCGTTCTTTCTGATCCAACTAGAAGACAGATACAGTAGTAATGTAGCTACATTACTGCATGACTAAATAAGTCAAGTATTCTTAGTAGAATTACTAATACAAGTAAATAGGCACTGGGCAATCTATTTTGAGAGGCCCACTTGTGCTACAGGAAGTCCTTTCAAAATATTCTCTGTTCATTCTATTGAACAATATGGAGTAAGAGACATTGCTGAAAACTAGGTAGGCCACTTCTGTTAAGTGGTTTTATTTCTCACCTGACTTTTTAAAAAACAGATGAGATGTTCAGGTCTCTCTCTGATTATAAAGAAGAAAATGTGCATGCTGAAATTAGGGGAGTGGGTAAGAATAAAAGAGGACCCTATTCATCATTTTATGAGAAAGATGATGTACTATGAATATAACTTTTCACCTGTGGTTTGTTGTATAAATACACTGAAGATATAAGAAGAAATATGATGTTTGAAGGGTATGTTTAAAAAGTAGTACTGTCCATCACAAAATTTTGTCCTTGTGGTCAAGGAGATGGCTGTATAGATGGCAAAGGGGATTACTTTTGCCATCTATACAGCCATCTCCTTGAGCACACGGACAAAATTGTGTGTTAAAGTATTATTTTAGATAAAATAGGTTAGCTGCCCTGCTGGCTCATATTTCTGGAAAGAAGGAGCAAAGGTTGCTGGGTGTGTAGACTAAGAGTATACTCAAAGCAAAGTTACCCAAGAGATTAAGGTCATTCCAAGCTGCCCAGTTAAAACAAGCAGGCACCTATACTGGGCAGCAGCATTGTAGAAAGATGCCAGAGGGTCACTTTAATGACAACAGCAAAAGCATCATTTTATACTATCTGGGAGAAAGAACTAGCACTAGCACTTAGACTTATAAACCACTTCATGGTGCTTTACAGTCCTCTCTATGTGGTTTACAGAGTAAGTATATTTTTCAGCATAATTGATGTTGAAAAAGAACCTTTGAAACAACTATGACATAGATCAGTGGTTCCCAAACTTGGCAACTTTAAGACTTGTGGACTTCAACTCCCGCTCTGCTGGCTGGAGAATTCTGGGAGTTGAAGTCCACAAGTCTTAAAGTTGCCAAGTTTGGGAACCACTGACATAGATGACAGAATCTCCACAGACCAGAGGTGGGTTTCTCCTGGTTTTAGTACCGGTTTGCTTCGCACACACTTTGCGTGTGCGGAACAATTTACAGTGAACTGCGCACATGTGCGCGCTAGTATACTACTTGCCGGCAATGGCAGCAGCAACCAGGGAACTGGTTCGTGGGTGTGGCCAGCCGGGTCACTGCTGGTTCTGCAAGCCAGGCAAAAATACCATTACCGGTTTGACTGAACCATGCCAAACTGTGAGTAACCCACCTCTGCCACAGACACTTTTCCTAGTACACTTAGAAAACCAATTCCCTGAAGTTTATTTCATTCACTCATGCCAACTTTTCCTTCATATATTAGAACAAAAACTGTAAAGATGCAACAATCACATTTACATCTAACAAGTCTCAAGCTATTCCATGAACAAACAACAAACTAATCTCTCTCTCTCTCTCTCTCTCTCTCTCTCTCTCTCTCTCTCTCTCTCTCTCTCTCTCTCTCTCTCTCTCTCTCTCTCTCTCTCTTTATGTATATATATATATGTATGTGTGTGTGTGTGTGCGTGTGTATATGTATATGTATGTGTGTGTGTGTGTGTATATATATATATATATATATAGTCTCACAACATTAATAGGTTCCTTTTAATCATTTTTTCTAGTACATTATCATTTACACCATTGCAGATTATTATTTTCTACCTTAGAATTTATTCATATTGTGCAACCACTGGATAATTTATTTGATTATTCTATTAATTGTGGTAAATCTCATCTACTTCCTACGGTCTCCAATATTTTTGTGGAAATTTGTAGAAGTGGAGACTTCACGCCTTTCTTGAATTCTTTTCAATGTAAAAAAAATATTTAAAGGAAATTACCTTCATTTGTGGATGGAAATTTCAACAAAATTCCAAATAAAAATACCCTATGACTATCATTAAGTGTTGTACCTTATGATTTGTGATGACTGTATTTTTTCTTTTATGTAAACTGAGAGCATATACATCAAAGACAAATTCCTTGTGTGTCCAATCACACTCGGCCAATAAAGAATTCTATTCTATTCTATTCTATTCTATTCTATCTATAAAAGTCAATAAAAATGGGTGATTGAAAATCCAGCTGACATTATGGGAAAAGGTAAATGAATATTACCACACAAAGACAATGCTAAATGTTGTCAGTATACATCCTGTATAATATGTTGACGTGAAAAGTAGTTTCTGGATTTACATAGTAATTCTTTTTAATAATGTAAAGAAGTAGAATAGGCTACATCAGTTTTCCTTGCTAATTGTAAACAGTACTAATTAATTTTGGAATATTTGACCAAATAAGAACAACCAAAATTCAGTTTTATCCCAAGGGTGTTTATTCTACTAATTCAAACAAACATATTTATTTTCATTGCTCAAAGAAAAGAAAATCCTTGCCGGAAGGACTACACTTCAAACAGAACTAGGATTTTAAAGCAAATGGACAACTTTTGGCTCCTAATACTCCCTGGATTAAACTCAAATTAACTTGGGGTTCGGGTCTTGTTGTTGTTGCTTGGTAGGATGATTTTAGGTATATTTAGAAAGTAAATATACCTAAAGAAACATGTGCACAAATGCATACTTGCATCCCCGCCCAAAAGAATTCTCTTTCCCATGGGTGCTTCTCTGGGCTCAGAGCTCCTTTTCTTTTTAATTAAAAGATTCTTGCATTAAAAGCTGTATTAATAATTTATGGCCAATATTAATGGCCAAGTTAAAACTTTAACAAGTTGCTGTTACAAAACTGTCAAATTGTAACAGCCCTGCCTCCTCCAATTTCTACTCCTTCTGATGAAGCAGAGGGAGACGCCTTATTGGTGTGCAGTGTTACCAATTATCTGACAGAGCCAGAGTGTATTTCGAGCTAATCAGAAATAAGAGCACAGAATTAAATCTCCCATGTGAAACTCATCATTTACATATTTATGATTCAGAAATGATAATAAGGCTAATGAGAAGCTCATGTTGAGCCTTTAAAAGTCAACTCAATCTTACAGTTAATTTTCAATAGTATGAGCTTCCTTGTACCCAGAAGTTAGGGGAGGGAAAGATCTTTTGATTACCATTTAGCATAATTAAGCTTTGAATGTTATTTATAAGGCTACACAAGCATAAATGTTACCAGTGCTGAGTGGACAAGGGCTCACCTAAAAGGAAAGGATAGACAAGGTTAATATTAGATTTCTTTAAAAGAGCGAATTCAAACTCAGAAGGGGAAAATATGCATCGTCTTTCAGTTAAAAAAACCCCAAAGAACCTGTTCACATTTCTGTATTTGCAATAATAGGAGCTGTCATAATCAACTTGATTACATTTGGGTCAGAGGTGGTATTCAGCAGGGTCTGACCAGTTCTGTAGAACCAGTAGTGGAAAATTTGAGTAGTTCAGAGAACCAGTAAATACCAACTCTGACTGGCCCCTGCCCCCATCTATTATCTGCCACCCAAGTCTCAACTAATCGGGAGGAAATGGGGATTTTGCAATAACCTTCCCCTGGAGTGGAGAGGGAATGCAGTATCCTTCCCCTGCCACGCCTGCCACGCCATGCCCACCAAACTATGCACACAGAACCAGTGGTAAAAAAAATTGAATCCCACCACTGATTTGGGTGGAGTACAGGATCCATCGCTACAATCAACTTGGATAATCTTTTTATTTGCCACTTGCAACATTAAGTAAAGAAAGGATCTCTTTCATGTATTCTTGCACGCCCCATTTTAAAAGTTACTTTTCGGGATTTAGGTGTTGATTGTGGGAAATGATCTGTTCTGTATGGAAAAGGAGAAAGGAGGGTGTTTGTTTTTCCTTAATGGGGTATACATTCCCATTGTTTTAACTCTAGTATTGGAATTTATAAATTTCATATAATGTGATGCAGTGCAAAATCACATCAATATGGGCAGGCAGAATTGGTGAACAGTGGGGGGTTCATTTAATTCTTTCTGTGCCTATTAATTATGTCCAATTTAAAAGAAAAATATCAGTGTTTTCCCATCTACCAATCAGTAGTATTTCCTATTTTGAAGGACATTATAATTTCCTATTGTGAAAGGTATTATAATTTAGAACAAGTCTAAATATATTATCTTTTATTGTGAGCAATAAGGAGGTGGCTCCTTCTCCCCTCTCCCCAGAATTTCCCCCCCACAGTTGCCAATCTGTCAGAAGGAGTGTGACAGCCCATGCATTGAAAGGCTCTGGGAATCAGAGATTAGCATTTCTTGGGCCCTTTGCTCCTTCCTAACTTCAAAATATGCCCTGGCAATAAAAATCTGAGGTAGAGTTATCTGAAGGCAGAACTGTTCAAACATAGGCTTCCCAAAAACATGAAGCAGGTTCCTCGTCCCAATAAAACCTCTTTTATTTAGGTTAAAGGGAATTCTTCTCCAGCAAAATTCCATCAAAGAGTCTTTCATGAGCTTTCACAACTACAGACCTTCATCAGGCTTGGAGAGTTGCCAGACTGATAATTTCCAAATGCCACGCTGTAGCAGCAATTACTTGGCAAAAAGTAATCAGCAATTACTTGGCAAAAACAGATCTTCATCCTAATGAATTGAACTAATTGTCTCCTGCAAATTCCCCTTTTGCTCCTCTTTCTCCATGGAAGGGACCATTCATTGCCCATCTGTGTCTTTACTCCCGAGTCAGATGTTCTCCTGGCCACTGTGCACATGTGCACATCAGGAACAGACACCAGCTGTTCTTCTGCCCCACTATTATCCGACTCTGAAGACAGCTGATAACTGTCAGATGGCCCTGGCCCCTTCTTTGTGTCCAATGCAGCGTACTCATCAGAGCCTTCCCCAGATTCTAGGACTGGCCCATGTTCCTCCCCAACCTCCTCACGGTTTGCCACCAGCTCTGCTGGCCGCTGGTGGGCCACAACAAGAACATAGTTGTGGTGCTAGTTGGAAGTAGGATTCTTCAAGATAAATGAACAGAATCTGAATCATTCTGATGTGCCATTGAAGTGACAGGATGCAGTCTTGAAAGGCAAATGGAGAAATATTTTCCTGGAAGTGCTGTCCACAAAGAAAAAATTAGGATGGTGAGTTCTAGCATCTGACCATAGAATAACTGTATCAGAGCTCTCTACTTCACTCTAGTCATGATATAAGTTATCTGTATGGTAAAAAAAAACATTTGAAGGTAGCTGCTTCAGATCAAAACTATGGCTCTATGAAATGGATACACTGCAAAACAATCACAAACTGGACCTGGATATCTGAGAGACCGCCTCCTGCCACATACCTCCCAACGGCCAATAAGATCTCACAGGTTGGGCCTTCTCCGGGTGCCGTCGACCGGACAATGCCGGCTGGCGGCCCCACGGGGGAGGGCCTTCTCTGTAGCTGCTCCGGCCCTGTGGAACGATCT